>NC_091986.1:190186305-190786305 GCF_044704955.1 Pristiophorus japonicus | reverse complement strand
AGGTTAGCGCTGATGACGTCATCGCGCGCCGTGTCACCACGGCTCTCCCCTTCACTTAAAGGGGAGAGCCTGCGTGATTTTTAAAGTTCAGTCCACTAGGTCATCAGGGAGGGTTTCGGCCGGGCCAGTGGCCTGGCACCCAAGAGAGGGTGCCAGGCTGCCTGTTGGCGGCCCGGCTGAACCTGGTGCATAATTGTCGGCCCGACCTGGCAGTCAGCCGACAAAAGAAAAACCATGGCGGCAGCGGTGGGGTGCCCTCCCCTTTAATGGGAGCCTCACCGCCATTTCAGAAAGCTATGGCCTGACTGCACCATCTAAAAAACACAGTGTTTGGCACTGCCCGGCGGGAGGAAGATTTTCTCGGCTGAATTTCGCCGTCGGGGGGGAAACATTGGCGGTGCGCACTCTGATGACGCACTTAGGATGGATCGACAGCAGCGGGGCGGGGGGAGGGGCGGGGGGAGGGGGGAGCGAGTCACCGCTGGGATACCGCAGGAGCGGAATTTTGATAATGGCGGCCATTACACAAACAATCGGCGGCCATTGCACTCCGCAGCGTGTTTGCTGAATTCTGGTAGTAACAGGCCTTAAGGGAAGGGGCAATTTCAGCCCCTTGGCGTTTTTTTGTTTTTTTTAATTTCATTGCATATCCTAATTTTGTACTAATTTTATCTTTTCCATCATCATTTTAAATCTTGCAATCAGCAATCCAACAATTTTACAGACTCGTCACAAATGCCACTTAAACTATATTTGATCCAGTTAGGATCAGATTTAGCTCTCTAGAATTCTAATACTGAAGTACTGTTTAAGAATTGATCATTATTTCTAGGAATAGCATAACAAGATACTGTTTTTTAATCTATAATGAGTAAAGGCTGCAATAATGTCTTATTTTAAGGAGGGTATGAGAACCCATATCATGGATTGAAGTACAGTACAGTCTATTTGGCAAATTGATGAGAATTATAGTGTATTGGAATTCCGATTGTAGTACAAACCAAACATGAAAATAAGGGAGTTTATAAATCATAACACTTAAGCAACAAACATTTGACATTTGAGTCGTTTGCGCCTCCTGTTAGAATCCCCAGGGGGCGCTAACGGGGCGCGAACGACTTTTCGACCAGGCGTGGCACCGCTAACAGTCCCGCTAAATTCCACGGCAGTTTAGCGGCGGTGGTAACCCGTAGCGTCCCCGCTTCGCTGGCGATGACAACGTCATCACCGTGCGCAATGCCCTGTTAGCGGCCCGGACCTTAAATTGGGGAGTGGGCCCTGAAGCTGCACCGGCTGATGCCAGCGACAGTTTCAGGGGACGTGAATCGGGCTGCCGGACGCTTGCGGTGTGATAGTTGAAGGGGAGGTGAAGCGCTTTGAAAAAAAACATACGGTTTTGTCACGCGCTTGAACGTTTGAACGCGGGGATCGTGCCGCAATCGGTCAGCCCAGCACCCCCGCATCCCGGTGGTCCAAATCGGACCATTTTTATACTGCAGGGTTTGCAGCTCGGGCCCTTCCCGCTAATTAAGGGAAGAGCCCCTTCCTACGGGGCAGCTCTACGCGGCCCAGTGTATAGCGCTGCGCCCTGCCCCCGACCCGTCCCTTCCGCTAGCACTCCAGAGAGCACGTTATTTTGCGCTCCACTTCCTTTCAGGGGCAGCCACCCCAAATTTCTCGCGAGAGGCAAGACTTCTGCGCCTGGCACAAAGTCTTGCGCCTCGCGAGTGTTACCGCCCCCAAACGGGGCGCAACGGAATTTGTCCCCGAGCGCGTTTGGAATTCTTCAACTGACGCAAAGAGATTTACATTTACAGTCCCTGAAAGTTTGGACTTGTTTGCCAAGTTTTCCAATCGACCTACGTGGACAAGGCAATGTCCTACACCTCTTTAGTACAGTGCTTTAACCCGCAATATGTCCAGCAATCCATGTATAAAAGTAAACAAGCAACTATTTTTTAATACTTTAGAAATGATATATTGATTCTGGTCAGACTATAGAATAAATTCTCTTCATTTCTCAAGTGCTATCTTTGCTTCAGACATTTACTAACTGCGGCACATGGCCATAGATTGCCAAACATACAAATATAAAGGGCCCGAAATTGATGTCCCACTGCCGCCCGTTCCTCAGTGGTATTCGGGCGGCTCTACATTTTTTACCACTGCCGCTGAGATCCTCCAGCGCGAATTTCATGCTGATGTAGCGGGCGGCAGCGGGAGCAGGATTTAGCGGGCGTGGCGGGCGGTGCAGGCTATTAGACTTGGCAAAGTTTGGAGGCAGAGTTCTGCGCATGCATCTGTCAAGCTCGGCGATCTGTCTCTCCCTTGCTCCGGCCCAAGCTCGGCAAGTGGGCCGAGAAGGAGGTGGAAGGGAGGAGAGAGAGAGAAAGACTAGGGGAGAGAGAGAGAGCCTGGGGGGAGAGAGAGAGAGAGCTGGGGGGGCAGGGGGGGTTGGGGGGAGAGAAAGAGAGAGAGCCTGGGGGGAGAGAGAGCCTGGGGCAGAGAGCGAGAGCCTGGGGGGGGGGGGGGAGAGAGAGAGAGCGTGGGGGAGAGAGAGAGAGCGTGGGGGAGAGAGAAAGAGAGCCTGGGAGGGGGTGGGGGGGGGGGAGAAGAGGGAGACTGGGGGAGAGGGGAGAGAGAGCCTGGGGGGGGGCGGAGAGTGAGAGCGTGGGGGAGAGAGAGAGAGAGAGAGAGCCTGGGAGGGGCTGGGGGGGGCAGTGGGGGAGAAGAGAGAGAGCGTGTGGGGGAGAGAGAGAGAGAGAGAGAGAGCCTGGGAGGGGGCGCAGAAGAGAGAGAGAGGGAAAGACTGGGGGGGGGAGAGACACGGGTGGGGGAGGGGGGGGGGCGGACTGAAAGGGAAAGAGGAAGCTCAGGGAAGACGGATCACGTTCTTCCAACCCCCTACAAGGGACATCATTGGACAGGATGAAATCCAGAAGTCACGACACTGTCACTATTCACTTCATACCCAATAAACAATCTATACACAATGCCCCATCTATGGTGGGTGGGGGGGGGGGGTAAGTGGATGCACTTGGACTGGGGTAAGGCACTTCAGCTGGGGGAGAGATGTACTTGGACTGGGCTGAAATTGGTGCTGAAATTGTAAAAATTGCTTCCAATTCCCTACAAATCCTACTGTTAACCTCTCAGCAGCCTTTCATCAAATACTCCCGTTTTCAAAATGGCGTCCGTACCGTCTGCTTAAGTTCGGCTAAGATCAGGTAAGACCTTACTTTTCAGGATGGTATTTAGGACGGGCAGTAAATGGAATTTTGTGATCAAATTCGCATTTCTGGGCGGTGAATGGATGGGAATAAGATGAATTTCCAGCCATAGGCTGTGGTTCTACTTCTTACAGCTTCAGATGATGTACAGGTTGGTATGGCTCACAAAACCACCCATTATTGCTGACACCCTCCAGAAACAGTGCCCCTGGATCTAGTGGGAATCACTCCGTGTAAAGCATAGCAAAGCGTCTCTATTGTTCCCATACTAAGTTCTTGCACAGAAGCAATACCTGGTGCAGTATGGAAAGAAGGTTTTGTCGTGTCGACACACTTTCCCAGCATGTTATGTGGTATGTAGCAAAAAAAAATGGTCTGGCAAGGCAGTGGTGTAAGAGAGTCTCTGATCTCTTGAGGTATCTAAAACGCTGCTTCAAATTCGCCCTCGTATGTTACTTGGCACTCTTGGTAGCTTGACACCTGGGAATCCCTGGCCCAAGACCTCCCTAAGTGGAGGAAGAGCATCCGGGAGGATGCTGAGTGTAAAGTCCTTACCCTACAGCATGAAACCACAAGAGGCACATTCCAGGGACAAGGCCACTCAGTGACCTTAACTCTTTATTTAGCAATCCAGAAGTGATGACCCTGCATGAGACCTCCCTTTAAATACCTGAGTGATCAGGTAAGGAGTGTCTCCCACAAGTTCACCCCCTGTGGTCAAGGTGTGCATCTGTGTTGAGTGTATACAGTAATACAGTGGTGTTAGAAACATAGAAACATAGAAAATAGGTGCAGGAGTAGGCCATTCGGCCCTTCGAGCCTGCACCGCCATTCAATAAGATCATGGCTGCATTCCTTCAGTACCCCTGTAGTTACAAACATGACATCACCTTCCCCCCGCAAAGTCTTACTGGAATCACAGGTTTAGTCTTTCAGGTGGTCTACGCTCCCTCGTGGAGCGCCGCAGTTGGGGCTCTGGTTGTTGGACACTGACGTGAGTGTCTGTCACCTGTGGTGATTCCGGCCTGTCCGGGCTGACCTCAGGAACTGTGCATTCCTCTGATTGCTTTTATTGCACCATCACTGGTGGTAGTGTGAGCTCCATCTCATGGTCTTCTTCAGGTTCCTCCGTGTCGATGCTGAACCTTTTTTTTACTTGGTCCAGATGCTTACGGCATATCTGGCCATTGTTGAGTTTTATCACAATGACCCTATTCCCTTCTTTGTCAATTACGGTACCCTCGAGCCATTTGGGCCCCATGGCGTGATTGAGGACGAATACAGGATAATTTATTTCTATACATCTCCTCCTCGAATTACGGTCATGATACTCGTTTTGTGCCTTATGCTTGCCCTCAACTATGTCGGTCAGGACTGGGTGGAGGAGGGACAACCGAGTTTTGAGTGTCCGTTTCATGAGTAGCTCTGCGGGCGGGACCCCCGTGAGCGAGGGCCGCCGGGACCTATAGGCCAGCAGGAGGTGCGATAGGCGGCATTGTAGGGAAGGTCCTTGAATCCTGAGCATCCCTTGCTTAACGATTTGGACTGCACGTTCTGACTGGCCATTGGAGGCCGACTTGAACGGCACAGTCCTGACGTGGTTGATGCCATTGCCCGACATAAACTCCCAGAATTCATAGCTCGTGAAACACGGGCCATTATCACTAACCAGGATGTCCGGCAATCCATGGGTAGCGAAGATCGCACGTAGGCTTTCCACGGTGGTGGATGATGTGCACGAATTCAGGATGATGCAATCGATCCATTTCGAGTACGCATCTACAACGATAAGAAACATCTTCCCCATGAACGGGCCCGCGTAGTCAACGTGATGCGTGACCATGGCTTGGTGGATCAGGGCCATGGGCTGAGCGGGGCCTCCCTGGGGGCACTGCCCAGCTGGGCACATGTCGTGCACCTGCGAACACAGTGTTCTAGGTCTGAGTCAATTCCGGGCCACCAAACGTGTGACCGGGCAATGGCCTTCATCATTACAATGCCTGGGTGCTCGCTGTGGAGTTCCCTGATGAACGCCTCCCTACCCATCTAGGGCATGACTACCCGGCTGCCCCATAGTAGGCAGTCAGCTTGGATGGAGAGCTCATCCATCCGTCTGTGGAATGGTCTGACCTCAGGGCATGCTCCGTGTGCGGGCGCCCAATCCCCAGTCAGGACACATTTCTTAATCAGGGATAGGAGGGGATCCCTGTTTGTCCAGATTTTGATCTGGTGGGCTGTGATAGGGGACCCTGCACTGTCAAAGGCATCGACAGCCATGACCATCTCAGCGCTTTGCTCAGCTGCCCCCTCGGTGGTGGCCAGTGGGAGCCTGCTGAGCGCGTCAGCGCAATTTTCAGTGCCGGGCCGGTGCCGGATGGAGTAGTCATAGGCCGCTAGCGTGAGAGCCCATCGCTATATGCGAGGTGATGCGTTGGCATTGACAGCCTTGCTGTCTGACAACAGGGATGTGAGCGGCTTATGGTCCGTCTCTAATTCAAACTTCCTACCAAAGAGGTACTGATGCATTTTCTTTACACCATAGACACATCCCATATCCCCGTTCTGCTTGAGAGAGCGACCTGGAGGCATAAATCACAGATTGTAACTGACCCTCAGCATTACCCTGCTGCAACACGCACCCAACCCCATAGGACGATGCATCACATGTCAGAACTAAACTTTTGTAAGGGTTGTACAGGGTCAACAGCTTGTTTGAACACAGTAGGTTTCGCACCCGATCAAAAGCCCGTTCTTGACAATCCCCCCAAAACCAACCGCAGCCCTTACGCAGGAGCACGTGTAGCGGCTCCAATAACGTGCTCAAGTTCGGCAGAAAGTTCCCAAAATAGTTCAACAATTCCAGGAATGAACGCAACTCCGATGTGTTGCAGGGCCTGGGTGCTCGTCGAATCGCCTGTTTTGGATTCGGTGGGCCGAATCCCATCTGCAGCAACCCTCCTGCCCAGAAACTCAACCTCGGGAGCTAAGAACACACATTTAGACTTCTTGAGTCGCGGGCCTACCCGGTCCAGTTGGCATAGCACCTCCTCCAGGTTGTGGAGGTGTTCCTCGGTGTCTCAACCCGTGATGAGGATGTCGTCCTGGAATACGATCGTTCCAGTGATGGATTTAAGCAGGCTTTCCATGTTGCATTGAAAAATCGCGGCCGCTGATCGAATGTTAAACGGGCACCTGTTATACGCAAACAGTCCCTTGTGCGTGGTGATAATGGTCCGCAGTTTAGATTCGTCGGCCAGTTCTTGGGTCATGTAGGCTGAAGTGAAGTCCAACTTGGTGAACAGCTTGCCGCCTGCCAGCGTGGCGAAGAGGTCCTCCGCTCTTGGGAGCGGGTATTGGTCTTGTAAGGACACCCGATTGATGGTGGCCTTGTAGTCACCACAGATCCGGACAGAGCCATCCGCTTTAAGAACGGGGACGATGGGGCTCGCCCAGTCGCTGAATTCAACAGGCGAGATGATGCCCTCTCGCAATAGCCGGTCCAATTCACTCTCGATTTTCTCCCGCATCACATACAACACCGCTCTGGTTTTGTGGTGCACTGGCCTGGTGTCCGGGGTGATGTGTATCACTACTTTAGTGCCTTTGAAAGTCCCGACGCCCGGTTGGAAAAGTGACTCGAATTGTTGTGACTTGTGAGCACGAACTTCGTTCCACCGAGGACATTGCGTGAACATCCCCCCATTTCCAGTTCATCTCAGCTAACCAGCTCCTCCCTAACAGTGCGGGACAATTGTCCGGGACAATCCAGAGCGGCAGCCGGTTCACTAAGCCATCGTGCGTGACAGCCAACATTGCACTGCCTAGCACCAGAATGATTTCTTTGGTGTAAGTCCTTAATTGTGTCTCGATACGTTCTAATTTGGGTCTACTGGCTTTGTGTGGCCATAGCTTCTTGAATTGTTGAACGCCCATGAGTGACTGGCTGGCCCCCGTGTCCAGCTCCATTCGTACAGGGATACCGTTTAGTAAAACCTTCATCATCATTGGTGGCGTTTTGATGTATGAACTGTGAATATTCGCCACATGGACCCGCTGAACCTCGGCGTCCATCGATTTGCCCCAAAAGTCAAGCTGCCTCACAGAACCCTCTTCTGGTCCACCTGCTTCATATATCAGTCTGGTTGCAGGCTTTCTGCACATTCGAGCTAAATGGCCACTGTGGTTGCATTTTCTGCAGACGAACTGTTGAAATCTGCAAGATCGAGCTGAGTGTCTACCCCCACACCTCCAGCACGAGTTAAAGTTTCCATTGTTGGGGACAAAAGGGCTGTGGCCAGGAATTCTGTGCTGACTGTCCCTATGACTGCTCTTAAGTACCCTATTAGTAGGTGTCAATGGCCCCATCTCGGGCCGCAATGTCCACTGTGATGGCGTGAATGTCCGTTCAGCCTGCCATTGTCTCTGTTGAGGTCCTACTCTGGGGTCTATTACTGCCTGATGAATGTCGGACTGCCCCTGCTTGCCTGCGGGGCTCTGAGTACCATTGAGGATGTTGACTCCCTGATCTATCGCCACATTGGAGGCAGAATTGCGCGCGTAAATCATTTTCGTCTCTTCCTCCCCCGCCATGAAAGTCTGAGCCAACAACGCCGCCGCTTCCAAGGTCAAATCCTTGGTCTCAATTAACTTGCAAAAAATCCCCGCATGACTGATACCCTCGATAAAGAAGTCCCTTAGCATCTCCCCCCTGCAGGCGTCTGTGAACTTACAGAGGCTGACCAAGCACCTGAGGTCTGCTACAAAGTCCGGTATGCTCTGTCCTTCACGACATCGGTGGGTGTAGAATCTGTGTCGAGCCATGTGTAAGCTGCTCGCCGGCTTGAGGTGCTCCCCAATCAACGTGCTAAGCTCTTCAAAGGTTTTGTTCGACGACTTTTCGGGTGCCAGTAAGTCCTTCATGAGCGCATAAGTCTTTAGCCTGCAGTTGGTCAAAAGATGAGCCCGACGCTTGTCGGCCACTGCATCCCCCAGCCAGTCTTTCGTGACAAAGCTCTGCTGAAGCCTCTCAACAAAATTGTCCCAGTCTTCCCCAACACAGTACCGTTCATCTGTGCTGCCAGTGGCCATTCTCGTGGGTCGTGAATTTCCGTTTCTCGTCGCCAATGTAAAGTCCTTACTCTACAGCATGAAACCACAAGAGGCACATTCCAGGGACAAGGCCACTCAGTGACCTTAACTCTTAATTCAGCAATCCAGAAGTGATGACCCTGCGTGGGACCTACCTTTAAATACCTGAGTGATCAGGTAATGAGTGTCTCCCACAAGTTCACCCACTGTGGTCAAGGTGTGCATCTGTGTTGAGTGTATACAGTAATACAGTTGTGTTACATTGTAGTTACAAACATGACACTGAGCACCTCGAGTCTCGTCGCCAAGAGCATGCAGAAATCAAGCGCAGAAAGCGGAAGGAGCGTGCGGCAAACCAGACTCCCCATGAGCCCTTTCCTTCAACCACTGTCTGTCCTACCTGTGACAGAGACTGTAATTCCCGTATTGGACTGTACAGTCATCTGAGCACTCACTTTTAGAGTGGAAGCAAGTCTTCCTCGCAGAGGGTTACAAATCTGTGGAATTCGCTGCCTCAGAGAGCTGTGGAAACTGGGATATTGAATAAATTTAAGATAGAAATAGACAGTTTCTTAAACGATAAGGGGATAAGGGGTTATGGAGAGCCGGCGGGGAAGTGGAGCCGAGTCCATGATCAGTTCAGCCATGATCTTATTGAATGGCGGAGCAGGGTCGAGGGGTCGTATGGCCTACTCCTGTTCCTATTTCTTATGTTATGTTCCTCGATTTCGAGGCACTGCCTATGATGATGAGCTGCATGGATCTCCCTGTATCTGTGCTCAGCTGGTGTCTGTGGCTGGCACAAGGGGGTCATTAACCATGCCTAAAAACTGCTATCTTGTCCCATGCGTAATTATTCCTGCAATCTGCCTTCATCTTCAAGTAAGGGTGGCATAGCTGAATGCCTTAGAGTGCAGCGGGATTAGTGTCGGGATGAACACTGAACGACACAGTCGAATGTTGGTCATCACTGACCAGCTGCAGGTTGATGGAGTTGAGCTCCTTTTTCTTTATTGAGCCAAACAAATGGTGTCTAGGGGGCAGGAATGACCACACGGGAACCATCATGGCCTTCTGCACATTCGGGAATCCAGCAATGCAATGAAATTGGACAGCCTGGTCATGCTGCTGTTCCTATTCAATGGGAAGGGTGCTGAATGAGTTAGCCCTGTCGAACAATACATCAGTGACCCTTTTGATATATTTGTGTCCTGCAAAATGGCTTATATTGCATTTGCCCTCTCTGATGCTCTGGGAGGTGCCAGAGGCATTATTAATTCATGCCAGCCACCAGCAGTGTCAAACATGTGGTTGAGATGATCTTCAGGTCTGTTTTCAACATCTGACACACTTCTTTAATGAACTAATGCCTGGAAAAGCAGTTCTCCTCTGATATTAACAGATAAGAACATAAGAAATAGGAGCAGGAGTAGGCCATTTGGCCCCTTGAGCCTGCTCTGCCATTCAATAAGATCATGGCTGATCTGATCATGGACTCAGCTCCCCATAACCCTTTATTCCCTTATTGCTCAAAAATCTGTCTATCTCCGCCTTAAATATATTCAATGACCCAGCCTCCACAGCTCTTTGGGGCAGAGAATTCCACAGATTTACAACCCTCTGAGAGAAGAAATTTTTCCTCATCTCAATTTTAAATGGGCGGCCCCTTATTCTGAGACTATGTCCCCTAGTTTTAGTTTCCCCTAAGAGTGGAAATATCCTCTCTTAATCCAACTTGTCGAGCCCCCTCATTATCTTATAAGTTTCAATAAGATCACCTCTCATTGTTCTGAATTCAAATGTGTATAGACCCAACCTACTCAACCTATCCTCATAAGTCAACACCCTCATCTCTGGAATCAACCTAGTGAACCTTCTCTGAACAGCCTCCAATGCAAATATATCCTTCCTTAAATAAGGAGACCAAAACTGCCCGCAGTACTCCAGGTCTGGCCTTACCAATACCCTGTACAGTTGTAGCAGGACTTCTCTGCGTTTATACTCTATCCCCCTTGCAATAAAGGCCAACATTCCATTTGCCTTCCTGATTACTTGCTGTACCTGGGCCTATAGAAATGAAACCTTGGGTAATGTGTGTGTGGGCAGTGCGCATCTGGGTTTTATTTATTCTCAGCATATAGGCAGCACTGGCATGGCTGGCATTTAGTGCCCATCAGCTTCCGAGTACAATCGAATGGCTTGTTAAGCCACTTCAGAGAGCACTTTAGAATTGGTGTAGAACTGGAGTGACATACAGGCAAGAACAGCAGGTTTCCTTCCCTGAAGGACATTAGTGAACAAGTTGCGTTTTTGCCATGATCTGGTAACTTCAGGGTCACTTTTTAAACTGATATTGGCATCTAATTTCCAAATGTTTTAAAAACAAAATTCAAATTCTCAAACTACCATTGTAGGATTGGAACTCATATTCTCTGCATTAACAGTCCAGGCCTCGGGATTACTAGCCCAGCAACATAAGCACTACACCACCATACTCCCTGGTGCAATTTGATCTCCCTGACAACATTTTTTGTTTTGTTTCCATTTTCTTCTATTAAATCTAGTAATAAGGGAGCACAGGGTGCATACCTCATAGCTTTCAACTCAATTGCAATTCAACGGTTTGTTAACGATGTATTTTAAGGAAGCCCTCGCAGCCAGGCCAGAATGTAACTTACCTTTAATCATAGAATTTCACAGTACACAAACAGTCCATTGGACCCATTGATTCTGTGCCAGTCTTTATCTCTATGTGAGCCACCGAGGTTGAACCCACTGTGGTGCTTGGCCTCTGTACCCTTCTATATTCCTCTGTTACAAGCCATTCTCTTTCAAAAGAATGTCTGGCTCTGCTTCGACAACAGTTTGTGGCAGAAATTCCACATTCTAACCACCCTCTGTGTCAAGAAATTATTTTCTAACCCCTTCAATTATTTCTAACGTCCAGTATCAAAGGGCCAGCAATGCGCACAGTTGGTGCACATCGTAAACTTTGGGATTTTCCACATTTTGCCAAATTAGCATTCATTTGCATCGTCTTTTAAAAGTGGAATGAGGCTTTTGTGGAGAAAGTGTATGAGCAAAGACTGCTGTTAAAAAAATATTAACAGCTTCCGATGGTGGATTATTGGAGAAGGGGCCTGGAGATTTGTACAACAAATTCTGAACCCTGGTTGGCCACTCCATGACGATGGATCTCTCAATGGGTATTGGAATTTTTCCCTTTCTGTGTTTGCAAGCACAAAATGATTTGTCGAGTGGATTTTTCAAGTCCGGCCTTGAAATTCCACGGATTATTAATTTGCAAATGCTTAATGCACTAACTCCATCCATTTCCCCAACTTCTGTCTGAGGCTGAACCAGATTGTTCACAACCTTGGTGTCATATTTGACCCTGAAATGGGTTTTCAATCACACATCCACAACATAACTAAAACCGCCTATTTTCACCTCCATAACACCGTCCGTTTCTGCTCTTGCCTCAGCTCATCCGCTGCTGAAGTCTTCATCCATGCCTTTGTTACCTCTAGACTTGACTATTCCAACGCACTCCTGGCTGGCCTCCCACAGTCTACCCTACATAAACTAGAGGTGATCCAAAACTCGGCTGCCCATGTCTTAACTCGCACCAAGTCCCGCTCACCCATCACCCCTGTGCTCGCTGAACTACATTGGTTTCCGGTTAAGCAATACCTCGATTTCAAAATTCACATCCTTATTTTCAACACCCTCCATTGCCTCGTCCCTCCCTATCTCTAATCTCCTCCAGCCCCACAATCCCCCCCACCACCCGGCCCCCCCACCCCACCCCCGAGAGGTCGGGAGTTCGAGAGGTCCGAGAGTTCCGAAGTTCGGGAGTTCCAAGAGTTCGAGAGGTCAGGAGTTCGAGAGGTCGGGAGTTTGAGAGGTCGGGAGTTAGAGAGGTCGAGAGTTCCGAAAGTTCGAGAGGTCGGGAGTTCTGAGAGGTCGGTGAGTTCGGGAGGCCAGGAGTCCGAGAGTTCGGGAGGCCACAGAGGTCGGTGAGTTAGGGAGGCCACGGGGGTCGGTGAGTTCAGAAGGCCACAGAGGTCGGTGGGTTCGGGATGCCACAGAGGTCGATGAGTTCGGGAGGTACAGAGGTCGGTGAGTTGGTAAGTATCTCTCTTTTCTCTTTTTCTTTTTAATTAGATTTTAAACTAGAGGGATGGCAGGGCAGCTCAGACCCATGGAGTGCACATCCTACAGCATGTGGGAAGTCCTGGATGTTTCGCACAGCCTAGACAACCATGTGTGCAGGAGGTGTCTCCAGTTTCAACTACTTGAGCTCCGCGTTTCGGAGCTTGAGAGGCGACTGGAGTCAATACAGTGCATCTGCGAGGCTGAGAGCTACGTGGATAGCATGTTTCAGGAGGTGGTCACCCCGCAGCTTAAAAGCGTTCAGGCAGAGTGGAAGCGGGTGACCACCAGATGAAGTAAGAATGCTAGACCCTCCGTGAGTCCATCTCGCCTTCAAACCGATATTCACTTCTGAGTATCAGTGAGGGTGATGGTGCCTCTGGGGAGTGCAGCCAGAGCCAATTCCAAGGCACCACAGGTGGCTCAGCTGCACAGCAGGGAAGGACGAAGAATAAAAGAGCTCTAGTGATAGGGGATTCTATATTTAAGGGAACAGACAGGCATTTCTGCGGCCGTAGACGTGACTCCAGAATGGTATGGTGCCTCCCTGGTGCCAGGGTCAAGGATGTCACAGAGTAGACGCAGGGCATTCTGGGGGAAGAGGGTAAACAGCTAGAGGTCGTGGTCCATATCGGGACTAATGACATAGGTCAAAAGGTCCGACAGGAATTCAGGAAGCTAGGAAGAAAATTAAAGGGTAGGACCTCAAAGGTAGTAATCTCCGGGTTACTACCGGTGCCACATGCTAATAAGTACAAGAATAGAAGAATAGAGAGGATGAACACATAGCTGAAGAGTTGGTGTAGGAGGAAGGGCTTTAAATTCTTGAGGCATTGGGACCGCTTCTGGGGGAGGTGGGACCTGTACAAACAGGACGAGTTGCACCTCAACAGTGCTGGGACCAATATCCTCGCGGGGAGTTTTGCTAATGCTATTGGGGAGAGTTTAAACTAGCTTGGCAGGGGGATGGGAACCTGAGAACACAATCAATAGGGAAGGAAGTAAAGCAGAAATTGAATAGCAAGAATTTAGAAAGTGAATCTGTAAGACAGAGAAAACAAGGGTTAGTAAGTAGTAATCAAGGAGGTCTTCCTGTGCTAAATGGTATATACTTCAATGCAAGGAGTACAGCGAATAAGGCGGATGAGCTAAGAGCACAGGTAGACACTTGGGAGTACGACATTATAGCCGTTAGAGACTTGGCTGAAAGAGGGGCAGGTTTGACAGATCAATATTCTTGGTTACAGGATTTTTAGACAAGTCAGAGAGGGGGTAAAAAGGTGTGGGGGGGTGTCACTGTACTGATTAAATAAACTGTTACAGTGATGAGGAGGGATGATATAAGAACATAAGAACATAAGAAATAGGAGCAGGAGTAGGCCATACGGCCCCTCGAGCCTGCTTCGCCTTCAATAAGATCATAGCTGATCTAACCATCATGGACTCAGCTCCACTTCCCCGCCCGGTCCCCATATTGTTGAAGAAACTGTCTATTTCTGTCTTAAATTTATTCAATGTCCCAGCTTCCACAGCTCTCTGAGGCAACAAATACCACAGATTTACAATCCTCTGAGAGAAGAAATTCCTCCTCATCTCTGTTTTAAATGGGCGGCCCCTTATTCTAAGATTATACCCTCTAGTTCTAGTCTCCCCCATCAGTGGAAACATTCTCTCTGCATCCACCTTCGCCCCCTCATAATCTTATACATTTCGATAAGATCACCTCTCATTCTTCTGAATTCCAATGAGTAGAGGCCCAACCTACTCAAACTTTCCTCATAAGCCAACCCCCTCATCCCCGGAATCAACCTAGTGAACCTTCTCTGAACTGCCTCCAAAGCAAGTATATCCTTTCGTAAATATGGAAACCAAAACTGCACGCAGTATTCCAGGTGTGGCCTCACCAATACCTTGTATAGCTATAGCAAGACTGCCCTGCTTTTATACTCCATTCCCTTTGCAATAAAGGCCAAGATACCATTGGCCTTCCTGATTACTTGCTGTACCTGCATACTATCCTTTTGTGTTTCATGCACAAGTACCCGCTCTATTGCGGCACTTTGCAATCTTCCTCCATTTAAATAATAACTTGCTCTTTGATTTTTTTCTGCCTAAGTGCATGACCTCACACTTTCCAACATTATACTCCATCTGCCAATTTTTTGTCCACTCACTTAGCCTGTCTATGTCCTTTTGCAGATTTTTTGTGTCCTCCTCACACATTGCTTTTCCACCCATCTTTGTATCGTCAGCAAACTTGGCTATGTTACTCAATCCCTTCTTCCAACTCGTTAATATAGATTGTAAATAGTTGGGGTCCCAGCACCGATCCCTGCGGCACCCCACTAGTTACCAGAGAATGAATCATTTATCCCGACTTTGTTAGAGGGATCATCAAATGAGACCATATGGGTCGTATTGAAAAATAAAAAAGGGGCGATCACACTGCTGGGCATGTATTATAGACCCCCAAACAGTTGGAGGGAGATAGAGGAACAAATATTTAGGCAAATTGCTGTGAAGTCCAAAATCCATAGGATAGTAATTGTAGGGGATTTTAACTATCAAATATTGATTGGGACAAATATAGTGTGAAGGGTATAGAAGGTGCGGAATTCTTAAAATGCATTCAAAAGAACTTTTTTAGTCAGTATGTAACAAGCTCAATACAAGAGGAGGCGGTTTTGGATTTAGTTTTGGGGAAGGAAGCTAGGCAGGTTGAAGGGGTATTAGTGGGAGAGCACTTGGGTGCCAGTGACCATAATTCAGTCAGATTCAAATTAGTTATTGATAAGGACAAGGATAGGCCTGGAATAAAAATCCTAAATTGGGGTAAAGCTAATTTAGCTAAGTTAAGGAGTGATTTGGTCAAAGTGGACTGGAAACAGCTACTTGTGGGTAAATCAGTGTCGGAACAGTGGGAGGTATTCAAGGAGGAGATCCGGAAGGCTCAGGCCAAGCATGTGCCCTTAAAAAAAAGGGTGGGAATAACAATTGTAGAGCCCCCGGGATGTCTAGGGACTTACAGGGGAGGATAAAGAAAAAAAGGAAACCTTATGTCATATACCAATGGCTAAATACTATAGAATCTTTGGAGGAATATAGAAAGTTAAGAGGCAAAATTAAAAGGCTATTAGGAATGCTAAGAGAGAGCATGAAAAATTCTTCGCTAGTAAAATTAAGAAAAATCCAAAGATGTTCTATGAATATACTAAGAGTAAGAGGGTAACTAAAGAAAGGATAGGGCCTATTAGTGACCATGAGGGCAATCTTTGTGTGGAGACTGAAGATGTTGGTAAGGTTCTTAATGACTACTTTGCATCTGTTTTCACAAAGGAAAGGTGCAAAACAGATACTGCTGTCGAGGAGGAGTGTGATATTCTGGATGAAATTAACATAGTGTGAGAGGACGTATTAAGGGGTTTAGCAGCTTTGAAAGTAGATAAGTCCCCAGGCCCCGATGAAATGCATCCCAGTCTGTTGAGCGAAGTAAAAGAAGAAATAGCAGAGGCCTTGACTATCATTTTTGAGTCCTCTTTGGATTTGGGCATGGTGCTAGAGGATTGGAGGACTGCTAATATGGTACCCTTGTTTAAGAAGGGATAAAGGGATAGGCTGAGTAATTACAGGCCTGTCAGCCTAACCTCAGTGGTGGGAAAATTATTGGAAAAAATCCTGAAAGACAGAATAAATCTACATTTGGAAAAGCAAGGATTAATTAGAGACAGTCAGCACAGATTTGTTAAGGAAAGATCGTGTTTGACTAACCTGATTGAATTTTTTGAGGAGGTAACCAATAGGGTCGATGAGGGTAGTGCGTATGATGTAGTGTATATGGTCCCACATGGTAGACTGGTCATGAAGGTTAAAGCCCATGGGATCTAGGGCAAATGGGCAAGTTGGATCCAAACTTGGCTTAGAGGTAGGAAGCAAAGGGTAATGTTGATGGATGTTTTTGTGACTGGAAGTATGTTTCCAGTGGGGTTCTGCAGGGCTCAGTACTGGGTCCCTTACTTTTTGTGGTATATATCAACGATTGAGATTTGAATATAGGGAGTATGATTAAGAAGTTTGCAGATGACACTAAAATTGGTTTTGTGGTTGATAATGAAGAGGAAAGTCATGGGCTGCGGGAGGATATCAATCTACTGGTCAGGTGGGCAGAGCAGTGGCAAATGGAATTTAATTCAGAGAAGTGTGAGGTAATGCACTTTGGGAGGGCTAATAAGGAAAGGTTACACACATTAAGCGTTAGGCCACATAATAGTGTAGATAAACAAAGAGACCTTGGAGTGCTTGGCCACAGATCCCTGAAAGTAGCAGGCCAGGTGGATAAGGTGGTTAAGAAGGCATATGGAATGCTTGCCTTTATTGGCCAAGGCATAGAATATAAGAGCAGGGAGGTTATGCTTAAATTGTATAATACTTTGGTTAGGCCACAGCTGGAGTACTGCGTGCAGTTCTGGTCGCCGTATTATAGGAAGGATGTGATTGCAGTAGAGAAGGTGCAGAGGAGATTTACTAGGATGCTGTCTGGAATGGAGAATCTTAGTTATGAGGACAGATTGGATAGGCTGGGTTTGTTCTCATTGGAACAGAGTTGGTTGAGAGGAGACCTCATTGAGGCGTACAAAATATTGAGGGGTCTGGATATAGTGGATAGCAAGGGCCATTTCCATTAGTGGAGGGGTCTATTACGAGGGGGCATAGTTTTAAGGTGGTTGATGAAGGTTTAGAGGGGATTTGAGGTGGGGCATCTTTACGCTGAGGTTGTGGGGATCTGGAACTCGCTGCCTGGAAGAGTGGTGGATGCAGAAACCCTCACCACATTTAAAAGATGGTTGGATGGGCACTTAAAGTGCAGCAACCTGCAGGGTTACGGACCTAGAGCTGGTAATTGGGATTAGACTGGATGACTGGCGCAGATATAATACGGCCAGGGTGATCTCCTGGACCAGTTTCGATCGCCTGGATGGGTCGGAGAGGAATTTTCCCAGAAATTTTTCTCCAAATTGGCCTGGGTTTTAATCTGGTTTTTGCCTCTTCCAGGAGATCACATGGCTCCGGTTGAGGTGGAGTGTAGAATGTTTCAGTGTAAAGGGTGTCGCAGTTGTGTGGGGCGGACTGGTTGGGCTGGGTGCTCTTTACCTTTCCGCCATTGCTGATAGATTTATATGTAACCTTCAGGGCTGCTGACCGAGGGCTGTGCGGCTTTTTGTCGGCCGGCGCGGACACGATGGGCCGAAATGGCCTCATTCTGTGCTGTAAATTTCTATGTTTCTATGCTTCTATGTTTCTTTCTTTCTACGAGATGTCTGCGCTCCTCTAATTCTGCCCTCTTGAGCATCCCTGATTATAATCACTCAACTATTGGCGGCCGTGCCTTCTGTTGCCTAGGCCACAAGCTCTGGAACTCCCTGCCTAAACCTCTCCGCCTCTCTACCTCTCTTTCCTCATTCAAGATGCTCCTTAAAGCATACCTCTTTGAGCAAGCTTTTGGTCACCTGCGTTAATTTCTACTTATGCGGCTCGGTGACAAATTTTAAAAATCTCATAATACTGCTGTGAGGCGCCTTGGGACGTTTCACTACATTAAAGGCGCTACATAAATACAAGTTGTTGTTGTTAATGACTTCATAGAATGAGAGAGGGGTGTGTGGGGTGTCTAGGGTGGGGGGGGGTAGCACCTCTGACAGTGGACTTGTTGTGCTCTTCGGAGTAGTTCCTCTGCCTTGGTCCCCACCTGGCATCCAACTCTCATCTGTGGCTCCAAGTAGCTGTAGCATGCACAGCGGCCACACCCCGGTAAACTGCTTCGACAGGCAGGCTAAACCAGATGAGGGTAGCCGATGGGTATTATCCTTCGGTGACTTTCGGGACCTGCTCACCCCAGCATGTGAAGTCTGTTGCGGTGGATTGGGTGGAGGAAATCAAGTTTGATCCAATGGCCATGAAGGTGGAACAGAATTGCACTGTGGAGTGTTTTGGGCATGGCAGAGCACGAAAGAGGTCATGGCCATCCACTGCAGCTAACGAAGTCTTCAGTTGTACCAAATTTTTGGGCCACTGCGGAGGAGAGAGTGGGACCGCCCCTGTGCACCGGTCTTCCCACTTTAAAAGCATCTATGCACAGGTTTGTGCTAACCATCATCCAACATACCGAGTCCTGCGGCGATGGGGGAGGGACGAAGCGACAGGTGGAGGTGATCACTGGGAGTCGTAGCCTCAAACCTGCACGTAGGCGGCCTGTGGGCAAGTAGTCGCTCGACTCTGTATCCAGGGCAGCAGAGGAACCCAGCAGCACCCCAGGCGACTGAGCAGCCCTCTTTAGGACAGCACTACTCACCCTTTATAAGGGAGGGGCCTAGAAAAGGTGGCCCAAACATTGCCTGCCCTTCCATTAACTGGCCAGTATACCGCGGCTGGCAGTTCAACCCATTCTGCGGTCGAAAATACAGCAAGAGTCGAAAACCTCATAACACAAGAAAACTTCTTCTCAGACAATGGAACGTTCGCACATTCTTAGACAGAGCTGACACTACAAGACCGGAAAGAAGGACTGCCCTTATTGAAGAGAGCTGCAGCATTATAACATCGATATAGCGGCTCTAAGTGAGAGAAGGGCTGCGTGAGTGAACTAGGTAGCGGCTACACCTTCTATTGGAAAGGCAAGGCAGAGAATGAGAATAGGATCCACGGAGTTGGCATAGCAGTGAAGACTTCTCTTATGCAACAGTTTCTGAATCTGCCTGAAGGGATTAATGAAAGACTTATGAAACTGTGATTCCCCCTGAATGCCAAGCGCCACACCACCATTATAAGTGCTTATGCACCCATCCTTCCAAGCCCCGATGAGATGAAAGAGAGGTTCTATGATGATCTAGACAGACTGGTCAGGTCCACACCTGCTGGGGACAAGTTGATCATCCTGGGTGATTTCAATGCATGAGTTGGAAAAGACAGCAAGCACTGGAAGGGAGTCATTGGACAGCACGGCACAGGAAAATTAAACAGTAATGGCCTCCTCCTCTTGAGTATGTGCGCGGAGAACAACTTGACTATCACAAATACTCTATTCAGGCAGGCTGACAATTACAAAACAACTTGGATGCACCCCAGGTCTAAGCAATGGCACATGATAGACCATGTCATTGTAAGAAGGCGAGACATCAAGGGTGTAAAAATCACAAGAGCCATGCGGGGAGCAGAATGCTGGACAGATCACCGTCTAGTCAGATCCACTCTCCAGCTGTATGTTGCTCCACTTCAGCGCAAGCGTCCAAAACCGAGCAGGAGTGCCTTTAACACAGCTAGGCTGAAACATCAGTGCTACCGTGAGCAGTTCTAGGATGACCTCGATAACAGGCTGATGTCTCATGGACCGCTCATCGGCAACACCACACAGAAGTGGACAAAGCTCAAACACATGGTGACAGACTCAGCAAAGACAACTCTTGGACTTAAAAAGAAGGTTCACCAAGACTGGTTCGATGAAAACAACATTGAGATCTGCAAGATGCTGGATGAAAAGAAAAAAGCATACCTAGAATGGCAAAATGACCCTTCCTCAATTTCCAAGAGGGACCGCTACAGACACATGCAGAGCAAAGCACAAAGAGACCTTCGCCAGATGCAAGATAAATGGTGGCAGATGAAAGCAGAGGAAGTGGAACATTATGCTGAAACTCACAGTACAAAGATGTTCTTCAGCACCATCAAGTCAGTCTATGGACCATCAAAACCCAGCACTACTCCATTCCTTTCAGCAGATGGCAGCACTTTAATCAAAGACAGGACTGGCATAAATGAGAGGTGGAGAGAACACTTCAGTAATCTTCTTAATCGACCTTCAACAGTGAACGAAGAAGCACTTGGCTCCATACCCCAGCAACCTATCAAAGAAGATCTTGATCTTCCTCCCAGCATGGATGAAGTAAAGAAAGCCATCAACCAGATGAGTACTGGAAAAGCTCCAGGAAAGAATGGAATCCTTGCCGAAATCTACAAGGTAGTAGGCCCAGCAACTCTCGAGGCCTTTCATGACATAATAACTAGCATCTGGGAAGATGAAAACATGCCACAGGACTTCCGTGACGCTATGATAGTTTCCCTCTACAAGAACAAAAGCAACAAAGCAGACTGTGGCAACTACAGGGGAATATCGCTTCTGTCCATTGTTCGGAAGATCATCGCCCGCATAGTATTGAACCGACTCATAGCTAGTGTCTCAGAAGTAAATCTTCCAGAAACACAATGTGGCTTTCGACCTGGTCGGAGCACAGCGGACATGATCTTTGCACTCAGATAAGTGCAGGAGAAGTGCATTGAGCAGAACATGGACTTGTACGCTGTATTTATTGACCTCACCAAGGCCTTTGATACTGTCAACAGAGCAGCGCTGTGGTCAATCTTGACGAAACTTGGGTGCCCAAGGAAGTTTGTCCACATCATCGAGCTGTTTCATGACAACATGACAGGTGAAGTGCTCTCAGACGGCACAACCACAGCCCCATTTGCCATCTCAAATGGAGTGAAACAAGGTTGTGCACTCGCTCCAGTTCTGTTCAACCTATTCTTTACCTGCGTCTTGAACTATGCCATAAAAGACTTGGAGTTTGGGATCTACCTGAAATATCGATTAGATGGTTCACTGTTCGACCTCCGCCGCCTTGCTGCAACGACCAAAGTACGGAAACGACTCATCCTAGAGGCACTCTTTGCTGACGACTGCGCCCTTATGGCACACAAGGAGAGTGACCTACAATTCATACTCAGCAAATTTGCTGAGGCAACAGAATTGTTTGGCCTAACCATCAGCCTCAGTAAAACCGAGGTTCTCTATCAGCCTGCCCCTGGCACCACAGCACCTGCTCCCAGTCTTCATCAGCAGTATACAACTAAAGTCAGTGGACAGCTTCAAGTACCTTGGCAGCACCATATCAAGTTATGGGTCCTTGGACAAGGACATTGATGCAAGGGTCTGTAAAGCCAGCCAGGCACTTGGTCGCTTGCGCACTAAGGTGTTGAGTCACCAACGCATCCGACTGTCAACTAAACTGTTGGTGTATAGAGCAGTCGTTCTTCTCATCTCTCCTTTATGGATGTGAGACATGGACACCCTACAGGTGTCACATCAAAAAGTTGGAAGCTTTCCATATGCGCAGTCTCACATCTATACTCCACATATGCTGGCAAGACCGGGTGTCAAACTTTGAGGTTCTGGAGAGAGCATAATCAACTCGCATCGAGGTGATGATCATGTGAGCCCAGTTCCGGTGGGCTGGACATGTCATCCGCATGGATGAGTCAAGGATCCCTCGTCAGCTTCTTCACGGCGAGCTCTGTGAAGGTCGAAGACACCAGGAGCGCCCCCGCAAGCGCTACAAAGATTGCATCAAGGCTAACCCCCAGTACTGCGGTATCCGACCAAAGGACCTCGAGAATACAGCAGCTAATAAAATCCAGAGGCGAACCCTCACAAGGACTGCCTGCCAGACCTTTGAAGAAAGCCGATGTCAACGCCTGCGGGACACTAGAGACAGACGACATCAGGTGGCAGTACCGTCAGCATCAGGCACATCGAACTTCCCTTGTCTGACATGCAAGAGACTATGTGCATCCAGAATTGGCCTATACAGCCACGTGAAGACACATGCCATTGACGATGAGCACATCAACGTCTTTGTTGGATACGACAGACTACCAAGAGAGAGAGAATGAGAGAAATTTACAGCACAGAAGGAGGCCATTTGTCCCATTGTGTCTGTGCTGGCTCCTTATATCATTCTAAAATTATTCCAATTGTCCCGCCCTCTCCCTGTAGCTCTCTGTCTTCCTCTGCTGAAAATATTTATCCAATTTTCCCTGCAGCAAAGCATTTCATGCTCTAACACAAAAGCAAAATACTGTGGATGCTGGAAATCTGATGAAAGGTCACCGACCTGAAACGTTTTCTCTACACAGATGCTGCCTGACCTGCTGAGTATTTCCAGCATTTTCTCTTTTTGTTTCATGCTCTAACAATTGTCTGTGCAAATAAATTTCTCCTAACGCATCTCCTCATTTCCTTAGTGATTATTTTAAATTGATGCTCCTGGTCACTGATTCCTCTTTTCCTATTTGTTCCATTAAAGCCCTTCGTAATTTTTAAAAACCTCTATTAAATGTCCTCTTAGCCTTTTCGGCTCCAGTGGAAATAGTCCCAGTATCTCATCCCCATCATCCTGGTCAATCTTTAATGTATGTATTCCATGGGCCTGAAATTCATCGACATGCTGCCCAGTACCGCCCATTTACCGCAAAAACCACAAATGTCGTCAAAAAACAGGTACATACCGTCGACTTACTGCCCGGCGGAAGTTTCATGAGTGACATACCACCGGGCAGTATGCACACCGCCTGCCCATGCAGACCGCCGACATACTGCACAAAAGTGCAAGTTTCATGACATACCACCAACATACCACTGGAACTGCATACCTTCCTGGAGAAGGTGCTTTTAAGTGGACTTTAAGTGGGCAGTATGTACACAGAGCTGACATATTTGTTTGATATTACACAGATCTTTATAGTTCTCCACAGTTTGATGTATTTTTAAATGGATTGTGGTCTAATAAAGCCTTGTTTACTCCTTTATTAATGAATTATAATAAAAATGTTCGAGTCTCTCACCCCCCAGTCTCTCCCACCCCTACCCCCAGTCTCCCATCCCCCGCCCCGCAAGTCTCTCTCATCCCCCCAGCCCCACAGCGATCTCTCTACCCCTCCCAAAGCAATTTCTCCCTCCCCCCCGCCACCCCACAGCGATCTCTCCCATCCCCCACAGCGCTCTTAGGCCGGCAGTCTCTGGCCTCTCGTCGGTGCCTCTCGGGAGGCGGAGCTACACAGCCGCGCGCGCGTACGCACAACTTGGGAGCCAAAGCTTCCCGAGTCAAAAGGCCTCTCCGCCGGCTATCGCCCGCTGCACTCTGCTCCCGCTCACTGCACTCCACTCACCGCCAAGAAAAGCAGGATGGAACACCACCATCTGTAAAATCCCCCCCCAAGGTACACACCATCCTGACCTGGAAATATATCGTCGCTGGGTCAAAATCCTGGAACTCCCTCCCCAACAGCACTGTGGGAGTACCTTCACCACACAGACTGCAGCGGTTCAAGGTGACGGCTCACCAACATCTTCTCAAGGGCAATTATGAATGCTCACAGGTTTGTAAAGCTGTTGCACTGAGAGTGGCTGGTCATTCTGGAAGCTTCCGAGGGGGTTCCATGGGGGTTCTTTTTCAAAATTATTATTCGTTCATGGGATGTGGCCTGCACTGGCAAGGCAAACATTTATTGTCCATCCCTAATTGCCCTTGAGAAGATGGTGGTGAGCCGTCTTCTTGAACCGCTGCAGCCGGTGCGTTGAAGGTACTCCCACAGTGCTGTTAGGGAGGAAGTTCCAGGATTTTGTCCCAGTGCC
Organism: Pristiophorus japonicus; assembly: GCF_044704955.1. Classification (NCBI taxonomy): domain Eukaryota; kingdom Metazoa; phylum Chordata; class Chondrichthyes; family Pristiophoridae; genus Pristiophorus; species Pristiophorus japonicus. The sequence goes on along the minus strand of NC_091986.1, from coordinate 190,762,371 downwards.
AATGAAGGAACAGCGATCTCCTTCAAGTCAGGATGGTGTGTGACTTGGAGAGGAGCGTAGAGGTGATGGTATTCCCATGCTCCTGCTGCCCTTGTTCTTCTAGATGGTAGAAGTCGTGGGTTTGAGAGGTGCTGCTGAAGAAGCCTTGGCAAGTTGCTGCAGTGCATCTTGTAGATGGTACACACTGCAGCCACGGTACGTCGGTGATGGAGGGAGTGAATGTTGAAGGTGGTGGAAGGGCTGACAATCAAGTGGGTGCTTTGTCCTGGATAGTGTCGAGCTTCTTGAGTGTTGTTGGAGCTGCACTCATCCAGGCAAGTGCAGAGTATTCCATCACACTCCTGACTTGTGCCTGTAGATGGTGAAAAGGCTTTGGGGAGTCAAGAGGTGAGACACTCGCCGCAGAATACCCAGCCTCTGGCCTGCTCTTTTTGCCACAGTATTTATGTGGCTGGTCCAGTTAAGTTTCTGGTCAATGGTGAACCCCAGGATGTTGATGGTGGGGGATTCGGCGATGGTAATGCCATTGAATGTCAAGAGGCAGTGGTTAGACTCTAGCTTGTTCGAGAGAGTCATTGCCTGACACTTGTGTGGCGGAAATGTTACTTGCCATTTATCAGCCCAAGCCTGAATATAATCCAGATCATGCTGCATACAGGCATGGACTGCTCCATTATCTGAGGAGGTGCGAATGGCACCGAACACTGTGCAATCATCAGCAAACATCCCCACTTCTGACCTTGTGATGAAGGGCAGGTCATTGGTGAAGCAGCTGAAGATGGTTGGGCCCTGAGGAACTCCGGCAATGATGTCCTGGGGTTGTGATGATTGACCTCCACTCACCACAACCATCTTCCTTTCATCATAGGCAGTCCTTCGGGATCGAGGAAGACTGTACAGCCACCTATGAGTTCTTAGGTGGCTGTACAGTCCAGTACAAGAACCACAGTTTCTGTCACAGGTGGGACAGATAGTCATTAAGGGAAAGGGTGGGCAGGGAGCCTGATTTGCCGCACGCTCCTTTCGCTGCCTGCACTTGATTTCTGCATGCTCTCGATGATGATACTCGAGGAGCTCAGCGCCCTCCCGAATGCACTTCCTCCACATAGGGCGGTCTGTGGCCAGGGACTCCCAGATGTCTGTGGGGATGTCGCACTTTATCAGGGAGGCTTTGAGGGTGTCCTTGTAACGTTTCCTCTGCCCGCCTTTGGCTCGTTTGCCGTGGACGAGTTCTGAGTCGAGCACTTGCTTAGGGAGTCTCGTGTCTGGCCTGCGAACTGCGTGGCCTGGCAAGTGGAGCTGATCAAGTGTGGTCAGTGCTTCAATGCTGGGGATGTTGGCCTGGACGAGAACGCTAATGTTTGTGCGTCTGTCCTCCCAGGGGATTTGCAGGATCTTGCGGAGACATTGCTGGTGGTATTTCTCCAGCGACTTGAGGTGTCTGCTGTACATGGTCCACGTCTCTGAGCCATACAGGAGGGCGGGTATTACCATGGCCCTGTAGACCATGAGCTCATCATCAATGCCTGCTCTTGTTGATAGGAGGCTCCCGAGATAGGGGAAGTGGTCCACGTTGTCCAGGGCCACGCCGTGGATCTTGATGTTTGGGGGGCAGTGTGTGCGGCAAGGACATGTTAGGTATGAATGGAGAGTTTTCCCCCTGAATCGCAATCTACTGCTAGAAGATGGGTGAAACCTGCAGGGAAATGGCTTGAGTAGCTAATAACACTGCTTACACATTTCCTTTAGTGTTTCCCGCATTGGACTCTTCAGTCACCTGAGAACTCACTTTAGCGTGGAAGCAAGTCATCCTCGACTCCGAGGGACTGCCTCAGAGAGAAGAGAAGACACACTGCACAGATGACGTTAAACCCTTTTGTTGTTTATTAACTGTGCTAAGCTAATGATACTTTTGTGTTGGTGACAGAATAAAAACCCATTTTTACACACATGCCATGAGCCCATTGTTACCAGATGATTTATCGGCCAGCATGTTTACTGCAGTAAGGAATTAAACATAGAACTTTGGTTAGTCTTTGTAACCCTAGCTATCTTAACCTATCAATGAAGTGACCCATTTTCTTTTCTTTTTCTCTGCTCCAGGCAGATTGCTTTGTGGCTTTAGCAAATTAGCATTTCGAAGAAAAATGCTATGAAGTAATTGTTATTTGTTTTATTTAACTTCTTTACGGTGACGGAACACTTTTCAGAATCATAGAAGTTTCCAATACTGATTTTTCAGCTGCATTCTCTTACGTCATTCACCTTGGCTGCCCAGAGCAGCAACTTTTATCTTATCTCTGTTTGCACCATGGACTTTGAGCTCATGAACCTGCTCATTGGGCTGAATCAAGCTTTAACTCACACAATGGCAAGGCCAGCCTTGAAATAAATAGGCTGGGTGAACCTTTGTGATAGCCTTATCACCTCATTGTTCAGTTCAAAATGATTTGTGTACTATGCAGCTATGTTATAGGGCTTTATGTTGTCATAACTGTTTGACAGGAGATGCAATATTTCCACATACGTCTCTAATCCATAAAGGTAGGTGTTGGCTTGCTGTTGGAATCCTATCTGAATATCATTAGTAACTTGCTATTTCTGGTTAATTTTAGCAATTGCATGAGTCAATTAGCAATTCAAGTCAGCTTTGGCTCAGTTGGTAGCACACTTGTCTCGGAGTCAGAAGGTTGTAGGCTATCCTGTATGGCTCAGAGACGTGGACCATATACAGTAGACACCTCAAATCGCTGGAGAAATATCACCAATGATGTCTCCGCTAGATCTTGCAAATCCCCTGGGAGGACAGACGCACCAACGTCAGTGTTGTGTATCTGTAAAGCATGCACTCCCATGTTCCGCCACCAGGGAGCGCATCCCCTGAGGTCCCAAGGGATCCCAGCATCCCTTGGGAGCACTGTATATAAGTCGGCCCCTAAGGCCTGTTACTCACTCTGGAGTGTCTTAATAAAGACTGAGGTCACAGTTACTTTAACCTCCCTGTGTGCAGTCTCATCTGTATTAGGAACACAATGACTGGCGACGAGTATACGAATCCAAAGCAAAGATGCAGCAAACTGGAGAAGTTCTCAGAGAGTGAGGACTGGGAAGCCTATGTCGAACATCTAGACCAGTATTTTGTAGCCAACGAGCTGGACGGAGAAGGAAGCGCTGCAAAAAGGAGAGCGATCCTCCTCACGGTCTGCGGGGCACAGACCTACAGCCTCATGACGAATCTTCTGGATCCAGTGAAACTCACAGATAAGTCGTATGAGGAGCTGTGTACACTGGTTCACGAGCATCTTAACCCGAGGGAGAGCGTGCTGATGGCGAGGCATCGGTTCTACATGTGCCACCGATCTGAAGGTCAGGAAGTGGCGAGCTACGTTGCCAAGCTAAGGTGACTTGCTGGACAATGTGAGTTTGATGGCTACCTGGAGAAGATGCTCAGAGACTTTTTGTACTGGGCATTGGCCACGAGACCATCCTACGAAAACTTTTGACTATAGAGACACCGACCCTCAGTAAGGCCATTGCGATAGCACAGGCATTTATGTCCACCAATGATAACACCAAACAAATCTCTCAGCACACAAGTGCTAGCAATGTTCATAAATTAACTGGAACTGTGTTTGCGAGCAGAAATGTACAGGGCAGAAACCACAAGTCTGCAACTGCCAGCAGGCCTCAGGTGACCCAGATGACTCAGAGTCCCCAACAAAGGATGAATGCAAAGCAATTCACACCTTGTTGTCGTTGTGGAGGCTTCTATTCAGCCTATTCATGCCGCTTCAAAGGGTATGTTTGCAAGAGCTGTGGAACAATGGGGCACCTCCAACGAGCTTGCAGACGAGCTGCAAGCTCTGCAAAACCTGTTAACCACCACGTGGCAGAGGAAGATCGGTCCATGGTGGATCAAAGCAATTTCAAGTCTCAGAGAGAGGAGGCAGATGCTGAAGTACACGGGGTGCACATATTTTCGACGAAATGTCCACCTATAATGCTAAATGTAAAATTGAATGGCTTACCCATAGCCATGGAACTGGACACTGGCGCTAGCCAATCCATCATGAGTAAAAAGATGTTTGAGAGACTGTGGTGCAAAGGCATTCAGACCAGTCCTGAGCCCCATCAACACGAAACTGAGAACGTACACCAAAGAGCTTATAACTGTCCTGGGCAGCGCCATGGTCAAGGTCACCTACGAGGGCACAAACTGCCACTCTGGATTGTCCCGGGCGATGGCCCCACACTGCTTGGAAGGAGCTGGCTGGGCAAAATCCGCTGGAACTGGGATGACATCCGAGCGCTATCACATGTCGATGAGGCCTCATGTACCCCGACAATGGCAGCCACAGGTTTGGCCGGGCCACCAACAGGCAGTCTTTGAGACACATCAGGGACTTTGAGACACATCAGCGCGGCGAGTCCGCGTCGTGCTGACATCATCAGCGATGCGTGACTTTATCAGCACAGCGTTGATGACACGAGGCAACGGCCGACCCGCTGCGACTGTGCCCTGCACCAGTCCAGAACATCACACCGCTGCAAAAAAAAATGCGAATTTCGCCAGATTCTCCTCCCCATGCAATGCGGCGGAGAAAACACTTAACAAACAATAAATGTGCTCCGTCTGTTTTTTGGCAATTTCGGCCCCGAGGTCTTTAAAGTGATAAAGGCATCCAACAGGGTAGACAGAGAGGAACAATTTCCTCTGGGGGTGGGCGATGCAGATCAAGGGAGCATAATCTTAAAAAGAGAGCTCGACCATATAGGAGTGAAATCAGAAAACACTTTTTCACACACAGGGGAGTGAAAATCTGGGACTCATTCTCCCGAAAAGTTGCGAATGCGGGGTCAAATTGAAATCTTTAAGGTTGAGCTCAATAGATTTTTGTTAGGTAAGGGTACCAAGGGATACGGAACAAAGGCAGTTAACTGGAGCTCAGGTACAGATCTGCCATGATTTAATTTAATGATGGAACAGCTCGAGAGGCTGAATGGTCTACTCCTGCTCCTATGTTTCTATGATTTTGATCCAGAAATCTGGTACAGATCAGCCATGATCAAATTAATAAGATGGTGAATAGCCTACTCCTGTTCCTATTTTCTCCCACTGCATTTACGCTTTTGCTGGAAATATGGAATACCGTAAGTCACCCCCACTATGCTTACACTGTTACCCATACATAACAACCAGAGTACATGTCCCCCCGCCCCCGCCTCATATATCTACACAAGCTCATTTTCCAATAGGAGTTATTGGAAAGTGTTCAGAAGGAACACCTCCCATTGATATTCAACGACATTAGCATCGACAAATCTCCCACTATCAACATCCTGTGGGTTACCATTGACCAGAAACTTAACTGGACCAGCCACGTAAATACCGTAGCTACAACAGCAGGTCAGAGGCTGGGTATTCTGAGGCGAGTGTCTCACCTCCTGACTCCCCAAAGCCTTTCCACTGTCTACAAGGCACAAGTCAGAAGTGTGATGGAATGCTCTCCACTTGCCTGGATGAGTGCAGCTCCAACAACACTCAAGAAGCTCGACACCATCTGGGACAAAACAACCCACTTGATTGGCACCCCATCCACCACCTTCAACACTCACTCCCTCCACCACTGGCGCACCATGGCTGCAGTGTGTACCATCTACAAGATGTACTGCAGCAACTCACCAAGGCTTCTTCAGCACCACCTCCCAAACCCGCGACCTCTACCACCTGGAAGGACAAGGGCAGCAGGTGCATGGGAACACCACCATCTCTACGTTCCCCTCCAGGTCACACGCTATCCTGACTTGGAAGTATATCACCGTTTCTTCATCGTCGCTGGGTCAAATACTGGAACTCTCTCCCTAACAGCACTGTGGGAGTGCCTTCATCACATGGACTGCAGCGGTTTAAGAATGCACCACTTCACAAGGGTGATTAGGGACGGGCAATAAATGCTGACCTTGCCAGAAATGTGCACATCCCATGAATGAATAAATAAAAAGGAGAAACCTTTCATGATTTTGCACCCCTCTTCCAGGATGCAAAGCCAATTGTAGTGCCCTTGGCCCTGTCCTAATTGAGACAGCTATTTCTGCATATTGCAGGAATCAAACCTGGGACTTCTCTGATCTGTATGGCTTAGTCCCACACTAGTTCATACACTTGCCATCCGACACAATGGGGGATTTAAAAAAATGGGTTTAGGTTACAGTTTTTAGATTTAGATGCAATCATATCAGTTAATATTCGATCTGATAGTTAGAATAGAGTTCTTCAAAACACAGGTAGGGGGTGTAATGCATTTGCTTCATGGGATCTTTGCTTAAGAATTCATAGCAACACATTGCTATTAAGAACTAAGTGGTTTATTAACAAGGTTTAACAATCACACTACACATTACCAGTTCATCCACTAGGCTTACAACTGCATACCTCATCGTGGATGACCTAGACCCAACTGACTGGGGTTTTATTGAGTCTTGTGAACATCACGTGACTGACTAAGCCACTCACAATGCAACAGCTTTCCAAACCTGTGAACATACTCACAGGTGCATACATTTCAGGGGGAATCTGTGTATGTTAGTGCTGGTTATCAGAACTTTTTACACTTTTTGTATCCAGTGTCAGCATCAACCACTCCTGGCTCAGTTGTAACAAGGGTATTTTCAGGGAAAGTTCCTTCTATTTCCTGTGTCGACAATCAAGTAAGAATTCCTCTGGTTACTGCACTTTTGATACTGTAAGTACATTCATCCAGGTTTGGTTACTCAAGCAAAATCACAAGCGTGTTTCAGAACACCCTCATGATGTTATTGGAAGTGCTGGATGGAAGAAATCTTCACAAACTCATTTCTGATGTTGCACATGCAGCAGATAGAGACATTTCTGCCCCATATGTCTCCATTACTAGCCTCAGAAGAGCCCCACCCTGTCATTGCATCCGTGTGTCATTTCCATTTTCAAAGAATCATAGAATCGTACAGCTCAGAAGGGGGTCATTCGACCCATCGTACCTGTGCTAGCTCTTGGAAAGTGCAACCAATTAGTCCCAATTCCCTGCTCTTTCCCCGTAGCCCTGCAAATTTCAAATATGTATCCAACTCCCTTTTGAAAGTTTCTATTGATTCTGCTTCCACCAGCCTTTTCAATGATGCATTCCAGATCATCATAGCTCGCTGCATAAAAAAATTCTCCTCACCTTCGCTCTGTTGCTTTGCCAATTATCTTAAATCTGTGTCCTCTGGCTATTGGCTCTCGATCACAACCCTTCGTAATTTTGAACACCTCTATTAAATCTCCCCTCAGCCTCTGTGCTCGAAGGAGCACAGTCCCAGCTTCTCTTGTCTCTCCACATGAAGTTCACCTCTGTGGCCTCTCAGATCTAGATGGAAAATTTGATACAAAACATGGGCAATTTTGTATTGTGGAATTATACCAACCAGGAATTGGATTGAGGCTGTCCCTACAGCAGTTTACAGCCCAGGCCAGATTCAGACTCGGATCCCCTAGATGTCTCTTGCATAACATGGAGTTTAAATGACTGAGAAACCGAGATAACTGTTTTTAATGTACAGCGCTTTTCTCATGAATTATAATGCCTGAAGATCTAGTGGAACTGGTTTAACACGGCAGAGTACAACAACTATTTTGAGCATAACTTTAAATCAAGTGCCCCCTTTTGGTAAGGGCACAATGCAACTACATAGCACATTATTATGGGGAATGTCATGTATGTAACCACAATGTAACACCACTGTATTACTGTATACACTCAACCTATATGCACACCTTGACCACAAGGGGTGAACTTGTGGGACACACTCCTTACCTGATCACTCAGGTATAAAAAGGGAGGTCCCACACAGGGTCACTGTCTTTGGAGTCCTATGAATAAAGAGTTCCGGTCACAGAGTGACCTTATCCCCAGAATGTGCCTCGTGTGGTTTCATACTGTAGAGTAAGGACTTTACAGGGTAGATGTTACAAATTAGCACTGCTGACAGCGAGAGCTTTGTGTGATGGGAGCACACATTGGAAATGCAGGCATGGAACTCAGCGTGCCCCAGACAATTTTTTGGTCATAAGGGTATGCTGGCATCCATGACTGAGATTCCTATATGCCCACATGTTGCCTGAAGTCTGTGTGGGTGCTAATTTATAATATCTATAACAAAACACATAGAAGATCTTGAACTGTTTTTGCATGCCAATGATGAAATGCTGCTCCAAATTGTTGGATTGGCCAATTTTGATCATTCCAATGTTCCCCGAAGTCAGACAATGAATACATTTCTGGAAAGAAAAATAACAAGAGGGATATGAGCCTACTGGCAGCAAAATGTACCCGGAAAGGTAATCCAGGATAATGCGCCAGTAAAATGAGGAATTGGCACAGCACACATTTCACAATTACTGAACATTGCCTCCCATATTAGTCTACTTGCCAAAGGTCTTGGGAGTGTTAACGAGCATAATCCGTCTGTAAGTATAATTAACCTTATTAATGCTGACATAATTAATGAAGTGGGAAATGAAACCAGTTGCAAAGCTTCTGCATTGCGCATCCAACATGTTCCTGCTGCCCTTATGTATCGGGCATTGCACCTGAGCCAGCATCTTGCTTGTAGGAATTGACTAGCTTGAAGGATTATGTTCAGTACAATACGGATTGCAGCCAGTGTTCCTCTAGCACTCGACCTGGCTGACAAAGATAACAGGAGCAGGAAGGGACTGGCAGAGCTGTAAAGCTGCAACAAAGACATGTTTTCCAGATATGCCACCATGCGACCCATTGAGCGTCCCATCCCAGGCACAGTTACTGGGGGCTCAATTTTGCCTGATTTGTGCCGTTTTTTGGAGCAGGCTGCTTTTTCTGGCCTAACTTAAAAATCCACAGTTTCCCCAATCAATTTGCACCAGCGTAACTCATTTAGTACTTTTTTTTTAGGTACGTTTTTTTTTCATTCAAAGGGGGCGTAACCAGCTACCTATGACTATTCTGGCCATTTAGTGAACTTTGGCCAGCTGATAGTTACTCCATTTCTACTTAGGCCAGCGTATGTGGCCTCTCGAGAAAACCCTTGCGAGAGTTAAAGAAATCGGCGCAGGTAAATAAATTGAAGGCCATTTGGCCTGGGCTAGGGATGGGAAGCGGAACAGACCAGGAAGGCACTCACTCGGGTCCGGGGAGAGTTGGTGGGGGAAGGAGCACACTGACCGGCACTCACTCGGGGCTACAGCGGACCGGGAAGGTACTCACTCGGGGTCACAGAGGACCAGGAAGGCACTCACTCGGGGCCACAGCGGACCAGGAAGGCACTCACTCGGGGTCACAGAGGACCAGGAAGGCACTCACTCAGGGTCACAGAGAACCAGGAAGGCACTCACCCGGGGCCACAGCGGACCAGGAAGGTACTCACTCGGGGTCACAGAGGACCAGGAAGGTACTCACTCGGGGCCACAGAGGACCAGGAAGGTACTCACTCGGGGCCACAGAGGACCAGGAAGGTACTCACTCGGGGTCACAGAGGACCAGGAAGGTACTCACTCGGGGCCACAGAGGACCGGGAAGGTACTCACTCGGGGTCACAGAGGACCAGGAAGGTACTCACTCGGGGCCACAGGGGACCAGGAAGGCACTCACTCGGGGCCACAGCGGACCGGGAAGGCACTCACTCGGGGCCACAGTGGACTGGGAAGGTACTCACTCGGGGTCACAGAGGAAGGGGAAGGTACTCACTCGGGGCCACAGCGGACCAGGAAGGCACTCACTCGGGGCCACAGAGGACCGGGAAGGCACTCACTCGGGGCCACAGCGGACCAGGAAGGCACTCACTCAGGGTCACAGAGAACCTGGAAGGTACTCACTCGGGGCCACAGCGGACCAGGAAGGCACTCACTCGGGGTCACAGAGAACCAGGAAGGTACTCACTCGGGGCCACAGCGGACCAGGAAGGCACTCACTCGGGGTCACAGAGAACCAGGAAGGTACTCACTCGGGGTCACAGAGGACCAGGAAGGCACTCACTCGGGGTCACAGAGAACCAGGAAGGTACTCACTCGGGGCCACAGCGGACCAGGAAGGCACTCACTCGGGGTCACAGAGAACCAGGAAGGTACTCACTCGGGGCCACAGCGGACCAGGAAGGCACTCACTCGGGGTCACAGAGAACCAGGAAGGTACTCACTCGGGGCCACAGCGGACCAGGAAGGCACTCACTCGGGGCCACAGAGGACCAGGAAGGTACTCACTCGGGGCCACAGCGGACCAGGAAGTTACTCACTCGGGGCCACAGAGGACCAGGAAGGCACTCACTCGGGGCCACAGAGGACCAGGAAGGCACTCACTCGGGGTCACAGAGGACCAGGAAGGCACTCACTCGGGGCCACAGAGGACCAGGAAGGCACTCACTCGGGGCCACAGAGAACCAGGAAGGTACTCACTCGGGACCACAGCGGACCAGGAAGGCACTCACTCGGGGCCACAGAGGACCAGGAAGGCACTCACTCGGGGCCACAGAGGACCGGGAAGGTACTCACTCGGGGTCACAGCGGACCAGGAAGGTACTCACTCGGGGCCACAGCGGACCAGGAAGGCACTCACTCGGGGCCACAGAGGACCAGGAAGGTACTCACTCGGGGCCACAGCGGATCAGGAAGGTACTCACTCGGGGCCACAGAGGACCAGGAAGGCACTCACTCGGGACCACAGAGGACCAGGAAGGCACTCACTCGGGGCCACAGAGGACCAGGAAGGCACTCACTCGGGGCCACAGAGGACCAGGAAGGCACTCACTCGGGGCCACAGAGAACCAGGAAGGTACTCACTCGGGGCCACAGCGGACCAGGAAGGCACTCACTCGGGGCCACAGAGGACCAGGAAGGCACTCACTCGGGGCCACAGAGGACCGGGAAGGTACTCACTCGGGGTCACAGCGGACCAGGAAGGCACTCACTCGGGGCCACAGCGGACCAGGAAGGTACTCACTCGGGGCCACAGAGAACCAGGAAGGTACTCACTCGGGGCCACAGCGGACCAGGAGGGTACTCACTCGGGGTCACAGAGAACCAGGAAGGCACTCACTCGGGGCCACAGTGGACCGGGAAGGTACTCACTCGGGGTCACAGAGGACCGGGAAGGCACTCACTCGGGGTCACAGCGGACCAGGAAGGTACTCACTCGGGGCTACAGCGGACCAGGAAGGTACTCACTCGGGACCACAGTGGACCAGGAAGGCACTCACTCGGGGCCACAGAGGACCGGGAAGGTACTCACTCGGGGCCACAGAGGACCAGGAAGGCACTCACTCGGGGTCACAGCGGACCAGGAAGGTACTCACTCGGGGCCACAGAGGACCAGGAAGGCACTCACTCGGGGCCACAGAGGACCGGGAAGGTACTCACTCGGGGTCACAGCGGACCAGGAAGGTACTCACTCGGGGCTACAGCGGACCAGGAAGGTACTCACTCGGGGCCACAGAGGACCAGGAAGGTACTCACTCGGGGTCACAGAGGACCAGGAAGGCACTCACTCGGGGCCACAGAGGACCAGGAAGGCACTCACTCGGGGTCACAGCGGACCAGGAAGGCACTCACTCGGGGTCACAGAGGACCGGGAAGGTTCTCACTCGGGGCCACAGAGGACCGGGAAGGTACTCACTCGGGGCCACAGAGGACCGGGAAGGTTCTCACTCGGGGCCACAGAGGACCGGGAAGGTACTCACTCGGGGCCACAGCGGATCGGGAAGGCACTCACTCGGGGTCACAGAGAACCAGGAAGGCACTCACTCGGGGCCACAGTGGACCGGGAAGGCACTCACTCGGGGCCACAGAGAACCAGGAAGGCACTCACTCGGGGCCACAGAGGACCAGGAAGGCACTCACTCGGGGCCACAGCGGACCAGGAAGGCACTCACTCGGGGCCACAGAGGACCAGGAAGGTACTCACTCGGGGCCACAGAAGACCGGGAAGGCACTCACTCGGGGCCACAGAGGACCGGGACCGGCACTCACTCGGGGCAACAGAGGACCAGGAAGGCACTCACGTGGGGTCACAGAGGACCAGGAAGGTACTCACTCGTGGCCACAGAGGACCGGGAAGGCACTCACTCGGGGCCACAGAGGACCGGGACCGGCACTCACTCGGGGCAACAGAGGACCAGGAAGGCACTCACGTGGGGTCACAGAGGACCAGGAAGGCACTCACTCGGGGCCACAGCGGACCAGGAAGGTACTCACTCGGGGCCACAGCGGACCGGAAGGTACTCACTCGGGGTCACAGCGGACCGGTACCGGCACTCACTCGGGGTCACAGCGGACCGGGAAGGTACTCACTCGGGGCCACAGCGGACCAGGAAGGCACTCACTCGGGGCCACAGCGGACTGGGAAGGCACTCACTCGGGGTCACAGCGGACCGGTACCAGCACTCACTCGGGGTCACAGCGGACCAGGAAGATACTCACTCGGGGCCACAGCGGACCAGGAAGGTACTCACTCGGGGCCACAGCGGACCGGGAAGGTACTCACTCGGGGTCACAGCGGACCGGTACCGGCACTCACTCGGGGTCACAGCGGACCGGGAAGGTACTCACTCGGGGCCACAGCGGACCAGGAAGGCACTCACTCGGGGCCACAGCGGACCAGGAAGGCACTTACTCGGGGCCACAGAGGACCAGGAAGGTACTCACTCGGGGCCACAGCGGACCAGGAAGGTACTCACTCGGGGCCACAGCGGACCAGGAAGGCACTCACTCGGGGCCACAGCGGACCGGAAAGGTACTCACTCGGGGTCACAGAGGACCGGGAAGGCACTCACTCGGGGCCACAGAGGACCAGGAAGGTACTCACTCGGGGCCACAGCGGACCAGGAAGGCACTCACTCGGGGCCACAGCGGACCGGAAAGGTACTCACTCGGGGTCACAGCGGACCGGTACCGGCACTCTCGGGGCCACACTGCGCATGCGTGTCCATTTCAGTGACGTCAAAAGAAAGAGTGGTGATCTCATTGAAAGACATAAGATTCTGAGGGGGATTGACAGGGTAGGTGTTGAGAGGCTGGAGAGTCTAGAACTAGGGGGCATAGTCTCAGGATAAGGGGCCAGCCTTTTAAGAGTGAGATGAGAAGGAATTTCTTCACTCAGAGGGTTGTGAATCTTTGGAATTTTCTGTTCCAAAGTGTTGTGGATGCTCAGGCATTGAGTATATTCAAAGCTGAGATAGCTAGAATTTTGGACTCCAGAGAAATTAAGGGATTATTGGGGATAGGACAGGAAAGTGGAATTGAGGTCAAAGATCAAGCATGGCCTTAGTGAATGGCGGAACAGGCTCGAGGGGCCATATGGTCTACTCCTGCTCCTAATTCTCATATTCCTATGTTCCCACAATGAAGTTATTTTACACCAATCATCCGTGCCAGCTTTATGTCAAAAGGAAGAAAGAATGGAAGGATGGTGCCACAGACAAAACCTGAGTATCAATACAGTGAGGCCTACGCAAGCTCCTGGATCATTTGTGAGCACATGATTGGCATCTTGAAGCTGTGTGCTTCAGATGCCTGTGAGGTTCAGAAGGCATAATACAGTCCAGCCCTCCCAAAGCTCTCCAGGATCATTGTTGACTGGTGTATGCCCAAAAACTTGCTCTGCAAAGAGACTTAAATCAATGGAGGGAGAAGAGCAGAATCCAGAACAAGTGCCAAAACAAGAGGAAGTCAAGTGAGAATGAGTACATAGCCAGAACTGTAGATTTGAGGGAGCACTCTTGCTCCTCTTTGTTCCAGAGAAAGGAAAATATTTTTAAACTTCCCTTTAGGAGCCGCTGAAGAATCGTTTGAGGGCACCTTCAACAGGCATTAGGTCCCTAATTAACATATGCAAGGAGCCTAACACCCGTTTTAGGCAGCCTCCCGGCACAGACCAGAATTGAAGCTTGTTCTAATTGGCTCGCTCAGCCCTACACTGAACCCAGTGAACTATCAGGGAGCGATAAAATATGTTTTCATTGCAAATGCCGGACAAGCCCCATTTGTGACGAACTCTTGCATTAAACATCATCCACTTTCTGTTTGATTTTGCTTAATGTCGGTCTCACATTTGTTATTGTGCCAGGTCATTTTATTAAAATAAAATTAAAAATTGTGATTCAGTGAATACAAGCTTGTTGTAAAAATCTGGTTTCACTTTAATGGTATGTGAAGTCTGAAATGTGGAGGGTTTCGCAAGTCTAGACGCAAAAGGTTTCTCCCCGTAAATATATTAATATCTAAGCTGAAAACTTGAATCTGCAAAAATTGGTTTGGGTAATAGTGATTTAAGAAAAAGGTCATTTGTCTTTGTAAAATCATGTTCTTTCACACTTGAGGATCACTGCAACAGAGAGCATGCACCTGTCAACATTCTAAGTTACTGAATCCAGTCGCATCTCATAATATCTATGAATCCTTGCAGCTCAGAATGAACCTTGCAGAGAAGTGGCTTACACTGATGAATTGTAACCAAGCAACCTTACTCTTTTTTTCTACAGCCTATTGTTCAGAGTGGGAAAGATAAGCTCCTCGCAGGATGACCGTACAAAGATTTTGACCAAAAGCCAAATACTGAGAACCCTAATTAAACAGTTTAATGGCATGCTCCACCTGTCTGAGGTGGAGTCTTACATTTGTATTTTGGACCTTAAGTACAGGTTTTTGTAAAGCAAAGAAAGGGGGTGAAATTGTTCTTTGACAATAGCACAAAATAGCCAACAGCAAATCAGCAGTCTTATTTACATCTAGACTTGACTACTCCAACGCACTCCTGGCTGGCCTCCCACATCCTACCCCAAGTAAACTAGAGGTGATCCAAAACTCGGTTGCCCGTGTATTAACTCAAACCAACTCCCTTTCACCCATCACCCTTGTACTCGCTGACTTTGTTTTCAAATCCCTCCATGGCCTCGCTCCTCTCTATCTCAGTAATCTCCTCCAGCTCCACAACAACCTTCCCCCCACACCGAGAAACCCTTGCTCCTCTAATTCTGCCCCCTTGAGCATCCCTGATTATAATCGCTCAACCATCAGTGGCCGTGCCTTCAGCTGCCTGGGCCCGAAGTTCTGGAATTTCCTCCCTAAACCTCACTGCCTCTCTACCTTTCTTTCCTCCTTCAAGATGCTCCTTAAAACCTACCTCTTTGACCAAGCTTTTGGTCACTTGTCCTAATTTCTCCTTATGCAGCTCATTGTCAACATTTTTTACCTCAAAATACTCCTGTGAAGTGCCCTGGGACACTTCACTACATTAAAGGCGCTTTATAAATACAAATTGTTGTTGTTACATAAGAACTTAAGAAATAGAAGCAGGAGTAGGCCATTTGGCACCTCGAGCCTGCTCCGCCATTTAAGAAGATCAGCGCTGATCTGATCATGGACTCAACTCCACTCCCTGCCCCATAACCCTTTACTCCCTTATCATTCAAAAATCTGTCTATCTCCACCTTAAATATATTCAATGACCCAGACTCCACAACTCTCTGAAGCAGAGAATTCCATAGATTTAGAACCCTCTGAGAGAAGAAATTCCTTATCTCAGTTTTAAATGGGTGGCTCCTTATTCTGGGACTATGTCCCCTAGTTCTAGTTTCTCTATGAGTGGAAATATCCTCTTTGCATCGACCTTGTCGAGCTCCCTCATTATCTTATATGTTTCAATAAGATCACCTCTCATTCTTCTGAACTCCAATGAGTAGAGGCCCAACCTACTCAACCTATCTTCATAAGTCAACCCCCTCATCTCCGGAATCAACCTAGTGAACCTTCTCTGAACAGCCTCCTTAAATACGGAGATCAAAACTGCATGCAGTACTCTAGGTGTGGCCTCACCAATACCCTGTACAGTTGTAGCAGGACTTCTCTGCCTTTATATTTCATCCCCCTTGCAATAAAGCCAATATTCCATTTGCCTTCCTGATTACTTGCTGTACCTGCATACTTATTTATGTGTTTCATACACAAGGCCCCCAGGTCCCTCTGTACTGCAGCATTTTGCAATTTTTCTGCATTTAAATTATAATTTGCTTTTCTATTTTCTCTGCCAAAGTGGATAACCTCACATTTTCCCACATTATGCTCCATCTGCCAAATTTTTGCCCATTCACGAAGCCTGTCTGTAGCCCTTTGTAGATTTTTTTTGTCCTCCTCACAATTTGTTTTCCCACCCATCTTTGTATCATCAGCAAACTTGGCGACATTACACTCGGTCCCTTCATCCAAGTCATTAATATAGATTGTAAATAGTTGAGGCCCCAGCACCGATCCTTGCAGAACCCCACTGGTTACTGTTTGCCAACTGGAAAATGACCCATTTATCCCGACTCTCTGTTTTCTGTTAGTTAGCCAATCCTCTATCCATATATTACCCCCAACCCCGTGAACTTTTATCTTGTGCAGTAACCTTTTATGTGGCACCTTAACGAATGCCTTCTGGAAATCCAAATACATCACATCCACTGGTTCCCCCTTATCCACCCTACTCGTTACATCCTCAAAGAACTCCAGAAAATTTGTCAAATATGACTTCCCTTTCATAAAACTATGCTGACTCTGCTTGATTGAATCATGCTTTTCCAAATGTTCTGCTACTGCCTCCTTAATAATGGACGCCAGTATTTTCTCAACGACAGATGTTAGGCTAACTGGTCTATACTTTCCTGCTTTCTATCTGTCTCCTTTTTTAAATAGGTGCGTTACATTTGCGGTTTTCCAATCCGCTGGGACTGGAAAGAGATTTGGATAGGTTAAGCCAATGGGCTAAGGTTTGGCAGATGGAATACAATGTCGGAAAGTGTGAGGTCATCCACCTTGGGAAAAAAAACAGTAAAAGGGAATATTATTTGAATAGGGAGAAATTACAACATGCTGAGGTGCAGAGGGACCCGGGGGTCCTTGTGCATGAATCCCAAAAAGTTAGTTTGCATGTGCAGCAGGTAATCAGGAAGGCGAATGGAATGTTGGCCTTCATTGCGAGAGGGATGGAGTACAAAAGCAGGGAGGTCCTGCTGCAACTGTATAGGGTATTGGTAAGGCCGCACCTGGAGTACTGCGTGCAGTTTTGGTCACCTTACTTAAGGAAGGATATACTGGCTTTGGAGGGGGTACAGAGATGATTTACTAGGCTGATTCCCGAGATGAGGGGGTTACCTTATGATGATAGATTGAGTAGACTGGGTCTTTATTCGTTGGAGTCCAGAAGGATGAGGGGTGATCTTATAGAAACATTTAAAATAATGAAAGGGATAGACAAGATAGAGGTGGAGAGGTTGTTTCCACTGGTCGGGGAGACTAGAACTAGGGGGCACAGCCTCAAAATACGGGGGAGCCAATTTAAAACCGAGTTGAGAAGGAATTTCTTCTCCAGAGGGTTGTGAATCTGTGGAATTCTCTGCCCATGGAAGCAGTTGAGGCTAGCTCATTGAATGTATTCAAGTCACAGATAGCTAGATTTTTAACCAATAAGGGAATTAAGGGTTATGGGGAGCGGGCGGGTAAGTGGAGCTGAGACCACGGCCAGATCAGCCATGATCTTATTGAATGGTGGAGCAGGCTCGAGGGGCTAGATGGCCTACTCCTGTTCCTAATTCTTATGTTCTTAGAATCCAGGAAATGTTGGTAGATTACAACCAATGCATCCACTATCCCCGCAGCCACTTCCTTTAAGACCCTAGGATGTTGCTTGATTCTCTTTCCCATTGAAGTCCTTCAAACCCCAGTACAATTTCCCCTTTTTATATTTTAATTCAGTGCATGGATACAATCATTTTACACTTTTCAAATAAAACATGTCTAATTTTCTGCACTTATGTAAGCATGCAGTGGGCTACACAACAAAATGACTCTAAACCTGGCAGTTGTAGACAGGTGGTAGCAATGTCACACTAGTACAGTAGTGTGAATTGGCATGGTGAACACTTTTGTTATTGCAGAGTGCTGTTTATACAATAACAGCAAAGATGTGAATCTTTGGAATCTTCTACCCCAGAGGGCTGTGGATGCTCAGTCGTTGAGTATATTCAAGACAAAGAGCGATATATTTTTAGAAACTAAGGGAACCAAGGGATATGGAGATAGTGCAGGAGGGTAGAGTTGAGGCAGAAGATCAGCCATGATCTTAGTGAATGGCGGAGCAGGTTCAAAGGGCCAAATGGCCTACTCCTGCTCCTACTTTTTATGTTCTTATCTTCTCAATGCTGTAGAACACTGACAGCACAACTGCCAAAATCCATTTGTGCATGGTCCCTTTAAGGAATCCAGCTGATGATATGTGATCAAGTGGCATCATCAGACCCGCTTCCTTCAACTGGCCGGGAAACACGCTGGGCAGGCTTAACTAGCCCAATCCCAGTAAAATCCTTCTACACAACGGGCTGGAGCTAGCAACAAAGCTGGGCCTCGCCACCGACCCCGACCACACTGGACCCGCCGAGGTTGGGGAAATTGCGGCCAAAATGTCACATAATGACCTATGCAACAATCACACGGCACTGTGCATGGCAGAGAATTTACATCAGTACAGGCCTCTGGTCCAACCGATACCACAGCTATTCTGATATTTTATACTGCACCCTGGCAAAGTGGCAGTTGTGTTCTATCAAACACACAACAGATACATTATATGGACATTTGCAGTGGACACGTTTAAAACGATATACATGGTGGGGCAGCAGGTGAGTGTATTACAGCATGGCACCACGGAATGACAGGATGTAGATTGCTCCTCATTCTCTTGTGGCAATATTCTAAATCGGGCAAACTCAGACAAACTCTTCCACACAGTGGGTTAGGAAAAAACATCTGGGGTAAGTAATTAAACATCCCACGACACTATACAAATGGAAGTCATTGAATAAAAATGTTAAATTAACTTTAATTTTTTCAAAACAGAAGCATGGTATCAATAACTGATTGTAAATATGCTTCAAAGTCTCCAGTCTGTGAATCCAGACTCCAACTTGAAAGAAAGCAAGTGTAAGATGGTCAAAGTCCCTTCCAAGCAGGCCAGTGCCTTAAAAATGCCAAAAGTTTACAAAAAAAACAAAAAACCTCTCCTGCAACACTTTCTACCAGATAGATGTATACATAGTGGAAAAAGTAACTTGCTAATTTAGTTAGTCTGAGTTGGTGATTAATGAATAATGCAACTAGTGGTCTTCTAATATCACCATACAGCTGATGCAACATTTGCTGCTGAAGACATAGAAGTAGATTTTTAATGCAGCCTGGGTGTAAAACAGCCATTGTGGATCGATTGATTTGAATGGAAAGGAAAATCTTGGTTTGTTTAACAGGTAGCGGGGGGGGGGGGGGGGCGGGGGAGAGCAGGGGGTGTGAGGGTGGAGGGGAGTATTTTAACTTTAGACGATAGTGTAAAATGCACAATATTTACTCGTCCACACATTAAACACCTCTCACACTGACTTCAATGGAAACAGAAATCAGGAGGGGTAGTTTACGGCTGGCCGAGCCAATCCCACGCATTTTGCAATATCGTCAATAGTCAAACCGATCGGCAATGCCAGCTTTACAGCCACCCGTCAAATTGAAAATCTAACCCACAACGATGAAGCTATGGGCTGATATTCATACCATTAGTACTTCAGCAATATATTCGCCTTGCTGCAAGCTTTTGATTTCAGATTTAATAACAAATTTATTCGGACTGAAATTGCCAGCACAGATCCTCACTAGTGGTGAGTGCGGGTTTGAGAATCGTGGCTAGCCACACTATCAACCTGAACTCGCACCTAACAAGAAAAAGAAGAAAGACTAGCATTTATATAGCGCCTTTCATGACCACCCGATGTCTCAAAGCGCTTTACAGCCAATGAAGTACTTTTTGAAGTGTAGTCACCGTTGTAATGTGGGAAACATGGCAGCCAACTTGCATACAGCAAACTCCCACAAACAGCAAAATGATAATGACCAGATACTCTGTTTTTGTTAAGTTGATTGAGGGATAAATATTGGCCAGGACTCCCCTGCTCTTCTTCGAAATAGTGCCATGGATCTTTTACGTCCACCTGAGAGAGCAGACGGGGCCTCGGTTTAACATCTCATCCGAAAGATGGCACCTCCAACAGTGCAGTACTCCCTCAGCACTGCACTGGAGTTTCAGCCTAGATTTATGTGCTCAAGTTCCTAGAGTGGGACTTGAACCCACAACCTTCTGACTCACAGGCAAATGTGCTACCCACTGAGCAAGACTCCTCACTAGGAGCACAATCTCTCAATTTTACCCTATATTAAAAAGGAACACTTGTTTCCCAACACAAAGTGGGAACATACTCTCATTAAGAGGAAGAGTAAATCAGAATAAATAAAATTTGACAATGCAAGCCTCCCTGGTGGCTTGTTTGTAAATTCCTTAGTGTAAAACGGATTCTCATGGGATGTGCTCCGATTTATCCCAAATCCTGGGGTGTGGGTAATTAGCATAATATGGTCAGGTAGCAATGCTATTTTTGTCAATTCTGTGACTCACCCCACCGTAGGCACCAGCATTTCTAATGCAAAAGCAGGACCTCAAAGGTAGTAATCTCAGGATTGCTAACAATGCTACGTGCTAGTCAGAGTAGGAATTGCAAGATAGCTAAGGTGAATACGTGGCTTGAGGAGTGGTGCAGGAAGGAGGGATTCAAATTCCTGGGACATTGGAACCGGTTCTGGGGGAGGTGGGACCAGTACAAACCGAACGGTCTGCATCTGAGCAGGACCGGAACCAATGTTCTAGGGGGAGTGTTTGCTAGTGATGTTGGGGAGGGGTCAAACTAATATGGCAGGAGGATGGGAACCTATGCAGGGAGACAGAGGGAAGTAAAATTGGGGCAGAAGCAAAAGATAGAAAGAAGAAAAATAAAAGTGGAGGGCAGAGAAACCCAAGGCAAAAATCAAAAAGGGCAACATTACAGCAAAATTCTAAAGGGACAGTGTGTTAAAAAGACAACCCTGAAGGCTCTGTGACTCAATGCGAGGAGTATTCGTAATAACGTGGATGAATTAACTGCGCAGGCAGCTATTAACGAATATGATATAATTGGCATTACAGAGACATGGCTCCAGGGTGACCAAGGCTGGGAACTCAACATCCAGGGGTATTCAACATTCTGAAAGGATAGACAGAAAGGAAAAGGAGGTGGGGTAGCGTTGCTGGTTAAAGAGGAAATTAACGCAATAGTAAGGAAGGATATTAGCTTGGATGTTGTGGAATCTGTATGGGTAGAGCTGCGGAATAACAAAGAGCAGAAAATGTGAGTGGGAGTTGTGTACAGACCACCAAACAGTAGTAGTGAGGTTGGGGACAGCATCAAACAAGAAATTTGGGATGCGTGCAATAAAGGTACAGCACTTATCATGGGTGACTTTAATCTACATATAGATTGGGCTAACCAAACTAGTAGCAGTACGGTGGAGGAGGATTTCCTGGAATGTATTAGGGATGGTTTTCTAGATCAATATGTCGAGGAACCAACTAGAGAGCTGGCCATCCTAGACTGGGGGATGTGTAACGAGAAAGAAATAATTAGCAATCTTGTTGTGCGAGGTCCCTTGGCGAAGAGTGACCATAATATGGTAGAATTCTTTATTAAGATGGAGAGTGACACAGTTAAATCAGAGACAAGGGTCCTGAACTTAAGGAAAGGTAACTTCGATGGTATGAGACGTG
Organism: Pristiophorus japonicus; assembly: GCF_044704955.1. Classification (NCBI taxonomy): domain Eukaryota; kingdom Metazoa; phylum Chordata; class Chondrichthyes; family Pristiophoridae; genus Pristiophorus; species Pristiophorus japonicus. The sequence continues at coordinate 190,740,676 of NC_091986.1, read as the reverse complement.
AATTGGCTAGAATAGACTGGCGAATGATACTTAAAGGGTTGTTGGTGGATAGGCAATGGCAAACATTTAAAGATCACATGGGTGAACTTCAACAATTGTACATCCCTGTCTGGAGTAAAAATAAAACGGGGAAGGTGGCTCAACCGTGTCTAACAAGGGAAATCAAGGATAGTGTTAAATCCAAGGAAGAGGCATATACATTGGCCAGAAAAAGCAGCAAACCTGAGGACTGGGAGAAATTTAGAATTCAGCAGAGGAGGACAAAGGGTTTAATTAGGAGTGGGAAAAAAGAGTATGAGAGGAAGCTTGCTGGGAACATAAAAACTGACTGCAAAAGCTTCTATAGATATGTGAAGAGAAAAAGATTAATGAAGACAAATGTAAGTTCCTTGCAGTCAGAATCAGGTGAATTTATAATGGGGGACAAAGAAATGGCAGACCAATTGAACAAATATTTTGGTTCTGTCTTCACGAAGGAAGACAAAATAACCTTCCGGAAATACTAGAGGACCGAGGATCTAGCGAGAAGGAGGAACTAAAGGAAATCCTTATTAGTCAGGAAATTGTGTTAGGGAAATTGATGGGATTGAAGGCCTATAAATCCCCAGGGTCTGATAGTCTGCATCCCAGAGTACTTAAGGAAGTAGCCCTAGAAATAGTGGATGCATTGGTGATCATTTTCCACCAGTCTATCGACTCTGGATCAGTTTCTATGGACTGGAGGGTAGCTAATGTAACACCACTTTTTAAAAAAGGAGGGAGAGAGAAAACGGGGCATTATAGACCGGTTAGCCTGACATCAGTAGTGGGGAAAATGTTGGAATCAATTATTAAGATGAAATAGCAGTGCATTTGGAAAGCAGTGACAGGATCAGTCCAAATCAGCATGGATTTAGAAAAGGAAACCAGGCTTGACAAATCTTCTAGAATTTTTTGAGAATGTAACTAGTAGAGTGGACAAGGGAGAACCAGTGGATGTGGTGTATTTGGACTTTCAAAAGGCTTTTGACAAGGTCCCACACAAGAGATTGGTGTGCAAAATTAAAGCACATGTATTGGGGATAATGTATTGACGTGGTTAGAGAACTGGTTAGCAGACAGGAAGCAGAGAGTCGGGATAAATGGGTCCTTTTCAGAATGGCAGGCAGTGACTAGTGGGGGCCGCAGGGCTCAGTGCTGGGACCCCAGCTCTTTACAATATACATCAATCATTTAGATGAAGGAATTGAGAGTAATAGCTCCAAGTTTGCAGATGACACTAAGCTGGGTGGCGGTGTGAGCTGTGAGGAGGATGCTAAGAGGCTGCAGGGTGACCTGGACAGGTTAGGTGAGTGGGCAAATGCATGGTTGATGCAGTATAATATGGATAAATGTGAGCTTATCCACTTTGGTTTATCTGAATGGCGGCAGATTAGGAAAAGGGGAGGTGCAACGAGTCCTGGGTGTCATGGTACATCAGTCATTGTAAGTTGGCATGCCGGTACAGCAGGCAGTGAAGAAGACAAATGGCATGTTAACCTTCATAGCTAGGGGATTTGAGTATAGGAGCAGGGAGGTCTTACTGCAGTTGTACAGGGCCTTGGTGAGGCCTCACCTGGAATATTGTGTTCAGTTTTAGTCTCCTAATCAGAGGAAGGACGTTCTTGCTATTGAGGGAGTGCAGCGAAGATTTACCGGACTGATTCCCATGATGGCAGCGAAGGTTGACCAGACTGATTCCCAGGATAGCAGGACTGACATAGGAGGAGAGACTGGATCGACTGGGCCTGTATTCACTGGAGGTTAGAAGAATGAGAGGGGATCTCATAGAAACATATAAAATTCTGACGGGACTGGACAGGTTAGATGCAGGAAAAATGTTCCCGATGTTGGGGAAGTCCAGAACCAGGGGACACAGTCTAAGGATAAGGGGCAAGCCATTTAGGACCGAGATGAGGAGAAACTTCTTCACTCATAGAGTTGTTAACCTGTCGAATTCTCTACTGCAGAGAGTTGTTGATGGCAGTTCGTTAGATATATTCAAGAGGGAGTTAGATATGGCCCTTACGGCGAAGGGGACCAAGCAGCATGGAGAGAAAGCTCTCCATGGAAAGGGGTACTGAGAGAATGATCAGCCATGATGTTATTGAATGGTGGTGCAGGCTCGAAGGGCCGAATGGCCTACTCCTGCACCTATTTTCTATGTTTCTCTGTAAACGGGCAATGATAAATGTGCTTTCCTGGTGAATCTCTGGCCTTTGGGACAAGATAGGTTATCAAGGTCAGAAAAACCAGCAGGAGATGACTGGCATTTTTTTTCTCTTTTTGTTAAACTTTTTACATTTTGAAATGTGACATCTGAAGTATGACAAACACACACTAGTTGCAAGAGTTTTATACACACAGGTTTACGCTGTGTTTAATTTGTTCTTCAGCTAAATGTTTAAATTTTTTGTGGAAAAATACATATTACAAATGGATTTCTAATGGTTAAATCAATAAAATCAAAAACAACACATTTGGGGAAATCCTGACTGCGATACAAAAGACATCGAAAGACTGAAGGGAGAAAATATTACGATAAACAACAACATCAACTATTTATATAGTGCCTTTAACTTAGTAAAACTTCCCAAGGCGCTTCACAAGAGTGTTTTAAGACAAAACAAATAAATTTGACATTGAGCCACAGAAGAAGAAATTAGGGCAGATGACCAAAAGCTTGGTCAAAGAGGTAGTTTTAAGGAGTATCTTAAAGGAGGAAAGAGAGACGGGGATGTTCAGGGAGGGAGTTACATAATTTAGGGCCAAGGCAACAGAAGACACAGCCACCAATGGTTAAGCGATTATAATCAGGGATGCTCAAGAGGGCAGAATTAGAGGAGCGCAGACATCTCGGGGAGTTGAGAGGATCATTAGAAATATATATATAAAATTACAAAAAAATTGAAGGGAAGTGTGATACATTCACAGAGCATAGGCACACACAGCTTTCTAACATGGCAGGCAACTCTCGGAAGCCTCCGGAACTGCTGCTTCTGTTTAATTATTAACTCTGTAGTTGCAGTACACAGTACGTCCACATCCACAGTGTGGAGCTACAAACATTACAAGCTTGCAGACATTACAGGAAGATTTTGAAAAAGTCTTTGTACAGAGGGTGGTTAATGTGCGGCATTCTCTGATACAAAGCATTGTTGAAGTAGTGACAATAAATTCTTCTAAAAGGGAATTCATTGCTTGCAAAAGAGGAACAGGGCAGAAACTGGTGCGGATTTGATAGGCTAAATATTCTGCAACATATGATTCTATCAAGCTGAGCATCACATAGAGTCATAAGGCTAGAAAAAAATTGTATTTTTTTTGCCAAAATGACCGTTTTCGCTTTGCTATCACTATCGGGCCCGATATTCAGGCCTTAATTTGCGCAGCGGTAAAAATCAGGTTGTACAAGGATTTGCGGCGCAAATTTCAGCAACTTTAGTCCGAGGCCGATACCACTGCGAGAGAGGCCTTTGGAGGGGGGAAAAACACCCCCCAAAATTTGGGGAAAGAAAATTCACAAAACCTTTACAAGACACTTATCTATCGAATTGTTGAAAAAGAATTTAAAAAATAAAAACTTTAACTTACCTTTTTTGCAGGTCTTCATACTTACCACTGCTGGCAGGGCTGCACGATAGGTTTTGCCCCATCGGTATTCTGAGCACAGAATATGGGTGTGGAGAGAACCACATTTTTTGTGAAAGCGCTATTTCGACTGTTACACGATGACGCTCCTCTCCCCAGCAGTACGTGGAAACGCCGTCGCACAAAGGTCATGGAATTTTCCGCTGACAGGGTTTTTGCCAAAAAAGGTGAAATAGCACCAAAATCCCGGTCGCAAAATCACTGAATTTCTAGTATAGAGTCATAACGACACAGAAGGAGGCCATTCGGCCCATCAAGACCATGCCAGCTCTCTGTAGAGCCATGCAGTCAGTCCCATTCCCCCGCTCTATCCCCGTAACCCTGCAAGTTTATTTCCCTCAAGTGCCGATCCAATTTCCTTTTGAAATCATTGATCGTCTCTGCTTCCACCATCCTCTTAGGCAGCGAGTTCCAGGTCATTACCACTCGCCGCGTAAAAAAGTTCTTCCGCACGGCCTCTGTTATTCTCTTGCCCAAAACCTTAAATCTGTGTTCCCTAGTCCTTGTACCATCAGCTAATGGGAACAGCTTTTCTTTGTCTGCCTTATCTAAACCTGTCATAATCTTGTACACCTCTATCAAATCGCCCCTCAACCTCCTTTGCTCCATGGAAAACAACCCCAGCTTCTCCAACCTAACCTGATAGTTAAAATCCCTCATCTCTAGAACCATTCTGGTAAATCTCCTCTGCACCCTCTCAAGGATCCTCACATCCTTCCTAAAGTGTGGTGATCAGAATTGGATGCAATACTTTAGTTGTGGCCCAACTCCAGCTTTATAAAGATTCAGCATAACTTTCTTGCTTTTGTACTCAATACCTCTATTTTGAAGCTCAGGATCCCATATACTTTGTTAACTACTCTCTCAGTATATCCTGCCACCTTTAAATATCTATGCACATAAACCCCCCAAGTCCCTCTGTCCCTGCACACTCTTTAGAACTGTGCCATTAAGTCTGTATTGCCTCTCCCTATCCCTTCAGCCAAAATGCATCACCTCACACTTCTCTATTAAAATCCATCTGCCATTTGTCTGACCATTCTGCAGCCTATACATGTCCTGTTGCAGTCGATTGGTATCATTCTCACTGTTTGCCACACCTCCAAGTTTGATATCATCAGCAAATTTTGATATTTTACTCTGTATTCCACTATCCAAGTATATAAAAAGCAGTGGTCCTAGCACTGACTCCTGGGGAACATCACTGTCCACTATCCTCCAGTCTGAAAAACAACCATTTAATACGACTTGCTGTTTTCTGTCCTTAAGCCAATTTCTTATCCAAGCTGACACTGACCCTCCTATTCCATGAGCCTCAATTTTGTTAACCAGCCTTTTGTGTGGCACTTTGTCAAACGCCTTCCTAAAATCCATATAGACAATATCCACTAGATTCATTTTATCAACCCTATCTGTTACGTCATCAAAAAATTCAATTAGATTAGTCAAACGCGATCTGCCTCATACAAATCTGTGCTGGCTCTGGTTAACTTAAATCTCGCCAAGTAACTGTGAATGTTTTCCCTGATTTCTATCTATGAGAGCATAAGAACATAATTGTTATGTATTTAACCCTTTGTAACCTGCATCACACCTGACCATCAGAGGGTCTACCTGTTGGAGTCCCAAGGGGTCCCAGCATCCCTTGGGAGCACAATATATAAGCAGGCCACCCACGAGGTACCTGCACTTTGGAAACTTAATAAAGGAGCTAAGATCACACTTGCTCATTACACACAGTACTCAGTCTGACCATTTATTATGAGTGTATTAATAAGAACATAAGAAATAGGAGCAGGAGTGGCCATACGGCCCTTCGAGCCTGCTCCACCATTTAATACTGTTGTGTATCTGTAAAGCATGCACTCCCATGTACCGCCACCAGGGAGTGCATCCCCTGAAGTCCCAAGGGATCCCAGCATCCCTTGGGAGCACGCTATATAAGCCGGCCCCTAAGGCCTGTTCCTGACTCTGGAGTGTCTTAATAAAGACTAAGGTCACTGTTACTTTAACCTCCCTGTGTGCAGTCTCATCTGTGTTAGGAACACAATAACTGGCGATGAGTATACGAATGCAACACAAAGATGCAGCAAACTGTGGGCATCCTGGAGAAGTTCTCGGAGGATGAGGACTGGGAAGCCTATGTCGAACGGCTAGACCAGTACTTTGCAGTCAATGAACTGGACGGAGAAGGAAGCGCTGCAAAAATGAGAGCGGTCCTCCTTACCGTCTGCGGGGCACCGACCTACAGCCTCATGAAGAATCTTCTGGCTCCGGTGAAACCCACAGATAAGTCGTATGAGAAGCTGTGTACACTGGTTCGGGAACATCTTAACCCGAGGGAGAGCGTGCTGATGGCGAGGTATCGGTTCTACACGTGCCAGCAATCTGAAGATCAGGAAGTGGCGAGCTACGTCGCCGAGCTAAGGTGACTTGCAGGACAATGTGAGTTTGATGGCTACCTGGAGCAAATGCTCAGAGACCTTTTTGTACTGGGCATTGGCCACGAGACCATCCTAGGAAAACTTTTGACTGTAGAGACTCAGTAAGGCCATTGCGATAGCACTGGCGTTTATGTCCACCAGTGATAACACCAAACAAATCTCTCAGCACACAAGTTCATTAATTAACTGGAACTGTGTTTGCGAGCAGAAATGTACTGGGCAGAAACCACGAGTCTGCAACTGCCAGCAGGCCTCAGGTGACTCAGATGGCTCAGAGTCCGCAACAAAGGATGAATGCAAGGCAATTCACAATTTATTGGTGTTGTGGAAGCTTCATGCTGCTTCAAAGGGTATGCTTGCAAGAACTGTGGAACAATGGGGCACCTCCAACGAGCTTGCAGATGAGCTGCAAGCTCTGCACAACCTGATAACCACCACGTGGCAGAGGAAGATCGGTCCATGGTGGATCAAAGCAACTTCGAGCCCCAGAGAGAGGAGGCAGATGCTGAAGTACACGGGGTGCACACATTTTCGACAAAATGTCCACTGATAATGCTAAATGTAAAATTGAATGGCTTACCCATAGCCATGGAACTAGACACTGGCGCTAGCCAATCTATCATGAGTAAAAAGATGTTTGACAGACTGTGGTGCAACAAGGCACTCAGACCAGCCCTGAGCCCCATCCACACGAAACTGAGAACATACACCAAAGAGCTTATCACCGTCCGGGGCAGCGCCATGGTCAAAGTCACCTACGAGGGCACAGTGCTACTCTGGATTGTCCCGGGCGATGGCCCCACACTGCTTGCAAGGAGCTGGCTGGGCAAAATCTGCTGGAACTGGGATGACAGCCGAGCGCTATCACATGTCGATGAGGACTCATGTACACAAGTCCTTAAAAATTACCTTCCCTTTTTGAGCCAGGCATTGGAAACTTTTCCGGGGCGAAGGTGCAGATCCACTTGGTCCCAGAGGCACGACCCATTCACCACAAGACGCGAGCAGTACCTCACATGATGAGGGAGAGAGTGGAAATCAAGCTGGACAGGCTGCAATGCGAGGGCATCATCTCCCAAGTGGAATTCAGCGAGTGGGCCAGCCCGATTGTTCCAGTACTCAAAAGTGATGGCACGGTCAGAATTTGCGGCGATTATAAAGTAACTATTAATCGTTTCTCGTTACAGGATCAATACCCACTACCTAAGGCAGACGACCTATTTGCGACGCTGGCAGGAGACAAGACGTTCACCAAGCTCGACCTGACTTTGGCCTACATGACGCAGGAGCTGGAGGAGTCTTCGAAGTGCCTCACCTGCATCAATATGCACAAGGGGCTGTTCATCTACAAAAGATGCCCTTTTGGAATTAGGTCGGCTGCAGCGATCTTCCAGAGAAACATGGAGAGCCTACTCAAGTTGGTACCATGCACGGTGGTTTTTCAGGACGACATATTGGTCATGGGTCGGGATACCGTCGAGCACCTACAAAACCTGGAGGAGGTCATCCAGCGACTGGATCCCGTAGGGCTGCGGCTGAAGAGGTCGAAATGCATCTTTATGGCAACAGAAGTGGAGTTTTTGGGGAGAAAGATCGCGGCGGACGGCATTCAGCCCACAGATGCCAAGACAGAGGCTATCAGGAACGCGCCCAGGCCACAGAACGTCATTGAGCTGCGGTGGTTCCTGGGGCTCCTCAACTATTTTGGTAACTTCCTACCGGGGTTAAGCACCCTCTTAGAGCCCCTACATGTGTTATTGCGTAAAGGTGAGAACTGGGTATGGGGAAAAAAACAAGTAATTGCTTTTGAGAAAGCCAGAAACATTTTATGCTCCAACAAGCTGCTTGTATTATATAACCCGTGTAAAAGACTTGTGCTAGAAACATAGAAACATAGAAAAAATGTGCAGGAGTAGGCCATTCGGCCCACTTCGAGCCTGCAACACCATTCAATAAGATCATGCCTGATCATTCACCTCAGTACCCCTTTCCCGCTTTCTCTCCATTCCCCTTGATCCCTTTAGCCGTCTTGAATACATCCAATGAACTGGCATCAACAACTCTCTGCGGTAGGGAATTCCACAGGTTAACAACACTGAGTCTAGAAGTTTCTCCTCATCTCAGTCCTAAATGGTCTACCTCTTATCCTAAGAATGTGTCCCCTGGTTCTGGACTTCCCCAACATCGGGAACATTCTTCCTGCATCTAACCTGTCCCGTCCCATCAGAATCTTATACATTTCTATGAGATCCCCTCTCATCTTTCTAAACTCCAGTGTATAAAGGCCCAGTTGATCAGTCTCTCCTCATATGTCATTCCAGCCATCCCTGGAATCAGTCTTGTGAACCTTCGATGCACTCCCTCAATATCAAGAACGTCCTTCCTCAGATTAGGAGACCAAAACTGAACACAATATTCCAGGTGAGGCCTCACCAAGGCCCTGTACAATTGCAGTAAGACCTCCTTGCTCCTATACTCAAATCCCCTAGCTATGAAGGCCAACATGCCATTTGCCTTCTTCACCGCCTGCTGTAACTGCATGCCAACTTTCAATGACTGATGAACCATGACACCCAGGTCTCGTTGCACCTTCCCTTTTCCTAATCTGCCGCCATTCAGATAATATTCTGCCTTCGTGTTTTTGCCACCAAAGTGGATAACCTCACATTTATCCACATTATACAGCATCTGCCATGCATTTGCCCCCTCACCTAACCTGTCCAGGTCACCCTGCAGTCTCTTAGCATTCTCCTCATAGCTCACACCGCCACCCAACTTAGTGTCATCTGCAAACTTGGAGATATTACACTCAATTCCTTCATCCAAATCATTGATGTATATTGTAAAGAGCTGGGGTCCCAGCACTGAGCACTGCGGCACTTCCCTAGTCACTGCCTCCCATTCCGAAAAGGACCCGTTTGTCCCGACTCTCTGCTTCCTGTCTGCCAACCAATTTTTTATCCACGTCAGTACATTACCCCCAATACCATGTGCTTTGATTTTGCACACCAATTTCTTATGTGGGACCTTGTCAAAGGCCTTTTGAAAGTCCAAATACACCACATCCACTGGTTCTCCCTTGTCCACTCTACTAGTTACATCCTCAAAAAATTCCAGAAGATTTGTCAAGCATGATTTCCCTTTCATAAATCCATGCTGACTTGGACCGATCCTGTCACTGCTTTCCAAATGCTAGCATGTGATGCGTCGTCGTACAGAGTCGGGTGTGTATTACAACAAGCTAACGTTGTGAGGAAGTTGCAACCTGTCGCCTATGCCTCCAGGAGCTTGTCTAAGGCTGAGAGGGCCTACAGCATGATTGAGAAAGAGGCATTTGCGTGTATGTTCGGGGTAAAGAAAATGCATCAGTACCTATTTGGCCTCAAATTTGAGCTGGAAACCGATCACAAGCCCCTCATATCCCTGTTCGCTGAAAACAAGGGGATAAATACTAATGCCTCAGCCTGCATACAAAGGTGGGCACTTGCGCTATCAGCCTATAACTATACCATCCGTCACAGGCCAGGCACTGAGAACTGTGCGGATGCTCTCAGTCGGCTACCATTGCCCACCACGGGGTTGGAAATGGCGCAGCCTGCAAACTTGTTGATGGTGGCGCAGCCCGCTGACTTGTTGATGGTCATGGAAGCGTTTGAAAATGATAAATCACCGATCACGGCCCGCCAGATTAGGACTTGGACCAGCCAAGATCCTCTGCTGTCCCGAGTAAAAAACTGTGTACTGCATGGGAGTGGGCCAGCATCCCCGTTGAAATGCAAGAGCTAATCAAGCCGTTCCAGCGGCGAAAGGATGAACTGTCCATTCAGGCAGACCGCCTGTTGTGGGGTAACCGCGTAGTGCTACCCAAAAAGGGCAGGGAGATGTTCATCTCGGATCTCCACAGCACACACCCGGGTATAGTAATGATGAAAGCGATAGCCAGAAACGTGTGGTGGCCCAGTATCGACTCTGACTTAAGAGTCCTGTGCAGGGCAATGCAGCGTGTGTGCTCAGTTGAGCAACGCGCCCAGAGAGGCACCACTAAGTTTGTGGTCCTGGCCCTCCAGACCATGGTCAAGGATCCATGTCGACTATGTGGGCTCGTTTCTCGGTAAAATGTTCCTGGTGGTAGCGGATGCTTTTTCAAAATGGATTGAATGTGAAATAATGTCAGGAAGCACCGCCACCACCACCATTGAAAGCCTGAGGGCCATGTTTGCCTGCCTGACATACTTGTCAGTGACAACAGGCCATGTTTCACCAGTGCCGAATTTAAAGAATTCATGACCCGCAATGGGATCAAACATGTCACCTCGGCCCTGTTTAAACCAGTGGGCAGGCAGAGCGGGCAGTACAAACAATCAAGCAGAGCCTTAAACGAGTCACAGAAGGCTCACTCCAAACCCGCCTGTCCCGAGTACTGCTCAGCTACCGCACGAGACCCCACTCGCTCACAGGGGTGCCCCCAGCTGAGCTACTCATGAAAAGGACACTTAAAACCACACTCTCGCTGGTTCACCCCAACCTGCATGATCAGGTAGAGAGCAGGCGGCAGCAACAAAATGTAAACGATGGTCGCGCCATTGTGTCACGGGAAATTGATCTGAATAAACTGAATGATCCTGTGTATGTGTTAAACTATGGACATGGTCCCAAGTGGATCGCGGGCACAGTGATAGCTAAAGAAGGGAGTAGAGTGTTTGTAGTCAAACTAGAAATGGACAAATTTGCAGAAAGCACCTGGACCAAACGAGGCTGCGGTTCACAGACTGCCCTGAACAACCCACAGCAGATACCACCTTTTTCGAGCCCACAACACACACCCAAAGGATCAACGACACCACCCTGGACCAGGAAATGAAGCCCATTATGCCCAACAGCCCAGCAAGGCCAGGCTCACACAGCAGCCCTGCAGGGCCAACAACACGCCAGCCCAGCGAGGGCACAGCCAACACACCAGAACAGACATTTGTACCGAGGTGGTCCACCAGGGAAAGAAAGGCTCCCGACCGCCTCACCTTGTAAATAGTTTTCACTTTGACTTTGCCGGGGAGTGATGTTGTGTATCTGTAAAGCATGCACTCCCATGTTCCGCCACCAGGGAGTGCATCTCCTGAAGTTCCAAGAGATCCCAGCATCCCTTGGGAGCACTGTATTTAAGCCGCCCCTAAACCCTGTTCCTCACTCTGGAGTGTCTTAATAAAGACTGAGGTCACTGTTACTTTAACCTCCCTGTGTGCAGTCTCATCTGTGTTAGGAACACAATAAATACAATCATGGCTGATCCGATCATGGATCAGGTCCACTTACCTGCCTGCACCCCATAACCCCTTATCGGTTAAGAAGCTGTCAATGTCTGTCTTAAACTTATTCAATGTCCCGGCTTCCATAGCTCTCTGAGGCAGCGAATTCCAGATTTACAACCCTCAGAGAAGAAATTCCTCCTCATCTCGGTTTTAAATGGGCGGCCCTTATTCTAAGATTATGCCCCCTAGTTCTAGTCTCCCCTATCAGTGGAAACATCCTCTCTGCATGCACCTTGTCAAGCCCCCTCATAATCTTATAAATTTCGATAAGATCACCTCTCATTCTTCAGAATTCTAATGAGTAGAGGCCCAACCTCCTCAACCGTTCCTCATAAATCAACCACCTCATCCCCGGAATTAACTTAGTGAACCTTCTCTGAACTGCCTCCAAAGCAAATATATCCTTTTGTAAATATGGAAACCAAAACGGTACGCAGTATTCCAGGTGCGGCCTCACCAATACCCTGTATAACTGTAGCAAGACTTCCCTGCTTTTATACTCCATCCCCTTTGCAATAAAGGCCAAGATTCCATTGGCCTTCCTGATCACTTGCTGTACCTGCATACTAACCGTTTGTGTTTCATGCACAAGTATCCCCAGGTCCCGCTGTACTGCAGCACTTTGCAATTTTGCTCCATTTAAATAATAACTTGCTCTTTGATTTTTTTTCTGTCAAAGTTCTGCCATTATACTCCATCTGCCAAATTTTTGCCCACTCACTTAGCCTGTCTATGTCCTTTTGCAGAATTTTTGTGTCCTCCTCACATATTGCTTTTCCTCCCATCTTTGTATCATCAGCAAACTTGCCTACGTTACACTTTGTCCTTTCTGCCAAGTCGTAAATGGTTGGGGTCCCAGCACTGATCCCTGTGGCACCCCACTAGTTACTGATTGCCAACCCAAGAATTAACCATTTATCCCGACACTCTGTTTTCTGTTCGTTAGCCAATCTTCTATACTTGCTAATATATTATCCCCAACCCCGTGAACTTTTAACTTGTGCAGTAACCTTTTATGTGGCACCTTGTCAAATGCCTTCTGGAAGTCCAAATACACCACATCCACTGGTTCCCCCTTATCCACTCTGTTCATTACATCCTCAAAGAATTCTAGCAAATTTGTCAAACATGACTTCCCATTCATAAATCCATGCTAACTCTGCCTGACCGAATTTTCCTTTTCCAAATGTCCTGCTACTGCTTCTTTAATAATGGACTCCAACATCTTCCCAACCACAGATATTAGGCTAACTGGTCTATAGTTTCCTGCTTTTTGTCTGCTCCTTTTTTAAATAGGGGCGATACATTTGCAGTTTTTCAATCTGCTGGGATTTCCCCAGAATCCAGGGAAGTTTGATAAATTACAACCAATACATCCACTATCCCTGCCGCTACTTCTCTTCAGACCCTAGGATGCCATCAGGTCCAGGGGATTTATCTGCTTTTAGTGCCATTATCTTACTGAGTACCACCTCCTTAGTGATTGTGATTGTGTTAAGTTCCTCCCCCCCTCCTCACCCCATATCCCCTTGACTATCTACTGTTGGGATATTGTTAGTATCCTCGACCGTAAAGACAGATACAAAATATTTGTTCAGAGTTTCTGCCATCTCCATGTTCCCCATTACTAATTCCCTGGTCTCGTCCTCTAAGGGACCAACATTTACTTTAGCCTCTTTTTTCCTTTTTATATACCTATAGAAACTCTTGCTACTGTTTTTATATTTTGTGCTAGTGTGCAACATTGGGTCCATAGGTTAAATGAGAGCAGTACATTGTATTTGAAGTAAACCATTTGCTCTACATCGATCAAATATATACTGTAACCTATTGATTTCTGCACGGAAGGTATTAGGTTTACTGAATTGTATTGAGCGCTGGGTTTCAGAGAACCGTGATTGGCTTGACTCTGGCTGAAATAAATGTATATCCTGTTGGGTCTTTCATCCCTACAATCTGCTAATGCATCATTCTCATTCGAAAAAGAAGGCACAATGTTAATGGCCTTCATTTAAAAAAAATCTAGCTAGATTGTTAAAAGAGTAACAAATATTCTAGTATCCTTTCTATATTTATACATTTGATTGCTATTAGAAGTATGCAAAGTAAGCTAAGAGTAGTTACACTGTACATGAGGAACAGCATGTACTATACCAGATATGTACTAAATTCTTACAATAGTGAGAGTCATTGTTAATGGTGGGAACAATGCACAAAGTTCTATTTTATGAAGGCAAGAAAAAAAATCAGCAGTGGAAATGGTAAAGCACATTAATAAATCAGAGGGTGTTCAAGCAGCTTGTATAATCTTTACAATTTATAGAACCATTACAGTCCTCTATTGGGAAATACTATAGCCTTTATTCATGCATAAAATACTCGTTAAAGATTCATGATTATTGACTTAGGATGCTCTCAGTCTGGCCTAACATACTGTGCCTTCCATCAACTGCATTCATTGATTTTAATTGCACATTTTTCACAATCAAGCTTGTTTTTTACTAGATGTTGTTAATATCATTTCACATTATGTATATATATATATATATTATACACAATATAAAATATTAGCAATATCTAGGAGAAAAAATTTCACAGCAGAAAATTGTTGTCCAACCTCTCAATACTCCACAAAAAAGCATTTTAACCATTATTTTATCTGCTTCTGCCTATTTGCATGTATTTTAGTAATACAGGTTGAACCTCTCTTACCCGGCACCCTCGGGACCTGGCCTGTGCCGGATAAGGGATTTTTCCGGACGAGGGGTGGTCACGTTAAATTGGATGGTACAGGTACTGGGCAAGGGGATATCGGGGCTGGCTAGCTTGGGGCTGGGAGTGCAGCAGCGAAATCATGGGGGGGGTGGGGGGGAGGGTGGGCGCAGTGGATCGCGGGGTCAGGCCAGCGATTACAGGAGTGGGCAGCGAGGAAGGATTTCAATTTGTTTAATTTGTTCATGTCGGAGCGGCCGGGAATGGTGCCGGATGAGGGGTGGTGCCGGAGGGTCCCGGATAAGGGAGGTTCAACATGTATGACAAAGCCATTAAAGTGGTTAATTTTATTATCAGCAGATTTTCAATTCCACTGCAAAGCTACCCCTTTCCTCAACACTGAAATAATGACAGAAAGTGTCTGTGCTGGTAATTGGTACAGAGGCAGGAGGTGAAGGGAGAGGGGCAGGGAGATATAGGCAGACGGGGCAGGATCTTTATCATCACTGTCAGGATTATAATCGACTGAGACATATCTAGGGCTAATAATTTGTTTGCTTAGCTTCAGGCGTTAACGCCTGAGAGGGGCGCAAACGGGCTACTGAGCTCTTACTGGCCGAGCGCCGATCTGGCAGCGCCTCCCGCGATTTCCGTTTACCGGCGACACTAAGAGTTAGCGCTGCGCACTCTAGCGCCACCCACTTGGTGATGTCATCGAGTGTGCAATGCCCCCCCTTAGCGCCGCGGTCGCGAAATGGACTGCTTTCACCTGCCATAGTGCTGCCTGCCGCTAATTCCGACAGGGAAAGCAGGCGTCACGGAAAAGCTGCTGGAGCGATATTTCCGCGGGTTTGCAGGTGGGTGGTTAAAATGGAATTTATTTGTACTAATGTATCTCTCTTAGGTGTTCAACACTGTTGCTAATCTCCCTTTGCATTTTCTTTCGGTTTTCGGGTGATCCAGCTGGTCTCCCCTTTAGGCGCTGGGTGCCGGATGCCTAGCGTCAGAACTTCAGCAGTGCTCCTGCGATAGCACCCCAGGAATCAAGGGCAGCACCCCAAGAGGGGTGTGGAACACTTCCCCTTAGCGCTCCACTCCCCTCTTGGGGCGCTAAAAACCAATATCTCAGTTGGAGGCGGTAAAGGTCGCCCGGCACTAAAGTTAGCGACCAGGCGGTGTCACCGCCTCAAACCGGGCAATACCGAATTTTTAGCCCTTAATTTCTTCTTCCTCATTACCATCCTCTTCTTTGGCCCCTATTGCTGTGCTGGATCTATGGAAGACGGGGAAACGAGCTAAGAATGGGTATGCAGCACCCAGAGAGAGGGATGAGATAGACACAGCCTGGAGTTCAATGGCAGCCTGATTCTTTCAGGTACAGTAGCTGATGAATGTACTGCTTTCCATCCTAGCAGCTGTTGCTGGCACTGGCTCAACAATGGTGCCTTCAGTCGCTGCCATGTTATTGTGTTCTGGCATGCACTGCCTGAAAAGATTCAATAATAACTTTTAAAGGGGAATTGGATAAATACTTGAAGGGAGGAAATTGGTAGGGCTATGAGGCGAGAGCCAGCACAGGCATGATGGGCCGAATGGCCTCCTTCTGTGCTGTATCATTCTATGATTCTATGTGGACTGCCTATCGAGCAGTTCCACGGCCTGCTCCTTGAACATAAGTCTGCTCATGTATATCTGGAATGCTCCCACCAGTGACCTGCCTCTCCCACGCATTGTGTACCATTTTCTCCTGGAAAAATATTAACAGCAAGAAGCGAAGGCAAGCCCCAGTGGCAGCAGTCCGCTAATATAACAGGGAGGACTAATGCTGGAAGGGCCCTGTAATATAAGCTGGAGTTGTAAGGGGCTGTAATGCAGTAAAGGCTTGTGAGGGAGGTTCCAGACACAGGTTTCAGGTGGAAAAGTTACTCATTGATGCAGGGTGCACTATGAATGGTCGAAGAGATGATGGTGATCTATGAATGCTGCCAAAATGAAAATCGAAAACATATGCCTCAAAATATTGTTAAGTACTTGAAATCTGGGTGTTAGATGCTGGGTCGGTCCATTGTTCAAAGTTGGAGAATTATATATTATCCATCATTCTTCAAGGGATTGTTGTTTCAAGTGGTCTACTCCGAGGTTTCTGCCAATATCATTCTATGTTGTGGCGTGTGATTTGTTCGGCTCTTCATTTTGTCTTGGCTACCAGGAGCTCACTGTGTGGATGATCGTGTAGCCAGGCCTACATTCTGCTAACGTCCAGTAGACTGAGTAGATACATTAAATTGCTAAGCCGATAGATGGACCGATGTTGGAATATTTTCACCGTGAATTTCGCACAGTAAGTTTTGAAAGGCAGACTCCTGACCAATGTTCCCTGCAAGCTACGCGGCCGCGCGGAGATATGGAGCTCCCACGCATCCAGCTCACCAGCTTTTAAATGCAAAAACCACACATGTGCGGAGTTTTGAATGGGCCACACAGCCCGTTAAAGGGGCCGTATGGCCAAAAACAATTATTAGAGGGAACACTGCACCTGACTTCAAGTTAATTTACCTTATGATACTCCTACTTTGAGTAATGGACTGGCCTACCGTCTTTTAGGGATACATTTTCTATTTCTGTAATTTTATTTCTAGACAGCATTAAGCTAATGTCAACAGTACCACGGCAGTCATGGGTTATGTCTGATTGGATATAATAAGCAAACTGCCTCCCACACCACCAGATCGTCCCACTCCCCTGCTCTTTCTGCACCAGCCAAGTCTGAAAA
This sequence comes from Pristiophorus japonicus, assembly GCF_044704955.1. NCBI lineage: Eukaryota > Metazoa > Chordata > Chondrichthyes > Pristiophoridae > Pristiophorus > Pristiophorus japonicus. The sequence continues at coordinate 190,723,772 of NC_091986.1, read as the reverse complement.
TTGCAATTTATCTTGTTCAATTCTGCGGCAAAATAGAAACGTGTCTCCATTCCCTATTTGCTCTTTGTCAGTGAGTGAAGAAAAACAATCTGTGCTGAATCTAACCGTTTGGCTTCAATTAGCTGAAGCTCCCAGTTACAGATCATCTAAGGCTGAAGCCGAGACTTTCACTCATCCCTATGCAGTGGATCAGCCAATGAAATGTCTGGAAAAATGGCACAGAAAAGTTAAGTGACAGCTCAACAGGGCTTAAGAATTCCTGAACAAGAGACCAAGGTAGCACTTTTCTAGCCAAATGGGAGCCTATTTCGCCAACCAATTTGAACGACTAAGCCGGTAGATGGACGGGTTTGGATAGGTAGACATGGCATGGGAGGCAATTTGCTTATTATACCCGATAAGACTTAACCCATGACTGCCATGGTACTGTTGGATAAAGGCTGTTCCCATTAGCTGATGGTACAAGGGACTTGGGAACACAGATTTAATGTTTTGGGCAAGAGATACAGAAGGGATGTGAGGAAGAACGTTTTTACGCAGCGAGTGGTATTGACCTGGAACTCGCTGCCTACAAGGGTGGTGGAAGCAGAGACAATCAATGATTTCAAAAGGAAATTGAATAGGCACTTGAGGGAAATAAACTTGCAGGGTTACGGGAATAGACGGGACAATGGGATTGCTCTGCAGAGAGCTGCCATGGACACGATGGGCTGAGTGGCCTCTTTCTGTGCCGTAATGACTCTATGGGCCCGAACTTGGTCAAAGCTAAGGCCCACCCAAGTGCTGCCCAAAGGACCGCTGAGATACCCGACGGTACTTTGGCAGGGAGATTAGTCAAAAGACCTGCAAAGACCGCCCGGCAGTAAGGAAAACGACTTACGCCCTGAATGTGGGCAGCAAATGCAATCCTCGCCAAAGTGCCGCCGAGGATTGAGTCGGGTCCAGGATGATGGGTGGGGGGGGGGGGAACACATAAATATAAAAATTTACACCAATAAAAACCTGCTGGTAAACCTTCAGGGGACCCCATCCACCTGAATTGCTGTAAAAGAAAAAAGAAAAGAAGTTTACTAACCTTTTTTTGCAGGTCTTCATACTTACCATTGGGGTTAGACATGCCTCCTCGCAGCAGTCCTTCCCCCTGCTGCCGCCGACTCCCGCCCGCACCAAACTGACAGCTCGGCGGGCGGGAAGACACTTACATGCCTTGCGCGCTAGCGGACATCAGCGGGCGGTTCCCAGCTTCCCTCCCCTCCCGCTGGCGGGAGGCCTCCACCAAACTGGCACCAAGGGGAGACCGCGACAGCAGGCAGTGAGTACACCAAGTTCAGGGCCGATGACATTTTCGCCTATTAATGTTTTCCTGAAGGCTGCTTCCTGACCAGCAGTATTACATTTAAGCTGAATGCACATCTTCTTATTTGCAAAGTTGGTCTCCATGGCACAGACTAGCTCGCCTGGTTTGTTAGAGAACAGAGCCCAGAGTTTGGCACCTTGTCCACCGGATTTTGTCGTGCTAATCAACCAAGCGGAGTTGGAAAATGCGGTGGGTATTGATTCCGCTGGACGGCCTCTCAATTTTGCACCCACCCTACTTGCCGCTGTCATTTCCGACAGCTGGCAGAAACTCCCGCCCAGTTTGGGCAGGCACATTTGACTGCCATGCAATGCCCATGGAGGTCTTGTTTTCCAGAAGACACTGCCACAGAGTTATGCTGAATGTCACAAGCAGACCCACAGCACAATGGTAATGTTGCTGAACTAGTAATCCAGAGACTTGAATTCAAATCCCACCACAGCAGCTGCGGAATTTAAATTCAGTTAAGTAAATGAATCTGGAATTTTAAACAGCTAGTATCAGCAATGGTGATCATGAGCTGAATTTTCCCCAACATTCTGCGCGGTGTCCGCTGTTTGTCCAAAAAAAAAACTTGCAAGTTTCGCCGGAATAAACTTTCATTTTGGAGCGGCGCAGATTGTCCTTAAGATCTGTGGGTGGAGCTTAAAGTCTGGGCTGAAAAACTGAGGTTGCCAGGGTAACGAGGGACACATTCAAGGGCTAAGGCTGCAAAGTGAAACATACAAGTTGCAGCAAGACATGAGCAATTGCAGAGCCCAGGTGCTGCTGCTATCCCGGGCCGAATGGCCCCCTGCCCCTGGTCACGTACCATCCTGACTTTGAAATATATCGCCATTCCTTCATCGTCACCGGGTCAAAATCTGGGAACTCCCTCCCTAACAGCACTGTGGGAGATCATTCACCACACGGACTGCAGCAGTTCAAGAAGGCGGCTCATCATTACCTTCTTAAGGGCAATTAGGGATGGGCAATAAATACCGGCCTTGCCAGAGATGCCCACATCCCTTGAACGAATAAAAAAAAAGCCCACCTCCACCATCCACAATGCTCTTCCAGCACCTTTTAAGGTCACAACCACCCTTAACTTCCATGCTGTAAGGTCATTCAAGCCTGCCATTGGAGGTGTCCGTCACAAAAGCGAAACAGCTGTGCACGGATGCACCAAGCAAGTCATGGCTGCATTCATTTCTATAATCAGCAATTACATCCATTTCCACATGGACAACTGGCACAAGATAAGATACCGAAACTTGATGGAGTAGCAGAATTCGCCAATGTACAAGGAATTGCACCCATGTGGCCATAGGTGCTCCCCGATCATTGGCCATGTAGCAAAGAAAACTTGTGTAATTCATTTGTGACCAGCAGCATCTGTGCCTGAAATGGGTGTGAAGTCAGCAGAGTGGCTGCACTACCTGCCTAATGCCGGTGTCGAGAGGCCCACACCATTTTCTGGTTCGGGCCTCATTTGAATGCCACCGGTGAGCTGCAGGCAGCGAACGGTCACCCTGTTGCAGCTCACTGGTTGTGAGAAGCGGGAAATCATCTGGAGCAGGGGGGTGGGAAGAGCCCATCCTCAGCATTGTTGTGCAACTAGAGGAGCAGGAGTGCCAATCCCGACCCCACTCAAAGCTCCCCCACACCCGCTCTCCTCCCAAAACATTCTGGCCCTTTTCTTGAGTGGCCACCAGCGGTCCCTTTAAGCTGGTCAAGCTGCTCATCATCTGGTACAAATGGGTGACCCTATTGGGGCGTTCACACTGCCCTTCTGTACCTGCAAATTGAAAGCAGACTTAGGACCCAGTCTTGCGTATTGTAGCACAAATGAGGCGGTTGTGCTGCTTGTTCATTTAGAAACATAGAAACGTAGAAATTTACAGCGTAGAAAGAGGCCATTTCAGCCCATCGTGTCCGTGCCAGCCGACAAAGAGCTGCACAGCCCTTGGTCAGCAGCCCTAAAGGTTACATATAACCCTATGAACAATGACGGCAAGGCAAAGAGCACCCAGCCCAACCAGGCCACCTCACACAACTGCAACACCCCTTATACTGAAACATTGTACACTCCACCCCAACTGGAGCCATGTGATCTCCTGGGAGAGGCAAAAATCAGATAAAAACCCAGGCCAATTTAGGGAAAAAAAAATCTGGGAAAATTCCTCTCCGACCCATCCAGATGATTGAAACAAGTCCAGGAGATTCATGAAGGGGAAATCATGTTTAACTAATTTACCGGAATTCTTACAGGATATAACGAGCATGGTGGATAGAGGTGTACCGATGGATGTGGTGTATTCAGATTTCCAAAAGGCATTCGATAAGGTGCCACACAAAAGGTTACTGCAGAAGATAAAGGTTTGTGGAGTCAGAGGAAATGTATTAGCATGGATCGAGAATTGGCTGGTTAACAGAAAGCAGAGAGTCGGGATAAATGGGTCCTTTTCGGGTTGGAAATCGGTGGTTAGTGGTGTGCCACAGGGATCGGTGCTGGGACCACAACTGTTTACAATATACATAGATGACCTGGAAGAGGGGACAGAGTGTAGTGTAACAAAATTTGCAGGTGACCACAAAGATTAGTGTAAAAGTGGGTTGTATAGAGGACACAGAGAGGCTACAAAGAGATTTAAATAGGTTAAGTGAATGGGCTAAGGTTTGGCAGATGGAATACAATGTCGGAAAATGTGAGGTCATCCACCTTGGAAAAAAAAATATTAAAAGGGAATATTATTTGAATGGGGAGAAATTACAACATGCTGCGGTGCAGAGGGACCTGGGGGTCCTTGTGCATGAATCCCAAAAAGTTAGTTTGCAGGTGCAGCAGGTAATCAGGAAGGCGAATGGAATGTTGGCCTTCATTGCGAGAGGAATGGAGTACAAAAGCAGGGCGGTCCTGCTGCAACTGTACAGGGTGTTGGTGAGGCCGCACCTGGAGTACTGCGTGCAGTTTTGGTCACCTTACTTAAGGAAGGATACACTAGCTTTGGAGGGGGTACAGAGACGATTCACTAGGCTGATTCCGGAGATGAGGGGGTTACCTTATGATGATAGATTGAGTAGACTGGGTCTTTACTCGTTGGAGTTCAGAAGGATGAGGGGTGATCTTATAGAAACATTTAAAATAATGAAAGGGATAGACAAGATAGAGGCAGAGTGGTTGTTTCCACTGGTGGGGGAGACTAGAACTAGGGGGCACAGCCTCAAAATACGGGGGAGCCAATTTAAAACCGAGTTGAGAAGGAATTTCTTCTCCCAGAGGGTTGTGAATCTGTGGAATTCTCTTCCCAAGGAAGCAGTTGAGGCTAGCTCATTGAATGTATTCAAATCACAGATAGATAGATTTTTAACAAATAAGGGAATTAAGGGTTATGGGGAGCGGGCGGGTAAGTGGAGCTGAGTCCACGGCCAGATCAGCCATGATCTTGTTGAATGGCGGAGCAGGCTCGAGGGGCTAGATGGCCTACTCCTGTTCCTAATTCTTATGTTCTTATGTTCTTATGTAGATCACCCTGGCCATATTTTATTCCCTGCAGTACTTACCATTATATCTGTGCCGTCCATCAAAAGGTCATCCAGTCTAATCCCAATTACCAGCTCTAGGTCCATAACCCTGCAGGTTACTGCACTTTAAGTGCCCATCCAACCATCTCTTAAAAGTGGTGAGGGTTTCTGCATCCACCAGGCAGCGAGTTCTAGATTCCCATAACCCCCTGCATAAAGAAGCCCCCCTTCAAATCCCCTCTAAACCTTCCACCAACCACCTTAAAACTGTGCCCCCTCGTAATAGACCCCTCCACCAATGGAAATCGATCCTTACTATCCACTATATCCAGGCCCCTCAATATTTTGTACGCCTCAATGAGGTCTCCTCTCAACCTCCTCTGCTCCAATGAGAACAAACCCAACCTATCCAATCTGTCCTCATAACTAAGATTCTCCAATCCAGGCAGCATCCAAGTAAATCTCCTCTGCACCCTCTCCAGTATAGCCCTTCCAATAATACGGCGACCAGAACTGCACGCAGTACTCCAGCTGTGGCCTAACCAAAGTATTATATAATTTAAGCATAACCTCCCTGCTCTTATATTCTATGCCTCGGCCAATAAGGGCAAGCATTCCATATGCCTTTTTAACCACCTTACCCACCTGGCCTGCTACTTTCAGGGATCTGTGGACAAGCACTCCAAGTTCCCTTTGTTCATCTACACTATTAAGTGGCCGACCGCTTAATGTGTATACTCTTTCCTTATTAGCCCTCCCAAAGTGCATCACTTCACACTTCTCTGAATTAAATTCCATTTGCCATTGCTCTGCCCACCTGACCAGAAGATTGATATCCTCCTGCAGCCCATGACTTTCCTCTTCATTATCAACGACACATCCAATTTTAGTGTCGTCTGCAAACTTCTTATCATACTCCCTATATTCAAATCCAAATCATTGATATATACCACAAAAAGCAAGGGACCCAATACTGAGCCCTGCGGAACCCCACTGGAAACATCCTTCCAGTCACAAAAACATCCATCAATGCCCACCTGAAAATGACAACAGGTCAACCTTGGGCCAAGCCGCCCTCAATTTTCAACTGCCGGTTGCTCGTTTTTCAGATGAGGAACTAATTGCTCCCTCACCCACCACCTCCTCCCTCCTCCCACCCACTACATCACCACCACTGTTATGCCTCTGCTTTCCTGAACTCCCCGAAAAATATCAAACTGCCCCATTAAACATCTCTGTAATCCTCAATACCCTCTTTTCAGCTGTCTCCCCATTAGCAATGGATTATGGATATTTGCCAATGGTATACAGGTATTATGAAATATTAAGAGTATTTTGCTTTTTTGATTGTTTAGTAGTTTTTAATCTTAACTTCTTATTTTTAAATTCATAGAAACATAGAAAATAGGTGCAGGAATAGGACATTCGGCCCTTCGAGACTGCACCACCATTCAATAAGATCATGGCTGATCATTCCCTCAGTACCCCTTTCCTGCTTTCTCTCCATACCCCTTGATCCCTTTAGCAGTAAGGGCCATATCTAACTCCCTCTTGAATATATCCAATGAATTGGCATCAACAACTCTCTGCGGTAGAGAATTCCACAGGTTAACAAGTCTCTGAGTGAAGAAGTTTCTCCTCATCTCAGTCCTAAATGGCCTATCCCTTATCCTAAGACTATGTCCCCTGGTTCTAGACTTCCCCATCATCGGGAACATTCTTCCCGCATCTAACCTGTCCAGTTCCATCAGAATCTTATAAGTTTCTATGAGATCCCCTTCCATCCTTCTAAACTCCAGTGTATAAAGACCCAGTTGATCCAGTCTCTCCTCATATGTCAGTCCGGCCATCCCGGGAATCAGTCTGGTGAACTTTCGCTGCACTCCCTCAATAGCAAGAGCGTCCTTCCTCAGATTAGGAGACCAAAACGGAACACAATATTCCAGACCTCGCTGCTCCTATACTCAAATCCCCTAGCTATGAAGGCCAACATACCATTTGCCTTCTTCACCGCCTGCTGTACCTGCATGCCAACTTTCAATCGTGATGAACCATGACACCCAGGTCTCATTGCACCTCCCCCTTTCTTAATCTGCCGCCATTCAGATAATTTTCTGCCTTCGTGTTTTTGCCATCAAAGTGGATAGCCTCACATTTATCCACATTATACTGCATCTGCCAAGCATTGGCCCACTCACCTAACCTGTCCAAGTTACCCTGCAGCCTTTTAGCGTCCTCCTCACAGCTCACACCGCCACCCTGTTTAGTGTCATCTGCAAGCTTGGAGATATTACACTCAATTCCTTCATCTAAATTATTCATGTATATTGTAAAGAGCTGGGGTCTCAGCACTGAGCCATGCGGCACTCCCCTAGTCACTGCCTGCCATTCTGAAAAGGACTCGTTTATCCCGACTTTCTGCTTCCTGTCTGCCAACCAGTTCTCTATCCACGTCAGTACATTACCCCCAATACCATGTGCTTTGATTTTGCATACCAATCTCTTGTGTGGGACCTTGTCAAAAGCCTTTTGAAAGTCCAAATACACCACATCCACTGGTTCTCCCTTGTTCACTCTACTAGTTACCTCCTCAAAAAATTCCAGAAGATTTGTCAAGCATGATTTCCCTTTCATAAATCCATGCTGACTTGGACCGATCCTGTCAATGCTTTCCAAATGCGCTGCTATTTCATCTTTAATAATTGATTCCAACATTTTCCCCACTATTGATGTCAGGCTACCCGGTCTATAATTATTCTTTTTCTCTCTCCCTCCGTTTTTAAACAGTGGTGTTACATTAGCTACCCTCCAGTCCATAGGAATTGATGCAGAGTCGATAGACTGTTGGAAAATGATCACCATTCTAGGGATACGCGCATTGCTACCAAGGTCAACATTTATTGTTCATCTTTGCCCATTATCAAGTCCCACTCCAGTGCACTCCAGTCCCACTCCAGTACTGCACTAGAGTGTCAGCCCAGGTAATGAGCACAAAATCTGGGCTGACACTCTAGTGCAGTGCTGAGGGAGTGCTGCACTGTCGGAGATGCCATTGTCCAGATGAGGTTTTAGGCCGAGACCCCGTCTGCCCTCTCAAATGGTCGTAAAAGATCCTATGGCACTATTTTGAAGAATAGTAGGTCAGTTATCCACGGTGTCCTGGCCAATATTTATCCCTCAATCAACATCACTAAAACAGATTATCTGGTCATTATCACAGTGCTGTTTGTGGGAGCTTGCTGTGCACAAATTGGCTGCTGCATTTCCCACTTTACAACAGTGACTACACTTCAGAAAGTACTTCATTGGCTGTAAAGTGCTTTGGGATGTCTGATGGTCATGAAAGGCGTTATATAAAAATACAAATCTTTCTTTTTTTCAAGAGAGAAGTGGAGCGCTAAATCAAGTGCTACCACTTCCCTTAGAGTGCTAAAGGGAGCAAGAGGGGCGGTATCGGCAGAGCACTGCACAATGTTCCGTGCAGCGCTGCTGGTTTTTCAGGTTCGTTCCCTCCCTTAAAAGGAAGGGGCATACTGCGGTCATTGGGAGCTAAGGCTGGGCATGGTCATTGACGCCGTCTGTGATACGTGCATAGCAGCCCCAAGCACACTAAGAGAGTGCAGGGCTGATCAATTGCGGGCTGGGAAAAAAAATCAAAATACAGCACACTGGAGAAATTATGAAATTTTGCCCTATCTCTCCCCCACTGCCTTTAATTAACGCTCCCCAAGCGGCCAGCCAAGGTGACAGAACCTCCTGCCACTGCCATTGTTGATGCCCGGCGATGCTGCATGGGGCGGAAGTGAATTTTACATCCGGGGCGTTGCGCACCGCATGACGTCATGATCTCCGGGACGCGAGAGATCGAGGCGGTAAGTTTTAGCACCAGCGCTAACCCGCCATGGAGTTTTGCGGGCGTCGTTGATTTTGCCGCGCCTGGTCAGTAAGCCCTTTGCGCCCCGTTATTGTCCCCTGGAGGCGCAAAGGAGGCCAATTTCTCCCCCATAATCCTTCGCAGCATGACAAATTCTTCCAATGAGGATTGTAGCCAACTGTCTAGCATTACTTGGTCAGGTGTCCATGACAAAGCAAATATGGAATTATGATCTGTTACCACTATTTAAGCTGTGGTTTGATTAAAGGATCAATTTCTACATGTCAACAACAACAACAACTTTTATTTATATAGCACCTTTAACGTAGTAAAACGTCCCAAGGCACTTAACTGGAATGTTATAAGACAAAACAGATAAATTTGACACTGAGCCACATAAGAAGAAATTACGGCATGTGATTAAAAGCTTGGTCAAAGAGGTAGGTTTTAAGGAGTGTCTTAAAGGAGGAAAGGGAGGTAGAGAGGCGGAGAGGTTTAGGGAGGGAGTTCCAGACTTAGGACCTAGGCAGCTGAAGGCACGGCCACCGATGGTTGAGCGACTATAATCAGGGATGCTCAAGAGGGCAGAGTTTGAGGAGCGCAGATATCTTGTGGGATTGTGAGGCTGAAAGAGATTACCGAGTTGGAGTGGGGTGGGGGGGGGGGGGGGGGGGGCGAGGCCATGGAGGGATTTGTAAACAAGGATGAGAATTTTGAAATCGAGGCGTTGCTTAACCGGGAGCCAATGTAGGTCAGCGAGAACAGGGGTGATGGGTGATCGGGACTTGGTGCAAGTTAGGACACTAGCTGCCAAGTTTTGGATGACCTCAAGTTTACATAGGGTAGAATGTGGGAGGCCAGCCAGGAGTGCGTTGGAGTAGTCAAGTCTGGAGGTAACAAAGGCATGGAGGAGGGCTTCAACAGCAGATGAGCGGAGGCAGGAGCGGAGGCGGGAAATGTTACGGAGGTGGAAATAGGCGATTTTAGTTAGGCTGCGGAAATGTGGCCAGAAGCTCATTTCAAGGTCAAATATAACGCCTAGTTTGCGCACAGTCTGGTTTAATCTCAGATAGATGCTGGGGCGAGGGATGGAGTCAGTGGTTAGGGAAAGCAGTTTGTGGTGGGGGACCAAAGGCAATGGCTTTGATCTTCTCAATATTTAATTGGAGAAAATTTCTGCTCATCCAGTACTGGATGTTGGGCAAGCAGCCTGACAATTTAGGAACCATGGAGCCATCGACAGAAGTGGTGGAGAGGTAGATCTTGGTGTCATCAGCGTACATGTGGAAACTGACTCCGTGTTTTTAGATGATATCGCCAAGGGGTAGCCATGATGTTATTGAATGGCGGAGCAGACTCGAGGAGCTATACGGCCTACTCTTACTCCTATTCTTATGTTCTTATGTAGATAAGAAATAGGAGGGGTCCAAGGATAGATCTTTGGGGGACACCAGAGGTAACAATGCGGGAGTGGGAAGAGAAGGCATTGAAGGAGATTTTCTGGCTACGATTAGATAGATAAGAATGGAACCAGGCGACTGCAGTCCCACCCAGCTGGTCGATGGTGGAGAGGCATTGGAGGAGGATGGAATGATCAACTGTGTCAAAGGCTGCAGACAATTCCAGGAGAACGAGGAGGGATAGTTTACCTTTGTCACAGTCACAAAGGATATCATTTGTGACTTTGATGAGAGCCATTTCGGTACTGTAGCAGGGGCGGAAACCAGATTAAAGGGATTCAAACATGGAGTTCCGGGCAGGAGAAACACTCTACACTCAGGAGATGTGAGGCTCCTTTCAATTCAAACTGGTCAATTCTGAATCCATGTTGACCACTGTTTACTAGGTTCTTGTACAGATAGTCATCAGGTTTACACAGATTGGAAGTAAGACTAATGGTTGTAGGGCCAGCCTTAGGGAAACTGGTGCCCTGGGTGAACTTGTATTTTGGCGCCCTTTATTTGGGTTTAAGTATGTAATAGCATTTGCAAAAGTTTCAGATATAAAGCTGTAATCTCAACAGTTTTTAAAATAATAAATGTCATAAGTCATAAAAAATAACATTACCTGTATAGCTAAGTGACAAATAAACTAAACATTAAATTAAACATTAAACTAATAAATAACAATATCAAATAAAGACATTTTTCACCAAGATATTTTGAGCCATCGCATTCACGATAGGATGGCCAGCGAAGATAACCTGTTGTCTCCCATGGCCGATCCAAAATAGGAGCTTCAACTTCGAGACTGCTCGCCGCTGATACAGCATGGTTAAGAAATAGGAGCAGGAGTAGGCCATTTGATCATGGCTCCTAAGTACTACCCATCACCACCGATACGGACACGGTTAATGGGATTCTGAGTGCTACCCATCACCACCGATACGGACACAGTTAATGGGATTCTGAGTGCTACCCATCACCACCGATACGGACACGGTTAATGGGATTCTGAGTGCTACCCATCACCACCGATACGGACATGGTTAATGGGATTCTGAGTGCTACCCATCACCACCGATACGGACACGGTTAATGGGATTCTGAGTGCTACCCATCACCACCAATACGGACACGGTTAATGGGATTCTGAGTGCTACCCATCACCACCGATACGGACACGGTTAATGGGATTCTGAGTGCTACCCATCACCACCGATACGGACACGGTTAATGGGATTATGAGTGCTAGCTATGTGCTTGAGAAGTTGCCCTTGAAACTTGAAGTTTGCTCTTCTTGAGGAGTACTGCAGTCCGTTGGAAGCAGAAATGCCAGACCCTTTTGACCACTACAGCCCGCTGACCATGGTGCCCACCCATAAGGTCAGCTCTGAACAGGTCTGTACTGTGGTTGCTTGCATCTGTTTCATCATCATTTTTGAATACGGGCACCACATTAGTCTAACTCTCTACTGTCTAGTGACTCATCCATAATAATAGTTAATGCTCACAGATATCCTCCCCAGGTTCTCTTAACAACAAAAACAACAACTTGTATTCCGCTTTACCGCCCCAGGAACATCCCTCCACGGACACGGAGAGCTCCGATAGGGCTCCGCCTCCATTGAGGAGCGGAAGGGCCGAATTGCGCGCTGGGGGCAGAACTTCAGGGCCGGGCGATAAATATCCCGGCCCCGGAAGGTTACCTCCTCCAAACGGGGAGCGGGGCAATTTTGCACCTGAGATTTTTTAAATCAAGATGTTGGTGGACCATGAGCCAATTAGGTCAACAAGCCAATTTTCTTGGCTTCATTGTCGCTGTGTCAACATCCTGGAACTCCCTACCTAACAGCGCTATGGGAATACCTTAACGGCAGCAGTGCAAGAAGGTGACTCACCATCAACTTCTCAAGAGCAACTAAGGTTGGGCAATAAATGCTGGCTTTGCCAGCGACACCCACATCCCAAGAATGAATAAAAAAGGTGATCATTTAGAATATTTAGAATATTTACTATCTTGTGCTCATCCTCAGTTTCAAGTTCATTTCTATCTTTTATAGTTATCATCTCTTCTCTGATCAGCCTTTACTGCTGTAGTACTGAAAGTAGTGTTTTACTATTATGTTTAGCCTTTGTCCGTCTGAACGTTTTAACCTGTCCCTCCATATACAAGAGTCCATCTGCTTTGGAAAATTTCCAGAAGTACTAACACATGCCTTTGGAATTGTTCTCTGAGCTGAAGAAATACTGACGGAAGTCACCTGAAATGAAAATACCCAATGAGTATGATGACGCAGAAGCAGATACTTTCAGTGGCGATTTTCCAGAATCTAGGGTTTGTCATCCTAACTTCGGGAAAAAAAATGCCTTTCTCAAAGCTTATGTGTCTGATTGATCAAAGCCATTTATATATAACACTGAGGAGCTGGGCTGTGGGGAATGTCCGAGCTGTGGCTTTTCCCAACCTGGGAGGGAGGGGGAAGGTCCATATAATAGACAACATTCTGAAGGTTTAGGGGGAGAACAGAGAAAGGTGAAAGATGAGATGCTAAGCGCTGACTTGGGATGAATACCGTTGTAGTACTGGAAGTAGTGTTTTACTATTATGTTTAGCCTATGTCCGTCTGAACATTTTAACCATATACAAGAGTCCATCTGCTTTGGAAAATTTCCAGAAGCACTAACATAAGCCTTTGGAATTGTTCTGAGCTGAAAAAATACAACGGAAGTCACCTGAAAGGGAAATACCCAATGAGTATGATGAAGCAAGCAGTTTATTCCCAGGCCTCTTCAGATGCAGCAACCAAGGTGCGTTCTCGCAGCTACAGAAAGTGGCTTGGGCTAATTTGACACTTATTCAGGGGATGAGGCCCATGACAATTATACTGACACTAGTAACTCACCATTTGGGAACATGGGTGTGAATCCATGAATTATCACTTGATGGTACAGTTTGTTCTACCTCTATCTTCGTACGACTTGCTTTTGCAAGCACCAATGCACTGTATTAAGATTTTATAAATCATACCAATAAAATAACTCAAAGAATGGTGAATCTTTGGAATTCTCTACCCCAGAAAGCTGTAGGTGCTCAGTCGTTGAGTATATTCAAGACAGAGATCGATAGATTTTTGGACCCTAGGGGTATCTAGGGATTTGGGGATCGGGTGGGAAAGTGGAGTTGAGGTCGAAGATCACCCATGATCTTATTGAATGGCGGAGCAGGCTCAAAGGGCCGCATGGCTTACTCCTGTCCCTATTTCTTATGTTCTTATAGTCCTAGAGGAGGAAGGAGAGGCCAGAGAATAAGTTCAACTGTTCAGGCCTGTATGGCTTTTGCACCTTGAGAAATGAAAGGCTCCACTGGCTGAGAGAATCCGGTCTGAAATTAACTTGGACAGTCTCACCCCAGTTCTCAGTGAATGTGGAGCCACAGGACGATACTGTCCATAATATAGCATTGAATCACCGACTGTGCACAGAGAAGCTCCAACCATACATCATCCTGACTTGGACATATACTGCCATTCATTGTTGCTGCGTCAATATTCCAAATTAACTACTGAATTAAAATCATCATGAGAGCACCATTATCAGAAGGACAGCAGCAGTACAAGGGGAGGGCCCACTGCTATCTTCTCAGGTCAATGAGGGATGTGCATCAAATGTGGCTTTGCCAGTGTCATTCATATCCCAAGACCAAGGGGCAGAAATTGGCCTGGTTGGTGCCTCTCATTAGCGCCTGCAGGGGACAATAACAGGGCGTTAAGGGGTTACCGACCGTGCTCAGCAAAATCAGCGACACCCGCGAATTTACCTGGCAGTTTCACACTGACATTAACACTTACCGCCTCGCTCTGTAGCATACGAACATAAGAACATAAGAACATAAGAAATAGGAGCAGGAGTAGGCTATAAGGCCCCTTGAGCTTGCTCCACCATTTAATACGATCATGGCTGATCCGATCACGGACTCAGGTCCACTTCCCTGCCTGCTTTCCATAAACCCTTATCCTCTTATCAGTTAAGAAACTGTCGATCAATGTCTCGGCTTCCACAGCTCTCTGAGGCAGCGAATTCCACAGATTTACAACCCTCTGAGAGAAGAAATTCCTCCTCATCTCAGTTTTAAATGGGCAGCCCCTTTATTCTAAGATTATGCCCCCTAGTTCTAGTCTCCCCTATCAGTGGAAACATTCTCTCTGCATCCATCTTGTCAAGCCCCCTCATAATCTTATACGTTTCGATAAGATCACCTCTCATTCTTCTGAATTCCAATGAGTAGAGGCCCAACCTACTCAACCTTTCCTCATGTCAATCCCCTCATCTCCAGAATCAACCTAGTGAACCTTCTCTGAACTGCCTCCAAAGCAAATATATGCTTTCGTAAATATGAAAACCAAACAGTTGTGCAATATTCCAGGTGTGGCCTCACCAATACCCTGTATAACTGTAGCAAGACTTCCCTGCATTTATACTCCATCCCCTTTGCAATAAAGGCCAAGATTCCATTGGCCTTCCTGATCACTTGCTGACCTAGGGGGAGTGTTTGCTAGTGCTGTTGGGAGGGGTTAAACTAATATGGCAAGGGGATGGGAACTTATGCAGGGAGACAGAGGGAAGTAGAATGGGGGCAGAAGCAAAAGATAGAAAGAAGAAAAGTAAAAGTGGAGGGCAGAGAAATCCAAGGCAAAAATCAAAAACGGCCACATTACAGCAAAATTCTAAAGGGACAGTGTGTTAAAAAGACAAGCCTGAAGGCTCTGTGCCTCAATGCGAGGAGTATTCGTAATAACGTAGATGAATTAACTGCGCAGGCAGCTATTAACGAATATGATATAATTGGCATTACGGAGACATGGCTCCAGTGTGACCAAGACTGGGAACTCAACATCCAAGGGTATTCAACATTCAGGAAGGAGAAACAGAAAGGAAAAGGAAGTGGGGTAGCGTTGCTGGTTAAAGAGGAAATTAACGCAATAGCAAGGAAGGACATTAGCTTGGATGATGCGGAATCCATATGGGTAGAGCTGCGGAATACCAAAGGGCAGTAAATGCTAGTGGGAGTTGTGTACAGACCACCAAACAGTAGTAGTGAGGTTGGGGACAGCATCAAACAAGAAATTAGGGATGCATGCAATAAAGGTACAGCAGTTATCATGGACGACTTTAATCTACATATAGATTGGACTAACCAAAGTGGTAGCAATACAGTGGAGGAGGATTTCCTGGAGTATATTAGGAGTGGTTTTCTAGACCAATATGTCGAGGAACCAACTAGAGGGCTGGCCATCCTAGACTGGGTGATATGTAATGAGAAAGGACTAATTAGCAGTCTTGTTGTGCGAGGCTCCTTGGGGAAGGGTGACCATAATATGGTAGAATTCTTCATTAAGATGGAGAGTGACACAGTTAATTCAGAGACTAGGGTCCTGAACTTAAAGAAAGGTAACTTCGATGGTATGAGACGTGAATTGGCTAGAATAGACTGGCGAATGATACTTAAAGGGTTGACGGTGGATAAGCAATGGCAAACATTTAAAGATCAAATGGATGAGCTTCAACAATTGTACATCCCTGTCTGGAGTAAAAATAAAACAGGGAAGGTGACTCAATCGCAGCTAAAAGGAGAAATTAAGGATAGTGTTAAATCCAAGGAAGAGGCATATAAATTGGCCAGAAAAAGCAGCAAACCTGAGGACTGGGAGAAATATAGAATTCAGCAGAGGAGGACAAAGGGTTTAATTAGGAGGGGGGAAAATAGAGTATGTGAGGAAGCTTGCTGAGAACATAAAAACTGCCCGCAAAAGCTTCTATAGATATGTGAAGTGAAAAAGATTAGTGAAGACAAACGTAGGTCCCTTGCAGTCAGAATTAGAAGAATTTCTAATGGGGAACAAAGAAATGGCAGACCAATTGAACAAATACTTTGGTTCTGCCTTCACGAAGGAAGACACAAATAACCTATCGGAAATACTAGGGGACCGAGGGTCTAGTGAGAAGGAAGAACTGAAGGAAATCCTTATTATTCAGGAAATTGTGTTACATAAGAATTAGGAACAGGAGTAGGCTACTAGTGAAGGCCGATAAATCCCCAGGGCCTGATAGTTTGCATCCCAAAGTACTTAAGGAAGTGGCCCTAGAAATAATGGATGCTCTGGTGATAATTTTCCACAAGTCTATCGACTCTGGATCAGTTCCTGTGGACTGGAGGGTATCTAATGTAAAACCACTTTTTAAAAAAGGAGGGGGAGAGAAAACGGGGAATTATAGACTGGTTAGCCTGACATCAGTAGTGGGGAAAATGTTGGAATCAATTATTAAAGATGAAATAGCAGCGCATTTGGAAAGCAGTGACAGGATCGGTCCAAGTCAGCATGGAATTATGAAATGGAAATTATACTTAACAAATCTTCTGGAATTTTTTGAGGATGTAACTGGTAGAGTGGACAAGGGAGAACCAGTGGATTTGGTGTATTTGGACATTCAAAAGGCTTTTGACAAGGTCCCACACAAGAGATTGGTGTGCAAAATCAAAGCACATGTTATTGGGGGTAATGTACTGCCGTGGATAGAGAACTGGTTGGCAGACAGGGAGCAGAGAGTCGGGATAAACGGGTCCTTTTCAGAATGGCAGGCAGTAACTAGTGAGTGTCGCAGGGACCCCAGCTATTTACAATATACATCAATGATTTAGATGAAGGAATTGAGTGTAATATCTCCAAGTTTGCAGATGACACTAAGCTGAGTGGCGGTGTGAGCTGTGAGGAGGAAGCTAAGAGACTGCAGGGTGACTTGGACAGGTTAGGTGAGTGGGCAAATGCATGGCTGATGCAGTATAATGTGGATAAGTGTGAGGTTATTCACTTTGGGGGCAAAAACACGAAGGCAGAATATTATCTGAATGGCGTCTGATTAGGAAAACGGGAGGTGCAACGAGACCTGGGAGTCATGGTACATCCATCATTGAAAGTTAGTGTCCCAAATGGGGCGCTGTGCAATTTCTAGCCCTGAATGTTTTAAAACAGGTGAAATGGCATCAATTATATTTGAAACTAACATACACAAGTGACTCAGATTGTAACATTTCTATTAGAAGCATGGTGAAGTTGTGATCAGCTGTCCAGGAATAAACACTTTGACGTGAAACAATATTTTATTTTTTCATACTTTTTTTAAATTGTGATTTTTTTTTCTTTTTAAACGCATCAGGTAAAGTATGTTGGGGAATGGATCACTTTCCAGTTTGGATCCTTAGGCCAGATACTGCAGTTAGATCCTCCCTCTACTCAGTCACAACCTCTCAGGAGCAGCTCCTTTACTTTGAGATGACATTTTCATATTTCTCACGCCAACCATCCTGTGGCTGCTTTGAATGAGATTCTCACTTTGGTGCCTACTTTTTACAAATTAGGGACTGTTTTGTGTCATGGACACCCACAAGAGCTGAAACTGAACTGACTTATTTCATGCAGTATCTTTACAGCCAACTGACAGAGACTTGCATCCTATCAATCTGGGTTACCAATGGAATGTTGATGTGTCTCTCCACTATTTCAGCTGTACTTTAGTTAAAGAACAATTTCTATATGAAAGAAAGAAAAAAGACTTGGATTTATATAGCACCTTTCACAACCACCGGACGTCTCAAGTGCTTTACAGCCAATGGAGTACTTTTGGAGCGTAGTCACTGTTGTAATGTAGGAACGAGAAACATTCTATACTCAGGAGATATATACCTCAGTTCCGACCTTCTACCAACGATGCTCTGGCAGAACAGAAGGAATCATGTGTTTGGCATTATTTTTAATCTTGTTTGTACAGCTGGGACAGTTCCCAGTTATTTGTTGAAAGGATTGCTCAAACTCGGCTGCCACATACTTTACTTAGCTTGTTCTCTGCATTTCTGCACTCCTTGGTATGCTGCAAGGACTCTGGCCAATATTTCAGGCAGCATTAATACAGGAATCACTGAACGAGTACCTTTTACTAGTAGTCCATCTTCAACCATTGGTTCCCCTGCCATGGCCTGGTATCTATCTGTGATTTATTCAACCGTTCTTGTTTACATTGTTTCATGATCAGCTGATAGCCCTTACCCTTTACACTGGGGAGTAGCCTCATGACTCTTCTTTACACTCCCTTGTAGCGCTTGAATGTCATGCTTGTGTCTTAGCAACCAGAGTTACACACAGTATTGTCTGAATCGAGCACTGCACGATTTGTTCATGACTTCCTCTGATTTATATCCTACACTTTTCGCTATATTAGTTCAACATTCTTCTCTATTTTTTATGCATTGCTGTTCGGTTTTGGTTGGACATGTTTAATGTTGAAACTACGAAGACTCCTACATCTATTTCAGCTTTATCCTTAGTTAAATCCCAAATCCTTCATGGAGTTATTTCCAAATCCTTCATGTGTCACATATATTTCCTTCCTACATGCAGTACTTCTCACTTGTCTGAAATAAATTTCATCTGCCATTTGCTCCGCCCATATACTTATTTTATACGACTTATTCAGTCATTTCTGTTTCCTCCATTTCCACTCCCATCAGCGAATTTGACTACTTTACATTGAGTATCTAAAACTAGGTTATTCATGAAAATTAAAAACAGGAGTGGTCCTTGTTGTGTATCTGTAAAGCATGCACTCCCATGTTACGCCACCAGGGAGTGCATCCCCTGAAGTCCCAAGGGATCCCAGCAACCCTTGGGAGCCCTGTATATAAGCCAGCCCCTAAGGCCTGTTACTCACTCTGGAGTGTCTTAATAAAGACTGAGGCCACTGTTACTTTAACCTCCCTGTGTGCAGTCTCATCGGTGTTAGGAACACAATAACTGGCGACGAGTATACGAATCCAACGCAAAAATGCAGCAAAATGTGGGCATCCTTGAGAAGTTCTTGGAGGGTGAGGACTGGGAAGCCTATGTCAAGCGGCTTGACCAGTACTTTGTAGCCAACGAGCTGGATGGAGAAGGAAGCGCTGCAAAAAGGAGAGTGGTCTTCCTCACGGTCTGCGGGGCACCGACCTACAGCCTCATGAAGAATCTTCTGGCTCAGGCGAAACCCACAGATAAGTCGTATGAGGAGCTGTGTACACTGGTTCTGGAGCATCTTAACCTAAGGGAGAGCATGCTGATGGCGAGGTATCTGTTCTACACGTGCCAGCGATCTGAAGGTCAGGAAGTAGCGAGTTACATCGCCGAGCTAAGGCGACTTGCAGGACAATGTGAGTTTGATGGCTACCTGGAGCAAATGCTCAGAGACTTTTTTGTACTGGGCATTGGCCACGAGACCATCCTACAAAAACTTTTGACTGTGCAGACACCGACCCTCTAAGGCCATTGCGATAACACAGGCATTTATGTCCACTAGTGATAACACCAAACAAATCTCTCAGCATACAAGTGCTAGCAATGTTCATAAATTAACTGGAACTGTGCTTGCGAGCAGAAATGTACAGGGCAGAAACCACGAGTCTGCAACTACCAGCAGGCCTCAGGTGACCCAGATGACTTAGAGTCCACAACAAAGGATTAATGTAAGGCTTCCATTCAGCCTATTCATGCTGCTTCAAAGGGTATGTTTGCAAGAGCTGTGGAACAATGGGGCACCTCCAACGAGCTGCAAGCTCTGCAAAACCTGCTAACCACCACGTGGCAGAGGAAGATCGGTCCATGGTGCATCAAAGCAATTTCGAGCCTCAGAGAGAGGAGACAGGTGCTGAAATACACGGGGTGCACATATTTGACGAAATATCCACCTATAATGCTAAATGTAAAATTGAATGGCTTACCCGTAGCCATGAAACTGGACACTGGCGCTAGCCAATCCATAATGAGTAAAAAGATGTTTGAGAGATTGTGGTGCAACAAGGCACTCAGACCAGCCCTGAGCTCCATCCACATGAAACTGAGAACATACACCAAAGAGCTTATCACTGTCCTGGGCAGTGCCATGGTCAAGGTCACCTACAAGGGCACGGTGCACGAACTGCCATTCTGGATTGTCCCGGGCGATGGCCCAACACTGCTTGGAAGGAGCTGGCTGGGCAAAATCTGCTGGAACTGGGATGACATCCGAGCGCTATCACATGTCGATGAGGCCTCATGTACCCAGGTTCTTAAAAATTTTCCTTCCCTTTTTGAGCCAGCCATTGGAAACTTTTCCGGGGCGAAGGTGTGGATCCACTTGGTCCCAGAGGCACGACCCATTCACCACAAGGCGTGAGTGGTACCTCATATGATGAGGGAGAGAGTGGAAATCGAGCTGGACAGGCTGCAACGCGAGGGCATCATCTCCCCAGTGGAATTCAGCGAGTGGGCCGGCCCGATTGTTCCAGTACTCAAAAGTGATGGCACGGTCAGAATTTGCGGCGATTATAAAGTAACTATTAATAGTTTCTCGCTACAGGACCAATACCCGCTACCTAAGGCAGACGACCTATTTGCAACGCTGGCAGAAGACAAGACGTTCACTAAGCTCGACCTGACTTCGGCCTACATGACGCAGGAGCTGGAGGAGTCTTCGAAGGGCCTCACGTGCATCAACATGCATAAGTGATTGTTCATCTACAAGAGATGCCTGTTTGGAATTCAGTCGGCTGCAGCGATCTTCCAGAGAAACATGGAGAGCCAACTCAAGTCGGTACCACGCACGGTGGTTTTTCAGGACGACATATTGGTCACGGATTGGGACACTGTCGAGCACCTACAAAACCTGGAGGAGTTCCTCCAGCGACTGGATCGCGTAGGGCTGCGGCTGAACAGGTCAAAATGCGTCTTCATGGCAACAGAAGTGGAGTTTTTGGGGAGAAAGATTGCGGCGGATGGCATTCAGCCCACAGACGCTAAGACAGAGGCTATCAGGAACGCGCCAAGGCCACAGAACATCACGGAGCTGCGGTCGTTCCTGGGACTCCTTAACTATTTTGGTAACTTCCTACCGGGGTTAAGCACCCTCTTAGAGCCCCTACATGTGTTATTGCGTAAAGGTGAGAACTGGGTATGGGGAAAAAAACAAGTAATTGCTTTTGAGAAAGCCAGAAACATTTTATGCTCCAACAAGCTGCTTGTATTGTATAACCCGTGTAAAAGACTTGTGCTAGCATGTGATGCATCGTCGTACAGAGTCAGGTGTGTATTACAACAAGCTAACGTTGCGGGGAAGTTGCAAACTGTTGCCTATGCCTCCAGGAGCTTGTCTAAAGCCGAGAGGGCCTGCAGCATGATTGAGAAAGAGGCATTAGCATGTGTGTTCGGGGTAAAGAAAATGCATCAGTACCTGTTTGGCCTCAAATTTGAGCTCGAAACCGATCACAAGCCCCTCATATCCCTGTTCACTGAAAACAAGGGGATAAATACTAATGCCTCAGTCTGCATACAAAGGTGGGCACTCGCGCTATCAGCGTATAACTATACCATCCACCACAGGCCAGGCACCGAGAACTGTGCGGATGCTCTCAGTTGGCTACCATTGCCCACCACGGGGGTGGAAATGGCGCAGCCTGCAAACTTGTTAATGGTGGTGCAGCCCGCAGACTTGTTGATGGTCATGGAAGCGTTTCAAAATGATAAATCACCTGTCACGGACCGCCAGATTAGGACTTGGACCAGCCAAGATCCTCTGCTGTCCCTAGTAAAAAACTGTGTACTGCATGGGAGCTGGGCCAGCATCCCCGTTGAATTGCAAGAGCTAATCAAGCGTTCCAGCGGCGAAAGGATGAGCTGTCCATTCTGGCAAACTGCCTGTTGTGTGGTAACCGCATAGTGCTACCCAAAAAGGGCAGGGAGATGTTCATCTCGGATCTCCACAGCACACACCCGGGTATAGTAATGATGAAAGCGATAGCCAGATCCCACGTGTGGTGGCCCGTATCAACTCTGACTTAGAGTCTTGTGTACGGCAATGCAGCGTGTGCTCAGTTGAGCAACGCGCCCAGAGAGGCACCACTAAGTTTGTGGTCCTGGCCCTCCACACCATGGTCGAGGATCCATGTCGACTATGTGAGCCCATTTCTCGGTAAAATGTTCCTGGTGGTGGTGGATGCTTTTACAAAATGGATTGAATGTGAAATAATGTCGGGAAGCACCGCCACCGCCACCATTGAAAGCCTGAGGGCCATGTTTGCCACCCACGGCCTGCCTGACATACTGGTCAGTGACAACAGGCCATGTTTCACCAGTGCTGAATTTAAAGAATTCATGACCCGTAATGGGATCAAACATGTCACCTCGGCCCCATTTAAACCAGCCTCCAATGGGCAGGCAGAGCGGGCAGTACAAACAATCAAACAGAGCCTTAAACAATTCACAGAAGGCTCACTCCAAACCCGCCTGTCCCAAGTACTGCTCAGCTACCGCATGAGACCCCACTCGCTCACAGGGGTGCCCCCGGCTGAGCTACTTATGAAAAGGACACTTAAAACCAGACTCTCGCTGGTTCACCCCAACCTGCATGATCAGGTAGAGAGCAGGCAGCAGCAACAAAATGTAAACGATGATCGCACCATTGTGTCACGGGAAATTGATCTGAATAACCCTGTGTATGTGCTAAACTATGGACATGGTCCCAAGTGGAGCACGGGCACGGTGATAGCTAGAGAAGGGAATAGGATGTTTGTAGTCAAACTACACAATGGACAAATTTGTAGAAAGCACCTGGACTAAACGAGGCTGCGATTCACAGACTGCCCTGAACAACCCACAGCAGACACCACCTTTTTCGAGCCCACAACACACACCCAAAGGATCAACGACATCACCCCGGACCAGGAAATCGAACCCATCACACCTAACAGCCCAGCAAGGCCAGGCTCACCCAGCAGCCCTGCAGGGCCAACAACACGCCAGCCCAGCGAGGTCACAGCCAACACACCAGAACAGACATTTGTACCGAGGCGGTCCACCAGGGAAAGAAAGGCTCCCGACCGCCTCACCTTGTAAATAGTTTTCACTTTGACTTTGGCGGGGAGTGATGTTGTGTATCTGTAAAGCATGCACTCCCATGTTCCGCCACCAGTGAGTGCATCCCCTGAAGTCCCAAGGGATCCCAGCATCCCTTGGGAGCACTGTATATAAGCCGGCCCCTAAGGCCTGTTCCTCACTCTGGAGTGTCTTAATAAAGACTGAGGTCACTGTTACTTTAACCTCCCTGTGTGCAGTCTCATCTGTGTTAGGAACACAATAGTCCCTACATCAAGCCCTGCATCACTGCACTGAGTATATCCTCCACCTGACCTAACTCCTCTAATGAGGACTTGTTTTCTGCCCATCAGCGAATTTTCCATCCATTCCCACAGTTTACCCACATCATCTTTACAGCATTAATTTTGACTAATAGCCTTTTGGGAACTTAGGCACAAACTTTGCAGGATTTTCCACAGACTATTTAGGATGTCACTTCCTCAAAGAAATTGTTCAGAAATGGATTTTCCCCTTCTGAGTCCATGTTGACCATTATTTACTAGGTTGTTATTGAACAGATAATAGAAACATAGAAACATAGAAAATAGGTGCAGGAGCAGGCCATTCAGCCCTTCTAGCCAGCACCGCCATTTAATGAGTTCATGGCTGAACATGAAACTTCAGTACCCCCTTCCTGCTTTCTCGCCATAACCCTTGATCCCCCGAGTAGTAAGGACTTCATCTAACTCCCTTTTGAATATATTTAGTGAATTGGCCTCAACTACTTTCTGTGGTAGAGAATTCCACAGGTTCACCACTCTCTGGGTGAAGAAGTTTCTCCTCATCTCAGTCCTAAATGGCTTACCCCTTATCCTCAGACTGTGACCCCTGGTTCTGGACTTCCCCAACATTGGGAACATTCTTCCTGCATCTAACCTGTCTAAACCCGTCAGAATTTTAAACGTTTCTATGAGGTCCCCTCTCATTCTTCTGAACTCCAGTGAATACAAGCCCAGTTGATCCAGTCTTTCTTGATAGGTCAGTCCCACCATCCCGGGAATCAGTCTGGTGAATCTTCGCTGCACTACCTCAATAGCAAGAATGTCCTTCCTCAAGTTGGGAGACCAAAACTGTACACAATACTCCAGGTGTGGCCTCACCAAGGCCCTGTACAACTGTAGCAACACCTCCCTGCCCCTGTACTCAAATCCCCTCGCTATGAAGGCCAACATGCCATTTGCTTTCTTAACCGCCTGCTGTACCTGCATGCCAACCTTCAATGACTGATGTACCATGACACCCAGGTCTCTTTGCACCTCCCCTTTTCCTAATCTGTCACCATTCAGATAATAGTCTGTCTCTCTGTTTTTACCACCAAAGTGGATAACCTCACATTTATCCACATTATACTTCATCTGCCATGCATTTGCCCACTCACCTAACCTATCCAAGTCGCTCTGCAGCCTCATAGCATCCTCCTTGCAGCTCACACTGCCACCCAACTTAGTGTCATCCGCAAATTTGGAGATACTACATTTAATCCCCTCGTCTAAATCATTAATGTACAGTGTAAACAGCTGGGGCCCCAGCACAGAACCTTGCGGTACCCCACTAGTCATTGCCTGCCATTCTGAAAAGTACCCATTTACTCCTACTCTTTGCTTCCTGTCTGACAACCAGTTCTCAATCCATGTCAGCACACTACCCCCAATCCCATGTGCTTTAACTTTGCACATTAATCTCTTGTGTGGGACCTTGTCGAAAGCCTTCTGAAAGTCCAAATATACCACATCAACTGGTTCTCCCTTGTCCACTCTACTGGAAACATCCTCAAAAAATTCCAGAAGATTTGTCAAGCATGATTTCCCTTTCACAAATCCATGCTGACTTGGACCTATCATATTACCTCTTTCCAAATTCACTGCTATGACATCCTTAATAATTGATTCCATCATTTTACCCACTACCGATGTCAGGCTGACCAGTCTATAATTCCCTGTTTTCTCTCTCCCTCCTTTTTTAAAAAGTGGGGTTACATTGGCTACCCTCCACTCCATAGTAACTGATCCAGAGTCAATGGAATGTTGGAAAATGACTGTCAATGCATCCACTATTTCCAAGGCCACCTCCTTAAGTACTCTGGGATGCAGTCCATCAGGCCCTGGGGATTTATCGGCCTTCAATCCCATCAATTTCCCCAACACAATTTCCCGACTAATAAGGATTTCCCTCAGTTCCTCCTCCTTACTAGACCCTCCGACCCCTTTTATATCCAGAAGGTTGTTTGTGTCCTCCTCAGTGAATACCGAACCAAAGTACTTGTTCAATTGGTCTGCCATTTCTTTGTTGCACCTTCCCTTTTCCTAATCTGTCACCATTCAGATAATAGTCTGTCTCTCTGTTTTTACCACCAATCATCAAGTGTACACAAAATGGAAGACTAATGGGTCTGTACTGTAATTGTTGATGTCTGTTTCATCATTCGTTCTGAATATGGACACCACATTATTCTGATTCCAATCTACTAATAACTCCTTGATGTCCAGTGACTCATTCATAATGATAGTTAATGTTCACAGGTCTCCTCCCCAGGTTCTCTTAGCAACAACAAAAACAATAACAACTTGCATTCCATCTTTCATGTAGTAAAATGTCCCAAGACATTTCAGAGGAATGTTAACTGACAAAATTTGACACCGAGCCACATAAGGAGCGACTAGGACAGGTGACCAAAAGCTGTTAGGTTTTATAGAGCGTCTTAAAGGAGGGCAGAGGGGTTGAGAGGTGGAGAGGTTTAGGGAGGAATTCAAGAGCTTAGTCAACTGGCCACCAATGGCGGAACGATGATAATTGGGGATGTGCAAGAGGGCAGAATTGGAAGAGTACAGAGATGTCGTCGGGTTGCGGGGTTGGAGGAGATTACAGAGATAGGAAGTGGCAAGGCCATGGAGGGATTTGAAAACAACAATGAGATTTTTAATATACAGTTATTGCCAAACTAGGAGCCAATGTAGGTCAGCAAGCATGGAACTTACTGCAAGTTAGAATATGGGCAGCAGAGTTTTGGATAAGTTCCAGTGTACAGAGGGTGGAAGATGGGAGGCCAGCAAGGAATAAGTACATCTCTCCCAGGGGATTTATTGGTTCTGAGTCTGAGTCCAGTTCTTCTGTCTCATTTATGGCCAGGCCATTGACAGAATTGAAAACAAAGATGAGAATGTTAAAATCGAGGGGCTGCCGGACTGGGAGCTATTGTGGGCCAGTGAGCTAATTTTTTACGGTGTGATTATTTTTGGGGTAAAGTATGTTAGTGTTGGGGAATGGATCACTTTCCAATTTGTGATCTTTAGCATTTCTAGACCAGGTACAGCAATTAGATCCTCCCTCTACTCTGTCACAACTTCTCAAGAGCAGCCTCTTTACACTGACGTGATATTTTCATATTTCACACAAAAACCATCCCATGGCTGCTTTGAATGAGATTCTCATTTTAGTGCCTATTTTTTTGCAAATTTGGTACAGTTCTGTGTCATGGACACCCACAAGAGTTGAGACTGACCTGACTTATTTCTTGCAGTACCTTTACAGTCAACTGACAGACTTGCATCCTATTAATTTGGGCTGCATGAGAACATAAGAATTAGGAGCAGGGGTAAACTATACAGCCCCTCGAGCCTGCTCCATCATTCAATAAGATTGTGACTGATCTTCCACCTCAGTGCCACTTTCCCACCTGATCCCTCGATTCCCCTGGAGTGCAAAAATCAGTCTATCTCAGCCTTGAATATAATCAACGACTGAAAATCCACAGAACTTTGGGGCAGGGAATTCTAAAGATTCACAACCTTCGGAGTGAAGAAATTTCTTCTCTTCTCAGTCTTAAAAGGCCGACCCTGTATCCTGAGACTATGCCCCCTAGTTCTAGACTCTCCAACCAGGGGAAACATCATCATCATCATAGGCAGTCCCTCGAATCGAGGATGACTTGCTTCCACGCCAAAAAGGAATGAGTTCACAGGTGTTTCAATGAAGGACCTAATATTCCAGATCCCGAACTACATCCTGAAGGGTGGAAGATGCCTGTGCGTGGATTTTTTTTAAATGTGGTGGCCGTTACACACCAGCCACCACATGGGCTTGACAGAGCCAGGTCTTGGTCCAGTAGCAAGGATTAACCAAGATGACTGGAGACCTGCTCTGCTGCACGGACCTAGTGCGCACACATATCGCAGTGTGGGCTGACCCGTGCTGCCCCTGGGCCCCTGGTCCCGAACTCACGCCTCTCCCGGGTCTCGATCGCATCCCTCGACATTCTCTCGCTGCTCTTTCGCCTCGACCTCACCGCTCCTGCTGTACCTGCCTGCGCTGCAATCGCCGGCCTGGACCTTGATGACTTCCCTCTTTGCTGCCGTCACCCTCCTGTATCAGCTCGTGCTGTACCTTGCAGCGGTACGCTGCCATGCTGTCCAGTGGCCGCTGCTCGACGCTCCTTTTATGGCTCCGACCTGCCGCTGATGGTCTCTCGCAGGTTGGGGCCGCCACACTGTCCAGGGGCCACCGCTTGGCCCCGACCTGCCGCTGAGCAGGGGAATCAATCTCTCAGCATCTACTCTGTCAATCCTCCTCAGAATCTGAGATGTTTCACATGGGCCTCAGTTCCAGAGGTGAAAGGCTTGTGTCTGATTGCACCACTCACTTCCAAAACCTATGGGTTATTTTGCTGCCTATTTCCTTCAACAGAATTTGGCTTCTTCAAAAACTCAGTTTCTATACATCTCAGAATGCTTTTTCCCAATCTTCCCAGCATGGTTTAACAAATGTTAGTTTAACTGTACATCCAATTAACTAATAACCACATGATGCTGTCTTTAATATTCATGAATAGGGTTTGTTTTTCTTGAAGAAATCCTTCTTTGAAGTTAAATTGAAACAGCTGTTTTTGAATATTTAGTGGTATCTAAGAAGCAGGTTACATAGGATTACGTAGGATATATAGCACAGAAACAGGCCATTCAGCCCAACCACTTCATGCCGGCGTTTATGCTCCATTCGAGCCTCCTCCCATCTTCCTTCATCTAACCCTATAAGCATAACCCTCTATTCCCTTCTCACTCATATGCTTATCTAACCGCTCCTTAAATGCATCTATCTATACTATTCGCATCAACCACTCCCTGTGGTAGCAAGTTCCACATTCTCACCACTCTCTGGGTAAAGAAATTTCTTCTGAATTCCCTATTAGTTTTCTTGGTGACTATCTTATATTGATGGCTTCTAGTTTTGCTCTTCCCCACATGTGGAAACAATCTGGATAAGAAATTCGGTTACTTAATGCCCCTGGAAAGGTTCAGAACAGGGGCACTAAAGGGGTCGGAGCCGCGAGTGCCGGTATTCGCGCCACTCGGCACATTCAGTGTGCCGGTGCCGGCGGCGCTGACCAGTACCATCCGGGGGCGCGAGCCGGTGTGCAATCCCCCCGATTTCGACAGCGCTATGATTTTTGATTCACGCTGACCCTGTAGCGCCCCGTAGCGTGCCGCAGTGGGACCGCCTGGGAAAGTGGGCGGTCCGAGCTGTTTCTGGCGGCGAGCAAGGGAAGGAAACACCACATGAGGTAAGTGTGATTGGTTTTTTTTGTATTTTTGCAATTTATCTTTATGTGGGGATGTTTTGTGTGGGTTTATTTTGCGATTTTTTTTCCCCAGCGAAGCCTCGCCGAGGACACTCCAAGACCAGCTCTTTAGCAACGGATTTTCAGTTGCTCAGCCAGCTCAGAGAGGCGCGGAACACCTCCCTTAGCACTCCGCCCCACACTCAGGGACATAGGGACGTAGAAAAATAGAAAATAGGTGCAGGAGTAGGCCATTCGGCCCTTCGAGCCTGCACCACTATTCAACAAGATCATGGCTGATCATTCATCTCAGTACCCCTTTCCTGCTTTCTCTCTATACCCCTTGATCCCTTTAGCCATAAGCACCATATCTAACTCCCTCTTGAATATATCTAACGAAGTGGCATCAACAACTCTCTGCGGCAGGGAATTCCACAGGTTAACAACTCCCTGAGTGAAGAAGTTTCTCCTCATCTCAGTCCTAAATGGCTTACCCCTTATCCTTAGACTGTGACCCCTGGTTCTGGACTTTCCCAAAATCGGGAACATTCTTCCTGCATCTAACCTGTCCAGTCCCGTCAGAATTTTATATGTTTCTATGAGATCCCCTCTCATCCTTCTAAACTCCAGTGAATACAGGCCCAGTAGATCCAATATCTCCTCATATGTCAGACCTGCCATCCCGGGAATCAGTCTGGTGAACCTTCACTGCACTCCCTCAATAGCAAGAACATCCTTCCTCAGGTTAGGAAACCAAAACTGAACACAATATTCCAGGTGAGGCCTCACCAAGGCCCTGTACTACTGCAGTAAGACTTCCCTGCTCCTATACTCAAATCCCCTAGCTATGAAGGCCAACATGCCATTTGCCTTCTTCACCGCCTGCTGTACCTTCATGCCATCTTTCAATGACTGATGTACCATGACACCCAGGTCTCGTTGCACCTCCCCTTTTCCTAATCTGCCGCCATTCAGATAATGTTCTGCCTTCATGTTTTTGCCACCAAAGTGGATAAGCTCACATTTATCCACATTATACTGCATCTGCCATGCATTTGCCCACTCACCTAACCTGTCCAGGTCACCCGCAGCCTCTTAGCATCCTCCTCACAGCTCACACCACCACCAAGCTTAGTGCCATCTGCAAACTTGGAGATATTACACTCAATTCCTTCATCTAAATCCTTGTATATTGTAAATAGCTGAGGTCCCAGCACTGAGCCCTGCGGCACCCCACTAGTCACTGCCTGCCATTCTGAAAAGGACCCGTTTATCCTGACTCTCTGCTTCCTGTCTGCCAATCAGTTCTCTATCCACGTCAATACATTACCCCCAATACCATGTGCTTTAATTTTGCACACCAATCTCTTGTGTGAGACCTTGTCAAAAGCCTTTTGAAAGTCCAAATACACCACATTCACTTGTTCTCCGTTGTCCACTCTACTAGTTACATCCTCAAAAAATTCTAGAAGATTTGTCAAACATGATTTCCCTTTCATAAATCCATGCTGACTTGGACTGATCCTGTCATTGCTTTCCAAATGTATTGCTATTTCATCTTTAATAATTTCCCCAACATTTTCCCCACTACTGATGTCAGGCTAACCGGTCTATAATGCCCCGTTTTCTCTCTCCCTCCTTTTTTATAAAGTGGTGTTACATTAGCTACCCTCCAGTCCATAGGAACTGATCCAGAGTCGATAGACTGCTAGAAAATGATCACCAATGCATCCACTATTTCTAGGGCCATTTCCTTAAGTACTCTGGGGTGCAGACTATCAGGCCCTGGGGATTTATTGGCCTTCAATCCCATCAATTTCCCTAACACAATTTCCTGACTAATAAAGATTTCCTTCAGTTCCTCCTTCTCACTAGACCCTCGGTCCCCGA
The DNA here is from genome assembly GCF_044704955.1 of Pristiophorus japonicus. Lineage (NCBI taxonomy): Eukaryota > Metazoa > Chordata > Chondrichthyes > Pristiophoridae > Pristiophorus > Pristiophorus japonicus. The sequence goes on along the minus strand of NC_091986.1, from coordinate 190,693,183 downwards.
TATTTCCGGAAGGTTATTTGTGTCTTCCTTCGTGAAGACAGAACCAAAGTATTTATTCAATTGGTCTGCCATTTCTTTGTTCCCCATTATAATTTCACCTGAATCTGACTGCAAGGGACCTACATTTATCTTCACTATTCTTTTTCTCTTCACATATCTATAGAAGCTTTTGCAGTCAGTTTTTATGTTCCCAGCAAGCTTCCTCTCATACTCTATTTTCCCCCTCCTAATTAAACCCTTTGTCCTCCTCTGCTGAATTCTAAATTTCTCCCAGTCCTCAGGTTTGCTGCTTTTCTGGCCAATTTGTATGCCTCTTCCTTGGATTTAACACTATCCTTAATTTCCCTTGTTAGCCACGGTTGAGCCACCTTCCCCATTTTATTATTACTCCAGACAGGGATGTAAAATTATTGAAGTTCATCCATGTGATCATTAAATGTTTGCCATTGACCAGCTGCTGAATGTTGTGGTTCCAGACGCAAACCATTTCCTGGCGCAAAATTTACCGTCCCGCCACCATTAGCGCCCTAAGTAGTCGTGACCGAATTTCCACCCCTCTGTATCTACTCAATCAAAACCTTTCATCATTTTAAAGGCCTCTATTAGATCACCCCTCAGCTTTCTCTTTTCAAGACAAAAGTGATCCAGCTTGTTCATTCTTTCCTGATAGGTATAACCCTCGCAATTCTGGTATCAACCTTGTAAATATGCTCTGCACCCTCTCCTGGCCTCTCTATCCTTTCTTTAATATGGCAACCAGAATTTTAAGCAGTATAATATAGTTGACGAAAATAAGTCCCCATGTGTATCCAGTGACACAAGGAACTTTCAACACATGTAATATGGAAAATAATATGGAATCTGGCTTTTTATTGAGTGTATGTCAAAATGGGTGGGAGTGTATTGTACCTTTGAATACATATCCTGGTATCTCATAAATACACAGGTGATTTGAACGTTTGGTGTTAGTCACTAAAGATGTCTATTAATGGTAACTGCCTTGCATGCAGTTCCTGTTGTGGAAAAGGCAATACTTTATTTTTTTTTAAACTATTTACAGCACTTCACTGATCCCACATACCACCCACTTAGATCAGCAAATATCAGAGAGGGTGTGCTACAGCTATAGCAAAATCATCTAACAGAATCCCACTGGAATGCATTCACACCACAACATTGTTGTCAGTGGAACCAGTCTCTTTAGAGACTGAGGTCACCGCTCTATTTCTTTTTGCTTTTCCAGTTTCCACTGTGCATTTTAAACAGGAGACCAGAAGGAGAAAAAGCACATCTCTTATTGGTTGATATAATTCCATTAACAGCTCTTTAACATTTACTGAATGGAATATATGCCATAAGCAGACTTCATCCATAGTTCAACATTTGCCTTTACGTTTTTACGTTCCATTCTGTTGGCAATTTTTTTTCAATTACCATCATTATTTGCCTCTATTGCGGTCATTGAAATACTTGTTACTTTTTGTTTCATTTAATATTAAAATATCACATAAACACACGATTTAAACAATGTATTGCTAGATGTGGAGCTAACCTACTTCATGGTATTTTTCATATTGTGTACACCATATATAGTTCTTACATATTATATAGGAACAATTTCGCATCTTGTATATTGTTGTGGGTGGTTTGCAGACAATTTTGTTAGGTGGTACTCACATTTACTGTGTTTCTCTTGAAAAGGTGGGGGGGGGGGGCGGGAAATAGAATGATATAAATCTTTATATTATAAACTACCAGGTGGAAAATCACCACACAAAGTAAAAGCCCATGCCACCAGAGCTCTAACTAACTCATGGGTCAATGTCAAAGCAGTCACTTTGTGAGCCAGATGATATTTCCTTGGCACCTCCAAGGTGTCAGCCTTGGCTCAAAGGTCGCTCTCTCACTAAGTCAGAAAGTTCATGGGTGCAAATCTCACTCCAGTACCTGAGCATATAATCCAGGTTGGCACTTCAGTGTCGTACTGAGAGCGCCGCATTTTTTTCCGTTCTCAGGATATGGGTGTCGCTGGCAAGGCCAGCATTTATTGCCCATCCCTAGCTACCCTTGAGAAGGCTGTGGTGAGCCACCTCTTCTTGAACCGCTGCAGTCCATCTGGTGAAAGTATCCCACAGTGCTGTTAGGTAAAGATTTCCAGGATTTTGACCCAGCGTTGATAAAGGAACGGTGCTTTTTGTCCAAGTCAGGATGGTGTGTGACTCGGAGGGGAACTTGGAGGTGATGGTGTCCCCATCCACCTGCTGCCCTTGTCCTTCTAGGTGGAGTATTGTAGGAAGTGCTACCTTTTGGATGAGACATTAAACCAAGCCCTCGTCTGCCCTCTGTGCTGGATGTAAAAGATCCCATGGCAATATTCAATAGAGAGCAGGGGAATTCTGCCGGTGTCCTGGTCCCTTGTATATGTTAATGAGGGACCTGGCACTTGTTTTAGGACCTCTCAGGGAAATGAGGCTACTCTGAGTGGAGCAGTTGTCAGGCCTGCTCTGGCACATAGGCTTTCTAGGCATGGATGTGACCTAGCAAGCAGCCGCAACCAAAAATATACTTTTTTGGGGAGGTTTGATGTAGATCCAGGATAAGGAGTGCCCCTCCCGGCTCCACAGCACTCAAGGGTCCACTGCCAGCCACTGACCCACCCTCCATGCACCTTACTCCCTGCCCCTCCCTTCCCAGGAACTTACTTTGTGTGTCAGCTGTGACTCAGTGGGCAGTACACTCGCCTCTGAGTCAGAAGGTTGTGGGTTCAAGGGACTTGAGCACTTAAATCTAGGCTGACACTCCAGTGCAGTGCTGAGGGAGCGCTGCACTGTCAGAGGTGCCGTTTTTCAGTTGAGATGTTAAACCATCTGTTCTCTCAGGTGGACGTAAAAGATCCCATGGCACTATTTCAAAGAAGAGCATGGGAGTTATCCTCGATGTCCTGGCCAATATTTATCCCTCAATCAACATCACTAAAACAGATTATCTGGTCATATCACGTTGCTGTTTGTGGGAGCTTGCTGTGCGCAAGTTGCCTGCTGCATTTCCCACATTATAACGGTGACTACACTCCAAAAGTACTTAATTGGCTGTAAAACGCTTTGAGACATTTAATGGTCGTGAAAGGCGCTATATAAGTGCAAGTCTTTCTTTCAGTGCCGAAGGTACAGGCGATTCGACATTGGTCTTTCTAAAACAGGCATGTGGAGGCACAACAGATGCCGGCAGTTCACCCAAATATTGTTAATGAGACCCGAAGTCCAATTTCCAGTCAGCCTTGGGCCTCCCAGTTGGGTTGCGTCGTCCATTTAAGGCCCTAAGAGTATTTATTAGCCAAAGAGCATGTTAAGCATTTGTATGTAAACTGTGATGATCCAACCATATACCCTTTGATATGTAAATTAATGTCATTCACTAACTTTTAAGCTTATAATTGAAACACACAGACAAAAAGTAATAACTTAAATGTGACATTTAGGTAACCTCAACCTTATTGGAAAAGTCTCCGTTTCAAATTCTACTTTGCATTGAAGAAAGCATTTTCATTTGTATAGCACCTTAGCACAGCCTTGGGACATCGACTAACACTTTTATCATTAAAAATAAACTCCCAAGGCACTTCACAACTGGAGGTAGAGAGATGGACGCTGAACAGTACAAGTAGGAGAGGTGACTGAAAACTTGGTTGAAAAATGAGTTTTGAGATCCGGTGAAGAGAGTGGGGCCGAGGTGGCTGAAGACTCTGCCACCAATGGAGCAATGGGAAAGGTTGATGCACAAAAGGCCAGAGCCAGAGGACAGAAGGGTGTGTGAGAGAATGCAAGGCCGGGGATGCTTGCAGAGGTTAGAGAGGAGGGATTTGAAGCCAAGGATGAGAGTCTACATTTAACATGTTGAGGGACACACAGCCAATATAAGTCAGAGAAGATGGGGTGAAATTAAGTAGGTTTTAATGTTGGACAGGATATGGGCAGCTGCATTTTGAACAAATCGGGCTTTATGAAGGTTGGAGGATGAGAAGACCAGCAAGGAGAGTGTTCGAGTAATCAGGGCTGAAGGTTACAGAAAAGGCCTTCAGTGGCAGAAGGAGAGAGGTAGAGCCAGAGTTGTGCAATGTTGTGGAGATGGAAATAAGCAGTCCAGATGATGGATAGAATGTGATTATTGAAGATTAGTTCTGGGTCTAATAGGACGCCATGGTTTCACACATACTGGTTCAGTCTGAGTGAGAGGGAGATCGAGTCAGCAGCAAGGGAGTGAACTTTAAGATGGGGGTGAAAAACATTTCCCTTCATGCTTCCTAATGTTCAGTTGAAGGACACTCAAAAGGTGCTCCTTTGTAGAAAAGCTTTTAGAGGATGCTTACACAATTCTCAGGTGATCAAACATGTCTTTATAGAAAAGTTTCAGTAACCCCATAAACAAACTGGCATCTGTTATTCTAAACTCACAATTCTTAGCCGACTAAAATATTTGGCTTGCAAAGTAGAAATTACTAACAACGGTGTACCTTGTCATACAAAGTGCGCTGTCCATTTTGACCAATTCAGTTATTCTCCCATGGGCTACAGGCACAATCTTATTGTTTCAATTAGAAATTAAATAACATTATTGGACAAGAAAGATCCCATTTGGGTACTGAATGGTGCAGTGGGTTAGACACTAGTCTGTGATCGCTGGGGCTTGGGTTCAAATCCAGCCCAGATGGAATGAAAGGCTCCTCTGTCTTCTACATGTAAAGGTTCTATGTGAAGTGAGAATTAATTTCCTGGTAAACATAAAAAGAAAAAAAAAACCTGGAGTTATATCGCACCTTTCATGACCTCAGGATGTTCCAAAGTGCTTTAGAACAAATGAAGTACCTTTTGAAGTGTAGTCACTGTCGCAATGTAGGAAACACGGCAGCCAAATAAGCGATCAGCAAGCTCCCACCAACAGCAATGTGATAATGACCAGATAATCTGTTTTAGTGATACTGATTGAGGGATAAATATTGGCCAGGACACCGGGGTTTACTTAAAGAAGGGTAACTTTGAAGGTATGAAGCATGAATTGGCTAGGATAGATTGGCAAATGATACTTAAGGGGTTGACAGTGGATGGGCAATGGCAGACATTTAGAGACAGCATAGATGAATTACAACAATTGTACATCCCTGTCTGGCGTAAAAATAAAAAAGAGAAGGTGGCTCAACCATGGCTATCAAGGGTAATCAGGGATAGTATTAAAGCCAAGGAAGTGGCATACAAATTGGCCAGAAATAGCAGTGAACCTGGGGACTGGGAGAAATTTAGAACTCAGCAGAGGAGGACAAAGGGTTTGATTAGGGCAGGGAAAATAGAGTACGAGAGGAAGCTTGCAGAGAACATTAAAACGGACTGCAAAAGTTTCTATAGATATGTAAAGAGAAAAAGGTTAGTAAAGACAAACGTAGGTCCCCTGCAGTCAGAATCAGGGGTAGTCATAACGGGGAACAAAGAAATGGCAGACCAATTGAACAAGTACTTTGGTTCAGTATTCACTAAGGAGGATACAAACAACCTTCCGGATATAGAAGAGGTCAGAGGGTCTAGTAAGAAGGAGGAACTGAGGGAAATCCTTATTAGTCGGGAAATTATGTTGGGGAAATTGATGGGATTGAAGGCCAATAAATCCCCAGGGCCTGATGGACTGCATCCCAGAGTACTTAAGGAGGTGGCCTTGGAAATAGCGGATGCATTGACAGTCATTTTCCAACATTCCATAGTTCCTATCGAGTGGAGGGTAGCCAATGTAACCCCACTTTTTAAAAAAGGAGGGAGAGACAAAACAGGGAATTCTAGACTGGTCAGCCTGACATCAGTAGTGGGTAAAATGATGGAATCAATTATTAAGGATGTCATAGCTGCTACTTCTGGCCAATTTCTATGCCACTTTTTTGGCTTTAATACTATCCCTGATTTCCCTTGATAGCCACGGTTGAGCCACCTTCCCTTTTGTATTTTTACGCCAGACAGGGATGTACAATTGTTGTAGTTCATCCATGCGGTCTCTAAATGTCTGCTATTGCCCATCCACTGTCAATCCCTTAAGTATCATTCGCCAATCTAGCCAATTCACGCCTCATACCTTCAAAGTTACCCTTCTTTAAGTTCTGGACCATGGTCTCTGAATTAACTGTTTCATTCTCCATCCTAATGTAGAATTCCACCATATTATGGTCACTCTTCCCCAAGGGGCCTCGCACAACGAGATTGCTAATTAATCCTCTCTCATTACACAACACCCAGTCTAAGATGGCCTCCCCCCTAGTTGGTTCCTCGACATATTGGTCTAGACATATTATGCACTCCAGGAAATCCTCCTCCACCGTATTGCTTCCAGTTTGGTTAGCCCAATCTATATGCATATTAAAGTCACCCATGATAACTGCTGCACCTTTATTACATGCACCCCTAATTTCCAGTTTGATGCCCTCCCCAACATCACTACTACTGTTTGGAGGTCTGTACACAACTCCCACTAGCGTTTTCTGCCCTTTGGTATTCCATAGTTCCACCCATACCACATTCCACCCGATTCCACATCATCCAAGCTAATGTCTTTCCTTACAATTGCATTAATTTCCTCTTTAGCGGCAGGGATTGTGGATGCATTGGTTTTAATTTACCAAAATTCCCTGGATTGGAAAACTGCAAATGTAACGCCCCTATTTAAAAAAGGAGGCAGACAAAAAGCAGGAAACTATAGACCAGTTAGCCTAATATCTGTGGTTCGGAAAATGCTGGAGTCCATTATTAAAGAAGCAGCAGCAGGACATTTGGAAAAGCAAAATTCGGTCAGGCAGAGTTAGCATAGATTTATGAAGGGAAGTCATGTTTGACAAATTTTCTGGAATTCTTTGAGGATGTAACGAACAGGCTGGATAAAAGGGAACCAATGGATATGGTGTATTTGGACTTTCAGATGGCATTTGACAAGGTGCCACATAAAAGGTTACTGCACAAGATAAAAGTTCACGAGGTTGGGGATAATATTTTAGCATGGATAGAGGAATAGCTAACTAACAGAAAACAGAAAGTCGGGATAAATGGTTCATTCTCTGGTTGGCCTTAAGTAACTAGTGGGGTGCCGCAGGGATCAGTGCTGGGACCTCAACTATTTACAATCTATATTAACGACTTGGAAGAAGGGACTGAGTGTAACGTAGCCAAGTTTGCTGACGATACAAAAATGGGAGGAAAAGCAATGTGTGAGGAGGACACACATAATCTGCAAAAGGACATAGACAGGCTAAGTGAGTGGGTGAAAATTTGGCAGATGGAGTATAATGTTGGAAAGTGTGAGGTCATGCACTTTGGCAGAAAAAAAATCAAAGAGCAAGTTATAATTTAAATGGAGAAAGATTGCAAAGTGCTGCAGTACAGCGGGACCTGGGGGTACTTGTGTATGAAACACAAAAGGATAGTATGCAAGTACAGCAAGTGATCAGGAAGGCCAATGGAATCTTGGCCTTTATTGCAAAGGGGATGGAGTATAAAAGCAGGGAAGTCTTGCTACAGCTATACAGGGTATTGGTGAGGCCACACCTGGAATACTGCGTGCAGTTTTAGTTTCCATATTTACGAAAGGATATACTTGCTTTGGAGGCAGTTCAGAGAAGGTTCACTAGGTTGTAGGAAACACGGCAGCTAATTTGCACACAGCAAGCTCCCACAAACACCAATGTGAAAGTGACCAGAAAATCTGTGTTTTAGTGATGTTGATTGAGGGATAAGTATTGGCCAGCACACCAGGGATAACTCCCCTGCTCTCCTTTGAATAGTGCCATGGGATCCTTTACGTCCACCTGAGAGAGCAGACGGGCCTCAGTTTAACATCTCGTCCGAAAGACAACACCTCCGACAGTGCAGCACTCCCTCAGTACTGCACTGAAGTGTCTGCCTAGATTTGTGCACTCAAGTCTCTGGAGTGGGACTTGAACCCACAACCTTCTGACTCAGACACAAGAGTGCTACCCACTGAGCCACAACTGACAATGGAAATGGAGAGAAAAATCACACCGGTGCAGGGGAATGCTCTTTTGAGATTGGTGCCCGAGGCTGATAGTTGGGTAAAGTCAAGGAAGCTTTAAACTGCATCTGGCTGCATTACACCTGACCTGGGAATGTTTGACACTGATTCGGAGTGCCTTAGCATTCACATCTCCTCCTCAATTAGCACAAAAAGATGAAAATGGAAATCCTCTTTTGCAAAATCAATTCAAAGTTAAATAACCTGTCACCAGCACAGAACTGTTGCCCTATTCAGATTGATGTTAACTGGATGAGCAAAGTCGTCTAGAAATTGCTGACACAAAATGACAGGTTGTCATGAGAGATTTCAAGTGCGTGCAAGCACGGAAACCCGAGAGCAATAAACCACTGTGATTTACAGTGTGTCTCTTTCCGCACTTTTGTGTAAATATTGACAAGAAAACATTTAAACTATTGGCTGTTCTGAACACCAGTTCTGTGTTTCGGGGCAGCAAACCTCAGGCCCACAAAACTTTGAATAATGCAGTAATTCCACTATAGTTAAATATTTTCTGTTCAGTTCCAGAGCAAGTACATACTATACAGGAGCAGCTGGATGCAAGTTCTCTCCTGTAGACTTTCTGATGAAGATGGTTTGCCCATTGTTGTCAATGATGACAACCCATGATTCATCTCCAGTTAATATATATTGAGCATATATATTTGTTCAGGTATTTTCTTTTGATGAAAAATCTTTTCAGACAGATTAGATTGTGCCCCTTGTTCCCTGGTGCCATGTTAATATTAAATGAAGACATAACATAACTCAAAGAGTAATGTAGTGCACAAAGTTACTTCAATAGCAAAAATGGTCCAAGAGTTGGAAGTACATTTGTAATTAGAGATACATTTCATTATAATTTAAAAGGAATAATATCATTTTCACCACTAAACCCTGGAGGTGGTACAGAGCAGAGGCATGAACCTGATGCTAATGCCAGAGCATTGAAACATGGGGAAAGATGAGAGAAACCTGAGTTCTTCAATCTTGAAATGCGGTGACTGAGAGGAGACCTTATGTAGATATATGACAGTAATTGGTGTAGGGAAGTTAAATTCAGAACATTTCTTCAAGATACGCCATGAAAATAGAACAGGAGGACACAGGTTTAAACGGCCAAAAGGCAAATTTAGGACTGATATGAGGACATTATTCTTTATTCAAGGACTGAATAACTCTGGGTAAGGTAGTGGAGACAAAATTCTTGGAGGCATTGTTAGCCATTTTTATACTCAATCTCATTTATTGTGGGTTAAGTGAGACCTGTGTCCATGATCCATCTCCCCACATTTAAACTGTGAGCGCTTACCACTTCAACATGGCCCGTAAAATATGGGCACTCAACTACCTGCAATATAAATGGAAGATGAAGGATTGCCCAATGTGTGACTGTGGAATTACTATTCAAACCATGGAGCATCTTGTGAACTATTGCTCACGAAGATCATTCCCTGAAAGAACAGCTTCTATTCCCTCCATATCACCACAGGCCATAGAGTGGATGACAAGCTTGGATGTTGACATTAACATTGTTTTTCAATCTGCCATGCAAACGATGATCCCAATGGCAAAATCATGAGCCACCTGTATTTCATGGCAGTATAAAAATTACTTATGACACAGTTGGAGGCTTTGATCAGGGTGAAATGTAATTTAAATACTAGCTTTGGATATCAGTATTCTTAAAATAGTTCTTTTGCCTTTGCGGAGAGAAAGATAACATACAATATTGAGACAGACAGCTATTGGTGGGGTAATTAGAACCCAATTAGCTTTGTCCAGCACTGTGTGTTTTTGAAATGTTAACGCATACAAACTTGCAGGCTTATATTAGATATTCAAATAGTTTCTGTTGCAGCCAGGGGTGAATGAACCAACAGAAAACCAGGAGACTGCAGTTCAAACCTTTATCTACTTAAACGATAGAAATTATTTATATTCCAATTGCTGACTTTTGAGAAAGAAACCCTTTGGATTCAGAGGAAATCTTCCCTTTGGGACAGAGGAACATTATGAACAGGTGTCTAATTAAATGATGGATCATGGCCGATCTGTACCTCAACTCCATGTTCCCTCCATTGCTCCAGATCCCTTGATACCCTTAACAAACAACAATCCATCTATCTCAATCTTGAAAGTTCCAATTGTCTTAGCATACACAACCTTTTGGGGTGGAGAGTTACAAATTCCTACCACCCTGTTTGTGAAAAAGTGCTGCCTGATTTCACGCCTGGATGGCCAGGCACTGATTTTAAGATCATATTTTAATTGGTGTACATTCCTCCACCGGGGGAAATAATTTCTCTGTATTTGCCCTATAAAATCCTTTGAACATTTTAAACACCTCGATCAGATCACCCTTCAATCTCCTATATTCAAGGGAACACAAGCCAAATTTATGCAACCTATCCTCAAATTTACCCTCTAGGGCCTGCTATCAATTGGTAACACAGCAATTGGTGAGTTTACCTGCATTTCCAGTTAGCTGCTTTTGACTGCCAGTTTCCATGTTGAGGTAGTAAAAGGGCTCCATTGAGTAAATTGTCCATGTAATAGTTCATCGAGAGGCTCAATTCAAAAGACACTGGAATGGATTTCTAAAGATTCAGCACTCTTTGTTCTTTTGAAACAGTGAATGTAGTAATTTAAGTTTTGTCCTACTACTTTCTTACTTTGTGTTTCTGCTCTGTGTAATTAACCTTCTTGTAAATAAATAGTTTAGCCTGAATCCAACTGTCTGATAGTGCTGTACTTTCTGCCTTACAAAGCAGCAGGAGAATGTAGTGGTTGGCCCACATAATTTCAGTAAAAGATTGTTAGTCATATGGCACATTGTCCCAATCACATCCCACATAAGGTTAAAACAGACTTTTGCTGTGAACATGAGTGGAAATGGTTGGGAGGAAGCTCAAATTATAGCAGGGAAACTTTACAACAACAACTTGTATTTATATAGCGCCTTTAACGTAGTAAAATGTTCCAAGGTGCTTCGCGGGAGTATTATAAGACAAGATTTTGACACCAAGCCACATAAGAAGAAATTACAGCAGATGACCAAAAGCTTGGTTTTAAGGAGCGTCGTAAAGGAGGAAAGAGAGGTAGAGAGGGAGGTTTAGGGAAGGAGTTCCACAGCTTGGGGCCTCGGCAGTTGAAGGCCTGATGGTTGAGCGATTATAATCAGGGATGCTCAAGAGGCCAGAATTAGAGGAGTGCAGATATCTCGGGGGGATGTGGGGCTGGAGGAGATTACAGAGTTAGGGAGGGCGAGGCCATGGCGGGATTTGTAAACAAGGATGAGTATTTGAAATCGAGGTATTGCTTAACCGGGAGCCAATGTAGGTCAGCAAGCACAGGGGTGGTGGGTGACCGGGACTTGGGCAGCTGAGTTTTGGATGACCAAGTTTATGTAGGGTAGAATGTGGGAGGCCAGCCAGGAGTGCGTTGGAGTAGTCAAGTCTAGAGGTAACAAAGGCATGGATGAGGGCTTCGGAGGATGAACTTACATGATCTGAATAGTTTCTGTCATCTCTATTTTGCAATCTTATGATGACTTCAGATTAGCAATTCTGATTCCAACCAAAATTGCACTTCATGCAAAGCTTGCATGCACTCTATTAAAGTGGATGCAAAGTCATAGTTCTATAAAATTGTAAATTAAACCCACCTTACCCATTAGAAACACTTTCTGAAGTTGACACGGTAAAAGCATAAAAATGTTTGAATGCCTTTCTGACTTACTCACAAAGTTAAAGTACACAATACGACCAGCACCCCTTGATAAAATGTACCTGGAGTTTGTACAATAGACAAACGTCAACACTGGGTGAGTGAGAACTGTTTCATAGTCCAGCCTGAGAACTGAGACCAAACTGTACAGTACCAACCCATGAATTACACCCATCCAGTGATCATATGCTACTGCAGGAATAATTCACCCTTACTTAACTACTGAAACGAGGATGAAGTTACTTCAGCAATTTAAAATTCAACGATGAAAAGGCAAGGCAAAACAAAGCAAAAATGATCAACCCCCCATATCAAACACCACAGGGAAAAAGTAACAGAACTACCTCAACAAAGGGCACAAGAACTATGTGATCATGCAGACTTTGTTATATCTTTTATACGTTACTTAATATAAAATAATCCTTTACAGAGCGGTTCACGCTGTAATTTGCACCTGTGACAATTATTCACCAAGCCCGAATGAACAGCAAGCGGCAGCTCGGAAGCAAGTCAACTGGAGTTTCTTAAATCGGGAGAGGATGGCTCCCATTCCCATATTATTAGCTCCTGAAAAGATGTTCCTGCGAGCCTGTTTCACTGACTCACCTGCACGGTTACCTGTGTGTCCATGGGCCGGCCGCTGAGTGCTGGCCTGCCACTCTCCCGCTCCTAGAGACGCTCTCTCACTGACTGCACTGTACAAACAGCAACAGTTTTGTTCCTGTATTTCACACGAACCCGAGGTGGAGCCTGTCCTTGGGGGCAGGGCCAGATCGCAGTTTGTTCCAACCGGTTTGGAGAGGTGTGTGGGCTGGCAGATATGTGTAAGGTGCTGTCACCACCATATGTTCCAGATAGGGTTGTCCCTTGTCATGTATTCAACCAGCATTGTAACCCATGTATAAACTGACCGAAGTTGTACACCGTGAGAACACTGACCACTAGGTGGGAGACACTCCTAACCTGGACCTTCAGGTATAAAAGGGGAAGCTCCACCCACCTTCATCACTTGAGTGCTCAGGAATAAAGGACAGGTCACAGACTGACCTTCTCTCAAGCATGGGCCTCGTGTGCATTTATACTGTATAGTAAGGACGAATCAATGGCGACAAGAAACTGGGATTTAAACCACGCGAGCATGGCCACTAGCAGAACAGACGAGAGGTACTGTGTTAAGGAATGGTTGGGACAGAGATTCAACATTGTTAAAACAACACACAGTTCTCCAGGCAGACAAGGGCAGTCAGGCATGCCCCAACATGTAGTCGAACCCAGAGGGGGAGTTCGACAGAGACAATGGCAAGCTGAACAGCGATTCACGCCATTGCAAGGGACAATGCGGCCAGTAATGGGGCCATCAACACCTGTTAATGGTGCACTCAAGGACAATAACAGGGGCAGTCAGGGACGATCGACTGGAAAGGGACCTTTTGTTTCAAAACGCAACTCATGCTGGAGGCGTGGAGGCATACATTCAGCCGGAGTTTGCAGAGATGAGCAAAATACCTGCAGAAATTGCAGAAATGGACACTGGGGGAAATCGCTGGAAGCTAAAGTTCAGCGAGTTCATGTGGAGCACGTATACAGTTCATTCACCAGGACGCCACCGATAATGATGAAAGTGCTCCTCAATGGCATCCCAGTATCAATGGAGTTAGACACGGGTGCCAGCCAGTCCCTGATGGGTATCAAACAGTTCAAAAAGTTGTGGGCATCCAAGGCCAGGAGGCCAAAATTATCGCCGATTGACGCACAGCTACAGACATACACAAAGCAGATCATTCCGGTGCTAGGCAGCGCCACGGTAGTCGTGACCCACAAAGATTCGGAGAACAGGTTGCCTCTCTGGATTGTCCCAGGGGACGGTCCCGCACTACTGGGGAGGAGTTGGCTTGCTGTCATGAACTGGAAATGGGGCGATGTCAATGCAATTTCATCTGTGGAGCGAGTATCATGCTCACAGGTCCTGGTCAAATTTGACTCATTATTTCAACCCGGCATTGGCATTTTCATGGGGGCCAAGATAGTGATTCACATAAACCCGGACGCCAGACCAGTACACCACAAGGCCAGAGCGGTGCCGTACGTGATGCGGGAAAAGATAGAAGGTGAATTGGACCGCCTGTTGAGGGAAGGCATCATCTCGCCAGTCGAATTCAGTGACTGGGCGAGCCCGATTGTGCCGGTGCTCAAGGTGGATGGGTCGGTCAGGATATGTGGCGATTACAAGGCCACCATCAATCGGGTGTCACTCCAAGACCAGTACCCGCTACCGAGAGCGGAGGACCTCTTTGCGACGCTATCCGGTGGCAAACTTTTTTCAAAATTGGACCTGACCTCAGCTTACATGAACCAGGAGCTGGCGAGTGAGTCGAAGAAGCTGACCACCATCACGACACACAAGGGGTTGTTTGAGTACAACAGATGTCCGTTCGGGATTCGCTCGGCCGCCGCGATCTTCCAACGAAATATGGAAAGCCTCCTCAAGTCGATTCCAGGGACGGTGGTTTTTCAGGACGACATCCTCATTACGGGTTACGATACTGAAGAACACTGGAGGAGGTGCTACGCAGACTGGACCGGGTAGGTCTGCGACTGAAAAAGGCGAAGTGCGTCTTCCTAGCTCCAGAGGTAGAATTCCTGGGGATGAGGGTAGCAGCAGATGGGATCAGCCCTACTGCATCCAAGACGGAAGCAATCCAGAGAACACCCAGACCCCATAACACGACGGAGCTGCGTTCGTTCCTGGGGCTCCTGAACTATTTTGGTAACTTTCTTCCCAAATTGAGCATGCTGCTAGAGCCGCTACATGTGCTCATACGCAAAGGTCGCGAATGGGTCTGGGGGGACAGCCAGGAAAGGGCTTTTAATAGAGCATGCAATTTGTTATGTTCCAACAATCTGTTAACGCTATATGACCCATGTAAGAAACTTGTGTTAACGTGCGATGCGTTGTCCTATGGTGTCGGGTGTGTGTTGCAGCATGTCAATGCCAAGGGTCAGTTACAGCCGGTAGCTTATGCCTCCAGGAGTCTGTCCCAGGCAGAAAGGGGCTACGGGATGGTAGAAAAGGAGGCGCTCGCATGTGTATATGCGGTAAAGAAAATGCACCAGTACCTGTTTGGCAGGAAATTTGAGCTGGAGACAGATCACAAACCCCTAACGTCCCTTTTGGCTGACAACAAGGCCATAAATGCAAACGCATCGGCCCGCATACAGAGGTGGGCACTCACGTTAGCTGCCTATGACTACACAATTCGGCACAGACCGGGCACCGAAAACTGCGCCGATGCACTCAGCAGGCTCCCACTAGCCACCACTGAGGGGGCTACCGAGCATGGTGCTGAGATGGTCATGGCTGTTGAAGCTTTCGGAAGCGAAGGCTCACCCGTGACAGCCTGTCAGATTACAGTCTGGACAAATAGAGACCCGCTATTGTCTCTAGTCAAGAAATGTGTCCTGAATGGGGACTGGGCAGCCACGTACAGGGCATGCCCTGAGAAATTTAAACCATTTCACAGGCGCAAGGATGAACTCTTGATTCAGGCCGATTGCCTACTGTGGGGAAACTGCGTAGTCATGCCCCAGATGGGCAGAGAGGTGTTCATCAGAGAATTCCACAATGGACACCCGGGCATTGTCACGATGAAGGCAATTGCCAGGTCACACGTTTGGTGGCCAGGGATAGACGCAAATCTGGAACTTTGTGTTCGCAGGTGCAACACGTGTGCCCAGCTGGGCCATGCGCCCAGGGAAGCCCCCCTTAGCCCCTGACCATGGCCCGCCAAGCCTTGGTCATGCATCCATGTGTACTACGCAGGTCCTTTCATGGGGAAAATGTTTTTGGTTGTAGTAGACGCCTACTCCAAATGGATCGAGTGTGACATTTTAAATTCAAGCACATCCTCTGCCACGGTAGAAAGTCTACGGGCAATGTTCGCCGCCCACGGTCTACCGGACATCTTGGTCAGCGACAATGGCCCGTGCTTCACAAGCACTGAATTCCAGGACTTCATGGCAGGCAATGGAATTAACCATGTTAGAATGGCACCGTTCAAGCCAGCTTTAAACGGCCAGGCAGAACGAGCAGTGCAGATAATCAAACAGAGGATGCTCAGATTCCAAGGGGGTTCCCTACAAACCCACTTATCACGCCTCCTGTTGGCCTATAGATCCCGACCACACTCGCTCACAGGGATTCCACCCGCAGAGCTACTAATGAAAAGGACGCTCAAAACCCGATTATCCCTTATACACCCCACAATGAAAGAAATTGTCGAGAGCAGGCGCCAGTCACAATATCACTACCATGACAGGAATGCGAGGGCGCGATGTATTGATGTAAGTGATCCTGTTTTTGTCCTCAACTACGCTGCAGGGCCCAAATGGCTCGCAGGCACTGTGGTTGCCAAAGAGGGAAATAGGATTCTGGTAGTTAAACTTACCAATGGACAAATCTGCCGCAAACATGTGGATCAAACAAAAAAGAGGTTCAGCAACCCCATAGAAGAAGCAGAGGAAGAATACGATATAGAGTTCACTCCACCACAGGTGACCGAACACCGGAACCAAAGGGAGGAGAGCCCAGTCACTGTGGGCAGTCCGGACAGGCCTGAGGCACTGCAAACAGCAGACACTCAGGCCAGCGCCCAACAACCGGAGCCCCAACTCAGGCGCTCTACAAGGGAGCGTAAACCACCAGAGAGACTTAACCTGTGATCCCAATAAGACTTTGTGGGGGGAGGTGATGTCATGTTTTCAACCAGCATTGTAACCCATATATAAACTGACCTAAGTTGTACACCGTGAGAACACTGACCACTAGGTGGGAGACACTCCTAACCTGGACCTTCAGGTATAAAAGGGGAAGCTCCACCCACCTTCATCACTTGAGTGCTAAGGAATAAAGGACAGGTCACAGACTGACCTTCTCTCAAGCATGGGCCTCGTGTGCATTTATACTGTATAGTAAGGACGTATCATCCCTAATTTTAGATCGCACATTTTTGTTTATATAACAAGGGAAATCAGGAATTTCTAAAATGTAAATAAAACGCTAAATGTCTTGAAGAGAGGTCCATTATTTTCTTGCTGATGTGAAGGTATTTTTACCGTTTTCAATTATTTTTAAAATCAAAAGGAATGAGATTGTAAACCCATTTAATGCATTTGGGCCTGAAATTACCCAGGGTGGGTTTGAGGATATAAATGAGTGGCTTTCAAATTGGTGCAAACGTAATTTTCAAATATAACTCGGAATACTTTAGAACAAAAAAAATGATTTAAGGACAGGAACTATGAAACATTAATGCAGTATTATGATTCATTTACAGGGCATGTGGTGGGTACAGAGGTAACTGGATTCCAAACAAGACTGTAGAGCAGAGGATAGGTAACAATTGGGATTGTACACAGAAATTCAGAGATACATGAACCGGAGACCAGGAAAGGGTAGACAGATATTGAGGGCCATGAAAGGAGGAAACTCCATAATGAGATGTATGTACATAAATCCCAGAAGCTTTATAGAAATAAAATGTCAGCTGTGGCAGCAGGGAACTATGATGTAATTGGAATGTCAAAAACATGGCTAACTCTAGAGCATAGTAAATAACATTGAGAGGAATAGAGTTTTCAGAAAAGATAGGGGAAGAAAGCAAGAACGAAGCTTACCAAATTCTGTCCAGGATCTCCTGAGCCCGATTTGCTCCTGAAGTTTGACAGCCACCATTTTGAGTCAGGCCCAAGGCGTTAAGTAATATGGTAATCACAGGCCTAGCACCAGTTGTGAGGACCCAATGCCAAATTGTGCAAACACTGCTTCATACTCCATTTAGCTTTTCAGGGTCTCCAGTGGCCTAACTAGCAGTCCTTAATATTATTTACCTTAATATGGAGTTTATATATTTTTTAATTTGGTGGTTTGAATATCATGAACCATGCAGGTTTCAAAAGGCCTGTTCTTAGTGTTGTTGACTTTTTGGTGGATAAATCCCAACTCAAAACACTAGATATATAAGTACTTTCAAGTTGAAAGATTTATATGAATTAACTGGGGCATTCAATAATATGGAACCTTGCCATGCTATGCTTCTATGCAACCCACTTAGACAAAAGGTTTGGACACTCTGTTATAGTGTGCATAGAAAAGCTAGTGTTATTTTTTCCTGCAGTTTGCTATCCTTAAAGTGGATAGTTCCACTGTAAAAATAATCCAACACAAGGATGGTCTACAATCACATACCAAAAATGTTAAAGTTAAGCTACAGTATGAATCCCTTGTTTGGTGATTGCACCTTAGCTTATGAATTAAATATTGACTATATTATAGAAATTAATTGATAGAAGCGCTTAACACACATCAAAAAAAATCTTCTCAGATCTTTACTGGAGGTGTTAATCCAGTTAAACTAAGCCAGATTAACTATTTAAAATAAATGGACCACTGCTTCTGTTAAATAGTAGAAAGCACATGCATTAAGTGTTTCTAAATAACACCAAGGTTAATTTTATTCCTTTTGTTTTTCAAATTTCCGCTGTACAGCATAACCTGGGGAAAATGTTAAGAACAAGCCCAATGGACTATGCCTATGTAGGTGCTCCAGTGTGCTCTGCCACGCAGTGATGATGTCTGTGATTTCCCCATATGGGGAGTCCCCATCATGCCTATAGTATCAAGTGGAAGATACTTAATTAAGGCCAGGTACTTTGCAATACGGAAGTATAAAAACAAATGAATTAGCTGACTAGTCCTCCTGAAACCGAGTACTATTCGCCATAGGGTGAAATCCATTCCCGTCCTATTGAATTATGCATGATAATGGCTACATAATAAAGGAAAGGAGAATACATAAAAATGAAACCAAAAAGGAATTTTATATATAAATTATGTATATAAAATTCAGGAAGATTTCTTATCGCATCTTTCTCTAGTTTCTCTCATATCTTCCCTCATGCCCTCTCTGAGCTCATCTTGTCCTTGAGACTCACCTCCTGCACTCTCAATTCTATTTCCACTAAACTACTGGCCACCAAACTTCGCTTTCTAGCCCCCATGCAAGCTGACATTGTAAGCAGTTCTCTCTCATCAAGTAGTGTGCCTCTCTATTTCAAAACCAGCCTCAAAAAATAAAACACCCTCAACCCCTCTGTCCCTGCAAACTATCGCCTGACCTCCAACCTCCTTTTCCTCTCCAAAGTTCTTGAACGTGTTGTTGCCTCCCAGATCCATGCCCACCTTTCCCACAAATCCATGTTTGAATCTCTCCAGTCAGAATTCTGGCCCTGCTACAGCACATAAAATGGCCCTAATCAAAGTCAGAAGTGACATTCTGTTAGTGACCATGGTACACAATTGTTCCTCATCCTTTCTGACTTCTCTGCAGCCTTTGATATGGTTAATTACGCCATTCTCCTATAATGCCTTTTCTCCATGGTCCAGCTGGGTGGGACTGCCCTTGCTTGGTTCGGACCTTACCTAGTCAGTTGTAGCCAGAGAAGCTACAACAACGGCTTCTCTTCCCGCCTCCCACCGTTACCTCTGGAATCCCTTAAGGATTCCTTGGCGCCCTCCTCTTCATCATCTATATGCTTCCCTTGGTGACATCATCTGAAGATATGGTATCATATGCTGATGACACCCGGTTCTACCTCTCAACTGCTTGTAAGACATCCACTCCACACTGATCTGCAATTTCCCCAGGTGAACATTGGAAAGACCGAAACTATCGTCTTCAGACAATGCCATCCAACACTGTACCCTCACCACCGATTTCAGCCCCTCACTAGCCACTGTCTCGGGTTGAAGTTGACGGTTCGGAACCTCGGCATCCTCATTGACACAGAGTTGAGCTTCTGATTCCATATCGTCTCCACCACAAAGACTAACTACGTCTCTACTTTAGAAACATTGCCTGTCTGCTGACAAAACTCTCATCCATGACTTTGTCACCTCCAGATTTGACTATTTCAAAACACTGCTATCTGTATCCTTACCCGCACCAAGTTCCGCTCACCCATAACTCTCTGTGTTCCCGGCTCCCGGTCTCTAATTTCAAGCTGTTATCCTTGTGTTCAAATCCATTTATGTCCTCATCTCTCCCTATCATTGTAACCGCCTCCAGATGCACAATCATCCACAAACTCTGCATTCTTCCAACTTTACTCACTTGTGTACCTCCCACTCCCTTCGCCTCTCCATTGGCAGCCATGTCTTCAGTCGTGCAGGAGGCCTTACACGTTGCTCCCGAAACCCCTTTGGTTCTCCATCTCTCGTCCTTTAAGAGTGTAGGGGTAAAAAAGAGGCTTCTCTCCTTCAAGGTGGACTAATTGATATCGCTAATCGACACCTGCCCGTCTGTTGGGGTAAAAGGAGGCTTCTCTCCCTCAAGGTGGACCAACTTATATAGTTAATCGACAGCTCGCCCAGCTTCCCACTGTATAATGACCACAGAAGTAAACAAACAAAACCTCAGGTTTACCGGTTTTATTACAAGCAATACATGGAAAGATTCAGCCTAAAACCTCCGAAATACGAGAGGTTTCAAGTACAATTTATACAGGTTTTGGAGAGGAGCACCATCCTACAAAATCCTCGATAGGTCTAATTCTATCAGTGAAGTTACTTTGATTTGTCGACTCTTATCAAATTGTCTCTGAGTGGCATATGCAATTGCCCATCTTCTATGGTGTTGTTCTATGGTATGTTTGAAGACCAGGCCCTCAAATCTACCACCAAACTCATGGTCTACAGGGCTGTAGTAATACCCACCCTCATTTTTTGGATCTGAGGCATGGACGATGTATAGAAGGCACCTCAAGTCACTGGAGATATATCATCAACGATGTCTCCACAAGATCCTGCAAATCCCCTGGGAGGACAGGCGCTCCAACATCAGTATCCTCGACCAGGCTAATATCCCCAGTATTGAAGCACTGACCACACTCAATCAGCTTCGCTGGGCAGGCCACATAGTACGCATGCCAGATACGAGACTCCCTAAGCAAATGCAGAGCTCCTTCATGGTAAACGAGCCAAAGGAGGACAGCGGAAGGGTTATAAGGACACCCTCAAAGCCTTCCTGATAAAGTGCGACATCACCACTGACACCTGGGAGACTCTGGCCGCAGACCGCCCGAGGTGGAGAAAGTCCATCCGGGAGGGCATTGAGCTCTTCGAGTCTCAACGCAAAGAGCATGAAGAAGTTAAGCGTAGGTAGCGGAAGGAGTACGGGGCAAATTAGCTTCACTGACCTCTTCTCTCGACGAATGTCTGTCCCACCTGTAACAGGGTCTGTGGCTCTCGTATCGGACTGTTCAGCCACCAGAGAACTCATTTAGGGAGTGGAAGCAAGTCCTCCTCGATTCCAAGGGACTGCCTATGATGATGATGGTGTTGCTCCATGACTTGCACTTTGCCACAGTATAATAGATGCCTAAACTGGCTTCCTTATCTCTTCCTCAGAGACTTCTGATCAACAACTGCTGATTTTGCAGTTTAAGTATTACAGAGGTTACAGATTCAGTTTAATGCGTTATACATTCGTACTATACCTACATAAGCAAGTGTTACATACATAGACAATTATACAGACCCTCCTAATACTGATAAGTTCACTACCTTCAGCATAATTCTGACCACCTATTTGCAACTCTTACAATTTATCCCTTACAATTCCCCCCTAATGGCCCTTGGCTATATGCCCAAGATAGGCCATTTCCCAATTAATGCTCACGGGTGAGCTTCCAAGGTTGTCCTTTCGCTTGGGTAGGGCTACTTCCCGAGCTGCAGGATCTACCTGTTTGCTTTCCCATCAAGGTGATACTAAGTAAGTCCTTTCTGCTGTACTGTCTGATTTCCCATTATTCAATGTTTTAACGATAGTACAGGCTAGGGCCTGCCTCTTATGTCGGTCACACCTTTTTACAGGATAATACTAGCAAGATGAGTTCCCTTGCATTACAACCAATACATTTAGTCCAGCATAGTTCGTGTATAAGTCCTTTCTAGCCAACATTTTCTCAGTGTTCTAATTATGCCCTCCCTGGGGTATCCTCTGTTTCTTCTCTTTCCTCCACTTGGGGTCTTCTCTATTCTGCCGAATTTCTGCCCCGCCTGGGGTATCCTCTATGTTGTCAAATGGTGGCCTATTCAGTCGAGTTTGTTCCTCTTTCAGTTCGAGTATCGGTTTTCCTTGTAGCCCGATGGCCTTCACATAACCTCCTCAGGTAATGTCCATTATTGTCCCATCAATCTTTCCTCCTTAAGTTCAAGGGTTATAATAAACCTGTTTATATCTGTCTCGTCAAGCGGAGTAAAGCAGAAGTCAGTATCCATAATGGTGCATGAGGTGTTCCTTTCTTCATTTCAGTTGCCTTGGTGCTCACACATCAATCTCCATTTCCATGTGGAACAGCGATCATTTAGTAGTTCTGTGTTAGGGGGGTGATACTCATAGAAACATAGAAACATAGAAACATTGAAAATAGGTGCAGGAATAGGCCATTCAGCCCTTCTAGCCTGCACCGCCATTCAATGAGTTCATGGCTGAACATGCAACTTCAGTACCCTATTCCTGATTTCTCACCATACCCCTTGATCCCCCAAGTAGTAACGGCTACATCCAACTCCTTTTTGAATATATTTAGTGAATTGGCCTCAACTACTTTCTGTGGTAGAGAATTCCACAGGTTCACCACTCTCTGGGTGAAGAAGTTTCTCCTCATCTCAGTCCTAAATGGCTTACCCCTTATCCTTAGACTGTGACCCCTGATTCTGGACTTCCCCAACATTGGGAACATTCTTCCTGCATCTAACCTGTCTAAACCCGTCAGAATTTTTAATGTTTCTATGAGGTCCCCTCTCATTCTTCTGAACTCCAGTGAATACAGGCCCAGTTGATCCAGTCTTTCTTGATAGGTACACCCGTCCACTTGGTCATATCCACAGTCATCTTTGATCATTTGTAGTGGATCTTGACATAAAGCAACTTGGTTATTTTTATAACAATCATCCATGCCGAGACTCTGAGTACTGTTGTTCAGTTACATTTATGGTTGGTCATGGTACTGCACGCGAGTTTGATTTCTTACTTCTCCGACATTGATTGGTATAGAGGATCTTCCTTTGTCACATCATACTGTAGTATAGATAATACAAAACCTATTATATTTAAATGTCCGGTTACACAACTGGCCTTTGGGACCCAAGCATAACTGTTTCTCCGCACCTCGCAGGCATGAGTCATGTTTTTGTCCAAGGTCCAGTTGGTAAATACATCAACTGTTATCCAATCCGGCACCTTTCCATTCTGAAGCTGCTCTAGGTTATGTTGTATTGCATTGACTAACCATGCTCCATATCCTGTACATAATAGTTCTGTCTGTATGATTTTACTTAAGTTTCGTTCTGCTCTATTCATCGAATTTATAGTTCTGGCATGGTCTCGCAATGTGTGGGCCACTTGTAATAATTCCCTTTCTGTGCCATTACCCAGTTGTGCCTGTATCTTTTTATTATCCTCATCCCTTCCAGCAATCCCTGTAAGGTTCGTGTTAGAGCGTTAACTCGAGTATCTATCGTGTGTAGGTCTGTACTGTTTACCGTCGCAACTCCCGCCGCGTATCCTGCCATGTACCATTTCTACCTAGTATCCCTCTTTTTCCCCGGTTCGGTTTTTTACCTGACCCTCTTTCCACATAGAAACATAGAAACATAGAAAATAGGTGCATGAGTAGGCCATTTGGCCCTTCAAGCCTGCACCGCCATTCAATGAGTTCATGGCTGAACATGCAACTTCAGTACCCCATTCCTGCTTTCTCGCCATACCCCTTGATCCCCCTAGTAGTAAGGACTACATCTAACTCCTTTTGGAATATATTTAGTGAATTGGCCTCAACAACTTCCTGTGGTAGAGAAGTCCACAGGTTCACCACTCTCTGGGTGAAGAAGTTTCTCCTCATCTCGGACCTAAATGGCTTACCCCTTATCCTTATACTGTGACCCCTGGTTCTGGACTTCCCCAATATTGGGAACATTCTTCCTGCATCTAACCTGTCTAAACCCGTCAGAATTTTAAACGTTTCTATGAGATCCCCTCTCATTCTTCTGAACTCCAGTGAATACAAGCCCAGTTGATCCAGTCTTTCTTGATATGTCAGTCCCGCCATCCCGGGAATCAGTCTGGTGAACCTTCGCTGCACTCCCTCAATAGCAAGAATGTCCTTCCTCAAGTTAGGAGACCAAAACTGTACACAATACTCCAGGTGTGGCCTCACCAAGGCCCTGTACAACTGTAGTAACACCTCCCTGCCCCTGTACTCAAATCCCCTCGCTATGAAGGCCAACATGCCATTTGCCTTCTTAACCGCCTGCTGTACCTGCATACCAACCTCCAATGACTGATGTACCATGACACCCAGGTCTTGTTGCACCTCCCCTTTTCCTAATCTGTCACCATTCAGATAATAGTCTGTCTCTCTGTTTTTACCACCAAAGTGGATAACCTCACATTTTTCCACATTATACTTCATCTGCCATGCATTTGCCCACTCACCTAACCTATCCAAGTCACTCTGCAGCCTCATAGCATCCTCCAAGCAGCTCACACTGCCACCCAACTTAGTGTCATCCGCAAATTTGGAGATACTACATTTAATCCCCTCGTCTAAATCATTAATGTACAATGTAAACAGCTGGGGCCCCAGCAGAGAACCTTGCGGTACCCCACTAGTCACTGGCTGCCATTCTGAAAAGTACCCATTTACTCCTATTCTTTGCTTCCTGTCTGCCAACCAGTTCTCAATCCACGTCAGCACACTACCCCAAATCCCATGTGCTTTAACTTTGCACATTAATCTCTCGTGTGGGACCTTGTCGAAAGCCTTCTGAAAGTCCAAATACACCACATCAACTGGTTCTCCCTTGTCCACTCTACTGGAAACATCCTCAAAAAATTCCAGAAGATTTGTCAAGCATGATTTCCCTTTCACAAATCTATGCTGACTTGGACCTATCATGTCACCTCTTTCCAAATGTGCTGCTATGACATCCTTAATAATTGATTCCATCATTTTACCCACCACCGATATCAGGCTGACCGGTCTATAATTCCCTGTTTTCTCTCTCCCTCCTGTTTTAAAAAGTGGGGTGACATTGGCCACCCTCCATTCCATAGGAACTGATCCAGAGTCTATGGAATGTTGGAAAATGACTGTCAATGCATCCGCTATTTTCAAGGCCACCTCCTTAAGTACTCTGGGATGCAGACCATCAGGCCCTGGGGATTTATCGGCCTTCAATCCCATCAATTTCCCCAACACAATTTCCCAACTAATAAGGATTTCACTCAGTTCCTCCTTCTTACTAGACCCTCTGACCCCTTTTATATCCGGAACGTTGTTTGTGTCCTCCTTCGTGAATACCGAACCAAAGTACTTGTTCAATTGGTCTGCCATTTCTTTGTTCCCCGTTATGACTTCCCCTGATTCTGACTGCAGGGGACCTACGTTTGTCTTTACTAACCTTTTTCTCTTTACATATCAAGAGAAGCTTTTGCAGTCCGTTTTAATGTTCCCTGCAAACTTCCTCTCGTACTCTATTTTCCCTGCCCTAATCAAACCCTTTGTCCTCCTCTGCTGAGTTCTAAATTTCTCCCAGTCCCTAAATTCACTGCTATTTCTAGCCAATTTATATGCCACTTCCTTGGCTTTAATACTATCCCTGGTTTCCCTTGATAGCCACGGTTGAGCCACTTTCCCTTTTTTATTTTTATGCCAGACAGGGATGTACAATTGTTGTAGTTCATCCATGCGGTCTCTAAATGTCTGCCATTTCCCATCCACTGTCAACCCCTTAAGTATCATTCACCAACCTATCCTAGCCAATTCACGCCTCATACTTTCAAAGTTACCTTTCTTTAAGTTCTGGACCATGGTCTCTGAATTAACTGTTTCCTTCTCCATCCTAATGTAGAATTCCACCATATTATGGTCACTCTTCCCCAAGGGGCCTCGCACAACGAGATTGCTAATTAATCCTCTCTCATTACACAACACCCAGTCTAAGATGGCCTCACCCCTAGTTGGTTCTTCAACATATTGGTCTAGAAAACCATCGCTTATGCACTCCAGGAAATCCTCCTCCACCGTATTGCTTCCAGTTTGGTTAGCCCAATCTATATGCAAATTAAAGTCACCCATGATAACTGCTGCACCTTTATTGCATGCATCCTTACTTTCCTGTTTGATGCCCTCCCCAACATCACTGCTACTGTTTGGAGGTCTGTACACAACTCCCACTAACGTTTTTTTCCCTTTGGTGTTCTGCAGCTCTACCCATATAGATTCCACATCATCCAAGCTAATGTCCTTCCGAACTATTGCATTAATCTCTTTAACCAGTAATGCTACCCCACCCCCTTTTCCTTTTATTCTGTTACGAAAACGCTCCGGGTCCTGATAAGGTGGCCGCATGGCGACGTTAGTGCACTGTATAGCTCTCTAAACCCTGTGGAACTTAGCAATGCGGGAGAATGCTCCAGCCCTGTCAGTCTGCGCCTCCATGGTCATGGGGAAGCTGATAAAGTCCATCCTTCTCGCGTACGGTGCCTCTGTGACGTAATGCAGCAATGGATTGCATGGTGAGACAGAGGGCAAATCTCGACCATGTCAGCCCGAAAGGAACCGGACGTGTCGAAAGACGGTGACCTGGACCTTGACTGACACTGATGTCCTGATGGCAGGCTGCATATGTGGCCTGATGAGCTCACATATTTCATTGATCACCATCTTGTGGAAGCGTAGTCTCCGAAAGCAGGTGCGGTCAGAGACGTTGAGGAAAGACCTCTTTTCCTTCTACGTGCAGGGTGTGTATGGTCTGGCCCACCTCCTCATTCTTGCACATCTTAAATTGGGGACATAATAATGTGCATCACACATTGAGCCATCTGTACTCTGCAGCATCTGCATATTAATCGATGCAGGCTGAAAAATGTTTGGCCCCATTGCATTGAAAGTATAATAGCGATTGATCAGAAGCAATGATTTCCTCACTAAAATACACCTAGAGTAAACCCCCAATAGTCCAGAGTCTGAAAATATGTCTGTTGAGATGGTCACTTCACCTGAGAAGAACTCCAGAGTAACTGCAAACTCACCAAAAGTTAAAGCAGTCATTTGAAAGAAGTGACCTGTGATTTGAAAAATGACAGCCACACCGCTGGCTTAACTTCAGAACAGTTCCACTTTTTATGGGCGAGCGATATTGTGGGCGATATGTGTGCGAGGTGATGAAAGTGATGGTGGGCGATCTCCTGGGCGTTAGTTTCGTCAAATGTGCTCTTTACGACAAAAAAACAGTATTATTGAATCTCGGCATTAATTCCGTGCGGAAAGCAACGGTGAGCGATATTATGGGTGTTGATTTCACCCATTCTGATGATTTCGCCTCAAAAAAATGGGCAGGCAGTATTATTTTTTCCCAGCGTTAAGCACATGGGGAAAGTAACACTCGGCAATAAGTTTTTGAAAAATGCCTGTCAGTTTCTATTCTGTGGTTAAATGGGCGATATATGGGCGTAACATCATTTCAGCGGTAAAATGGGCATTAAGCATGCAAAAAAAGTGGAAAATTTAGCCTCAGGTAACTACAGACCTGTCAGTTTAAAATTAATTATGGGGAAGTTACTGCATTTCACCATATATATTAATGACTTAGATATACAACTTTCTAATTATTCATCTAAGTTTTCAGATGGCACTAAGTTAGGAGGCACAGTAAATTGTGCAGATAGGAGCAGGAAGTTACAAAAAGGCATAGAGAGACTAAGTGAGAGGGCAAAACTATGGCAGATGGAATTCAACATGGGAAAGTGTGAGGTAATCTACTTTGGATCGGAGAAAAACAAATCAGAATATTTTCTTAATGGTGACTAGGAGCTGTGATGGAGCAAAGGGATTTACGTGTTCATGAACACGAATCACTAGGTAGAAAAATTAATCAAAAAGGCTCATGAAACATTGGTCTGTATCGCCAAGGGGCCAGAATCAAATGAGGAAGTTATGCTTCAGCTGTACAGAGCATTGGTCAGACCCTATCTGGAGTACTGCATTCAGTTTTAGGCACCGAACCTCAGGAAAAATATGTAAGTCTCGGAAGGAGTACAGCATAGATTCACTAAAATCATACCAGCGCTTATGAGCACAGATTGTATAAACTTGGCTTGTATTTCCTTCAGTTTAGAAGGTTGAGGGGTGATCAAATTGAGGTGTTTAAAATGATAAGGGGATTTGATGGGGTAGATATAAACTATTTCCTCTGGTGGGGAACCAAAATCATTTCTAACTATTTGACTGATGTAATGCAGTATAGTTAAGAAAACCAGCATTATGATTTGCAAACTACATTACCTATAAACTGTTATCTCTTAGAATCATAGAAATTTACAGCACAGAAGGAGGTCATTTCGGTCCATCGTGTCCACGCCGGCCGATCAAGAGCTATCCAGCCTAATCCCACTTTCCAGCTCTTGGTCCGTAGCCCTGTAGGTTACGGCACTTTAAGTACATATCCAAGTATCTTTTAAATATGGTGAAGGTTTCTGCCTCTACCACCCTTTCAGGCAGTGAGTTCCAGACCTCCACTACACGCTGGGTGAAGACATTTTCCCACATATCTCCTCTCCCCCTCTCCCCAATTACTTTAAATCTGTGCCCCCTGGTTGTTGACCCCTCTGTCAAGGGAAACAGGTCGTTCCTATCCACTCTATCCAGGCCCCTCATAATTTTATACACCTCAATCAGATCTCCCCTCAGCCTCCTCTGTTCCAAAGAAAACAGACCTCGCATCTCCAATCTTTCCTCATAACCAAAATTCTCTAGTCCAGACAACATCCTTGTAAATCTCCTCACATCTTTCCTATAATATGGTGACTAGAACTCCAGCTGTGGCCTAACCAGTGTTTTATACATTTCAAGCATAACCTCCTTGCTCTTGTATTCCATGCCTCGATTAATAAAGGCAAGTATTCCATATGCCTTCTTAACCAGCTTATCTACCTGGCCTACTACCTTTAAGGATCTGTGAACCTGCACTCCAAGGTCCCTTTGTTCTTCGACATTTTTAGTGTCATACCATTTAATGTGTATTCCCTTGCCTTGTTAGACCTCCCCAAACGCATTACCTCACACTTATCCGGATTGAATTCAATTTGCCACTGTTCCGCCCACCTGACCAGTACTTTGATATCTTCCTGCAATCCGCAGCTTTCTTCTTCATCATCAACCACACAGCCTATTTTAGTGTCATCTGCAAATTTCTTAATCATACCTTCAACATTTAAGTTCAAGTCATTAATACATACCACAAAAAGGGATCCAGCACTGAGCCCTGCGGAACCCCACTGGATACAACCTTCCAGTCACAAAAACACGCATCAACCATGACACTTTGCTTCCTGCCTCTGAGCCAATTTTGGATCCAACTTGCCACTTTGCCCTGGATCCCATGGGCTATTACTTTAATGACCAGTATGCCATGTGGGACCTTATCAAAAGCTTTGCTAAAATCCATATACCCTACATCATACGTACTGCCCTCATCAACCCTCCTGGTTACCTTCTCGAAAAATTCAATCAAGTTAGTCAGACACGACCTTCCCTTGACAAATCCATGCAGATTGCCCTTGATTAATCCGTGTCTTTCCAAATGAAGATTTATCCTGTCCCTCAGGATTTTTTCCAATAATTTTCCCACTGCTGAGTTTAGGCTGACTGGCCTGTAATTACTCGGTCTATCCCCTTCTAAATAAAGGAACAACATTAGCAGTCCTCCAGTGTTCTGGCACCACACCTGCAGCCAGAAAGGACTGGAAAATGACAGTCAGAACCTTTGCTATTTCCTCTTTTGCTTCCTTAACAACCTGGGATACATTTAATTTGGGCCTGGGGATTTATCCACTTTCAAAGCTGCTACACCCCTTAATACTTCCTCTCTCAATGTTTATCTCGTCTAATATTTCATACTCCTCCTCCCTCATTGCAATGTCTGTATCGCCCCTCTCTTTTGTGAAAACTGATGCAAAGTATTCATTAAGAATCATACCCACATCTTCTGCCTCCACACACATATTTCCTTTGTGGTCTCTAATAGGCCCCAATCTTTAGTTATCCTTTTGCTCTTAATGTATTTATAAAACATCTTTGGGTTTCCCTGATTTTATTTGCCAATATTCTTTCATGCTCTCGCTTTGCTTTCCTGATATCTTTTTTAATTGCACCCTTGCACTTCTTATACTTCTCTAGAATCTCTCTTCAGTATTGAGTTCTTGGAATCGGTCACAAGCTTCCCTTTTTTCTTTATCTCAATGCAGCTAAAATAGCTCCTCTCTTTGAACAATTTTATCAGTGCTAAAAGGATGGGAAGGAATTTTATCCACAATTCTTGACAGCCAAACAGATGCAGAAATCAGAAACAACCAACCTCACAAATAGCCATGTTACTAGCAATATTCTGCCACATACAATTAGATTGAATTGTTGAAAGCTCCACATGTTCACTGCGTGGTTAGCAGTGTTCAGGGCAAAAGATGTCAGCGAGCACAAATTAAAAGTGGCAGAAATAACGAAGCACAAAATGTTATTTTTGGTTCCAGTTTAATAAATGTTGCAATATTCTGTGGTTTCATATCACTTTAATTGTACTACATCCTTTCAGTTAATTGTTGCAGTGGTCTTCTTCAATAGCCAGTTCTGATCTGGTAGGGAAACGTTCTTGCATATTACTTGCTGAAAATTGTAGTCAAATTGAAAACTGTGCACTTACACCTATATTTACATACATATGATTGGATTGTGAAGTTCTTCCTAACTGTACTGGGGCAAATAGGTGATAACAGTCGAGAGTCTGTCAGAGGATCCAATATAACTACAAATCCTTTTGTAATACTGGCAACTGGAAAAGCACCAAGCCACAGACGGTAACAGTTAAAAAAAAATGTTAAAAAATCATGTATATTATAGGCAGCCAAAATATATAAATCTAATATGTGGCATTACTGAACATATACGAACTATTTGAATTTCACTTTCCCATTTTATTATGCTATCTCGACTGGTTAAGAGCCTTGCAATTCACTCCATTCTTCTTAGTTTCATGATATATCATAGGACCTACGTTTTCTTATGTAAAACTGCTCCAAGGTCACATAAATGACCTCAAAATAGCATAAAACAATTGAACTGCCTTTAGTGTTTCACTTTCCACAAATTTGAAGTTAAACTTTTAAAACAGTAAATTTGTATTTTTTATATGCAGGCACATTTTGTAGCAGCACATGGAGCAAGTAAATATTACATTCCATTCAAGCGATAATGGCTCAGGTGTGGAAGCAAGGCTGGAAAGCATTGTATAAGGAGAAAAATTACATGATTATAACAAATATTGTGCACATCTTATTGCCTATAATACTTTAATATTTCTGAGGGTCAAGGAAATTTTAAAACTTGCTTTAGTTTGTACTGTAGAATTGGATCAATCGTTCCTTTTTGTGATCAGCGTTGTGTTTGTCCGTGTTGTGAAATGCAATACTTCACCATTTTTTGCCGCCAGTTTCAGTATTGAGCACTCCCACATCAGAGATACCACTCACTGTAAAGTGCCCCAATGTGCCTTACCCCCGCTTTAAGAGAGCAACCCTCACTACTGTATCAGTATGAGATCTCCATTTCCCAAGCCTGCCATCCTTGGGGTCTCAGAGTAGCAATGCCAACTTCGTGTCAAAGGATGACAAATTACTTTTATGCTGGGACACCGAAACTCATTTTGATTGGAACATTTACACAGCCGACACAAAAAAAGGAAACTTCCTTCCCTGCATCTATTTTCTATGTTTCTATAGGAAAGGGGTACTGAGGGAATGATCAGCCATGATCTTGTTGAATGGCGGTGTAGGCTCGAGGGGCCGAATGGCCTACTCCTGCACCTATTTTCTATGTTTCTATGTGATTAGTCTGGGCTGGATTC
Source organism: Pristiophorus japonicus (assembly GCF_044704955.1). Classification (NCBI taxonomy): domain Eukaryota; kingdom Metazoa; phylum Chordata; class Chondrichthyes; family Pristiophoridae; genus Pristiophorus; species Pristiophorus japonicus. The sequence goes on along the minus strand of NC_091986.1, from coordinate 190,661,382 downwards.
AAATCTGGTTCCACACTCAGTGAAATAATTTTTATTTTGTTTTTTTTATATTCGTTTCTGGGATGTGGGTATCGCTGGCAAGGCCAGCATTTATTGCCCATCCCTAATTACTCGAGTAGGTGGTGGGGTTCCCATGTGCCTGCTGCCCTTGTCCTTCTAGGTGGTAGAGGTCATGGGTTTGGAAGGTGCTGTTGAAGAAGCCTTGGTGAGTTGCTGCAGTGCAACTTGTAGATGGTACACACTGCAGCCACGGTGTGCCAGTGGTGGAGGGAGTGGATGGGGTGTCAATCAAGTGGGCTGCTTTGACCTGGATGGTGTCGAGCTTCTTGAGTGTTGTTGGAGCTGCACTCATTCAGGCAAGTGGAGAATATTCCATCGCACTCCTGACTTATGCCTCGTAGATGATGGAAATGCTTTGGGGAGTTGGTAGATGAGGTACTTGCTGCAGAATATGCTGCCTCTGACCTGCTCTTGTGGCCACAGTATTTATGTGGCTGGTCGAGTTAAGTTTCTGGTTAATGGTGACCCCCTCCAGAATGTTGATGGTGGGGGATTCAGCGATGATAATGCTGTTGAATGTCAAGGGCCAGTGGTTGGACTCTTGCTTGCTGGAGATAGTCATTGCTTGTCACTTGTGTAGCGCAAATGTTACTTGCCACATATCAGCCAAAGCCTGAATGTCGTCCAGGTCTTGCTGCATACGGGCATGGATTGCTTCATTATCTGAGGAGTTGAACACTGTGCAAACATCCCCATTTCTGACCTTATAATGGAGGGTAGGTAATTGATGAAGCAGCTGAAGATGGTTGGGCCTAGGACACTGCTCTGAGAAACTTCTGCAGCGATGTCATGGGGCTGAGATGATTGGCCTCCCACAACCATAATCATCTTTGTGCTAGGTATGACTCTAGCTAGTGGGGAGCTTTCCCCGATTCCCACTGACTTCAATTTTAGTAGGGCTCCTTGATGTGCTAGCATTGTGGTATTGAGTTTGCTTGTGCCAACGTAACCATTTTAAGATGTACTATGGGACACATCAGCTGTTAGATTGCGCACCAATTAGTCTTCATTGCAGCCTAAACAGAGTAATTGCTCAGTCATAGATTCTAAAATATGGTCCACTAAAAACATTTCCTTGCTTAACTAGCAAACATGTGAAGAATGTGGCAAACTATAAATTCTATCATGAATTTTGCTTCTGGAATGCAGTTTAAAAAAAAAATCTGTACTTATTAAATGATTGATTATAATCAACACAGCATAAGCTTCAGACATAATGGCCGTGAAATTGGGATAGGTTGCACCTGTTGCTTGAGCGCTACAGGTGCCATTTGGGGACCAAACTGTTCTGCCACGAATCATGTGGATGCCATTTTGGTGAATGTGTTAGCACGGATGCAACTAACATCCACGGGAAGTTTGCAGAGCAGACAGATCTCGATGTCAATCAGCGTGAATCACAGATCTGACGCCAGTGCTGCCATTTTGGAGCTCAACGGTCCAGCTGATGCCCTCTTAACCTTGCACGGCTGAACATGCATTAACCAGCGGATAGGACCCCCTCCCACCAGCGCTATTGAAAGGGATCGTCAACTAATGACAGATTAGTTGTTGGTTGATTTCTTCTGGCTGTTGGTATAATTCTACAAATGCTTGGTGCTTACTATAGTTGTTTCAAGTTTCAAGCAGGGCAAGGACCGCATTGCCAGTGGCTGTGAAGGAGACTGGGGCGATGAACTTTTAGGTTTCTGGCTCCTTCCAGGCTGGAGCTGGAAATAGAAATATTTGCAACATCTTGCAGTTTGCCATCCACTGTTGTGTAAGGGAGGTAAACTGAGGCACTCTATTCAAAGAGAGATAACTACATTTTGCTCTCTCTTGACAAAAACCAGCAGGGAAAGCTAGGATTACAGGCTTCCCCCGGTGCAAGGTGCCATTGAATGCACATACATTGTCTTGCAGGTTACGCATGTCAAGTCTACCATGTACTGGAACCGAAACGCATTCCACTCCCACAACATCCAGCTGGTGTGTGACCAAAGGCAGCGAATCATGCAGGTCAATCCCCGGTATCCTGGCAGCAGTCATGGCACCTTCATTCTGTGGCAGTCCGCTGTGCCATCTGCATTTTAGCCATCATGGCAAACCAAAGGGTGGCTACTGGGCGAATAGGGCTATTCCCTAGCCACTGACTCCAACCTACTCCCCAACTTCTGTCTGAAGCTAAACCAGACTGATCGCAACCTTGGTGTCATATTTGATCCTGAAATGAGCTTTCGACCACATACTCGCAGCATTCCCAAGACCGATATTTACACCTCCGTAACATCGCCCGTCTCCGCACTTGCCTCAGCTCATCCACGCCTTTGTTACCTCTAGACTTGACTATTCCAACACACTCCTGACTGGCCACCCACATTCTACCCAATGTAAACAAAAGGGGATCAAAAACTCGGCTGCCTATGTCCTAACTCACACCAAGTCCCGGTTACCCATCACCCCTGTGCTTGCTGACCTACATTGGCTTCCGGTTAAGCAACGCTCATCCTTATTTTCAAATCCCTCCATGGCTTTGCTCCTCCCTATCTCTGTAATCTCCTCCAGCCCATAACCCTCCCCACCACCCCCGAAGATGTCTGCGCTTCTCTAATTCGGCCCTCTAGAGCATCCCTGATTATAATCGCTCAACCGTTGGTGGCCATGCTTAGGCCCAAGCCTCCGGAACTCCATGTCTAAACTTCTCCACCTCTCTTTCCTCTTTCAAGATGCTCCTTAAAACCTACCTCTTTGACCAAGCTTTTGGTCACCTGCACTAAATTCTACTGATGCGGCTGGGTGTAAAAATTTTACATTTTTTATCTCATAATACTGTGAAGCGCCTTGGGATGTTTCACTATGTTAAAGGTGCTATGGAAATACAAGTTGTTGTTGTTGTGTGAATTCCCTTGGTGCCTGTCTTCCGTGTCCCTTTGCCTGTCCTGATGCTCCTATGCAGTGCTACACGAGTATCTGCAACATGGCTGGTAGAATGCCGCTGAATTTCAGTGGAGGAGACTGCAGCTGGCCTTGCAGGACAACCTCGAGAAACTCTGGGCTGAGAAGGTCCGGCTGCGGGCCGCACCATCTCGGCATGGATGGCACCGTCTGGGCTGGCTGGCTGGCTGACAAACAACAGCAAAGGCACTGGCAGAGTGGCAGGGTTGGGAGCATGAATGCTGTCATCCTGAGGGAGGACAGCAGGTTTGTGCTCCATGGAGTCTCTGCCACTCAACGGGGGTGGTTCCTCAGCAATCTTAGTTATCTCCTGCAGGACAGATTGCTGGACTGCTGTGACACCATGCAAGCCCCCTTTGAACACTGTAATCCACAGCCATCATGGCAGCAATCTTGTATGACAGCAGTCTGAGCTCCCACTGTTGTAATAAAGACTAAGGTCACACTAAGTTTAGCTCACAGTACTCAGCCTCATGGAGTTCTTGTATACCTAACAGTCAACCTGTCCAGCAACACAGAACACAAATGCAAAGCAACAGTGTGGCCCCCTCCCGCAATACATTACAACAAACTGCATACACCGAGATGGAGATATAACACAGCCATCACCTGCAGACATGCACCTCACTTTCCTTCCCCCCTCCACTTCTTCTCCCCACTTCTACCCCTTCCCCTCCTTGCTCCACGCCGCCTGGCTGAAGAGCTCCTCAGGCAGTGCCTCATTGGGGAGGATGAAGGCAGAGCCGGTGGTTGCACAGATACGGGAGCAGGGGGTACCGAGGTGGGAACATTCTCAGATCCAGAAGCAGCATCTTGCTCCTGCCTCTCGTGTCGTTGGCACTGGGGGTGCAGAACCTAGGGGTGGAGTGCCGCGCTCCGGGACTACTGGGAGGCCTGTGCCACAAGTGCCACCAGACCTGCTGCGTCCACGAAACCTCCGTGGGGTCGGCGCTGTCCTGGGGACACCTGGGGTGCCCTGTGGCGAGGTGCTTGGGCCCGGTACCTCCAGAGTGGAGGTGGGAATGGCCGGAGGAGCACGAGATGGCCTTGGGGTGGAATGCCTTCTGGAGCCTGGCGATGCAGACTCCTCAAAGTCCGCGCTCTCATCCCTGGAGAACAGACCCAGCTGATTAACGGGTGAAAATTGGAACTCCTCAGCACCAGATGTAGGATTGTCCGGCAAGTCCGGCCCCGTGCCCCCACCTTCTGGCCTCGGGACGCGCTGCTGGCTGAGCTGCAAAACACAAATGAGGTTATTAGAGAAAGGGTGCTAGGGTCACAAGGTGAGTCCAGCGCTACACACAGCATATGCACGACAAAAGCACCACCGCTATCAAAATCATCACAGACATCATATTTCATGACCATCAACACATTATGCATTGCAATGATTCTCATGAGGCCAGCATTATTTATAGGACAATTTTAGAAATCATCTATCATATATTATTGTTTGGATATGAGTGGGTGTGGCATCTATTGACTATACATCACACACGTGGCATCACTTCAGGGTGTGCAGCTGCCTGCGTGGCCGTCCGCGGGTTGCTCCCCACGAGTGCGAGCACCCGCTCCTCAATGTCAGTGAGGTCGCTGGTGACTGTTAGCCCCTCCACCCGTTCACCTCTGCTCAGAACTATTTGTCAAGAGCTTCTTCTGTAAAAGGTAACAGGACGACATGGCATGAGATCATTGCGTGATATCATTGCTAGATACTGTCACAGAGACTGATACAACACATAACCGACAGATGTAATCATGATTTTTATGATAACCGTGAACGCAGGCCGAGTACAACCTTCCTGGTAAAAGTGAAAGATCTCACATCTGATGATATTCACTCATGACTCTTAGAAATCAAATTATATAAATACATAAGTACATGTAAATAAATTTAATATTTATTCTTGCGGATCCGACAAGGTTGCTTGTGGCATTGGTTGCCCTCACGCACCTCATTGATCGCCGACGAGACCACCTCTGCTATCTCGGCCCATATCTTCTGGTAGGCCTTTGGGGTGGCTTCTTGTGTCAAATCACCCCAGCGTGACTGGATCTCCTGTATGAGGGAGGCATTAGCCTCATCCGAGAACCTCCTCGCTCTTTTGCGCCCTCCAATGTGCTCTTCTCCCAGCTCACTGCTCTCGCCAGCGTCAGTCTCCACAGCGTGCTGTGTCGTCTCCTCCACTCCCTCCATTTATAGGCACCAAATTTGGAAAAATATCAGACTGGTAACAGCCAAGGTCTTTTTCACAATTTGCTATAAAGTTCGAAACTCTCCCTCCTTCCTCCCAGAACAGCCAAACCAGCAGCCACACCACATCCACACATGCCTTTACTCCCTCTCAGCTCCCTCTCTCTCTTTCTCCTCTTATGCACATGTCATTATGACTCTTGACCTCCTGAATCGTGGGAATCGAGCGTTGCCATGCCGTTGCTAAGGACGGCGACACTTTACAGCAGAAGATCAGAGATTTAACGCTAATGCCCATTTCAGATCGCTCGTGGCAAAGCCCAATTTTTAAAATGGAGACTAGGGGCTTTGAAAATGGGTGACAAGCCGGCGGTGATCTGAAAACCCATTTTTACCACCCACGCTGGAAATAACGCCCATTTTTGGGCGATCTGCACAAAAGTGTAAAATTTTGCCCATTGACCTGAAACATTAACTCTGTTTCTCTCTCCACAGATGCTGTCTGGCCTGCTGAGTATTTCCAACATTTTCTGTTTTTATTTCAGATTTCCAGCATCCGCAGTATTTTGCTTTTGTGTTGTGGTAGGATAAGGCATTTGAAGATTCATTCACTGACCTTGACCGATCGTGTGAGGTCATTGAATTTCTTGCAGCACTACATACAGGTCCTCGGGGCTATACTGGCACTGATCTTCACGGCTATCTGCTCCCACTGCCTTTTGAGCATGTGTATGGAGGGCCACCAAGCCCCCTGCGATTACAGGACATCTCTCCTACTTTCCACCTTCTCCCATGTTGTGCCATTCTTCACTGTTTCCCAGATCAGAGTCACTTCTTGAAAATTGCCAGCATCCGCGCCAGCCACAATGCACCTCCCCTTTAAAAGGTGCAGGCTAGCTTTAACTGGCGCCAGCAAGCAACGATTTTGGAATTGCTGCAGATGGGTGCAGCCAATCAGCAACGCGCTCCACTTCCTGTGTTGGGTGCTAACAGAGCGGAAGCACAGTGTGAGGGGTGCGTAGCGCTGCCTCGTAAAAAGGGCCCCTCCCCTTCATTAAAAGGGAGGGCCAAGCTGCAGACTCTGCAGGTCCCTACCAGGACCACTTGGGAGCAGGGTGCCATGGCATCAGCGGAGTGCCGGGCTGCCAGATCGTGGCATGGACTCCACGTTGAAGGATGCAACAGGCCACGACATGCAAATCGGCTGATATTTTTTTCCCCACGCACGCCACCTCCCCTTTAACTCGCGCCCTGCGAGCAGCCTGCTGCCCAGTATGCTTCCCCTGAAGCTGTTGCTATGATCACCCGGCACAGCTTCAGGGGGCACTCCCAACTTTTTTGCTCCATCATCGCCGGCGCAGTGGAGTGGGGCGCTGCCAGTTGCCGCCGCTGCTAAACTCCTGCGGAATTGAGTCGTCGTTAGCGGCACCGTGATCAGGGGGAAAAGTAATTAGCACCCCCGGGGCACAAACGGGAGGCACAAATGACTCATATTTCTGCCCCTAAGTTTCTTCCTCCTGTTCCAGTTTATAACAGTGGCTATAGAAAATATTGTGTACAAGTGGTTCGTCTTTCAATGAATTTATTGACATCATTTAACTGCGTGTGTTCAAATTCAGTTAATGATACTGGCTTAAAAAGTTGAGCTAGAGCACAAGACATAGAAATGTCTATAGATTATGTGACAATGAATGAAAAGGTCATTAAAAGTTGCATCTCTTCGCGCTTTTTAAATTCCCAAGAAGGAAAAACAAAAGCTGTAGGCAAAGTAAAATTCTCTGGCATATTAGGTGAAAGTATGGGCACTTCATTAACACGTTCAAACAAAATTGGTCATACAGAATTCACTTGAATTGAAATGGAAGATCTTCCTCTTGAATGTCTGCAAGGTTCATTTTCTTTTCCAAATGATTGTGGAGATAAATCTTCAGTAAAGTCAGAACTCCTTTAAAGATGATGCTCTGGATGGAAACAAGAATAATTCCAATTTAAAATAATTCAGAAGTTGTTGCGTTTTTGTTTTAAATGTTGTTGCTTTTCAGTGTCTATGCGTGGTCTACATAACGAAGTGAAGTGGCAGGCTGAAGCAGCTAGCTCTAATATTGATTCTGAGTACAAAACCAATTGGGGCTCAGGTTCAGCAATTACCTCCACATAAGAATATAGGATCAGACACTGCAGAGCTGGGCAGCAACGAGTGAACTGGCAGGCTCTTACTGTAAATAAATCTAAAGACTTCTCCTCAATCATTTAATGAACCAGACAGGCAAAAACACTCCAGGTTATGGGATCCTGGTCATGCTGAGCAGGTTTGCAGGGCTGAAGATTCACACAGATTATGCCTCAGCTAAATCAACCTAAATTACTATAAGCTCCTTAAAATTTCCACAGCTATTACAGTCAATTTTTATAACTCATAATAAATTCACCAATGATTGTATTTTGATGCGCATACTATTCTTCATTGTAATACCAAACTTCAATCACTGCTATGAGCTAGTGTGAAAATAAAAAGTCTGTTTTCTGTAACACTGCTCAATGGCACTGCAACCTGAGAGTACAAGAAATGTAATAGCGATTCAAAACAATTAGTTCTTCATCAGGCTTGTTTCAGATGGCCACCAACTTAACACAGTTATGGCAAAGAAAAAGCATTGCAAAAATACAATATGGGCTTTTGAGCATAATGCGTTTTTTTAAATGTTGATTTATGTATTTTGACAAATGAGAAAAGGTTGTGCACATGATGTTGTATCCAGTAATGGCTGGATAAAGTTTTGAAATTAAAATCATATTTATTGTGTTATACAGTGTTACGGACTATACAAAAAATATATATTTTTAAATTATGATTTCAATTTTTTTCTATCTTCCTGGCTGTGATGGGAATGCAAATGATCTGCACCACCACTATGAACATACGAACAATGACGGACAGGTAAAGACCATCTGGTCTATCACGCCTGTCCCACGAAATTGCTAACCCACCCCCATGTTGATAACTAAAGACAAGACCCTTTTTATCTGAATAAGTTTAACTGCACTCAACTATTAATAGGAGTTAAACCCAGGTTACTCGTGTATGAAGTGTCTGAAATGGCGAAGTCACCCATGTATCTCTCCTGTATGCAGGTATCACATCAACACTCTTAGCTATTTGGCAGTTCCTGGAATCAGAGCAGTTTACAGCACAGAGGGAACTATTCAGCTCATCATGTCTATGCCAGTTCTTACTCTGCAAGAACAATCCAAAACTGATCCCACTGCCCTGCCCTGCCCTCTTCGCACGGTACAGACGCAAAAGTGGAAACAACATGAACAATCAAAACAACCATAACAACTTGATCACTTAAATCACTTGTGTGGAGATATGTCAGTCAAAAAAAATTCTTTCTAGGCACCGCGTGGTACTAAGGTTAGAGCATTAAAGGCTGACACCATGGAGTGAGGGATTTGAGGGGGGGGGGGGGGGCGGGGGGTAGTCAAACTCATTCTCCAGTCTGCTTTGTTCCTGATCGGAGCTGCACCCCACAGGGAAAAACTGAATGAAATGGTTCCCTGTAGGTGGATGAAAATCAGAGGGAGGAGTTGTGCCTGAAAGTCCTTTATGCTGTCTGACAGTGAGCTGATGGGAGCATTGACATTGAGACTGGGAGCAAGCTGGCCAACCAACCAACTTTCCAACTCAGCAGAGATGGTGGATCGATGATGGATAATTTGACATTTTAAAAAGGATTAGACTGCTGCCAATGAAATAAAGTAGTTGCACATGTACAGTTCCAGTGGGGTTTTTTGGTTGTTCTCACCAGACGTTGCACAGATTGGTGAGAGAAAGGTGAGGGGTAGAAATTTCAGGCATTGTGAGGTCTGTAATGTAATAAAGGTGATATTAGGATGTTGTCAGATTGAGAGAGTGTTATTGTACTCCCCTGGGGTGTCTGTTGTGGTTTGAACACATGGCTGGTGAACAGAATGCAGGCACAGGATGTTAGGATTTATTCGGCTGGGAAAAGGATCATTGAGAAAGTGGGTAGAGACAGTGTGGAGAGAGAGAGAGAGAGAGAGAGAGAGAGAGGGGATCGCTAGACAAAGACTGGGGAGGAAAACGAGAGGGAGGATGGAGAGGAACAAGATAAGAGAGAGAATGGCAGCAGTGTGATTAGTTCATCAGAATGAACTGCTAAAATTTCAAGTAAAATTTAACGAGGAAATGTGACTTGAAGGCGATATTAAGATGTTGTCAGATTGTGAGAATTTTATTGTACTCTTGTGGGGTCTGTTTATCGTTATCAAGTCCTCTTACTGTTGCGTTACTTTTTCTTATTTGGGACCTGACATTTATGCGCAGAAAGCTTCCGCGCAGCTTCCGCTTCATTGGCAGCAGTCACTCTGTTTTTTTTAATGTTTTAATTTCCAACTGGGCATGATATAACAGTGACGACATCACAAAGCAGCTTTAACTGATTTCTTTGAGCTGTGAAAATGATAAAAACACAGAGCATTGTGGAGAATGGCACAAGCCAGTGTAAACCAGCAAGTCCAAGGCCGAATCTCTGGTGTGCATTTACTGAGCTGTGGTAGGGCTTCGATGTCCCTGGGCTAGGGATGGGGAGAAACAAAAATCAGAACGGATTACACTCCTGGTGGCTATGACGTGATCCCTATTGGAAAGTGCAGATGAACAGATGTAGAGTGAAGCCAAGATCGGTTTCACCTCTGATGCTTTCCACACTCAAATAGCCTGCCAACATTCACTGTCTTAAGTTCACACAATAAGGAAGCCTTTTTGGAAAGTAGCTAGAGCTTGTGGATTTATCATCATCTTCATAGGCAGTCCCTCGGAATAGAGGAAGACTTGCTTCCACTCTAAAACTGAGTTCTTAGGTGGCTGAACAGTCCAATATGAGAGCCACAGTCACGGTCACAGGTGGGACAGATAGTCGTTGAGGGAAGGGGTGGGTGGGACAGGTTTGCCGAATGCTCTTTCCGCTGCCTATGCTTGATTTCTGCATGCTCTCGGCGATGAGACTCGAGGTGTGAATCTATACGCCAGCAAGGAATCAGCACTTTCACAAGCGGTGGGGCACAAAATCCTCCACTCATGAAGCTGATTTCCGTGGTGAAGTCATTTGTGAGTTACCTTGTTTGTTTCATTTGACCATCATAGTTGCCCATGACATCATATCCTCCGTGTAACCAATCGCTTTGAAAGCAACAGAATAGAGCTGGTTGGTATTTGAACGACCCTACAAGATACTACTACATTTCATAAGAACATAAGAAATAGGAGCATGAGTAGGTCATTCGGCTCCTCAAGCCTGCTCCGCCATTCAATAAGATCGTGGCTGATCCGATCTTGGCCTCAACTCCACTTCCCTGCCTGCTCCCCATAACTCTTGACTTCCTTATCATTCAAAAATCTGTCTATTTCCACCTTAAATATATTCAATATATATTTCAGTATCCTGTATATAGCCCAACCCTCTTTCTTATCCTGGGGCTCAAAAGTAGAACCCTATTGTAGGTTCAAAAACAGTACAACCTGCCTGATATCTTTTTTAAATACCAAGCACAATCCCTGTTAACTGCTTGTGGCTTGCAGCCACCAACTGTAGGCAAACCCTGCCCTCAGTATGTAAGAAACTTCCACCTAATTTAAGAACAGTGTACAAGTATATGGAACCTGATAGGAGATTGGCAATGGTTTGGCTAAATGGACTAATGGCCCCTTTTTTTTCAAAACATTACTATATTGTGATGAATTAATGCAATTCTTCTAGTCACTTTATTGAAGTCTATGATTATTTGCTGTACATATAGCCAAAGTAGATCAAGTCAGAACTACTTTTGGATTTCTGAACATTTTTAGCCCGATTAAGGTACACGCTTGAGCAACATGATTGCATGAATGTATGCGCCAAAGATACCTGTTCAGTGATCTGTTTAGGGTACAATCAGGAGATCGGCGGCTAGAACGGTCTGGTGAATGTGATGCTGGACTTAAAGAAGGTTGAGGTGGTGATGTAGTACGGTAAGAAGGGCCATGTCGACGAAGCTCCTGCACAGCACATTCCCTGTAAAAGTACATTTGGAGAGCTTTTAATTAGCAAAAAAAAGCACAACATGACTGTCTCGGTTACACTATCATTTCATATCGGATTTATGCCAGTAGCAGTGTAAATCCAGCACAAGAATCATAATTTGGAGCAGTTAAATCACACTTCAATTTGCTATATTCTAGTTACCAAATAAATTGGAGGCAACACAATAATACTCCACTGAGGAGTCACTGGACTGCTCAAGTTGATACAAGCACCTTAGAACACAGCTCCCCCAGGAGGATTTGTGCAGAAATGGGAAAATATTTGGCCCAGATTTTCTGCTTTAGGAAGTGCTAGCCCACAATTTTCCTGTCCATTAAAATGAAGAGGGGGAAATCGTGGGCTGGCGAGAGGACAAGCAGAAAACCCCAGTTTCATAACCACAATTGTACTGATATTTCCCTGAGCTTCACCACCACCCTCTGCTTGATTCATCTTTGGGTGAACGTCACTGGATGCTCCAGCTTCTTCTGAAACTCAGAATGCCATACCTCTATGCACATACCTGCATACAAACAATAGGGCTGCATGTTCTATAGGAAAGTGCAGCATCTAGTGTGCGCAGGGAATGTAATCCAGTTGGCATGATCAATGCAGCATTGTTTAATGTTGTGGACTAGTAATTATCACACCAGCATAAAGTAGTTAGATAGAGACCATTATAACAGTGAAAAAAAACCAAAACATACACGTGCCTTTCAAATCGCTCAGTACCCAACTGCCGCTTCGCCATATCTAACTCGGTTTCAAGCATTGCGGCCTTGCTCCTCAGTTGAGAAATTTCACGGGATTGAGATGCCCTGTCAAACACAATATTAAATGCACAATAAGTCTTGCGCATGACATAGAGGAACAAAACTATTAAATCTGGATTCCTTGAGTAAAAGTTCTTGAGGATATTTACTTTAAAAAAGTGTTGTTTATGTTCTGACTGACTTTTCAAAGTCAGAACCCCATCTGTAGGATAAACAAGGAATGACTACTCCAATTGTGAGTGGGCCAGTTTCTTCTGTTGTGCAACACTGATAAAATGTTGTCTGCATCTACTGAGTTACTGGAAAGCACGTTTAATGACTTGAGATAATGTTATTCAATCAATAATCGATATATGTTTATGTGGTCCAGCTGTTACATCACTACAATTTCAAATTAATCAATACAGCAACAGATTAGTATAGGTGTGCTCATCACGTCATCAGTGCTAGTAAGATACGCTCTACAAATCGCTTGCTTGCTGGACTGATAGTCTGGAAGCTGTCCATCATTAATGGATGTTGCAGAGGTGGTGCAATATTTACTAGTACCTGCTCTTTGTCTCTGGAGCCAATCGGGTAGAATTACAACGGTCCTGAAAGGATAAATATACCACAGAGAATACCACCGACTCATTGGAAGTCTCATAAAAAATTGGGCCAATTAACTTAGGATAGAGGAGGTAGACTACACTGATGACAGCTATGTCACCGAGAAGCCCGATGCACTGATTTCAAAATCTGCATTGTGGCCGTCTCACATCCTTGTGCGCTGACTGTGGTGATCAGAGGCATCCTGATTTTTTTTTCAAAAATGAATAAATTAAACCTCCGCTGATGAGGCTAATGCTATGATGAAGATTGTGTGGGAACTACATCTGCATTTTCTGATTTCAGAGGATTTATTTTCTTTAGTCTTGATCTGCAAAATTACTAATAAGCACTTAGAAATTGTTTATGGTGTGGTACTGTGCCAGACTGACCAATAATGTTTGATATTTAGTCTGTGGTGCATTTGCTAGTTTGGGGAGAAGAAGGGGACTACAATTGACGTCAATACATTTGAGTAGTAGGGGTGAGGCAGGAAATCACCAGGATTATTTTCCATGACACCTGCTGGAAAGTGCATGTGTGTGGATGCCCGCAGAAGACAGGAAGACTGAGATCATTGTGACGAGTTGAATGGCCTGCTGACTCACTGCCCATGTTCCTAGATGAAGAATGGCCACTTACCAATGGAACCATACCCAAGCCGGAGTTATAATTTTCACGAGAAAAAGGAAGAACATTGGCAGGGAAAAATGATTTCTTAGTTAGAAAATTACAGTGGTCAAACGTATTCTAAAAGGAGTGACAAGTATTAGATACTGCATATAGGATTCAGTTAGGGGTGACATAAGTAATTCATGAATGGTGTTGAAATAGCCAACAACAATGAAGCTGAAAGAGGTCTATGGATCTGTGGTGCAGCAAACAAAGCAAAAAGAAACCTGAATTATATAGTGTCAGAAACAGCAGTGGCCCTAAGCTTGAACCTCCTACCCCATATATATTCGCCATCACAAAGGCCGCCCTTCTACGTCGGCAACATTGCCCATCTCCACCCTTGCCTTAGCCCACCTGCTGCTGAAACCATCTATGCATTTGTTACTTCCAAACTCAACTATTCCAATGCGCTCCTGGTCGGCCTCCCATCTGCCACCCTCCATAAACTTGAGCTTATCCGAAACTCTGCTGCCATTATTCTAACCTGCATTAAGTCCAGTTTACCCATCACCCCTATGCTCGCGACTAGTCCACCAACATTTCGATTTTAAAATTCTCATCCTCGTGTTCAAATCCTTCCATGGTCTCGTCCCTCCCTATCTCTGTAACCTGCTCCAGCTCTACAACCCTTGAAGAACTGTGCATTCCTACAATTCTGGCCTCTCGTGCATCTCATCTCATCTCATATCCCCTTGGCGATATCATCTGAAAACACGGAGTCAGTTTTCACATGTACTCTGACGACACCCACTACTACCTCTCCACCACTTCTCTCGACCCCTGCTTGGTAGCTAAATTGTCAGATTGTTGTCCAACAACAGAAATGATCTCCAATTAAATATTGGGAAGACCGAAGCCATTATCTTTGGTCTCCACCACAAACTGTGTTCCTTAACCACTGACTCCATTCCTCTCCCTAGCATCAATCTGAGGATGAACAAGGCTGTTCGCAATTTAGGTGTCATATTTGATCCTGAAATTAGTTTCCAGCCATATATCCGCGGCATAACTAAAACCGCCTTTTTCCACCTCCGTAACTTTGCCCGCCTCCATCCCTGCCTCAGCTCTTCTGTTGCTGAAACCCTCATTCGTGCCTTTGTTACCTCTAGACATGACTACTCCAACTCACTCCTGGCTGGCCTCCCACATTCTACACCACATAAACTTGAGGTCATCCAAAACTCAGCAGCCCATGTCCTAACTCGCACCAAGTCACGATCACCCATCACCCCTGTGCTTTCTGATCTACATTGGCTCCTGGTTAAACAACGCCTCGATTTCAAAATTCTCATCCTTGTTTACAAATCATCTCATAGCCTTGTCCCTCCCCATCTCTGTAATCTTTTTCTGCCTCACAACCCCACAGGATTGATTTTTTTGAGGAGGTAACGAAGAGGGTCGATGAGGGTAGTGCATACGATGTAGTATATATGGACTTTAGCAAGGCTTTTAATAAGGTCCCACATGGTAGTCTGGTTATGAAAGTTAAAGCCCATGGGATACAGGGCAAAGTTGCAAGTTGGATCCAAAATTGGCTTGGAGGTAGGAAGCAAAGGGTAATGATTGATGGATGTTTTGATGACTGGAAGGATGTTTCCAGTGGGGTTCCACAGGGCTCAGTGAAGAGGAAAGTCATGGGCTGCAGGAGGATATCAATCTCCTCTTCAGGTGGGCAGAACAGTGGCAAATGGAATTTAATTCAGAGAAGTGTGAGGTGAAGCACTTTGGGAGGGCTAATAAGGAAAGAGTATACACATTAAGCGGTAGGCCACATAATAGTGTAGATAAACAAAGAGACCTTGGAGTGCTTGGCCACAGATCCCTGAAAGTAGCAGGCCAGGTGGATAAGGTGGTTAAGGCGGCATATGGAATGTTTGCCTTTATTGGCCGAGGCATAGAATATAAGAGCAGGGAGGTTATGCTTAAATTGTATAATACTTTTGTTAGGCTGGAGTACTGTGAGCAGTTCTGGTCACTGTATTATAGGAAGGACGTTATTGCACTAGAGAGAGTGCAGAGGAGATTTACTAGGATGCTGCCTGGAATGGAGAATCTTAGTTATGAGGACAGATTGGATAGGCTGGGTTTGTTCTCATTGGAACAGAGGAGGTTGAGAGGAGACCTCATTGAGGTGTACAAAATATTGAGGAGCCTGGACATAGTGGATAGTAATGGCCTATTTCTATTGGTGGAGTGGTCTATTATGAGGGGGCATAGTTTTAAGGTGGTTGGTGAAAGGTTTAGAGGGGATTTGAAGGGGGGCTTCTTTATGCAGGGGGTTGTGGGAATCTGGAACTCGCTGCCTGGTGGATGCAGAAACCCTCACCACATTTAAGAGATGGTTGGATGGGCACTTAAAGTGCAGTAACCCTTTAAGTATCATTCGTCAGTCTATCTTAGTCAATTCACGTCTCATACCATCGAAGTTACCTTTCTTTAAGTTCAGGACCCTAGTCTCTGAATTAACTGTGTCACTCTCCATCTTAATGAAAAATTCAACCATATTATGGTCACTCTTCCCCAATGGGCCTTGCACAACAAGATTGCCAATGAATCCTCTCTCATTACACAAGACCCAATCTAGGATGGCCTGCTCTCTAGTTGGTTCCTCGACATATTGGTCTAGAAACCATCCCTTATACACTCCAGGAAATCCACCTCCACCGTATTGCTACCAGTTTGGTTAGCCCAATCTATATGTAGATTAAAGTCACCCATGATAATTGCTGTACCTTTATTGCACACATCCCTAATTTCCTGTTTGATGCCACCCCCAACCTCACGACCACTGTTTGGTGGTCTGTACACAACTCCCACTAGTGTTTTCTGCCCTTTGGTGTTCAGCAGTTCGACCCATACAGATTCCACATCATCCAAGCTAATGTCCTTCCTTACTATTGCATTAATCTCCTCTTTAAACAGCAACGCTACCCCACCTCCTTTTCCTTTCTGTCTATCCTTCCGAATATTGAATACCCCTGGATGTTGAGTTCCCAGCCTTGGTCAGCCTGGAGCCATGTCTCCGTAATCCCAATTACATTATATCCGTTAACAGCTATCTGCGCAGTTAATTCATGCACCTTATTACGAATGCTCCTTGTATTGAGACACAGAGCCTTCAGGGTTGTTTTTTTAACACTCTTTATCCTTTTAGAATTATGTTGTAATGTGGCCCTTTTTGATTTTTGCCTTTGATTTCTCTGCCCCCCACCTTTCCTTATTCTCCTTTCTACCTTTTGCTTCTGCCCCCATTTTATTTCCATCTGTCTCCCTGCATAGATTCCCACCCCCCTGCCATATTAGTTTAAACCCTCCCCAACAGCACGAGCAAACACCCCACCTTGGACATTGGTTCCGGTCCTGCCCAGGTGCAGGCTGTCTGGTTTGTACTGGTCCCACCTCCCCCAGAACCGGTTCCAATATCCCAGGAATTTGAATCCCTCCCTCTTGCACCATTCCTCAAGCCACGTATTCATCTTAACTACCCTGCTATTTCTACTCTGACTAGCACGTGGCACTGATAGCAATCCTGAGATTACTACCTTTGAGGTCCTACTTTTAAATTTAACTCCTAGCTCCCTAAATTCAGCTTGTAGGACCTCATCCCGTTTTTTTAACCTATATCATTGGTACCTATATGCATCACGACAACTGGCTGTTCACCCTCCCCCTCCAAAATGCCCTGCAGCCGCTCCGAGACATCCTTGACCCTTGCACCAGGGAGGCAACATACCATCCTGGAGTCTCGATTGCAGCCGCAGAAACGCCTATCTATTCCCCTTACAATAGAATCCCCTACCATTATAGCTCTCCCACTCATTTTCCTGCCCTCCTGTACAGCAGAGCCACCCATGGTGCCATGAACTTGGCTGCTGCTGCCTTCCCCTGATGAGTCATCTCCCCCAACAGTACCCAAAACGGTATATCTGTTTTGGAGGGAGATAACCACAGGGGACCGCTGCATTACCTTCCTTCCACTGCTCTGCCTGATGGTCACCCATTCCCTATCTGCCTGAGTAACCTTTACCTTCGGTGTGACCAACTCACTAAATGTGTTATTCACGACATCTTCAGCATCGCGGATGTTTCAGAGTGAGTTCATGCGCAGCTCCAGTGCTGCAATGCGGTCTGTCAGGAGCTGCAGCTGGACACACTTCATGCGCACATAGTAGTCAGGGACACTGCCCTGACTTCCCACATAGCAGAGGAGGAGCATGACATGGGTCTGGGTTCTATGCCATGACTTAACCCTTAAATTAACTTAATTTGGCAACAATGCCAAAGGTTACCTCCTGCTAAGGAAATAAAAAGAAAAAGAAAAAGATTAAATACTCACCAATCCACTAGTCAATCACTTACCCACTTGGCTGGGATGTCACACTTTGATTTCTTTTTACTTTTGTTTCACCACAGCTACCATTGAGAATCTCAGCGTCATGTTCGCGACACATGGTCTGCCTGACAACGGATCGTGCTTCACCAGTCAGGAGTTTCAAGAATTCATGAAACTCAATGGCATCAAACATGTAAGGTCAGCACCGTTCAAACCTGCATCCAATAGGCAGGCAGAACATGCTGTCCAAATCATAAAGCAGAGTATGAAGCGAGTAACCCAAGGGTTACTGCAGACCCGCCTGTCATGCATACTGCTTAGTTACATACAGGACAAGACCACACACGTTTAGCGGGGTCTCGCCTGCTGAATTAATGAAGAGAGGTCTTAAGACCAAGCTATCTCTTGTACACCCTGACTTGAATAATCATGTTGAATATAGAAGACAAAGTCAGCAAGGGTATCACGATCACGCAGCTGTGTCACGCAATATTTCTGCAAATGATCCTGTATATGTTCTGAATTCTGGTCATGGTCCCAATTGGATCGCTGGTACTATCATGGCCAAGGAGGGCAACAGAGTATTTATTGTCAAGCTCAAAAATGGGCAAACATGCAAGAAACATATGGATCAGACAAAGCTGCGGCACACAAACGAACTGGAACAGTCGGAGGAAGAGACAATTGATGACCAACCAACCTACCCCCAGCCATCAGAGGACTCAGTGGTCATCAGTGAATCAGGTGTTTCAATCACTGATATGTTCAATGAAAATGGACTTTCACTCCCTGACATGGCCATTGCCATTCCCACCAGGTCAGCCATCCAGCCACCAGTCACAACTGGCTCTGAACACTCACCCAAGGCTGGAGTTGAACTGAGACAGTCAACCTGCAAGCATAAAACATTGGACCGTCTCAATTTGTAAAAGACTGTGCTAATATCTCAGGGATGGGGTATTGTCATGTAGGTACTTTTGGGATCACTAGCCACTAGTTGGAGGCCATTGCGCTGCACGCACGTGTGTGCAGCCCAAGTATAAAAGGCCAGCCATTTTGTCTATTAAGCACTTTAGGCCTCAATAAAGCAGAGCCAAAGTTATACCTCTTGGAGTTAAACAGTACTCAATCTAACAGTTATTGCATACACAACAGGGTTTTTATTTGGTTTTTGCCTCTCCCAGGAGATCACATGGCTCCAGTTGGGGTGGAGTGTAGAAGGTTTCAGTATAGAAATATAGAAACACAGAAAATAGGTGCAGGAGTAGGCCATTTGGCCCTTTGAGCCTGCACCACGATTCAATAAGATCATGGCTGATCATTCCCTCAGTACCCCTTTCCTGATTTCTCTCCATACCCCTTTAGCCATAAGGGCCATATCTAACTCCCTTTTGAATCTATCCAATGAACTGGCATCAACAACTCTCTACAATAGGGAATTCCAAAGGTTAACAACTCTCTGAGTGAAGAAGTTTCTCCTCATCTCATTCCTAAATGGCCTACCCCATATCCTAAGACTGTGTCCCCTGGTTCCGGACATCGCCAACATCGGGAACATTCTTCCCGCATCTAACCTGTCGAGTCCCATCAGAATCTTACATGTTTCTATGAGATCCCCTCTCATCCTTCTAAACTCCAGTATATAAAGGCCCAGTTGATCCAGTCTCTCCTCATATGTCAGTCCATCCATCCCGGGAATCAGTCCGGTGAACCTTCGCTGCACTCCCTCAATAGCAAGAACGTCCTTCCTCAGATTAGAAGACCAAAACTGAACACAATATTCCAGGTGAGGCCTCACCAAGGCCCTGTACAACTACAATAAGACCTCCCTGCTCCTATACTCAAATCCCCTAGCTATTCTCCAACAGTCTATTGACTCTGGATCGGTTCCTATGGGCTGGATGGTAGCTAAAGTAACACCACTTTTTAAGAAGGGAGGGAGAGAGAAGGCGGGTAATTATAGACCGGTTAGCTTGACATCAGTATTGGGGAAAATGTTGGAATCAATTATTCAAGATGAAATAGCAGCACATTTGGAAAGCAGTGACGGGATCAATCCAAGTCAGCATGGATTTATGAAAGGAAAATCCTGCTTGACAAATCTTCTAGAATTTCTTGAGGATGTAACTGGTAGAGTGGACAAGGGAGAACCGGTGGAGGTGGTGTATTTGGACTTTCAAAAGGCTTTTGACAAGATCCCGCACAAGAGATTGGTTTGCAAAATTAAAGCACATGGTATTGGGGGTAATGTACTAGATAGAGAACTGGTTGGCAGACAGGAAGCAGAGAGTCGGGATAAACGGGTCCTTTTCAGAATGGCAGGCAGTGACTAGTGGGGTGCCGCAGGGCTCAGTGCTGGGACCCCAGCTATTTACAATATACATTAATGATTTGGGTGAGGGAATGGAGTGTAATATCTCCAAGTTTGCAGATGACACTAAGCTTGCTGACGGTGTGAGCTGTGAGGAGGATGCTAAAAGGCTGCAGGGTGACTTGGACAGGTTAGGTAAATGGGCAAATGAGTGGCAGATGCAGTATAGTGTGGATAAAAGTGAGGTTATCCACTTTTTGAAAAATTAGCAATTAGCAATCTTGTTGCTTCTACGAGATATTCTCTCATCCTTCTAAACTCCAATGAATACAGGCCTAGTTGATCCAGTCTCTCCTCATATGTCAGTCCTGCCATCCCTGGAATCAGTCTGGTGAACCTTCGCTGCACTCCCTCAATAGCAAAAACATCCTTCTTCAGATTAGGAGACCAAAACTGAACACAATATTCCAGGTGAGGCCTCGCTAAGGCCCTGTACAACTGCAGTAAGACTTCCCTGCTCCTATACTCAAATCCCCTAGCTATGAAGGCCAACATGCCATTTGCTTTCTTCACCGCCTGCTGTACCTGCATGCCAACTTTCAATGACTGATGAACCATGACACCCAGGTCTCATTGCACCTCCCCTTTTCCTAATCTGCCGCCATTCAGATAATATTCTGCCTTCGTGTTTTTGTCCCCAAAATGGATAACCTCACATTTATCCGCATTATACTGCATCTGCCATGTATTTGCCCACTCATCGAACCTGTCCAAGTCACCCTGCAGCCTCTTAGCGTCCTCCTTACAGCTCATACCACCACCCAGTTTAGTGTCATCTGCAAACTTGGAGATATTACACTCAATTCCTTCATCTAAATCATTAATGTATATTGTAAATAGCTGGGGTCCCAGCACTGAGCCCTGCAGCACCTCACTAGTCACTGCCTGCCATTCTGAAAAGGACCCGTATATCCCGACTCTCTGCTTCCTGTCTGTCAACCAGTTCTCTATCCACATCAGTACATTACCCCTAATACCATGTGGTTTGATTTTACACACCAATCTCTTGTGTGGGACCTTGTCAAAAGCCTTTTGAAAGTCCAAATACACCACATCCACTGGATCTCCCTTGTCCACTCTACGAGTTACATCCTCAAAAAATTCCAGAAGATTTGTCAAACATGACTTCCCTTTCATAAATCCATGCTGACTTGTCACTGCTTTCCAAATGCGATCTTTAATAATTGATTCCAGCATTTTCCCCACTACTGATGTCAGGCTAACCGGTCTATAATTGCCCGTTTTCTCTCTCCCTCCTTTTTTAAAAAGTGGTGTTACATTAGTTACCCTCCAGTCCATAAGGACTGATTCAGAGTCGATAGATTGTTGGAAAATGATCACCAATGCATCCACTGTTTCTATGGCCACTTCCTTAAGTACTCTGGGATGCAGACTATTAGGCCCCGAGGATTTATCGGCCTTCAATCCCATCAATTTCCCAAACACAATTTCCCACCTAATAAGGATATCCTTCAGTTCTTCCTTCTCACTAGACCCTCGGTCCCCTAGTACTTCCGGAAGGTTATTTGCATCTTCCTTCGTGAAGACCATAATCAAAGTATTTGTTCAACTGGTCTGCCATTTCTTTGTTCCCCATTATAAATTCACCAGAATCTCATTGCAAGGGACCTACGTTTGTCTTAACTAATCTTTTTCTCTTCACATATTTATAGAAGCTTTCGCAGTCTAGTCAGTTTTTATGTTCCCGGTAAGCTTCCTCTCGTACTCTATTTTCCCCCTCCTAATTAAACCCTTTGTCCTCCTCTACTGAATTCTAAATTTCTCCCAGTCCTCAGGTTTGCTGCTTTTTCTGGCCAATTTATATGCCTCTTCCTTGGATTTAACATTATCCTTAATTTCTCTTGTTAGCCACGGTTGAGCCACCTTCCCCGTTTTATTTTTACTCCAGACAGGGATGTACAATTGTTGAAGTTCATCCGTGTGATCTTTAAACGTTTGACATTGCATATCCACCGTCAAACCCTTTAAGTATCATTTGCCAGTCTATTCTAGCCAATTCACGCCTCATACCGTCGAAGTTACCTTTCCTTAAGTTCTGGACCCGAGTCTCTGAATTAACTGTGTCACTCTCCATCTTAATAAAGAATTCTACCATATTATGGTCACTCTTCCCCAAGGGGCCTCGCACAACAAGATTGCTAATTAATCCTTTCTCATTACACATCACCCTGTCTAGGATGGCCAGCTCTCTAGTTGGTTCCTCAACATATTGGTCTAGAAAACCATCCCTAATACACTCCAGGAAATCCTCCTCCACCATATTGCTACCAGTTTGGTTAGCCCAATCTATATGTAAATTAAAGTCGCCCATGATAACTGCTGTACCTTTATTGTATACATCCCTAATTTCTTGTTTGATGCTGTCCCCAACCTCACTACTACTGTTTGGTGGTCTGTACTCAACTCCCACTAGCGTTTTCTGCCCTTTGGTATTCCGCAGTTCCATCCATACAGGTTCCACATCATCCAAACTAATGTCCTTCCTTACTATTGCGTTAATTTCCTCTTTAACCAGTAACACTACCCCACCTCCTTTCCCTTTCTGTCTATCCTTCCTGAATGTTGAATACCCCTGGATGTTGAGTTCCCAGCCTTGGTCACCCTGGAGCCATGTCTCCGTGATGCCAATTATATTATATTCACTAATTGTTGCCTGTGCACTTATTACGAATACCCCTTGCATTGAGGCACAGAGCCTTCAAGCTTGTCTTTTAAATACACTTTGCCCTTTTGGAATTTTGCTGTAATGTGGCCCTTTTTGATTTTTGCCTTGGGTTTCTCTGCCCTCCACTTTTATTTTTCTTCTTTCTATCTTTTGCTTCTGCCCCCATTCTACTTCCCTCTGTCTCCCTGCATAGGTTCCCATCCCCCTGCCATATAAGGGGTGTCGCAGTTGTGTGAGGCGGACTGGTTGGGCTGGGTGATCTTTGTCTTTCCGTCATTGTTCATAGGTTTATATTTAACCTTTAGGGCTACTGACCAAGGACCATGTGGCTCTTGGTCGGCTGGCGTGGACACAATGGGCTGAAATGGCCTCCTTCTGTGCTGTAAACATTTATGTTTCTAGATGTCTGCGCTCCTCAAATTCTGCCCTCTTGAACATCCCTCATTATAACTGCTCTACCATTGGTGGCCGTGCCTTCAGCTGTTTGGGCCCAAAGCTATGGAACTCCCTCCCTAAACCTCTCCACCTCACTATCTCTCTTTCCTTCTAAGACGCTCCTTAAAGCCTACCTCTTCAACAAAGCTTTTGGTCCTCTGCCTTAATTTCTTCTTTTATGGTTCGGTGTCAAATTTATGTCTTGTAACATGGCTGTGAAGTACCTTGCAATGTTTTACTACGTTAAACATGCTATATAAATAAAAATTATTATCTCCACTTCTTTCACCCCTCCATTGGTGGCCATGCCTTCAGCCGACTAGGTCCTAAACTATGGAATTTCCTCCCTAAACCTCCATGCCTCTCCATCTTTAAGGTGCTCATTAAAACCTACTTTTTTTGACCATGCTTTTAGTCACCCATCTCAATATCTCAGTCATTGGCTCAGTATCAACTTTTGTGTGATTACGATCCTGTGAAATGTCTTGGGATGTTTTAAAGGTGCTATATAAATGCAAGTTGTTATTGTACTCAAAGTGGGGATTGCTGTATTTGCCTACTTAACAAAATTTGCAAGCAATCCATTGTATGTGAAGCGCTTTAGGGTATTTGAGAAATGTGGTAAGGTGCTATTCAAAAGCATGTTCTTTCTTTCATTATCTTACCTATTTATTTTTCTTAGGGAAAGGTCCATTAGCAGAGAAATGTGGGTTTGTTTCCTTACAACAAAGAAGGTTAAGTGGAGATTTTATCGAGGTGTTCAAAAGATTTTGATATGATAAAGTGGGAAAATCTATGTCCTCTGATTAGTTGATAACTCGAGGGCATAAACTTAAGATCACCACCAAACAAATAGAGAGAGATTAGAGTGTTTTTGTGTTATTCTGAGGGTTCGAAAAGTGATGGGAATAAATATTTGAAAATTAAAAATGTTAACAAATATGGGAAAAAGGCAGGGGAATAGGGCTAAATGGATATCTCTTTCAAAGAGTCGACAGAAGCGTGATGGGCTGAATGACCTTCCGTGCTGTACGGTTCTGTGATATTGCCTCCTATATGAGGAAAACTGGATTGGCTCGGCTTATACTCACTGGAATTTAGAAGAATGAGAGGGGATCTCATGGAAACTTATAAAATTCTGACGAGACTGAACAGGATAGATGCAGGAAGAATGTTCCCGATGTTGGGGAAGTCCAGAACCAGGGGTCACAGTCTAAAGATAAGGGATAAGCCATATAGGACCGAGATGAGGAGAAACGTTTTCACCCAGAGAGTTGTGAATCTGTGGAATTCTCTGCCACAGAAAGTTGTTGAGTCCAGTTTGTTGGACATATTCAAAAGGGAGTTAGATGTGGCCTTTACGGCTAAAGGGATCAGGGGGTATGGAGAAAAGGCAGGGGTGGGATACTGAGGTTGCATGATCATATTGAATGGCGGTGCAGGCTTGAAGGGATGAATGGCCTACTCCTGCACCTATTTTCTATGTTTCTATGTTTCTAATCCCCAAAGATAATCAAGTGAACCTACAGAGTATTTATCCATCTCACATTTCCAGCGTTATCGCTCGCTTCTTTCACTGGGGCTAATCATATTGGAGCAAAAACTAATTAATGAGGAGAGAAACATATCAAGAAGGCTCACTTAATAAAATACTTCCAATAACAACAACTTGTATTTATATAGCGCCTTTAACGTAGCGAAATGTCTCGAGGTGCTTTACAGGAGTATTATGAGATTTAAAAATAACACCGAGCTGCATAAGTAGAAATTAGCGCAGGTGACCAAGGTAGGTTTTAAGGAGCGTCTTGAAGGAGGAAAGAGAGGTACGAGAGGTAAAGAGGCCTTGGCTACAGAAGGCACGGCCACCAATGGTTGAGCGATTATAATCAGGGATGCTCAAGAGGCAGGTTCACATCTTACACATGCAGATGGATAGTGCAAGGCACACATAAACACAGTACTTACAGTTTACTGTCAGCCAAGGAAAGCTTATCTTTGAAGAGCTGTATTTCAGTCTCTTTCTCTTGAGTGACCATTTGGCTTTGGAACTTCTTCTCCCGATTAGATGCCAACAGAGATTCCAGATTTTTTATTGAAGTTCTCTCACTTGAAAGCTGATTTCTTAAAAGCTCTATTTCAGAACGGGCTGATTCAAGCTCACTTAGAACCTTATAGAAGCAAAGTAAATACCATAACATTTTTGATAAGCAACTATGTTGTTATTTTACAAACTTGGCTAAAAAACTGTAACTCTAAATGTTATTGGGTTATGGCTGAAAACAGTGTCTACTGTTCTATTAAAATTCCCCTCTAAAAATTACAGGCTAAACCACCTATTGAAGTAAAATAAAAGTAACTTTGATCCATGTGTAGCTTTACTAAAGATGATCGCATCTGACAGTGATCGAAGAAAGATTCCTTTGTGGATGCTATTTTCAGTGTAAGCTTTCTGGAATTAATCCTCACTGCACTGGTTAGGCTGCTGGTGTCACAGAGTTCATAACCTATCTTATGTTAAGGCTTTTAGGTTAATATGCAGCAAAACGGCATCAAACTTTGAAGTGGCTGGCTACAAAGTAAGTTGTCAGTAGGTCAGGTGCCAATTTCTTTCAATATGACCCCGACCTCCAAAATAGATGGGAGAGACCTTTGAGAGCAAGGAAAACAGAAACAAAATAAGAGAATAAAAAAAACTCAAGAATAAGAAAAGTTTCAGTCAGTCATTCCTTTGCTACCCTAGCTTGGAATAGGGTGCATTAGATAGGTATAAATTAAAAGTTAAGAAAAATAAGAGAAAATGAGAAGGGCATAGTGGAGCATGAGGGAGAAGACCTGACGAGCAGAGGTATTGACCTGGAATTTGCAGTCAGCGGGAAAGTGACGGCGCTCGCTGCTGATCTCGAAGAAAGCTACTCACAGAGATCTAGCAATCTCTGTGGCGTCAAGTTCAGCTATCCTGACCATTGTTTGAATCTAGTGCCAAATCAAGCAAATCCTAAGCGACGAGCAACAGTGATGTCATCAAGCTGGCTAAGCAGCTAATCATCGCATTGAAGAATTGTCACAGACAGCAAACCAGGATGTAAACTGCACAGTTCCTAAGTTAGTTTCTATAAATTTTACAGATAGCAAAATAAATATTGGGTCATACACATATGATTAAGTAAAAGCTGAAATATCAAACAAACTTATAACTTGTAATTCTTAATTATATTAATGGAAACATTGGGCATTCCACAAGTATAAAATTAGTTTTTCAGGGCCAAAACGGTTGTTCAACAGTCAGTACGCCGTTAAAAACCCAGTTACACCTCTTTCAACAAGGGGAAGTTTTCATCCTTGTGTGTGATTTCAACTGATTGCCGGCGCTGGGTTGTTCCACAGTGTAACCTGTTTCGGAACAGTGAGTGATTGACCCTACAGGACTTTTGAGTTTATCTGCGTATGCGCTAAATCCTGAAGTTGCAGTCAGTTTTAGGGGGGTAATGATGGCCAACGCCGACAGTTTTGCCATCATTACCTCCGCAAAATCCAGTCCATTATTTATTTTAAAAATTAAAATTGTAATAGAAATGTCTGTTTTAATTGCATGGAGTTAAGGGGTGGAATCACCACTAGAAATGGGTCAGGACAGGACGTCCTGAACCACTTCCCTCAATTGAGTAAGTTGCGCATGCAAGGTGGGTTCTCTGCTCTCCAGAGTGCACCACTGCCAGGGAGCAAAAAACCATGGTGCTGCCATGGTACCTGAAGTGAGATGGGGCTGTTTTAAAAGGGCACAAACTACTAAATTATCCTGAAAAACATTTTGAATGGACTCAATGAGTTCAGCAGTCAAACAACAAGCATTTGGAGGGTTTGGGGGAGGGGGTGATGGCCATTGTCTACCTTTCACCCAGTCCCCCTGTCTCCTGCTACCAAAATACCCCTACCAGCTTCTTTTTGTGGCCTTCCCCTCCATTAGCGGGCTAAAGGCAGGAGCAAAAGGAAATTAGCTGGAGGCACAAGCCCCACTTCTCTTACCATCATTGACATTTGGTGGGGCGGGCAGCCAATATCGATGGCAATGGGGTGGGTGGGTAAGAAGAGAGGAATAAACGGATAGCTAGTTTTAGAGTGGGGATTTGCCTCAGAGCAACACTCCAAGGAAAATACAGCCCAATTTCACAGCGCTAAGTTCATTCATGATATCTGAGTTGCTTTCAATGGCCCACAGATATTGGAACTGAGTGGAGATGCTGAGAGGCTAAGGGATTAAACAGTTCCAGATTTGTGCCAAGCCAATAAGGAAAAGACTGAATGAAAGCTATGTTCTTTTCCCAACAGTGGAGAGGAGGGGGAAAAAGTGATTGGGAGTGACTCGTACTTTCTTGTATTCCTTGGGAATCCAGTTACAAATTGCTTGTTTGCCATCATACGTGCGGCCAAAAGAAACTTAAAAAGAGAGGCCAACTTCTTTTAATACAAACTTGAATATGAGCAATTGACCCATGCTTGAGGTTAATTTTCAACAGTGGACAGTTTGGCCTCAATATTAAGCATCCCTACAACGGGTGGGAAGGTCAGGGGAGTTAAGTTCAAAAGCGAAATACTCGACACCAACCCACCGCACACGTGTCATCCCCTTTTGTATGGCAGCAAATATTGGGGCAGCTGAGTGTCCGACCATGGAGAGGTGGGGCGCTTAATTAACATATTTAAATTGGGCTCCCACAGTGCAATTGGAATCCATTTTGAAATTCACTGCTACTGCGCAGGTTTCCCAGGTGTTGGGAAACTTGGCAGTGAAACCGAGGCGGGAGCTGCTGGCTCCCCAATGCAAGTGTGTCTTTCAGCACTCCTCATGGGCCAGGAGGAGCAGGAGTGTTCCTTCCCTCCTCCCCCCCACAAGGAAGTTTCCCCTCCCTCGAAGTCCTCACGATCACAGGTCTCCCCCTCCCGCCCCCCCCCCCCCCACCCTCCTGATTGCCGGAGAATGTCCTCAAGGGTCCCCTCCCCAGCTGTGGCCGCCTGCCATTTGTGAACCCTCCCGCCCGTAGGCCTGGCTGTACAATTGGCCGGCACCCGAGCGGGAAATGGGCCTACAAAATGTTAATGAAGTCCTGCCGTTAAGATCAACAGGACCTTTGTGACCCGGACTTGCCGGGTTCTTCAGCCTTTGTTCGGCCTCACCCATACTATCCCCGTCTCCCTGAAAATATCAGCTCCTTTATTTCTGAAAAGATAAATTTCAGGTTAACAGCAATTTAATTAGCTACATTCCAACAAACTAGTTTGTTATAATAAGACAAGTGAAAACATGTAATCTGCCCCAGGTTTTGCAGATAACCTGAAGAGCTCTACACGTTGGCCCCGATGTGGTGACTACCTGAGAGCCCCACTGACAAATTTAACTAATAAAGTAAAAAATAATTCAGATATTTCCATTCTACATACTTGTTCCATCTCCTTGTTTTTGTTGGCCACCTGCCTCATCATCATCTCTTTGTTCGAATCCAGCTTCAAACACAGCTCTTGAGTGGATGTGAGGTCAGTGAGGGCTGTGGTCTTTTCAATTTGGACCTGCCGAAGTTCATCTTCCAGCTTCATTATCAACTTATTAAGTGAACAAACCTGGGCTTTATAGGCATTCCTAGCAGCCTCTTGCTACAGAGAAAATCCATTTTTGCATGTTAAGAATAAGAATAAAAATAAGAAATCTTAGGAAAATATAAATCCTTGGTGAAATTACATGACAAATACACTCAAAATTAGCAAATAGATGAATTCTATTTCTGCACTTCGATTTTGGAAACAAGCTTAGAACTGTTTTGTTAATTACCTGCCACTTGTAGCTGATGTTGATTAGATTTTGATTACAGATTCACGTAAAACTGACAAAATAATTTTATCACTTTCACTCTCTTGAGATTTGTACCTCTTTATATAATAAAACATCTACTGAAACCAGGAATTTATTTTGTTTTTGTGTTTGAGTATGTAACCTCAGAGATCGCTGTGCATTTGAAAATATGAGGACTGAGGACTGGGAGAAATTTAGAATTCAGCAGAGGAGGACAAAGGGTTTAATTAGGAGGGGGGGAAATAGAGTATGAGAGGGAACATAAAAACGGACTGCAAAAGCTTCTATAGATATGTGAAGAGAAAAAGATTAGTGAAGACAAACAAAGGTCCCCCTTGCAGTCAGATTCATAGAAACATAGAAAATAGGTGCAGGTGTAGGCCATTTGGCCCTTCGAGCCTGCACCGCCTTTCAATGAGTTCATGGCTGAACATGCAACTTCAGTACCCCATTCCTGCTTTCTCGCCATACCCCTTGATCCCCCTAGTAATAAGGACTACATCTAACTCCTTTTTGAATATATTTAGTGAATTGGCCTCAACAACTTCCTGTGGTAGAGAATTCCACAGGTTCACCACTCTCTGGGTGAAGAAGTTTCTCCTCATCTCGGTCCAAAATGGCTTACCCCTTATCCTTAGACTGTGACCCCTGGTTCTGGACTTCCCCAGCATTGGGAACATTCTTCCTGCATCTAACTTGTCTAAACCCGTCAGAATTTTAAACATTTCTATGAGATCCCCTCTCATTCTTCTGAACTCCAGTGAATACAAGCCCAGTTGATCCAGTCTTTCTTGATATGTCAGTCCCGCCATCCCGGGAATCAATCTGGTGAACCTTCGCTGCACCCCCTCAATAGCAAGAATGTCCTTCCTCAAGTTAGGAGACCAAAACTGTACACGATACTCCAGGTGTGGCCTCACCAAGGCCCTGTAGTACTGCAGCAACACCTCCCTGCCCCTGTACTCAAATCCCCTCGCTATGAAGGCCAACATGCCATTTGCTTTCTTAACCGCCTGCTGTACCTGCATGCCAACCTTCAATGACTGATGTACCATGACACCCAGGTCTCGTTGCACCTCCCCTTTTCCTAATCTGTCACCATTCAGGTGAATTTATAATGGGGAACAAAGAAATGGCAGACCAGTTGAACAAATACTTCAGTTCTGTCTTCACGAAGGAAGACACAAATAACCTTCCGGAAGTACTAGGGGACCGAAGGTCTAGTGAGGAGGAACTGAAGGATAACCTTATTAGGCGGGAAATTGTGTTAGGGAAATTGATGGGATTGAAGGCCGATAAATCCCCAGGGCCTGATAGTCTGCATCCCAGAGTACTTAAGGAAGTGGCCCTAGAAATAGTGGATGCATTGGCGATCATTTTCCAACAGTCTATCGACTCTGGATCAGTTCCTATGGACTGGAGGATAGCTAATGTAACACCACTTTTTTTTTTAAAAAAGGAGGGAGAGAGAAAAGGGGGAATTATAGAGTGGTTAGCCTGACATCAGTAGTGGGGAAAATGTTGGAATCAATTATTAAAGATGAAATAACAGCGCATTTGGAAAGCAGTGACAGGATCAGTCCAAGTCAACATGGATTTATGAAAGGGAAATCATGCTTGACAAATCTTCTGGAATTTTTTGAGGATGTAACTAGTAGAGTGGTCAAGGGAGAACCAGTGGTTGTGGTGTATTTGGACTTTCAAAAGGCTTTTAACAAGGTCCCACACAAGAGATTGGTGTGCAAAATTAAAGCACATGGTATTGGGGGTAATGTACTGACATGGCTAGAGAATTGGTTGGCAGACAGAAAGCAGAGTTGGGATAAACGGGTCTTTTTCAGAATGGCAGGCAGTGACTAGTGGGGTGCCGCAGGGCTCAATGCTGAGACCCCAGCTACTTACAATATACATTAATGATTTGGATGAAGGAATTGAGTGTAATATCTCCAAGTGTGCAGATGATACTAAACTGGGTGGCAGTGTGAGCTGTGAGGAGGATGCTAAGAGGGGGCAGGGTGACTTGGACAGGTTAGGTGAGTGGGCAGATGCATGGCAGATGCAGTATAATGTGGATAAATGTGAGGTTATCCACTTTGGTGGCAAAAACACAAAGGCAGAATATCATCTGAATGCCGTCTGATTAGGAAAAGGGGAGGTGCAACGAGACCTGGGTGTCATGGTACATCAGTCATTGAAAGTTGGCATGCAGGTACAGCAGGCGGTGAAGGCGGCAAATGATATGTTGGCCTTCATAGCTAGGGGATTTGAGTATAGGAGCAGGGAGGTCTCACTGCAGTTGTACACGGCCTTGGTGAGGCCTCACCTGGAATATTGTGTTCAGTTTTGATCTCGTAATCTGAGGAAGGACATTCTTGCTATTGAGGGAGTGCAGCGAAAGTTTACCAGACTGATTCCCGGGATGGCTGGACTGACGTGTGAGGAGAGACTGGATCGACTGGGCCTTTATTCACTGGAGTTTAGAAGGATGAGGGGGGGATCTCATAGAAACATGGGACACCTCCAACGAGTTGCAAAGCCTGTTAAACCTGCAAACCACCATGTTGCAGAGGAGGACAGATCCATGGAGGATCACGACAAACCAGAGCCTCAGATTGAGGAGACAGAGGTACATGGGGTGCACACATTCACCATGAATTGTCCCCCGATAATGCTGAATGTTGAACTAAATGGACTCCCCGCTGTCAATGGAGCTAGACACGGGCGCGAGCCAGTCCATCATGGGCAAAAAGATTTTCGAAAGGCTGTGGTGCAACAAGGCCTCAAGGTCAGTCTTAACTCCAGTTTGCACGAAACTAAGCACTTACTGAAAAGATCTGATTCCTGTAATCGGCAGTGCTACCGTAAAGGTCTCTTACGATGGAGTGGTGCACAAGTTACCACTTTGAGTGGTACCGGGCGATGGACCCACGCTGCTCGGCAGGAGCTGGCTGGGAAAGATACGCTGGAACTGGGACGACGTCCGAGCGCTATCGCCCACTGATGACACTTCGTGTGCCCAGGTCTTAAACAAATTTCCTTCGCTGTTCAAACCAGGCATCGGGAAATTCCAAGGAGCAAAAGTGCAGATCCACCTAATTCCGGGGGCGCGACCCATCCATCACAAGGCGAGAGCAGTACCGTACATGATGAGAGAAAGGGTAGAGATCGAGCTATACCAGCTGCAACGAGAGAGCATCATTTCACCGATCGAATTCAGCCAGTCCTATTGTCCCAGTCCTCAAGAGAGATGGTACCATCAGAATCTGTGGCGATTACAAAGTAACTATTAATCATTTCTCCTTGCAGGACCAATACCCACTACCAAAGGCCGATGACCTCTTTGCAATGCTAGCGGGAGGAAAGACATTCACGAAGCTGGATTTGACTTCAGCCTATATGACGCAGGAATTGGAGGAATCATCGAAGGCCCTCACCTGCATCAACAGGCACAAAGTTCTTTTTGTTTATAACAGATGCCCGTTTGAAATCCGATCTGCGGCGACGATATTCGAGAGAAACATGGAAAGTTTATTGAAGTTGGTCCCGCACATCGTGGTCTTCCAAGACGACATCTTGGTCACAGGTCGGAACACAGTTGAGCATCTGCAGAAACTGGAGGAGGTTCTTAGTTGACTCAACAGCTTGGGGCTCAGGTTAAAATGCTCGAAGCACGTTTCCTGGCGCCTGAGTTCTCGGGAAGGAGGGTTGCGGCGGAAGGCATCAGGCCCACCAATGCGAAGTCAGAGGCAATCGAGAACGCACCAAGGCCACAGAACGTGACGGAGCTGCAGTCGTTTCTGGGACTCTTGAACTACTTTGTTAACTTCTTACCAGGTCTCAGCACACGGCTAGAACCACTACACGTATTACTACGAAAAGGGGACGAATGGGTTTGGGGCAAAAGCCAAGAAAATGCCTTTGTAAAAGTGAAAAAATTGTTATGCTCAAACAAATTGCTTATGTTGTATGATCCATGTAAGAGTTTGGTACGAGCATGTGATGCGTCGACATATAGCGTCGGGTGTGTATTGCAACAAGCTAATGATTTCAGGAAACTGCAACTGGTTCCTTATGCATCCAGGAGTCTGTCTAAGGCTGAGAGAGCCTACAGCATGATTGAAAAAGCAGCATTAGCGTGTGTCTATGGGGTAAGGAAAATGCATCAATACCTATTTGGGCTAAAATTAGAATTGGAAACTGACCATAAGCCACTTATATCCCTGTTTCCCGAGAGCAAAGGGATAAATACCAATGCATCGGCCCGCATCCAGAGATGGACGCTCACATTGTCCGCATACAATTACGGCATCAGCCACAGGCCAGGCACAGAAAACTGCGCTGATGCTCTCAGTAGGCTGCCATTGCCCATCATGGGGGTGGAAATGGCGTAGCCCGTAGATCTAGCCATGGTTATGGAAACATTTGAGAGTGAGCAATCACCCGTCACTGCCTGGCAGATCAAAACCTGGACAAGCCAGGACCCCTTATTATCTCAAGTCAAAAGCTGTGTGCTTCACGGGAGCTGGTCCAGTGTCCCAGTGGAAATGCAGGAAGAGATAAAGCCGTTCCAGCGGCACAAAGATGAAATGTCTATACAGACAGACTGCGTTCTGTGGGGCAATCGAGTAGTGGTCCCTAAGAAGGGCAGAGACACCTTCATCAATGGCCTCCACAGTACCAACCCAGGCATTGTAATGATGAAAGCGATAGCCAGGTTCCACGTGTGGTGGCCCAGTATCGATGCGGACTTAGAGTCCTGCGTTCACAGATGTAATACATGCTTGCAGTTAAGCAATGTACCCAGGGAGGCGCCGCTCAGTTTATGGTCTTGGCCCTCCAAACCGTGGTCTAGGGTTCACTTCGACTATGCAGGCCCGTTCTTGGGTAAAATGTTCCTTGTGGTTATAGACGCGCATTCCAAGTGGATTGCATGTGAGATAATGTCGGCAAGCACGTCCGCTGCCACTACTGAAAGCCTGCGGGCCAAGTTTGCCACTCACGGCTTACCTGATGTCCTGGTGAGCGACAACGGGCCATGTTTTACCAATGCTGAGTTCAAAGAATTCATGACCCGTAACGGGATCAAACATGTCACATCTGTCCTGTTTAAACCAGCGTCCAATGGTCAGGCAGAGAGCAGTGCAAACCATCAAGCAAGGCTTGAAGAGGTAACTGAACGCTCACTGCAGACTCGCCACCCCGAGTCCTGCTTAGCTATGGCATGAGACCCCACTCACTTACTGGGATCCCACCTGCTGAACTGCTCATGAAAAGAGCACTTAAGACAAGGATCTCGTTAGTTCACCCTGATCCACATGAACAGGTAGAGAGCAAGCGGCTTCAACAAAGTGCATACCATGATAGCGCAAATGTGTCACGCGAGATTGAAGTCAATGATCCCGTACTAAATTATGGACAAGGTCCCAAGTGGTTTCCTGGCACTGTCGTGGCCAAAGAGGGGAACAGGGTGTTTCGGGTCAAACTTTCAAATGGACTCATTCACTGGAAACGCTTCGACCAAATCAAACTCAGATTCATGGACTATCCTGAGCAACCCACCTTGGACCCTACCTTTTTTGATCCCCTAACATACATACCAGTGGCAACCGGCACCACGGTTGACCACGAAGCAGAACCATCATCCACTGCAGCCTGCAGGGCCCAACACACCAGGCAGCCCAGCAAGGCCAGCTGTACAGCAGCTCAAGCAAGGGCCCAACAAATGATTCAACAACACCAGCTTTCACACCGAGATGATCAACCAGGGCAAGAAGGGCCCCAGATTGACTCACATTGTAAATAGTTACACTATTGACTTTGGGGGAGGGGGGGGGGGTCAGCAGGGGGAGTGTTGTTATATATGTGGACTTGTATTTACTCTGAGCCACCAGAGGGCTCATTCCCCGGAGTCCCAAGGGATCCCATAGTCCATTGGGAGCACAGGTATTTAAGAAGGCTTCACAGGTTGGAGAGGCACTCTGGAGACCTGCAATAAAAGACTAAGGTCACACTTTACTTTGAGCTCACAGTGTTCAGTCTGACTCTTTCTCCATACACTACAACTGCCGACAAGATACAGATAGCGAACCCAAAGATGCAGAGAACAGTGAGCATCCAGGAGAAATTCTCAGAGGGAGATGATTGGGAAACTTTTGTGGAGCGACTCGACCAATACTTCGTGGCCAACGAGCTAGATGGGGAAGAAAGCGCTGCCAAATGTAGAGCGATCCTCCTCACTGTCTGTGGGGCACCAACATATGGCCTCATGAAGAATCTGCTCTCTCCAGCGAAACCCGAGAGACGATTTGTGCACACTGGTCTGAGAGCATTTGAACCCGAAGGAAAGTGTTCTGATGACGAGGTACCGGTTCTACACCTACAAAAGGTCTGAAAGCCAGGAAGTGGCGAGTTATGTTGCCGAGATGAGAGGCCATTGCAGGACATTGCGAATTTGAAGGACATTTGGAGCACATGCTCAGAGACTTTTTCGTACTTGGCATTGGCCACGCAAGCTTTTGACTAGAGACCCCAACCTTGAGTAAGGCCATAGTGATAGCCCAGGCGTTCATTGCCACCAGTGACAACACGAAGCAAATCTCTCAGCATACAAGTGCTGCTACAAGTACTGTGAACAAAGTGATGTTGTTTTCGACTCGTAACATATAGGGCAGGTCACACATGCCTGCAGCTAAACGTCCGCAGATGTCTCAGAGTCCACCATCAAGGGTGATGAATGCAAGGCCATTAACACCTTGTTGGCGCAGTGGGGGTGATCATCGTTTCCATTCATGCCGATTCAAAAGATACATGTGCAAAGGCTGTGGAACAATGGGACACCTCCAACAAGTATGCAGGCGAGCTGCTAAGCCTGCAAACCACCACGTTGCAGAGGAGGACAGATCCACGGAGGATCACTACGAACCAGAGCCTTAGATAGAGGAGGCAGAGGTACATGGGATGCACACATTCACCACGAATTGTCCCCTGATAATGCTGAATGTTGAACTAAATGGACTCCTGGTGTCAATGGAGCTGGACACGAGTGCGAGCTAGTCCATCATGGGCAAAAAGTCTTTCGAAAGGTTGTGGTGCAACAAGGCCTCAAGGCCAGTCTTAATTCCAGTTCGCACGAGACTAAGAACTTACATGAAAGAACTGATTCCTGTAATCGGCAGTGCTACCGTAAAGGTCTCTTACGATGGAGCGGTGCACAAGCTACCACTCTGGGCGGTACCGGGCGATGGTCCCACGCTGCTCGGCAGGAACTGACTGGGAAAGATACGCTGGAACTGGGACGACGTCCGAGCGCTATCGCCCACTGACGACACTTCGTGTGCCCAGGTCTTAAACAAATTTCCTTCGCTGATCGAACCAGGCATCGGGAAATTCCAAGGAGCAAAAGTGCAGATCCACCTAATTCCGGGGGCGCGACCCATCCATCACAAGGTGAGAGCAGTACCGTACATGATGAGAAAGGGTAGAGATCGAGCTAGACCGGCTGCAACGAAGGGGCATCATTTCACCGATCGAGTTCAGCGAGTGGGCCAGTCCTATTGTCCCAGTCCTCAAGGGAGAAGGCACCGTCAGAATCTGTGGCGATTACAAAGTAACTATTAATCAGGACCAATACCTACTACCAAAAGCCGACGATCTCTTTGCAACGCTGGCGGGAGGAAAGACATTCATGAAGCTGGATCTGACTTCTGCCTACATGACGCAGGAACTGGAGGAATCATTGAAGGCCCTCACCTGCATCAACACGCACAAAGGTCTTTTTGTTTATAACAGATGCCCGTTTGGAATCCGATCAGCGGCGGCGATATTCCAGAGAAACATGGAAAGTTTACTGAAGTCAATCCCACACACCGTGGTCTTCCAGGACGACATCTTGGTCACAGGTCGGAACACAGTCAAGCACCTGCAGAACCTGGAGGAGGTTCTTAGTCGACTCAACCGCGTGGGGCTCAGGTTAAAACGCTCGAAGTGCGTTTTCCTGGCGCCTGAAGTGGAGTTCTTGGGAAGGAGGATTGCGGTGGATGGCATCAGGCTTACCAACACGGAGACGGAGGCAATTGAGAACGCACCGAGGCCACAGAACGTGACGGAGCTGCGGTCGTTTCTGGGACTCTTGAACTACTTTGTTAACTTCTTCCCAGGTCTCAGCACACTGCTAGAACCACTACATGTCTTACTACGAAAAGGGGGAGAATGGGTTTGGGGCAAAAGCCAAGAAAATGCCTTTGTAAAAATGAAAAAATTGTTATGCTCAAACAAATTGCTGGTGTTGTATGATCCATGTAAGCGTTTGGTACTAGCATGTGATGCAACGTCATATGGCGTTGGGTGTGTATTGCAACAAGCTAATGATTTTGGGAAACTGCAACCGGTTGCTTATGCATCCAGGAGTCTGTCTAAGGCTGAGAGAGCCTACAGCATGATTGAAAAAGAAGCACTAGCGTGTGTCTATGGGGTAAAGAAAATGCATCAATACCTATTTGGGCTAAAATTCGAATTGGAAACTGACAAGCCACTTATATCCCTGTTTTCCGAGAGTAAAGGGATAAATACCAACGCATCGGCCCGCATCCAGAGATGGGCATTCACGTTGTCCACATACAACTACGCCATCTGCCACAGGCCAGGCACAGAAAATTGCGCCGATGCTCTCAGTATGCTGCCATTGCCCACCACATGGGTGGAAATGACGCAACCCGCAGATCTAGCCATGGTTATGGGAGCATTTGAGAGTGAGCAATCACCCGTCACTGCCTGGCAGATCAAAACCTGGACAAGCCAGGACCCCTTATCTCTAGTCAAAAGCTGTGTGCTTCACGGGAGCTGGTCCAGTGTCCCAGTGGAAATGCAGGAAGAGATAAAGCCGTTCCAACGGCGCAAAGATGAAATGTCTATACAGGCAGACTGCCTTCTGTGGGGCAATCGAGTAGTGGTCCCAAAGGGCAGAGACACCTTCATCAATGACCTCCACAGTACCAACCCAGGCATCGTAATGATAAAAGCGATAGCCAGATCCCACGTGTGGTGGCCCGGTATCGATGCGGACTTAGAGTCCTGCGTTCACAGATGTAATACATGCTCGCAGTTAAGCAATGTACCCAGGGAGACGCCGCTAAGTTTATGGTCTTGGCTCTCCAAACCGTGGTCTAGGGTACACGTCGACTATGCAGGCCTGTTCTTGGGTAAAATGTTCCTTGTGGTTGTAGACGCGTACTCGAAGTGGATTGAATGTGAGATAATGTCGGCTAGCATGTCCTTTGCTACCACTGAAAGCCTGCGGGCCATGTTTGCCACACACGGCGTACCAGATGTCCTGGTGAGCGACAACGGGCCATGTTTTACCAGTGCTGAGTTCAAAGAATTCATGACCCGTAACGGGATCAAACATGTCACATCTGACCTGTTTAAACCAGCGTCCAATGATTTGGCAAAGAGAGCAGTGCAAACCATCAAGCAAGGCTTGAAGAGGGTAACTGAAGGCTCACTGCAGACTCGCCTATCCCGAGTCCTGCTTAGCTACCGCATGAGACCACACTCACTCACTGGCATCCCACCTGCTGAACTGCTCATGAAAAGAGCACTTAAGACAAGGCTCTCGTTAGTTCACCCTGATCTACACGAACAGGTAGAGAGCAGGCGGCTTCAACAACATGCATACCATGATAGCGCAAATGTGTCACGCGAGATTGAAGTCAATGATCCTGTATTTGTATTAAATTATGGACAAGGGCCCAAGTGGCGTCCCGGCACTGTCGTGGCCAGAGAGGGGAGCAGGGTGTTTCGGGTCAAACTTTCAAATGGATTCATTCACCGGAAACACTTGGACCAAATTAAACTCAGATTCATGGACTATCCTGAGCAACCCACCTTGGACCCTACCTTTTTTGATCCCCCAACACACACACCAGTGGCAACCGGCATCACGATTGACCACAAAGCAGAACCATCATCCACTGCAGCCCTGCAGGGCCCAACACACCAGGCGGCCCAGCAAGGCCAGTTGCACAGCAGCCCAGCGAGGGTCCAACAAATGATTCAACAACACCAGCTTTCACACCGAGACGATCAACCAGGGCAAGAAGGGCCCCAGATCGACTCACATTGTAAATAGTTACACTATTGACTTTGGGGGGAACATTGTTATACATGTGGACTTGTATTTACTCTGTACAGCCACCAGAGGGCTCATCCCCTGGAGTCCCAAGAGATTCCATAATCCCTTGGGAGCATAGGTATTTAAGAAGGCTTCACAGGTTGGAGATGCACTCTGGAGACCTGCAATAAAAAACTAAGGTCACACTTTACTTTGAGCTCACAGTGTTCAGTTTGACTCTTGCTCCACACACACCTACCTCCTCAATTTCTTTTTCAAGTGAGTTAAGTTTTTCACATATTCTCCGGTTGTCAGCTTTAGTGGTAACAAGCTCCAGTTGAACTGAATTGAACTCTCCCTCTGTTTGGCGGGCCTTCAATTCCCAGGTCTCTGCCTGTGCATTCGTTCTACGACACTGCTCTAGCAGATTAAAATTCTCATTTTCCTAATAAACATATACAATACAGTCATTCCACTCAAAAATCACAACCAAAGTTTAAAAGACAGCTATGAAAAACTACTGCTCTTGTCCCAAAGACAATTTTTCATGGCAACATTTAGCCACTCCATCTGCTGTAGGACAGAACATGCCTAACATGTCAATGTAACCAAGTAATGCATGACTGCACCTGGAGTCAAGAAAGCAGCAGATGGTTTGGGCCTTCTTCCTGAATCCACCTGCCACCAAAGCACTCCGTGAAGTCCCCATGCCCAGTTTCTAATGAGTCCCTGATTCATGTCTTGTCTGCTCGGCCTTTGAACCCTAAAAGGTATGTTCTCGGCCATGTCAATATGTAATGCTACCCAAATATGTAGTCATACAAGACTCTCAAAGTACATATCAGCACATACCACATCATTCCGGGCCCATGAAGCCTATCAATTTTGCACAATTTAATAAATTTATGGAAAAGGCTAATAGAAATACCTTACTTTCTCCACTGAATAAATTTAGCAGAAGAAAATGGCACACAGGAATAATGGTGAAATCTGGGAGAAAAATACTGATGGACTACCTAACTGTGTTTGGTACTTCTCTGGCAATTCCTTCAACTGGATGGAATCAATCCTAGCAAAAAAAGAATTGTCTTGCATTTTATATAGCGCCTTTCACGACCTCAGGATGTCCCAAAGTGCTTTACAGCCATTTTGATGTGTAGTCACTGTTGTAATGTAGGAGAAAGAGTTCTTTTGTGCTTATTGATACATTGTTAAGGTTATTAATGAGGAAGTCTTACACCATTCTACAGCTGAAAATCCAAATTATTCTACTGGAGGTTGGATGTGGCATCACTAGGCTGAACAAATGGGAAGATTCTTTTGTATCATCACAGGAATGGGTGGAGATGTAGAAGTGGCTAATAGATCCACTCTGTTAGCCAAGCAAGGAACATACTTTGGGTTAAAGAAAAGATAAAAAAAACAAAATAAAATGTTGGTAGTTAGAAAGTTAATTCATTTCTGGTCTACAACCAATGTAGACATTTCTGAAGGAGGAATGCAGGTTCTGAGAATGCAAGATTTATTTTCCAGTCTGACCTGGGGAAATGCTGTTCTCCCCAATAATGGTGATTTAATTATTCTTCACGAGCAATGTTCTCCCGTTCCAATTGACTTCTGGCTTTGTTACAGCTCCATGGGCTCCCACTTGTAACGTACTCAAGTGGCCATTGTCCATAAGTCAGCCTTGACAGTAAGTGTTGGGAGGCGATTTTATCACAGGGGGCACCACATGCATTCTGAGCCTCTTTGCAGCAGATATCCACACACGTGCAATTCTACAGGTGATCCTTAAAAAGCAATCTCAGTTGGGAACTCTGGCCAGTTTTCCCCTCCCCTCCCCAACCAAGAGGCTCTGATGCTAAAACCCCGATTTTAACTCGAGGTACAAATCAGGCGGGAGGTATAGCCCCGTGACATCATCAGCATGAGGCCCAGGTGATTTTAAATTTCAGGCCTCATTTCCATTTGCCCGACAGGCTGCTCTCCCAATCGCTTAATAATGATTCTGTTGGTTCCCTGGCTTATGTGGTCTTCTGTTACTCAGGCATGTTGGGGTTGCAGAGGACGTCATGTAGAGGGTATCCCCCAGTAGCTATCCTGGCATATTCCTGGGAGGGTCCAATATTGGGGGGGATGGTAGACTGTTGCAGGATAAATGCATCGTGACAGCTCCCTGGCTACCTTGTACAAACCTGCATTATCCTGTATCCATGACCAGCACTGAAGGAGATATTGATGGAGTGGTAGCCTCTTCTATTGACAAATACTGCTGGTTGGTGTTCTAGTGCTTTAATGACCACATATGCGCAATCAATAATGCTCTGGGGCATGAGGGAAACCAGGCACTGCTGCAAATCCCCTAGCTCTTTTGTGCTGACCATTGGGGTCAATAGGGAATGTGAAGCACTGCTCAGTCCTGGTGAACAGGGCATCGGTGATCTGTTTAATGCAGCTATGTACTGCACATTGGGATTGGGGCTGATGCGCCCTGTAGCAGAACGGAAGGAGCCAGTGCCAAAAGCTTAATGGCTGTGGTGACTTTGACAGCCACTGGCCAAGCATTCCCCCAGTCCAGCATGCAGCAGGTGCTGTTGCAGGAGGCTGCAGAGGTCTGCAACACACTGTCTGGAGAAGCTGCTGATGCACTGCTCCGAATAGATCCAAGAAAATGATTCTTGGCCTGTAGCCCGTGTGTTCAATATGGCCTTCTACAAGCAGCCCCTCTCACCTACTGTTCTTCTGAGAAGCCCAACTACTTCTGGAGCTGATTGTTCAATGTACTGCTGCGGCTGCTCCTCCTCTTCCTCCAAGTGTTCCACCATCCAAATAAAACCAGCAATAATAGAACCCATGATCAGTTCAGAAAGCTTTCTGAGGGTGATAGGGCAAACAAAGTGCAAATGAAGCGATCTGGATCTCATTTAAGACAGAAGATCTGCAGCTTTAAATACTAGTTCAGTGGCTCTGAGACCAGCTAGGTTTTACTGGCAGGTCTGGCACTGGGTGGTATGTCCTCTATCATTAATTAAAATGATGTTCGGATGCCTATCGTATCATAGGATCCCGATTTTAATATATTCACAAAGCTCCCGCCTGTCTGTTGCATGTGCCTGTCCCAATTTCAAAAATGCGTTGTTAAAAATGGCAGCGGACAGGAGCACATCAGGAACATAGCGGTAAATAAGCTACCACAATTTTAACCACCTGCCCCGCGCACCCTGTTCCCATCAAGTGGTAGGGTTAAACTCGGGCATTAACTATAGCACATTTACCAACAGTCCAGAAGAGATGAACTCACAATGCAAGCAGGGATCAAATCTAGAATCTGAATGGACATATTTCTGAACAACTGGGGGAGCCATATTTTGTTACTGACTTGCCTTCTTTGTGATACTGACCTTGGTACTAAGCATATTCTCCACCTTGGATATCTCGGTGATGTAATCCTGGACTTTGAGCTTCAACTCTTTATTCTCCTGAGTAGATTCTTCCAGTTTACGGTTCAATGCCTATAGCAAATAAAATATGCATAGACTGAAATATATCAGACCTATAAATTGTCAAGATTATAAGTGTGCTGTCAGTCATTTAACTGGAAAACTCCATTGAAACTTTACAATGTTCAATTACTTTCAGAGAGCTTTAAAATTTGTAAAAAATCAACATTAGTCGATAAACGTTACAGCAGAGGTACACAACATGAATTCATAAGAACATAAGAAATAGGAGCAGGAGTATGACATGCAGTCCCTTGAGCCTGCTCCTCCATTCAATATGATCATGGCTGATCTGATCATGGACTCAGCTCCATTTTCCTGCCCGCTCCCCATAACCCATTATCCCCTTATCGTTTAAGAAACTGTCTATTTCTGTCTTAAATTTATTCAATGTCCCAACTTCCACAGCTCTCTGAGGCAGCGAATTCCACAGATTTACAACCCTCAGAAGAAATTCCTTCTCATTTCAGTTTTAAATGGGCGGCCCTATCAGTGAAAACATCCTCTCTGCATCCACCTTGTCAAGCCCCATCATAATCTTATACGTTTTGATAAGATCACCTCTCATTCTTCTAAATTCCAATGAGTAGAGGCCCAACCTCCTCAACCTTTCCTCAGAAGTCAACCCCCTCATCTCCAGAATCAACCGAGTGAACCTTCTCTGAACTGCCTTCAAAGCAAGAATATCCTTTCGTAAATATGGAAACCAAAACCACATGCCGTATTCCAGGTGTGGCCTCACCAATACCCTGTATAACTGTATCAAGGCTTCCCTGCTTTTATACTCCATCCCCTTTGCAATAAAGGCCAAGATTCCATTGGCCTTCCTGATCACTTGCTGTACCTGCATATTAACCTTTTGTGTTTCATGCACAAGTACCCCCAGATCCCACTGTACTGCAGCACTTTGCAATTTTTCTCCATTTAAATAATAACTTGCTCTTTGATTTTTTTCTGTCAAAGTGCATGACCTCACACTTTCCAACATTATACTTCATCTGCCTAATTTTTGCCCACTCACTTAGCCTATGTCCTTTTGCAGATTGTTTTTGCCCTCCTCACACATTGATTTTCCTC
This sequence comes from Pristiophorus japonicus, assembly GCF_044704955.1. Taxonomy (NCBI): domain Eukaryota; kingdom Metazoa; phylum Chordata; class Chondrichthyes; family Pristiophoridae; genus Pristiophorus; species Pristiophorus japonicus. The sequence continues at coordinate 190,617,723 of NC_091986.1, read as the reverse complement.
CCATCTTTGTATCGTCAGCAAACTTGGCTACGTTACACTCGATCCCTTCTTCCAAGTCGTTAATAGATTGTAAATAGTTGAGGTCCCAGCACTGGTCCCTGCGGCACCTCACTAGTTATTGATTGCCAACCAAAGAATGAACCACTTATCCCGCCTCTCTGTTTTCTGTTAGCCTATCCTTGCTAATATATTACCCCCAGCCCTGTGAACTTTTATCTTGTGCAGTAACCTTTTATGTGGCACCTTGTCAAATGCCTTCTGGAAGTCCAAACACACCACATCCACTGGTTCCCCTTTATCCACCCTGTTCATTGCATCCTCAAAGCATTCCAGCAAATTTTTCAAACATGACTTCCCCTTCATAAATCCATGCCGACTCTGCCTGACCGAATTTTGCTTTTCATAATGTCCTGCTACTGCTTCTTTAATAATGGACTCCAACATTTTCCCAACCACAGATGTTAGGCTAACTGGTCTATGGTTTCCTGCTTTTTGTCTGCCTCCTTTTTTAAATAGTGGCGTTACATTTGCAGTTTTCTAATCTGCTGGGACCTCCCCAGAATCTAGGGAAATTTGGTAAATTACAACAAATGCATCCAATATCCCTGTCGCTCAGGTCCATGGGATTTATCCGCCTTTAGTCCCATTTATCCTCCTTAGTGATTCTATAAGCTGAATGTGGCACAGTGACTCTTTATCAAAGAAGAAGTAAAAACTTGGGCCGAGGTTTTGTGTCACGTCTCCGCCGAATTGTTTATAGATCTGGAACGACGAGAGGAGGAAAGCTTCTCATGGGATGCCATTTTCCAGGCGTGGGTCCCGTCAGGCCAGAGTGCGCCTGCCCAGATGTGGGTGGGCGTATCTACATTTGATCCAGATGAAGATCTCCATCATGGTTTCTGCATTTGCCTAGTTGGAAAGTTGGACACCAGCTGTTAGGCCCTGGCATCCAATGTTCAAAGGTCATCAAGGCATCATGAAAAGAGGAGTGTTTGCAAGCACTTTCAAGTCTGCAGCTTTGCATAGGCACCATGGCCAAAATGTTACATTTTCAGTAGCAAAAAAAATTTATTTAGACAGTTCAATGCCCATCTCTTTGTCCTCCTATAACAGGCCCCAAGTCCTGCTGCAGCAATGCTAAATAGGAGCAATCTCCGGCCGAGGCTGACTGCCTGTCTCTTGTATATTTAATGGGTCTGGATCAGAAATATGGCCAGGGACAGTGTGTATGTCGGGAGCGGCCGGAAATACTGGCCTCTTCATAGATGCGCCCCAACCCTGGGGGGGCGGGGGGTGCATGAATCCTAGCCCAGACTCTCTTAACCACTTTTTGTTGCCCATTTTAAACTTTAGCACTGCTGATCCCCCTGTTGATTTGGGGTTTTTTGCTACTATTCAGAAGGAGATTTATAGTTGGATTTATTTTATATTTATTTATATAGTTGGGAGATTTATACAACTGGCACATAGAAATGCATTCTAAATGTACAGTTTGCAAGCTAGTGTTCCAGCTAAATGGACACCTCTGTCAGTAAAAGGTTTTGGCTATACGTCTCAAGCCAGAACATAGGAGCAGGCCATTCAGCCCCTCAAGCCTGTTCCGCCATTTAATTCGATCACAGCTAAACTGTATTTCAACTCCATTTACCCATCCCTTTGGTCTAGATCCCCTGATAGTCACACCTAACAAAAATCTACCAATTTCAATTGACCCACCTTGTGTGACAGTATAAAGATAGTGGGGGGTGACTTACTTTATTTCACATTTCTAGCAAAAGCATAAAAGAAATCAGAGAAAATAGGAACATAGGAACAAGAGTAGGCCATTCAGCCCCTTTTCAATTGGATCATGGTTGATCTGTACCTCAACTCCACTTACCCACTCTTTAACTTATCATTCTATCGCTCTCAGTCTTGTAAATTTCATTTGACCCTACATCCGCAGCCTTTTGTGCAGCAAGTTCCAGATTGCATACCCTTTGCAGAAAAAAGTGCTTCCTGATTTCACTTCTAAATGGCCTAGCTTCATTTTTAAGATTATACCCCCTTGTTCTGGATTCCCCCATTAGAAGAAATAGTTCTTCTGTATTTACCCTATTGAATCTCTATCATTTAAAAAATCCCAATTAGATCACCCTTCAACCTTCTTAACAAAGCATACAAGCCAAGTTCATGCAAGTGCAGCAAAGGTTCACCAGATTGATTCCCGGGATGGCAGGACTGACATATGAAGAAAGACTGAATCGGCTAGGCTTATATTCACTGGAATTTAGAAGAATGAGAGGGGATCTCAGAGAAACATATAAAGTTCTGACGGAATTGGACAGGTTAGATGCAGGAAGAATGTTCCCGATGTTGGGGAAGTCCAGAACCAGGGGTCACAGTCCAAGGGTAAGGGGTAAGCCATTTAGGACCGAGATGAGGAGAAACTTCTTCACTCAGAGAATTGTGAACCTGTGGCATTCTCTACCAGAGAAAGTTGTTGAGGCCAGTTCTTTAGATATATTCAAAAGGAAGTTAAGTGTGGCCCTTATGGCTAAAGGGATCAAGGGGTATGGATAGAAAGCAGGAATGGGGTACTAAAGTTGCAAAAATGATCAGCCATGATCATATTGAATGGTGGTGCAGCCTCAAAGGGCCAAATGGCCTGCTCCTGCACCTATTTTCTATGTAAGCTGTCCTCATAATTTAATCCTTTCAACATGGTATCATTTTGGTGAATCGTCATTATATACCACTCCCTACCCCCAGTGTACCAGAGTAGCTTTTGTGATTTATCTGCATGAACAGCTGAATCCCTTTGCTCCTTCACAGCTCTCATCTCTTCACCATCAAGAAAATATTCTCATTTGTCTTACTCGGATCAAAGTAGATGACTTCACACTCCCCCACAATGAACCAGTTTCAATGGTTTGCCTACTCATTTAGTTTGTCGATGTCCCTTTGTAACATTCCACTCCCATCTACACAACTTACTATGCCTCCTAACTTAGAGTCATCTGCAAACTTGGATACACAATTCTCTATTCCTTCATCCAAATCATTATTTTTTATGATGAAAAGCAGAGGCTCTAGTACAGATCCCTGGGGAATGGTACCAGAGTCGCAGCTTTTCCACCTGAACACCACATATCACATCCAGGATATCAGAGAACATTCCCTTTACCTCTACTCTCTGTCTCCTATATCCCAACCAATTACCAACCCAAGTCAAAAGGTTACCTCCAATTCCACACGCTTTCATTTTGCCTCTTTTGCGGCAGGCATTCCACCTTGCCAAAAACCGCCTCAAAAAGTTCAACTTCATTAATCGCACGCAACATATTCTTCACAAATCCATTGCTAGGTCTCTTTGATCAACGCACTGTACTGACTTTGAACTCAATTTTCCCCATTCACTTGCACCATTTTTTTTGGCGCACACTGCTTTTTTTGGCATTTTCTTTTCAAAGTTTCCCCCTGCAAACTGCGTCGGCGTAAATGACTTGTGATTTTTCTAGGCCAGTTTTTTTTTAAAAACTGAGGCTCCCTCATGTCTGTGCCGGTTTTTTCAATTGTTCACAGTTTGGCCAACATTTTTTTCGCTAAGGTTGGCATATCTGGCCACTTCCGAAAGCTTTCTGGTGAGTTAAGAAAACCAGCACACATTCACAAATCTGCGCTGAAAGACGCCATTGTTTTTAAATCGAAGATTTTGGAGGGAGTCAAGAACAGTCAAAATCAATAATAAAGTTCAACTTTTTACCACCTGTCAACGTAGAAGTGTAAATTTGTTGGATTTCAGAAGTTCTCCCATTTTTTAAACTCACTCATGCCACTAGCGAACGTTTTGAAGCTGGGCTGGAGGGTCGTAGGTTTGGCCGGACACAGGGGCTCGACTACAAAACAATCTGTGGGGGGAGGGGGAAAGGATAGATAGAGAGAGAGAGATAGAGAGAGAGAGAGAGAGAGAGAGAGAGAGAGAGAGAGAGAGAGAGAGAGAGAGAGAGAGAGAGAGAGAGAGAGGGAGAGAGAACGAGGTGCCGATCGGAAGGCTTGGAGCCCAGGGAGGGGGAGGGAGAGAGCAAAATCACAAGACTCCAATTAAGGTGGGGGGAGGGGAGGGGGGGGGGGGAAAAGAGAGAAGTCATAAGACCTTTGGGTGTGTTCTATCCATACAGACCTGGAGAGATACAACTGCGAACCTGTGCTGCCTGCTTTCCTGATGTTTTGAGCTTCTTTCAAAGGTTACATTTAAGTATGGGGCCAATACTGACAATGCCATATCTTGTGCGAGCCTTCATAGTGCTATGTAGGGGACAACTGATTCGACTTCATCGCATCAGGAACATCAGAGCCCATAGAGTGCTGGGCAGGAGGCCTTACCCGCCTCGGGTATATCGAGACAGGCATTCGTATCTCCACCTGAGTGATGCAGACTGTGTCAGAAGGCTGCATTTCCACAAATAATTGTAAATGAGATCTGTGAGTTGGTCAAAGCAGGCCTGCAACCTAGAAGCATCAGGAGGATTCTTTGTTCGTTGAAGTGAAGGTTACAGCTGCACTTTCATTCTATGCCTCCAGATTGTTTCAAACTACAACTGGGGATTGTGTGTGCCATCTCAACATGCAATACATGTCTGCATTTGCCAGGTGACGGCTGCACTGTATGCGCGGAGGAATGACTTCATAAAGTTCCCCATGACCGCTCAAGCAATCCATGACAGGGCTGTGGGCTTCTCCAGGATTGCTGGCTTCCCAAAGGTACAGGGCTGCAATGATTGTACCCGCATCTCCTTGCGAGCACCTTTGGAGGATTCCGAGATGTAAAGGTACATGAAAACGCTTCCACTCCATTAATATGCAGCTCGTGTGTGACTACGTGCATCATTTGTCAGTCATGCAAGATACCCTGGCAGCACCCATGATGCGTTCATCCTACGCGACAGCATTATATCTGCCATATTTCAGCAGCAGCCAGATTGGCAGAGCTGGCTACTGGAAGACAAAGGGTACAGCTTCGCCATCTGGCTCACGATGCCCCTAGGCGTAACCCGGATGGAAGCTGACCGTCAATACAACATGTCGCACATTGCGACGCGCAGCATCATCGAGAGGACCATTGGCATATTGAAAGAGCATTTCCGATGCTTGGACCATTCCAGAGGCTACTTGCTGTACTCCCCTGAGATTGTCGGTCAGTTCACTGTTGGGTGCTGCATGCTTCGTAACTTAGCCATCATGAGGCAGCAGCACCTGGTAGTGGAAGACTCACCTGCGGTGAGAGTGGCTGATGATAATGATGCCGAAGATATCATGTGGCGAGCAGTAGGAGGAGGAGGAGGACGACGAGGATGAGGAAGCCATGCAAGTGCCTGAGGCCGGAGCACGATGGCGGAGGAGGGCGGGCCATCGTGCCCCTTTAACTATTGCTCGAGCCTTGTGCCAGCAGTTTATCCGTGAACGCTTTACTGATGCCTGAGAGCTCAGCGACAACTATTCCACATGCACATGTTTACTGTTTGGAGCTGTTCCATAATGTTGCGTTGTGTTAATGGAACATGATTCAGTTTTAATGTAAAATATATTTTATTCAAAAGTTTACAATGTGTTAAACTTAACTTTAATAAAATTATTCTTGTATCAATCTTTACTTTAATATCACACTTTAAGATCACTTATAAACTTGTAAATTTATATAACTTACAAAAAACTTCTGATTTGAGAACAGTTACAACAGTAACAATAATAACAAGAGCAACAGCAAAGAAAGGCTTCGCCCATCACTCATCTCCCTTAATCTAAGACCACCCGCTGCTCTTGGTCTTAGATACTCCACCACCCCTGCCCACAGGCAGTGGCTCAGTGTTTCTGGGCTTGATACCAAGCTTATTCTTTCCAACATCTCGGGTACTGCGCACCTCTTGAAGGTGGGGGTTGTCGGCGTCAGGCGGCAAGTTAGAGGGCCCAGGCGGCAAGTTAGAGGGCCTGCCTTTGGACTCTTCAGAGGTCAGTGTGGGGATTGGAGTGGGAGTGACAGTTGATTCTGTCAATGGACATGGTGTCTGGGTGTGTTTCCTTATTGCAGCAGCTAACTCCAACATGCCATCCCTCATGCACCCTGACAGTATCTCAATGACCTGCAACATTCCCTCCCTCATGTTGAGCAAAACTGTCTGAACTACCTGCAATACTCCCTCCCTCATGGTCAGGAACGTGGTTTGCACTACCTCTGACATTCCCTCCCTTATGGCCACTATTTCCTCACTGGTGATCCCGGATATCGTTCCCATTTCTCGTGTCATCGCTGTTACTTCTCCCGACAGTCCCGCTACCTCATCACTCACCCCACTGATGGCGTCCAGGAGTGATCGGGTAAGGTCAATGTTCTCCGCACTCAATGACATCATCTGAACCACATCTGTTAGATACTGCACCTCAGGAGGGCGTGGTCGATCTTCCTTCCTCTTCTCCCCACGGGCGTGGCTTGCACCCCACCACTGGGACCTGCAGCCTGGGATGGTGGGACCCTGGGTGTGCCTTGCTGCACCACACCACTGGGACCCGCAACCTCGGAAGGTGGGACCCTGGGTGTGCCTTGCTGCACCACACCACTGGGACAAGCAACCTCGGAAGGTGGGGCTCTGGGTGTGCCTCGCTGCACCACACCACTGGGATCTGCAACCTCGGAAGGTGTGAAACGATGGAATATCCCACCAACACTCAAACCACTAGTCATGGAAAGGGTGGCACCTCCATGAACAGCACCTCCTCCAAAGTCAGTCCAACAGTGGAGCTTCATCCAGCTCCATCCCCTCCCCCTCACCCCCATGTTCTTGGTCTGGAGGGTTGGATTGGAAGATGTTCTCCTCTTCAGGTTCATCCTCATCTGAATCATCTTCTGCATTGTCAGGGTTGGCCTCAAGTTTTGCAAAAGATAACAGAACAGTCAAATGGTTAGGAGCAGAGGAGGGGGCAAGGTGGGTGGCATGAGTAGACTCACACATCGCAGGCTGATTTGAAGGACCATGATGAATTTACAGGACTTACCCTCTCCTTCAAGTGTGGGCCCAGCTTGTGCAGCACTGATTGTTTTTTTTCAGGCAGGACCCATCAAAGCAGCAACCCTCTCTTCCAAGGGTGTCAGTGGGTGCAGATTTGCTGGGCCTGTACGATGTTCTTTCCCTTTTATTATGTGCCACCTTCCTCTGCAAAGATGAAAATGCAACTTTTTAAAGAGAGTGTGACATATACAGCTGGTCACATTTACAATTGCAATTCAATTGAATAAATGAAAATATTACTTACATTAACTACTTGACCAAGATCCTGCCATTTCTTTTTACACTGGCCTTCAGATTTCGTGGTGGTCACCACTGCGCAGTAATCTTCTGCAACTTGGTTCCAGCGTTTCTTCATTTCTTTGGGTGGAACTTTTACGTGACCTCTGCTGGTGTCCAGCTCCTGCCATCTGTTCTCAATCACAGCAACTAGTGCCTCCAATTTCTTCCTGTGAGAAATTCTTGGTCCTTGCACTGCGTTGCATCTTGTATTGCTCCAGCTGCGATTTTCCCAATGCTCTCACACAGCTCTCCTTCTCACACACACAACTGTCTCTTTTAAAATGGCCGATTACCAAATCCGAGCTGTACTGAGCATGCGCGTCCATTGGAACGACGTCAAAAATGTAACTTTTTTTCCCGCGCATGCACAGAAGGTGCGACCTTGTTTTTCGGCGCAGACAGCAGACTCCACCCCCCGAGGTGACTAGACACGCTGCACGGCGCCAAATTCAAGTTATATATCGGGGAAACATTGGCATTTCTGGCAACACGCTAGAAAACGGGCTTGGGGAAAATTGAGCCTTTTATCTGTATTTGGCGATTCTAAAGGCCAATTTCCAACTTGCCCCCGTCATAAATTCAGTGTATTTCAAATTATTAAAATGGATGTTCGTTTCCATACTGCTGTCTAAAAATATTAAATAAGCAATGTTGTACGCCAGGCGCTATGCTCGATTGCTAGAAGGATACTCTCTGCCTTTTCTGCTCACAGCTTTTATCATGTTACTATGACTTCACAACAACATCTTGCACTCATAGTGTCTTTAATGTAGAAAAATATCCCAAGGCACTTCACAGAAGTGTTAGCAGACAAAAATAGACACCAAGCCAAAGGAGGAGATATTAGGAGATGTGGCCAAAAGCTTGGTCAAAGAGTTTTAAGCAGAGACTTAAAAGAGAAGTGGGAGGAGGAGATGCAGAGAGGTTGCAGGAGAGAATTCCAAAGTTTAGGGCTTAAAGCATAGCTGCCGATGGTGGGGTGGAAAGAGTGGGGGGGGGGGGTGGAGGAAGGGAATGCACAAGATGCCAGTGGAATGCAGCGTTCTGAGGGGGGGTTATAGGGTCGGGAAGATTACAGAGCTATGGCGAGGCCATGAAAGGATTGGAACACTATTGTTGCAGCTGGTTTATATTGTCATATGTTTCATAACATCGGAACTATAACCAAACATAAGGACACCATTACAAATGAGAACCAATGAAAACAAGACATTTTCTTGGGAGCCAACTGGGACTATTATTTTTTGTTATATCACTGGTCACTCTCCTGTGGTGTTGCACACAGAGGCGAGGTAATGTCCACTTTCGCTGGGAGTGGAAATTGGTGGTGCGGTTCAATAGCCCATCATACACCCTTCCCAATTTTCCATGCAATTGAAGTCAATGAAAATGAAAATCGGGTGGAGTGTATAACGGGTGGCCGATCCACTACTACCCATTTTTCTACCCCTGCTGTAAATGAAAACTACCCCCAGGGAGTCGTCCAAGTTTACTGTTCATATTATGCAGAGCTAGTGGGTGAGAGGATAACTGGAACAAGGTGGATGCGGCAAATTGGAGGTGTGAAGAAATAAAGGAGGAGAGGAGCAATGGGATGGAGGGATAAAGGAGGGGAGCAGGATGAGAAACAAAGAGCGGGGATGGAGACTGGAGGAGAAAGCAGAGTGGGAGAGGATTAAGTGAGGGGGAAGCAAATGCAGGGAATCTGCTTCGGTTAGGAAGAGCAGGGGTGGGGGGGGGGTGGGGATATGGGGGGGCGTTGTTGGGGCAACCCGAAAAACATCTCGTGCAATGTGCACTGAAAGCATCTTGGGGGGTGGGCGAAGAACATGTCAGAGTAAAGCGGGGAGCGAGGGGTTGTTAGATGGGGTGAGGCTAATTCTCGGTGAGGGGCCAGCCTGACCAACAGTCGCCTTTCGAACATGGATTGCCAAGAGAGTCTTAGAAGTAGTCAATATCAGCCCGAAGCATCTTCGAGCGAGTGCAGACATTGCTGGACAGCAAAGCATGATATCAGAGAGCAGGGGTCTGATTTTGGTTGGGGTGACCAGCGCAAACTGAACACGAATGGCAGAGCAAAAGAAAAGTTGACTTTGGATGGGGTGGCCAGTGTAAATAGAGCAAGCAGGTTTGGACAGTGGGAGGAGGGGGATGACTTTGGCAGAGGCAGGCAGAGTTCAGCAAGGTAGTCAGTAAAAATACTAAGGGTTAGAACCTCCACTTTTTTTGCATGCTGAACGCCCATTTTACTGCTGAAATGACATAACGCCCAGATATCGCCCATTTAGCCACAAAATGGAAACTGACGCGCATTTTTCAGAAACTTATCGCCGAGCATTAATTTCCCCAAGTCTTAACGCGGGGGAAAAATAATATCGCATGCAAACTTTTTGGGCAGAATCATCAGGATGGACGACCTTGTCATGTATCTTACATTATTATATATAATTGTATCCTAACATGCTATACATGACTGTAATAAGATATGACCTGTAACCACCAGCATACCTTACCACCAGGGGTGCACTTGCAAGAGACAGGTATATAAGGACAGGTCTCAGGCAAGTACAGCATTCCAGAGCTGTGAAATAAAGGTGCAGGTCCAGAGTGAACTTGACTTCACTACATGCCTCGTGTGAATCTGTACTGAGGGGACAGGACTTTACAGTGGTAGGCCTGTGAGTCAAGAAATCCAAGTGCCTGTTTCTTGCATTGTACTTTTCATCTGATCCGTTGTTCGCCATTCTGTGGATCCTGTAATCCCATCCTCGTTGCCACTGTAAAGTCTTGTCCCCTCAGTACAGATTCACACGAGGCATAGAAACATAGAAACATAGAAAATAGGTGCAGGAGTAGGCCATTCGGCCCTTCTAGCCTGCACCGCCATTCAATGAGTTCATGGCTGAACATGCAACTTCAGTACCCCATTCCTGCTTTCTCACCATACCCCTTGATTCCCCTAGTAGTAAGGACTTCATCTAACTCCTTTTTGAATATATTTAGTGATTTGGCCTCAACAACTTTCTGTGGTAGAGAATTCCATAGGTTCACCACTCTCTGGGTGAAGAAATTCCTCCTCATCTCGGTCCTAAATGGCTTCCCCCTTATCCTTAGACTGTGTCCCCTGGTTCTGGACTTCCCCAATATTGGGAACATTCTTCCTGCATCTAACCTGTCTAACCCCGTCAGAATTTTAAACGTTTCTATGAGGTCCCCTCTCATTCTTCTGAACTCCAGTGAATACAAGCCCAGTTGATCCAGTCTTTCTTGATAGGTCAGTCCCGCCATCCCGGGAATCAGTCTGGTGAACCTTCGCTGCACTCCCTCAATAGCAAGAATGTCCTTCCTCAGGTTAGGAGACCAAAACTGTACACAATACTCCAGGTGTGGCCTCACCAAGGCCCTGTACAATTGTAGCAACACCTCCCTGCCCCTGTACTCAAATCCCCTCGCTATGAAGGCCAACATGCCATTTGCTTTCTTAACCGCCTGCTGTACCTGCATGCCAACCTTCAATGACTGATGTACCATGACACCCAGGTCTCTTTGCACCTCCCCTTTTCCTAATCTGTCACCATTCAGATAATAGTCTGTCTCTCTCTTTTTACCACCAAAATGGATAACCTCACATTTATCCACATTATACTTCATCTGCCATGCATTTGCCCACTCACCTAACCTATCCAAGTCGCTCTGCAGCCTCATAGCATACTCCTCGCAGCTCACACTGCCACCCAACTTAGTGTCATCCGCAAATTTGGAGATACTACATTTAATCCCCTCGTCTAAATCATTAATGTACAGTGTAAACAGCTGGGGCCCCAGCACAGAACCTTGCGGTACCCCACTAGTCACTGCCTGCCATTCTGAAAAGTCCCCATTTACTCCTACTCTTTGCTTCCTGTCTGACAACCAGTTCTCAATCCATGTCAGCACACTACCCCCAATCCCATGTGCTTTAACTTTGCACATTAATCTCTTGTGTGGGACCTTGTCGAAAGCCTTCTGAAAGTCCAAATATACCACATCAACTGGTTCTCCCTTGTCCACTCTACTGGAAACATCCTCAAAAAATTCCAGAAGATTTGTCAAGCATGATTTCCCTTTCACAAATCCATGCTGACTTGGACCTATCATATTACCTCTTTCCAAATGCACTGCTATGACATCCTTAATAATTGATTCCATCATTTTACCCACCACCGATGTCAGGCTGACCGGTCTGTAATTCCCTGTTTTCTCTCTCCCTCCTTTTTTAAAAAGTGGGGTTACATTGGCTACCCTCCACTCCATAGGAACTGATCCAGAGTCAATGGAATGTTGGAAAATGACTGTCAATGCATCCGCTATTTCCAAGGCCACCTCCTTAAGTACTCTGGGATGCAGTCCATCAGGCCCTGGGGATTTATCGGCCTTCAATCCCATCAATTTCCCCAACACAATTTCCCAACTAATAAGGATTTCCCTCAGTTCCTCCTCCTTACTAGACCCTCCGACCCCTTTTATATCAAGGTCACTCTGGACCTGCACCTTTATTTCACAGCTCTGGAATGCTGCACTTGCCTGAGACCTGTCCTTATATACCTGTCTCTTGCAAGTGCACCCCTGGTGGTAAGGTATGCTGGTGGTTACAGGTCATATCTTATTACAGTCATGTATAGCATGTTTGGATACAGTTATATATAATAATGTAAGATACATGACAGACCTGACCACCCAATGGTGGGCGTCACCTTGGCAACAGTTAAAGTTTAAGTTGACTGAAGTTAAGTGTCATTATACTCTTTGATGTTAAGGAATCACCAGTGTGTAACGGTGCAGCTATCTGAACCAATGCGCAACAAGGTTTTGTTAAATAAAAAACATTTAAACCGAATATTTGTCTGAAATATCAGTATTTCTGTAAAAATCAACCCTCCTCACTCCCCCTCCCCCCCATTTCTCCTCCCCACCTCTACCCCTTCCCCTCCTGACTCCAAGCCACCTGGCCGAGGAGCTCCTCAGGCGATGCTTCATTTGGGGTGGGGTGGGGGGGGGGCACGATGATGGCCGAAACACTACTTGGACGGATACGGGAGAGGACGGTCCCAAGGTGGGAATGTGCTCTGAGCCAGAGCCAAAAGAGAAACATAGAAACATAGAAAATAGGTGCAGGAGTAGGCCATTTGGCTGATCATTCCCTCAGTACCCCTTTCCTGCTTTCTCTCCATACCCCTTGATCCCCTTAGCCATAAGGGCCATATCTAACTCCCTCTTGAATATATCCAATGAACTGGCATCAACAACTCTCTGTGGCAGGGAATTCCACAGGTTAACAACTCTGAGTGAAGAAGTTTCTCCTCATCTCAGTCCTAAATGGCCTACCCCGTTATCCTAAGACTGTGACCCCTGGTTCTGGACTTCCCCAACATCGGGAACATTCTACCTGCATCTAACCTGTCCCATCAGAATATTGTATGTTTCTATGAGATCCCCTCTCATCCTTCTAAACTCCAAAGTATAAAGGCCCAGTTGATCCAGTCTCTCCTCATATGTCAGTCCTGCCATCCCTGGAATCAGTCTGGTGAACCTTCGCTGCACTCCCTCAATAACAAAAACGTCCTTCCTCAGATTAGGAGACCAAAACTGAACACAATATTCCAGGTGAGGCCTCACCAAGGCCCTGTACAACTGCAGTAAGACCTCACTGCTCCTATACTCACATGTCCTAGCTATGAAGGCCAACATACCACTTGCCTTCTTCACCGCCTGCTGTACCTGTATGCCAACTTTCAATGACTGATGAACCATGACACCCAGGTCTCGTTGCACCTCCTCTTTTCCTAATCTGCCGCCTTTCAGATAATATTCTGCCTTCACGTTTTTGCCATCAAAGTGGATAGCCTCACATTTATCCACATTATACTGCATCTGCCATGCATTTGCCCACTCACCTAACCTGTCCAAGTCACCCTGCAGCCTCTTAGCGTCCCCCTCACAGTTCACACCGCCACCTAGTTTAGTGTCATCTGCAAACTTGGAGATATTACACTCAATTCCTTCATCCAAATCATTGATGTATATTGTAAAGAGCTGGGGTCCCAGCACTGAGCCCTGCGGCACTCCACTAGTCACTGCCTGCCATTCTGAAAAGGACCCGTTTATCCCGACTCTCTGCTTCCTGTCTGCCAACCAGTTCTCTATCTACGTCAGTATATTACCCCAATACCATGTGCTTTGATTTTGCACACCAATCTCTTGTGTGGGACCTTGTCAAAAGCCTTTTGAAAGTCCAAATACATCACATCCACTGGTTCTCCCTTGTCCACTCTACTAGTTACATCCTCAAAAATTTCCAGAAGATTTGTCAAGCATGATTTCCCTTTCATAAATCCATGCTGACTTGGACTGATCCTGTCACTGCTTTCCAAATGCGCTGCTATTTCATCCTTAATAATTGATTCCAACATTTTCCCCACCACTGATGTCAGGCTAATCAGTCTATAATTACCTGCTTTCTCTCTCCCTCCCTTTTTAAAAAGTGGTGTTACATTAGCTAGCCTCGAGTCCATAGGAACCGATCCCGAGTCGATAGACTGTTGGAAAATAATCATCAATGCATCCACTATTTCTAGGGCCACTTCCTTAAGTACTCTGGGATGCAGACTATCAGGCCCCGGGGATTTATCGGCCTTCAATCCCATCAATTTCCCGCCTAATAAGGATATCCTTCAGTTCCTCCTTCTCACTATACCCTCGGTCCCCTAGTACTTCCGGAACGTTATTTGCGTCTTCCTTCGTGAAGACAGAACCAAAGTATTTGTTCAATTGGTCTGCCATTTCTTTGTTCCCCATTATAGATGTTGCTGCTGGCTCTCATGTGTGGTTGGCAATGGAGGTGTAGCACCATGCTCCGGGATCACTGGGAGCCCTCTGCCACCATTGTTCCTGGCAACCAGCTCCAGGACCTCCACCATCCCTTCTAGGTTATATTTTATTTGTTGAATAAAAACTCGGTGCCAACTATGTTCTTGGTGCTTAGTAGGCTTTTTGCTGCTGGTGAATCTCCCTCGTGCCTCCCACAACAGCCAAACAAGCACACACCACAGCCACACACGCTTGCAGTCCCTCTCAGCTCCCTCTGTCTCAGTCTCCACTTCTGCGCATGTCATGATTACCCTTGACCTTCTGAATCACAGGAATTAAGCATTGCAATGCCATTGCTAAGGACGGTGACACTTTACGGCAGAAGGTCAGCGAGATTTAATGCTACCGCCCATTTCATATCGCTCACGGTAACACCCATTTTTAAAAATGGATACTAGGTGCTTTGAGAATGGGCGAGGAGCCAGCAATCTGAAAACCCTTTTTTTAACCACCCACGCCAAAAGTGGAAAATCTAGCCCTAAATGATTAAAGTTACAAGTGATCAAAAATAATTACATAATCCATAATTAGTACAATTACACTTCAATACATATTCAGACAGCTTAAATATTGCTGCAGAGCCATCCTGTGCCAGAGTATGGAACTGCAATCAAACTTAAACAACCAGTATACAGAAGCAACTAATGCTTTAGTACCACCTAATGTTGCATGTTAATAACATTGAAAATACCTAGTGCAGCATCACCAACAGGTGTAACAGGTATTTCAGCTACTATTGGACACCTAGACCTAGAAATTTGTTGGCGGCACAGCCATTTTCTAGGAGCTAAACGGGAGCCACAGTCTCCAATATGACATGCCAGATGCGCATGCATTACGAGCTGCAAGTGCTCCGCCCACCATATTGGTACAGCAGAAAAAAAATTGCCACCCAGGGCCTGCACCTTAAACAGGTGTTCGACCTTTTGCACATGCGAATAAGGCACCAGCTGCATTCAGTCAAAACCAGGTCTATAAGCGGCCCAACAGTGGTCCTTAAAGGGTAGCCTCTACTAAAAGGGTAAATGTTAAAAATACTTACCTGAATGTGGAGTTGCAAGGAGCAGAGTGCTCCTGATTGCTGCCTCTCCCGATCCCCTTTAAGGACTTACCAGTGACGCAGCAGCCCGATCATCGAGGCCTCTTCTCCACTGAGCTGGCTGGCGATCCCTTTTATATGTCCGTAGCTCACTGGTTTGACAATACTGAGGCCTGAGGCTCAATATTAGGTGCACCTCTGGTCTATCCGCTGAGGGGTAGGGATTGTTCCCTGAGCATCCGATTTAATCTCTTTGGGAAAGTTAGCATCGGGATTTTTCATTTATTTTGAAATTAAATGTTGTGATCCACCCAGCAATTTTAATAGATAATTATAAACCATAATAACAGAGTTATTTTGAAAAAAAAATGACCGTGAGCACTGAGATTTTGCAACTTTATTCTTCAAAGTTTTAATGCTTTTAGTGCTATAGAAATGATGCCCAAGATGTTTTTTTTTCACATGATCAGCCTGGGCTTGCAAGAGGAAGGAAAGCAACAGATGGAGCGTTGGGTGGGGAGTTTGACTGGGGCGGTACACCTGTCACACTTTAACGCAGGTGTCCTAAGGCGAGCTCAGGGAGGACAGAACCTCCCGTGGAGCAGAAGATGGGGGGGTGGGCGGGATGCTGAGGACATGCAACAGTCTGATGTGAAAAACAAACTAACAATGATGTGGAAGCAAAATGATCATGTGCTCAATATGTTTTTATTTTTCCACAGTTCTCCAGTAGAGCAATTTACACTATATTGTACTCTGCTGATACACACATTGTTTAAGGGTTAAGATATGTACCATCAAACTCCAATACAGTGTTAATTAACCAGATTGAGAAGTGTGAGAAACTAATTATGCATTCCAGGAAGAGCTACATTTAGATTAAGAGAGTTATTTTTGATTTTGTCTTACCAACAGGGAGTTCAGGCTACCAATAGTGTGTATCTGAAATTTGTACCAGTAGTGTATATCTGGACACTGTACACGATTTTCCGACCATAAATTGAAATAGTTGTAAAATTGTGCTCAGTATGTGCCCACATTTATAATATGCACTTCTGGCAAGCAATCCTCCCACCAATAGTGCAGAAGACGGAAGATTTCAGGCCATAAATCCTCAGCACTGCTCTGTTAGCCAAAGTGTGAATGCCTGGGCGCTGGTGACCTCGTGATTTTGACAGAGAATCTGCGAGTCAGGATGGGGCCACATCATTTACCTATGTTGGGTGGGTTTCTGTGACATTACGGATGCATCTTGGACAGCTGCTGGCGGGAGGGAGCAGTAAAGGGAAGGAAAAGGCAGCAGTGGCAAGGCACTTGTTTGGCAGCTGGCATAACCGGCTGAGAATTTTTCTTTCCATTCGGGCCCCTTTATAGGCTGCACAAGGTTACTCGTTGATATGGAATTTTTATTGGGTGCCCAAGCCAGGATCCAAGCCCAAACCTCTGGGTGGGCCACACTTCTGCCGTTGAAATGATCTGTCCTTGTCTAGGTCATTTGGCAGCAGTGAGGGAGGCCAGGGTCCAGAAAATTCAGAGACTCCTCCCCCCTCCTCTCGCTGATGCCAAGGGATTCTTTTGAGGTGTTTGGAAATTCTGCCTGACCCCAGGCCTCTGCACAAATTTGTAACCAGCGGGAGCTTAAGGGAGGACCCAGCATTTCCGGGTCTCTCCACTGGGTCTCCTTCACCCAATTTGAGTCAGAACTGTTGGGAGCCTTGGATTTTTGGCCACTTACCCCTCGAGTCGTTTTGCTTTCTGAGCTGGAGCACTGGGCTTTTATATTTCTGAATTATTTTTTCCCATAAACTTATTTTGATTTTCCTTTTGTCTTTTTAACATCATGGGATAAAAATTATTGTCGGCAATATAATCCGAGGAACGCTTAACACACTCATATCAAATTCCTCTCTCCAGCAGTTTAACAGAGCAACTAACCTGTTTGGTTAAGGCTTAGCACCTCGGTTAAACTTGGAGAGAGCAATTTGTTACACAGTATTGATAGGATAACACCACTGACAATTTATATCTATACAGTAGCATTTTAAGCATGGCCACCTCCCTGGAACTTCTCTTTACATATTAGGGCTGTTTGTATTTGAATTTGTGGAAACTTTCACAAAACTGATTAGAAGCACATAAATAGTTGAAGTTAGTAAATGTTTGTGGTGCTACACATTATAAAATGAAGTGTTCCCAATTTTAGCCATCTGTCCTTGATTTTTCTATGGCCTTTGCTCCCAATTTTAAAGTTTGCCGGTTGTGAGGTATGAATGCAATGTAAGCCTTTATTAATTGTTCAGACATCACCTTTTTGGACTTCGATAGGATTATTTGAATATTAGTCAACTAACACCACAAATCGATGAACTACTTTTGCAGATACAATAAAAACACTCAGTTTCTTACTCTTACCTGAGTGTCGTATTTTAGTTTGGACAGCTGCTCATGCAGGTGGTTATTATCACGAACTGCTGTTTCTCTTAATTGGCCTATTTCGGATAGTTCAGAATTGATGGAATCATACTGACGCTGAAGATTGGAAATTTCATTTTCTTTACTGTTGATAGACTCATTCATTTGGCTATGGTGTCAAAACATATACAGGTTAATTCAGTGCCAAATTAGCTAACGCTGCAGTGCATTCACATCATGCGAGATAACTTTGCTCTAGTTTGTGACAACTTCAACATTAGCTGTGTGGTTTGGTGCTCTTGAAATAGCAGCCAAGGACCAGCCACTCCAATCGTACACTCCAATTTTTGTCTGATTTGCGTGACGAAAATTGCCACCGCCTGATCAAAATACTCGGGGTTCTGAAATTCCACTAGTGTCCCGCTGTAACTCCAGCAGGAGACCTGCAGAACCCCTATGGAACTGCAGTCCCTAGCTGTTGATCCGAATACTCCAATTGGGAACATGTATGCGATTCAGTGTATAAAGGAATGTGTGGTGCCAATTAAAAACACTTGGGTAGGCATGATAACATAGGATAGGAAATCACCTTCCTGATTCAATTGTCCTACTGTAATTTTTAAAGACCAATCTCACTTTCATTCACATGAGACAGCTGGAAATGAAAGAATCATCATATGAAGAAAGGCATTATAAACAATAGTAGACAACATCTGGAAAGGATGTGCTCTTATTAGGTTGGGAGAGTTTGTAGTATGTAACATACCAAGTTCAGAATTTCAATGATTTAACCTGTGAAGCATAAAAACATCCACACATCGTAACTATGCCCAAGTGCACCAGACAGCACATAGTTAAAATTGCTTCCATCAACACAAGTATGCTTAGATCCTCACAATGTGCCATTCACAAAGCAAGAGGAAAGCAGTCATGCTTCAGAAGAAGAGCAGCAAGAATCATCTCCACCCATACTTGTATTAAGCAAAAACACTTTTACGGTCACTGTGGAAGATTTAGATAATAACATAACTGAGGAAGCACCAGGTGAAGCAAAGAACACATGTGATTCAACATTAGTAATGGGGCTGGTTGTGAAGAAATCATTTGAATTCCCTAAATTTGCTAAGGATATAGACATAAGAACATAAGAAATAGGAACAGGAGTAGGACATACGGCCCCTCGAGCTTGCTCCGCCTTTCAATAAGATCATGGCTGATCTGATCATGGACTCAGCTCCACTTCCCCGCCCGCTCTCCATATCCATCCCCTTATCGTTTAAGAAACTGTCTATTTCTGTCTTAAATTTATTCAATGTCCCAGCTTCCACAGCACTCTGAAGCATTGAATTCCACAGATTTACAACCCTAAGAGAAGAAATTTCTCCTCATCTCTGTTTTAAATGGGCGGCCCCTTATTCTAAGATCATGCCCTCTAGTTCTAGTCTCCCCCATCAGTGGAAACATCCTCTCTGCATCCACCTTGTTAAGCCCCCTCATAATCTTATACATTTCAATAAGATCACCTCTCATTCTTCTGAATTCCAATGAGTAGTGGCCCAACCTACTCAACCTTTCCGCATAAGTCAACCCCCTCATCTCCAGAATCAACCCAGTGAACCTTCTCTGAACTGCCTCCAAAGCAAGTATATCCTTTTGTAAATATGGAAACCAAAACTGCACGCAGTATTCCAGGTGTGGCCTCACCAATACCCTGTATAGCTGTAGCAAGACTTCCCTGCTTTTATACTCTATCACCTTTGCAATAAAGGCCAATATTCCATTGGCCTTCCTGATCACTTGCAGTATCTGCATACTATCCTTTTGTGTTTCATGCACAAGTAGCCCCCAGGTCCCACTGCACTGCAGCACTTTGCAATCTTTCGCCATTTAAATACTAATTTGCTCTTTGAGTTTTTTCTGCCAAAGTGCATAACCTCACACTTTCCAACATTATACTCCATCTGCTAAATTTTTGCCCATTCACTTAGCCTGTCTTGCTCTTTTGCAGATTTTTTGTGTCCTCACACATTGTTTTTCCTCCCATCCTTGTATGGTCAGCACACTTGGCTACGTTACACTCAGTCCCTTCTTCCAAGTCGTTAATATAGATTGTAAATAGTTGGGGTCCCAGCACTGATCCCTGCGGCACCCCACTCGTGACTGGTTGCCAACCAGAGAATGAACCATTTATCCTGACACTCTGTTTTCTGTTAGTTAGCCAATCCTCCATCCATGCTAATATTACCCCCAACCCCGTTAACTTTTATGTGGCACCTTGTCAAATGCTTTCTGGAAGTCCAAATACACCACATCCACTGGTTCCCCTTTATCCACCCTGTTCGTTACATCCTCAAACAATTCCAGCAAATTTGTCAAACATGACTTCCCCTTCATAAATCCATGCTGACTCTGCCTGACTGAATTTTGCCTTTTCAAATGTCCTCACTGAGCCTGTCATGTACTGCAATAGGACCATGTAAAACCCAACTAGGTCACTTAAGGAAGAGCAAACCATACGGTTGTATCAAACCGCTAGAATGAAAAACAAGAATAAAACCAGGTGGACCACTCGGCTGCAACCTAGATATTAAATCACGACGAAGGCATACCCAGCAGCCAAGTCGATCCTGGAAAGTCCTCCTCACCAACATCTTGAGATTGGTGCCAAAGTTGAGAAAGCTGTCCTTCAGACTAGCCAAATAACATGTTGAACAGCACGGAGGAAACAGAGAGGGTAGAAAGGACACAGAATGTACTCTAGGTGTGTGAATTTAATGACCTGCACCAAAGTGGCTCAATAGTACCACCCAGTGTTCCCTCTAAGGTGCGTAGACACACACTGCTTCAAGGAACCCGCACAGCTAGCTTGCCGGCATTTCAATATAAAAACCGCACTTGCACGGTATTTTGAATGAGCCATGCAGCTCCTTAAAGGAGCCGTGCAAGGCCAAAAAAAATGACAGGGAATATAGGTATCATCACTGACTGAGCTGGTCAAATCCTGAAGGACAGCTACCAGACTGAGCTAGCAGCAGCTGGGAAGGGAACCAACATAAGGGAATAACCTACTTGGCCTTGTTCTCACCCATCTACCGGTCACAAAATGCATCTGCTCATGACAGCGTTGGTAGGAGTGACCATTGTGCAATCCTTGTGAAAACCAAGTCCCATCTTCACACTGAGGGTACTCTCCATCTTATTGCGTGACACTACCACTGTGCTAAGTGGGATAGATGAATAAAAAATCTAGCAGCTTAAAACTGTATGTCCATGAGGCACTGTTGACCAACAGCAGTAGCAGAATTATATTCCACCACATTCTGTAAACTCATGGCCCAAAATATTCCTCACTTCTCAGCCACCATCAAGCCAGATGACCAACTCTCGTTCAATGAAGAGTGTAGAAGAGTATGCCAGGAAGAGCACCAGGTGTTCCTGAAAAGGAGGTGCCAAACTGTTGAAGTTACAATACAGGACTACATGTATGCTAAACAGTGTAAACAGCATGCTAAAGGCAGAGCTAAGCGTTCCCACAACCAATGGATCAGGTCTCAGCTCTGCAGCCCTGCCACATCCAGTCGTGAATGGTGCTGGACTATTAAGCAATGGGAAGAAGAGGCTCCATGATGATCTGAATTCTCAACAATGGCGGAGCCCAACACGCGAGTACAAAAAGCAAGCAAGTGTTTGTAACCACTTTCAGCCAGAAGTTCAGTGTGGCTGATCATTTGGCCTCCTCCTGAGGTCCCCACTATCACAGGCTTCAATTCATTTGATTCACTCCATGTGGCATCAAGAAATGGCTGAGTGCATTGGACACAGCAAATGCCATGGTCACCGACAACATCCCGGCTGTGTTCAGAACTAACTGCACCCGGAGCCAAGCTGTTCCAGTACAGCTACAACACTGGCATCTACCTGACAATATGGAAAATTGCCCAGGTATGGCCTGTCCACAAAATGAAAGACAAATCCAACCCGGCCAATTATCATCCCAGCAGCTTACTCTCAATCACCAGCAAACTGATAGGAGGAATCATCAACATGCTATCAAATTGCACTTACTCACCGATGCTCAGTTTGGGTTTCACCAGGACCACTCAGGCCCAGACCTCATTACAGCCTTGACCCAAACATGGGCACAAGACCCAAATTACAGAGGTGAGGGGTGAGTGACTTGCTATCAAGGCAGCATTCAACCAAATGTGGCACCAAGGAGCCCGAGTAAATCTGAAGTCAGTGAGGGCCAGGGGTGGGGGAAACTCTCCAGTGGCTGGAATCATATCTGACATAAAGGATGATGGTTGTGGTTGTTGGAAGACAATCATCTCAGCTCCAGGACATTGCAACAGGAGTTCCTCAGGGCAGCGTCATCGACCCAACGATCTTCAGCATCAACGAAGCATTCATCAATGGCCTCTTCTACATCATAAGGTCAGCAGAAGTGGTGCTGTTTGCTGATGATTTGCAACTCCTAAGATAATGAAGCAGTCCATACCCGCAAGCAGCAAGACCTGGACAATATTCAGGCTTGGGCTGATAAGTGACAAATGACCACTGCTGAGTCCCCCAACATCAACATCCTGGGTGTCACCATTAACCAGAAACTCAACTGGACCTTCCACATAAATGCCATGGCTACAAGAGGCTGGGTATTTTGCAGCAAGTGGCTCACTTCCTGACTCCCCAAAGCCTCTCCACCACCTACAAGGCACATCAGAAGTGTGATGGAATACTTTCCAAGTGCCTGGATAAGTGCAGCTGCAACAACATTTAGAAGCGAAACAATATCCAGGACAAGGCAAACTGCTTGATCGGCAACTCATCCACTAGCCCAAACATCCACCACCTCCACCACAAAGGTAATGTAGTGCAGAGTGTACTATCTACAGGATGCACTGCAGAAACTCACCAAGGCGTCTTCAGCAGCACCTCCCAAACCGATGACCTACACCACCTAAAAAAACAGGAGCAGCAGGTGCATGGGAACATCATCGCCTCCAGTTTTCCTCCAAGTCACCCACTACCCTGACTGCACATATATTGTTGTTACTTCATAGTCAGTGGGTAAAAATCCTGGAGATCCCTACTTCAGTCACTGGGTAAAAATCCTGGAGATCCCTACATAACAGCACTGTGGGAGCACCTTGACAATGCGGATTGCGGCGTTTCACCCACCACCACCTTCTCAAAAGCAATTAGTATTGTGCAATAAATGCCAACCTTGCCAGTGATGCCCACATCACAATAACGAATAATAATTTAAAAAAAATGTAAAGCAGATATTTACCTCCTTAGACATCAGTTGTTTGAGTAAGATAGGAAACTGCATGAATCAGATTACAGATGCTATCTCCCACATCAGTCACGTCATGGAAGGATCAATGGGAATATGATATGCAGCAGCGACCATAGTTATGCACGCCATACATACTGCACAAACATCTCTCATGAGTGCTTATGTTGCTCCTATAGCTGGCCTTCCACCATCCACCCTCTGTAAACTTCAGCTCATCCAAAACTCTGCTTACCATATCCTATCCTGCACCAAGTCCCATTTGCCCCATCCTCACTGACCTACATTGGCTCCCAGTCTCCCAATGCCTCAAATTTAAAATTCTCATCCTTCGTGAATTCCTTTGTGACTTTGCCCATCCTCATCTCTGTATCTACACTGTACCCTACAACCTCCCCCCCCTCCAAACTCTCCCTTCCTCTGACTCTGGCCACTTGGTGCATCGCCCCACCATGATTTCACCCACCTACGCATTCTTACCTAAACCCCTCTTGCACCTCAATCTCCCTCTCCTCCTTTAAGACCCTCTTTGAAGCCCAGCAATTTGACCCAACATTAGGTCACCTCTATGGCAGGGGGATGGGAACCTATGCAGGGAGACAGAGGGTAATAAAATGGAGTCAGAAGCAAAATATAGAAAGGAGAATAGTAAAAGTGGAGGGCAGAGAAACCCAAGGCAAAAAACAAAAAGGGCCACATTACAGCAAAATTCTAAAGGGGCAAAGTGTGTTACAAAAACAAGCCTGAAGGCTCTGTGCCTCAATGTGAGGAGTGTTCGGAATAAGGTGGATGAATTAACTGCGCAGATAGCAGTTAACGGATACGATGTGATTGGCATCACGGAGACATGGCTCCAGGGGGATCAAGGCTGGGAACTCAACATCCAAGGGTATTCAGCATTTAGGAAGGATAGACAGAAAGGAAAAGGAGGCGGGGTGGCGTTGCTGCTTAAAGATGAAATCAATGCAATTGTAAGGAAGGACATTACCCTGGATGATGTGGAATCGGTATGGGTGGAGCTGCGGAATTCCAAAGGGTAGAAAACGCTAGTGGGAGTTGTGTATAGTCCACCAAATAGTAGTAGTGAGGTTGGGGACAGCATCAAACAAGAAATAAGGGATGTGCGCAATAAAGGTACAGCAGTAATCATGGGCGACTTTAATCTACACATTGATTGGGCTAACCTAACTGGTAGCAATGCGGTGGAGGAGGATTTCCTGGAGTGTATTAGGGATGGTTTTCTAGACCAATATGTCGAGGAACCAACCAGGGAACTGGCCATCCTAGACTGGGTGATGTGTAATGAGAAGGGACTAATTAGCAATCTTGTTGTGCGAGGCCCCTTGGGGAAAAGTGACCATAACATGGTAAAATTCCTTATTAAGATGGAGAGTGGAAAATTTAATTCGGAAACTAGGGTCCTGAACTTAAGGAAAGGTAACTTCGACAGTATGAGGCATGAATTGGCTAGAATAGACTGGCAAATGATACTCAAAGGGTTGACGGTGGATAAGCAATGGCAAACATTTAAAGATCACATGGTTGAACTTCAGCAAATGTACATCCCTGTCTGAAGGTGGCTCAACCGTGGCTAACAAGAGAAATTAAGGATAGTGTTAAACCAATATAAATTAGCTAGAAAAAGCAACAAACCTGAGGACTGGGAGAAATTTAGAATTCAACAGAGGAGGACTAAGGGTTTAATTAAGAGGGTGAAAATAGAGTACGAGAGGAAGCTTGCAGGGAATATAAAAACTGACTGCAAAAGCTTCTATAAATATGTGAAGAGAAAAAGATTGTGAAGACAAATGTAGGTCCCTTGCAGTCAGATTCAGGTGAATTTATAATGGGGAACAAAGAAATGGCAGACTAATTGAACAAATACTTTGCTTCTGTCTTCACGAAGGAAGATACAAATAACAGTGAGTCTAGTGAGAAGGAGAAACTGAAGGATATCCTTATTAGACGGGAAATTGATGGGATTAAAGGTCGATAAATCCCCGGGGCCAGATAGTCTGCATCCCAGAGTGCTCAAGGAAGTGACCCTAGAAATAGTGGATGCATTGGTGATCATTTTCCAACAGTCTATCGACTCTGGATCAGTTCCCATGGACTGGAGGGTAGCTAATGTAACACCACTTTTTTTTAAAAAGGAGGGAGAAAACGGATAATTATAGACCGGTTAGCTTGACATCAGTAGTGGGGAAAATGTTGGAATCGATCATGAAGGATGAAATAGCAGCGCATTTGGAAAGCGGTGACAGGATCGGACCAAGTCATCATGGAGTTATGAAAGGGAAATCATGCTTGACAAATCTTCTGGAATTTTTTGAGGATGTAACTAGCAGAGTGGACAAGGGAGAACCAGTGGATGTGGTGCATTTGGACTTTCAGAAGGCTTTTGACAAGGTCCCGCACAAGAGATTGTTGTGCAAAATCAAAGCACAGGGTATTGGGGGTAATATACTGACGTGGATAGAGAACTCGTTGGCAGACAGGAAGCAGAGTCGGGATAAACGGGTCCTTTTCAAAATGGTAGGCAGTGACTAGTGGAGTGCCGCGGGGCTCAGTGCTGGGACCCCAGCTCTTTACAATATACATTAACAATTTGGATGAAGGAATAGAGTGTAATATCTCCAAGTTTGCAGATGACACTAAACTGGGTGGCAGTGTGAGCTGTGAGGAGGACGCTAAGAGGCTGCAGGGTGACTTGGACGGGTTAGGTGAGTGGGCAAATGCATGGCAGATGCAGTATAATGCGGATAAATGTGAGGTTATCCATTTTGGGGGCAAAAACACGAAGGCAGAATATTATCTGAATGGCGGCAGACTAGGAAAAGGGAAGGTGCAATGAGATCTGGGTGTCATGGTTCATCAGTGATTGAAAGTGGGCACACGGGTACAGCAGGCGGTAAAGGCGGCAAATGGTATGTTGGCCTTTATAGCTAGGGGATTTGAATACAGAAGCAGGGAGTTCTTACTGCAGTTGTACAGGGCCTTAGTGAGGCCTCACCTGGAATATTGTGTTCAGTTTTGGTCTCCTAGTCTAAGGAAGGACGTTCTTGCTATTGAGGGAGTGCAGCAGAGGTTCACCAGACTAATTCCTGGGATGGCAGGACTGACATCTGAAGAAAGACTGGATCGGCTAGGCATATACTCACTGGAATTTAGAAGAATGAGAGGGGATCTCATACAAACATATAAAATTCTGACGGGACTGGACAGGTTAGATGCAGGAAGAATGTTCCCGATGTTGGGCAAGTCCAGAACCAGGGGACATAGTCTTTGGATAAGGGGTAGACCATTTAGGACTGAGATGAGGAGAAACTTCTTCACTCAGAGTTGTTAACCTGTGGAATTCCCTGCCACAGAGAGTTGTTGATGGCAGTTCACTGGATATATTCAAGAGGGAGTTAGATATGGCTCTTACGGTTAAGGGGATCAAGGGGTATGGAGAGAAAGCAGGAAAGGGGTACTGAAGGAATGATCAGCATGATCTTATCGAATGGCGGTGCAGGCTCGAAGGGCCGAATGGCCTACTCCTGCACCTATTTTCTATGTTTCTATGTTTCCTGATATCTCATTCTTTGGATTTTTACCGTACATTTATGTAAAGTGCCTTGGGATTTTTTAAAAATGTTAAATGAGCTATATAAATGCAAGTTATTGTTGACACTGTATAACAACACTTAATGATCTGCACATTAGTGTAGGCAGCACTTCGCAACAAGCTAGTCAACATGAAATTAGTCATGTCCTGTTATTTTCACACAAACAGAATCAGTGGTGTAGTCAAGTGGTCTTCGCCTGATGAGTACATATCCAAAAACAGTGATGGAGTTTCCTCCCAACCCAGGACATTTGGAACTCAAAACAGACTAACTATTATGCACTGCCCAGTATAATGCTAATTCCTTTTTTTAATCTTGCCTCTCTAATTTTGCCTTTTATACTTGGTACTGAAGAAAAACAAGAATGCAACATTAGAGCCAAACATTAAATTCACAGATGCATAATGTCCTCCTGACATAACACATATAACAATTTTCACGAAATGCAGCTTATTACACAAGCCTAAAATGTACTTACTCAACAGTTGCCTCCAATTCGTTTATGTGTAATTGATGATCTGCAATGTTATCTTTCTTTGGAAACAAACAGTAAAGTCAATTAAATCTATAGTGAAGACTTACACATGCTTTCAAACTCAAACATTAAAGGGGCGAAATTCTGCAGAGGTTGTTGTATTCCGCTGCCGTAACTTCAGTGAAAGAGCTGTGGAAACCCTGGAAAAATGGCATAAACAGAATCCTCAGAAAATGGCATTTATGCTGATTTTCTGGGGTTTGCGCAGCTATTCTACCAAAGTTACGCCGCAGGATCGGGACAATCCTGGTAAATAACAAACTCTATTATAACCTAAGGATCTAGTAAATGAGAAACACTCTTTTACTAAAGAAAGAATGCTTCCAGTACATAAGAACGTAAGAAATAGAAATAGGTGTAGGCCATTTGGCCCCTCGAGCCTGCTCCGCCATTTAATAAGATCCTGGCTGATCTGATCATGGACTCAGCTCCATTTCCCTGCCTGCTCCCCATAACCCTTTATTCCCTTATCGCTCAAAAATCTGTCTATCTCTGCCTTAAATATATTCAATGACCCAGCCTCCTCAGCTCTCTGGGGCAGAGAATTCCACAGATTTACAACCCTCCTCATCTCAGTTTTAAATGGGCGGCCCCTTAGTCTGAGACTATGCCCCCTAGTTTTAATTTCCCCTATGAGTGGAAATATGAGTAGAGCTGGTTTCCTCTAATATCAGTTTCAGTTGAAGACCTTGGGGCAGTTATTAGCCAACATGAATTACTTTGGTAGCAAAACACAATAAACACTCAAAACAGTATGTAGATTACCCAGTTTCAATAGGGTCTTCCTCATTCATTGACTGGACTCAGCTCAAGCAAATTGGAGAAATTTAGAAGGATGCAACCTCTTTTAAGATGTTACACCTCACTATAAATGCCAAAAGGAACCAAAAAAGAGACCCGATCTAGTTTATAGACCGTGCATGGAATAAATTTATGATTCTATTGTCACTTCTTTAAAAGCTGCACCAATTGCTCAAATGCTGCCAAAAACCTTAGAAACTATAGAAGTATAGTCACATTGGCATATGGGTACCATTTTGTGGCTCTTTGAAAATGTCTTACTTTCTGGTGAAGACTTTCTTCTAGGGAAGCAATTGTCTCAGTCTTTTCATCCACAAGCTCTTGCAAACTGTTCTTTTGTTTATCAAGTTCATAGACATTGGATCGAGTTGAGCTAACTTCCTCTTGAAGTGAAGCAACTTGTCTACTCAGATCATCTATTGGGTATAAGATTTTGAATCTCATTATTTTATTAATCAGAATAATTTAAAATTGAATTCTAACAATTATCAGATATTATACAAAGATGGCTGTGGGCACTGTTGCAACTAGTCTTTATATAACATTCCTATTATAAATATGTTGTATATGGTACACACTTCTCGTATCACAAATTTGAGCTGCATTTTGTTATACATTTAAAATGGAAAACCTCTAGGAATGGCAGCATTTATAATGGGAAAACCCTCCATCAAGATGGCAATAGTTTCCCAGCACGATTTGTTGATGAACCAATTGAATCACTCAAGATGCTTTTTGAAAAAAAATTAAGTTTGTTATTTTTTCTTAGTAACTGAAATTTCTAATGTTCAATATAGGATTTTAACCAGAATTTTAAAAATCAGAAATGACCTATTCTGCAATCATAGGCAGTCCTTCAAAATCGAGGGAAGACTTGCTTTCACTCTAAAAGTGAGTTCTTAGGAGACTGAACAGTCCAATACAGGAATTACAGTGTGGGACAGTCGTTGAAAGAAAGGGTGGGCGGGGAGTCCTTCCGTTGCCTGCGTTTGCTTTCTGCATGCTCTCGGTGACGAGACTCGAGATGCTCAGCGCCTTCCCGGATGCTCTTCCTCTACTTAGGGTGGTCTTTGGCCAATGATTCCCAGGTGTTGGTGGGGATGTTGCATTTTATCAAAGAGGTTTTGAGGGTGTCCTTGAAATGTTTCCTCTGCCCACCTGAGGCTCGCCTGCCATGTAGGAATTCTGAGTAGAGCGCTTGCCTTGGGAGTCTTGCGTCAGGCATGCGAACAATGTGGCCCGCCCAACGGAGCTGGTCGAGTGTGGTCAGTGCTTCGATGCTGGGGATGTTGGCCTGATCGAGAACACTAACATAACATAATTACATTTCCCTAATGATTTTTTGTGTTATTTAATGCCTTAACATTTTACTTCATACGATTTGAGCCTTTTTTTAAATTTTCTGTCCATTACTTTAGAAGCAGAAAACTTCTGTAACTATATTACACTGAGTAAAATCTATTCAGAAAAAGCAGAGGATTCAATGAATTTGATCCATATAGACCAGTAAAGTCCCAAGGTTTGATCCCCTGTCTGTGCTGTTAACTGATCTCAACCAGGACTATAACAAGCATGTGCCTCTAGATTAGGAAGGGAGAGAAATGTCCTAATCACCAGTTATCAACCACCAATTAAATGTGCACATTGAGACATCAGGCTGGTCTGTGATATTCCTCCAAAGCTGAATAGCCCAATGACTCTCCATGTCAAGGCTCATGTGGGTATAATGATCACTTGGTCAAGGTAATGGAAAAGCACAAGTGTCTATGGAAATGTAACCTAGCAGGAGGGTGTCACAGACTGTGGCACCATCTACTAGATTGGGTTACACAGTGATGGCCTGATGGTCTTTCCTTACATTTTTTGTATCTTCATACATGATAAATAAAAATAATCTTTTGGGAAAATGTGAGAAATTGTGTTATCTCAAATGTCATACATTCACTGATTTTGTTTTGCATTAAAAATTAAGGGAACAGTTGGTATTACCAATCTTTTCACTCTGGCGAACATTTTTATCCTGCGCAAGTTGTAGATCAGTGGTTTTTAATGCGAGACGTCTCTGGGTTTCAGCAAGACTGTCTTCTGCCTGGTCCATTAATAATCTGCAATAATAAATATTACAATTATATTGTTGGTGATGTTGAAGGCATTAGGGCAGTGCTGGTTTATTAACATACAAATACTTGAGAATTTTCAAAACAAATTAGATTGTACTCCTTTTTAAACAAATCACATTAGAATTCCCATATAAGAGCAGTTAACAGCATGATTTTATTTGGCATGATCAAATCTCCCAATTCTAATAATAGAAATGTATTAATTGTCCAAATATGTTCTATTCGACAACATGATTTCTGTGTATAGGTCCGGATTTTGCGGTCTGAGAGTACTCTGAGAGTACGCCACCATACCTCCTTTGACATCCACTGCAAGTTTGGGATTTCCACATGCGCTTGAGCACGTGAGAAATCCAGAACTTACAGTCTGTCAACGTACATGTTGACAGGCTATCCATGCGGGCCATGAAAAAGCAGTTGCTGGCACAGAGCCTGTTTGCATCAAATCAGCCTCGTGTGCAAAGTCAAAGCGCATGGTATTGGGGGTAATGTACTGACGTGGATAGAGAACTGGTTGGCAGACAGGAAGCAGAGAGTCGGGATAAACGGGTCCTTTTCAGAATGGCAGGCAGTGACTAGTGGAGTGCCGCAGGGCTCAGTGCTGGGACCCCAGCTCTTTACAATATACATCAACGATTTGGATGAAGGAATTGAGTGTAATATCTCCAAATTTGCAGATGACACTAAACTGGGTGGCAGTGTGAGCTGTGAGGGGGACGCTAAGAGGCTGCAGGGTG
Organism: Pristiophorus japonicus; assembly: GCF_044704955.1. Taxonomy (NCBI): domain Eukaryota; kingdom Metazoa; phylum Chordata; class Chondrichthyes; family Pristiophoridae; genus Pristiophorus; species Pristiophorus japonicus. The sequence continues at coordinate 190,586,944 of NC_091986.1, read as the reverse complement.
ACTTGGACGGGTTAGGTGAGTGGGCAAATGCATGGCAGATGCAGTATAATGTGGATAAATGTGAGGTTATCCATTTTGGGGGCAAAAACACGAAGGCAGAATATTATCTGAATAGCGACAGATTAGGAAAAGGGGAGGTGCAATGAGACCTGGGTGTCATGGTTCATCAGTCATTGAAGGTTGGCATGCAGGTACAACAGGCGGTGAAGAAGGCAAATGGTATGTTGGCCTTCATAGCTAGGGGATTTGAGTATCGGAGCAGGGAGGTCTTACTGCAGTTGTACAAGGCCTTAGTGAGGCCTCACCTGGAATATTGTGTTCAGTTTTGGTCTCCTAATCTGAGGAAGGACATTCTTACTATTGAGGGAGTGCAGTGAAGGTTCACCAGACTAATTCCAGGGATGGCTGGACTGTCATATGAGGAGAGACTGGATCAACTGGGCCTTTATTCACTGGAGTTTAGAAGAATGAGAGGGGATCTCAGAAACGTACAAGATTCTCTGACGGGACTGGACAGGTTAGATGCGGGAAGAATGTTCCCGATGTTGGGGAGGTCCAGAACCAGGGGACATTGTCTTAGGATAAGGGGTAGACCATTTAGGACTGAGATGAGGAGAAACTTCTTCACTCAGAGTCGTTAACCTATGGAATTCCCTGCCGCAGAGATTTGTTGATGGCAGTTCATTGGATATATTCAAGAGGGAGTTAGATATGGCCCTTATGGCTAAGTGGATCAAGGGGTATGGAAAGAAAGCAGGAAAGGGGTACTGAGGGAATGATCAGCCATGATCTTATTGAATGTCGGTGCAGGTTCGAAGGGCAGAATGGCCTACTTCTGCACCTATTTTCTATGTTTCTAAGGTGATTTTTCAGGCATTATATTATTGAAACATTTACATATTGAAAATTATACACATACACTATCAAATGAGTTTTTGCAAATTTGGCCCAGATTATAGTTTTAATGATGTTGAAAATTATCAAAAAATTAAATTTTTAGTGAGGTTGGTGGAATGAAGCTAATTACGATTTAAATTCCTATTCTGTAAATTGTAATTCAATCAGATTTCGGGATTTCTTTACATCTCATTACAGGATTCCCATTGGAAATGAATAAAATCGAATTCTGCTTTGTGATTGGAGGACCAGGCCCATGTGATCCTCGGTACGCTTCTGCACCGCCTGCATCCCTGGGATCCATGGGCCATTATGCTGCCCTCCTCCTCGCATCCTCAGACCTCAAGTTTTTGCAGCCTTGCTACCATCAGGTAGGTGCATAATTCTTTTGCAGGTCGGAGGCATACTCCGGAGGTACGCCTCCGACCGCAGTTTTCGGCTCGTTATTTCCAATGTAAAACATACTAAAAAGCAAACATTAAATAAGCCAAGTGGGAATGCTACCCGATTGGATACAGGTTTTTAAATTTAAAAATTGGGGCAACATATATTACAACATCCAATCCCAAGGAAACAGATGTAATCAAACTGCTCATAGGTGTACTTTAAAAGCCAGCAATGATCTCCATTTAGCACAATAACATTTGCACTGATATTTTTACCTTGCATAGATCAAAGGCATAGATAATTCACTGAATACCCACTGGTTGTGTGTGTGGAACTTTGTCTGTCACTAATGCACATCCTAAAATCAATGGCAGTGGGCGAGGTTCCCCACTGCTGGCGCTTATTCAGAAAATTATTCCCCGAACGTTGAAACGTTCACTAAATGGATTAGAGGCTCAACTGGTTAATGCAGTGAGTAGCTGAGTTGGACAAGTCCTGGCTATGATCTCCTAACTATGTAGAGTTAGCTGATGAGGAAGTCTTGCCTAAACCATATCACAGTCGAGTCAGAACAGATCTTGACCACAGTGCCCCATTCAAATTACTGAAGAGAGAAATTCAAGTTCTAAAATTGTTGCAGAGGTACCATGAGACTGATCACCAGTGTGTTATTCTTGGTGGTGTTTTATGCAGTACAGCGTGGGCTTTCTACAATGCAGTAGTACTTTCTTGTTAATTACAATTTAGGAAAGTCAGTTTTTATGAAAGATATCATACTCTAGCAATTTTCAAATGAAAACAATTTCACCTGATCTGGTTGTTTTCTGCTCTCTGTCTGCACAGCTCATCTTCAGTGTCAGATGACTTTCTAGCCAATATTTTGACTTCTTCCTCCAGAGAGGTTACACTATCTTTTAGACAAGTCAGCCTTGATCGATGTTCCAATCTTTCATTTTCCAACTGAGAAGAAGCAAGACAATTATGTCTGCAGTGAGATTGAGTGACAATACAACAAACGTGCTCAAAGCAGGTATAGGAGACAGAATACAAGTGACAAATACAATGGTAAATCGATTTACTACAAGACTATGATGAAAATCTTTTGTTACAATCCCTGCTAAAATGATAGGACAGCAATCAAAGACGGCTGAAGTCCTTAAGCATGAATCAGTTTACTTTGAAACATTACTTTTTGTGTTTACACAGAAACTAGATTGTATTTTTTGTTGTGGTAGAAGCAGGTTTCATTTGCATAATTTTGAATCACAGTCCAGGGGAGATCACAAACTTTAGTTTAAAATACTATATATTTTTTTAAATTCCAATTATAGCATCTTATCATAAAAAATATCAACATTACTGTGTGCATGGAAGCCTTCAGGTCTTCTATTCTTTGCTCCAGATGTGATCTCTCATTAATTGCAGTCTCTTGGGAAATCTAATGCAACATTAAGACCATTAAGTATTGATAAATTAGATCGGATATTATTTCCCTGCTCAGTGTCTGAAAAATAATAATTCAATCACAACTTGTATGTGAATTCACTAGTGCTATATTGCTTCAACCCAGAAAGACTTTAATCCTGCAAACAATCATGTCTGAAATTACATCCGGATACTAGCGGACTAACGCTTAATGTCTTCATATGAAATTATTCTCTGCTATCTTACCAGACCTGTTATCCCATTTATTATAAACAGATTAATGCCTCCATTAAAGTAACAACAAACATTCATCACCTACTATCCCATGACAATTTCAAAGCAAGAGAGAATTTAATGCTGACAATTAAACTACATCATTATGACATTAAAACATTAGGGAGGCAAAAGCAGAGTCTGAAGGTACAACATATTAATGTATTCATTCTGTCAAATGATAGGAGGAAGGTCTTTCCAGCAATTCCCTGCAGAATGTGTCCCATGTGGGAGGGTTGAGAGAAGCATTTTCTCACAAAGAGCAGGAAAAAAAAATAAGGCTAGAAATAATCTATTCACATACTGTACAAGTCATCAGTGAGGATGCCGGATTACCTGCAACTGCTACCAAATGTACTGCTCCTAAAAGGGAAATGTAGTTGTATACGTAAAATGTTTGCCTGCAACACTGAGAGCCAGTGACCCGGGATAGATTTGTGAGCCTTGTAAAATAATGTCATAGCATGTCAACCCTACACTATGCTTGTATGTCTCCATGTAGCTGAGCCCTTTCTAAATATATAAAAAATATAGTTTGCAATGTGAATTTATATCATAGACCAATCAATCATCCAGTTAAAATAAAAAGCTGGCATGAGGGACCATGAAGCTATTGTCGTAAAAACCCAGCTGGTTCACTAATATCCTTCAAGAAAGAAAACCTGCCATCCATACCCGGTCTGGCATATATATGACTCCAGCACCACACCAATGTGGCTGACTCTTACTTACACTCTGAAGTGGCCTTGCAAGCAATTCAGTTGTATCAAACCTCTACTAGAGGTTCGAGAAGGCGGCCCTTCTCAGGGCAATTAAGAATGGGCAATATAAGTCAGCCTCATCATTGCCACCCCCATCCCGAGAATGAATAAAGAAAAAAACAAGCATTATTTTATACCATTACAATACTTTACCTAAAATCAGCACCCAACCAGAGGTTGTCCAGTTTGCACACATTTTATGTTTATGATTAAAACATCTGGCTGAAATAAAGCTGTACTAGAGCTCCACCTAGTGGACTACTGATGTAAAAACAATAAAAGGTCATGTTGCAAGATCACATGATGTCAGTCCTTGTTAAGGAGCCATCTTGTAGTATGTGCTTGTTAGTGGTCTCTGTAAAAATATCACATATTGGTGACGAGGATAGGATATTTGGATTTCCTAGCTGAAATTTTTGCTGGTGGATAATCCTGTCAACTGACAGAGAGAATTTGAGAGTTTCTTCGTTTTGCAATACAGCTAAAAATCCAAGGTAAATTTCAAGCACACTTTGCTTGAAACGGCTGCGCCTATGGAAATAATAGGGCGCTTGGGTGAGTTCCATCGTCACTGAGAGACTTTTGGAGTGTATGTGGAGTGGCTAGAAATGTTTTTCACTGGGAATAGTATCGTCGAAGTCCCCAAAGATGAAAACCGTAACCGGGTGGTTTTAGAAAGGAAATGGGCTATTTTCTTGAAAGAAGCAGGCCCCGAGGTGTATGAAACCCTAAAAAATGTGCTTGTTCCCGTCAAGCTAATAGACACCCAACTGACAGAGATTCTAACAGTACTACAGTCCTGAGCCCCTTGGTTCTGCTGCAAGAAAACTGGGCATCTTGCAAAGGCGCATCGACTGAAGAGTAAACCAACTTTCATTGGTAGAAGTAGAAATCACAATAGCATTGGCAACAGGACAAGGAGGTTCTGTAGATACACATCAACAGGAGCACAAAGGCATCTAACAGCGATTCGCGAAGTATCGTCATCCAAGGAGACATTGCAGGAACCAAGACACCCAAGGAAATCGACACTGGTGCATCCATGAGCGTAGTACCGGAATCGCTATATCGCGACAAGTTGCATGATTTTCGACTGGAACAATCGAAGATAGAGCTGCGAGGCTACTCAGGAGAGTAAATCCCTGCAGTAGAAAGGTGAAATACAAGGATCAGTTTCAGAGTTTGCCTCTAATGGTGAAATGAATGTAATACAAACAGAAGGAAGGAAAGAATAGAGAACGAGAGAAAATAAGAAAAAGAGGAAAGACAAGCAGGAGTATTATTGTTTTTTAAATATTTATTTTAAATTGCACTTTTAGTGCTTAATTTTGTAGTACAGGGCTTATTACAGTAATAAAAACTACTTCTGACAGTTGAATAGTTTTATTACTGTAATATTAGGATTTCCTTTAATATCACAATGTTGAACGTTTCAGGTAAAAATGGTTGAGCTGAAAGTTTCAGGTAAAAATGGTCGAGTTGAAAACTTAGGAATAGGTCAAAATTGGTTGGGATCACTGAAGCTGGATTGGAATGAGATTTTTCATGTGGAAAACGGAAATTGCATCGAAAGATGTATCCGATGATGCATCAAGCAGTATCCGAAGGTGTTCTGTGGAACAGGCAGTCCGATCCAAGACTTCGAGGTCAGTGTCAGAGCGCAGAAGGACGCAAGACCAGTTTACTGCAAGCCACGTCCCATACCTTACGTACTCAAGGAGAAAGTTGAGCAAGAACTCAAAAGACTAGAAACTGAGAACATTATCCCTGAGGTAGATGTAAGTAATGCTGATGCTATGTCAAGGATGCCATCCCATCACACGTTACACCCAAGAGAGAAGTGTTCAATTTTTCATACATTGATGAGCTGCCAGTCACAGCTGAAGAGATTGGTAGAGCAACCAAACGTGACCCAGTTATGTCAAGGTGAATAATTACATAGCAAATGGATGGCCAAACCTAGTATCAGAGGAAGATATTCATCCGTACTTTATTCGTAGGAATGAATTGTCAGTGGATAATGATTGTATCATGTGGGGTGCAAGAGTGGTTATTCCAAATAAGTTCAGGTCCAAATTGTTAGATCTTCATGACCAGCACCTGGAAATGTGTTTGATTAAGAGTTTTGTATGCAGTTACTTATGGTGGCTAGGTTTAGATAAAGATCTAGATATAGAGTACATCGTCAGTCAGTCATCATCGTCTTAGGTGGTCCCGCGAAACGGGGATAACTTGCTTCCAAGCCAAAAAAAGGATGAGTTCACAGGTGTTTCAATGAAGGACCCAAACTACATCCTGAAGGGTGGAAGATGCCTGTGCGTCCATCTTTTTAATGTGGGGTGGCCGTTGCACACCAGCCACCACACGGGCTTGGCAGAGCCAGGTCTTGGTTCAGTGGCAAGGATTACCAAAGACAACTGGAGACCAGTTCTGCTGCACGGACCTAGTGCGCACACGTATCGCAGTGTGGGCTGGTCCGTGCTGCCCCTGGGCCCCTGGCCCCAAACTCGCGCCTTCCCGGGTCTCAATCACGTCCCTCCACAGTCTCTCACTGCTCCTTCGCCCCGACCTCGCCGCTCCTGCTGTATCTGCCCACGCTCCAATCACCAACCTGGGTCTTGATGACGTCATTCTTCACAGCCCTGCACCAGCTCGCACTGTACCTTGTAGTGGCATGCCTCCACGCTGCCCATGGCCGCCGCTCGCTGCTCCTTTTATGGCCCCGACCTGCCGCTGATGTTCCCTCGTAGGTCGAGGCCTCCACACTGCCCATGGCCGCCACTAGCCGCTCCTTTTATGGCCCCGACTTGCCGCTGATGTTCCCTTACAGATCGGGGCCTTCATCGTCAGTACCATTACAACCATGGAAATGGCCTCCCAAGGTGTGACAAAGGTTACATGTAGATTGTGCTAAGCTAGAAGTACAGCAACTGTTCATAGTGATTGTCATTCAAAGTGGGTAGTGGTGTTTCCGACGTGGAAAATAAGAAAAACACTAGACAATTTGCAAAGATGGTTTTCTTCATACGGCCTCCCAGAAGAAATTGTGTCTGATAATTTTGTTCAGAAGAATTTGCACAGTTCATGAGCAGAACTGGGGTGAAACATACCAAAGTTCCACCATACCACCCTGCTTCAAATGATGCAGCAGAGCACATAGTACAAATTGAAAACATGCCTTCATCAAGCAAATGTTGGATCTAAATCCAAGAAAACGGCAGTTGTCGTTGGATTACAAACTGGCAAATGTTCTGATTACTTATCGTAATACTCCTCATACAACTACTGGTAGAACACCAGCAGAGTTGTTTCTCAAATGACAGCCACGAACCAGGTTCTTGCTGTTAAAGCCAAACTTGGCATAGTCAGTAGCAGAAAAACAATCAAGACAGAGAGTCATGATAGAGGTAGAGTAAGAGAGAAGTGTGAAATTGAATCAGAAAGTTATAGTGAAAAACCATCACCATAAATAGTTAAAGTGGTTATCAGGAGGGGTAGTGAAGATATGTGGCCCTCGCACATATTTGGTCAAGATGTTTGATCATGGAAAGGTTAGATTTGTTCACATTAATCATATTTTACCTACAGATGTGGAAGGAGTTGAAAGTTGGAATGATTCGATTATTTCTGATGAGTCAGATAGTTTTGTTACAAGTAGAGTACCAGTAGCAGATATATTGGAAACAGGTAGACACTTGGGGGTATGACATTATAGCCATTACAGAGACATGGCTGAAAGAGGGGCAGGTTTGGCAGCTCAATATTCCTGGTTACAGGATTTTTAGACAGGACAGAGAGGGGTGTAAAAAGGGGTTAAAGAAACTATTACAGCTATGAGGAGGGATGATATGTTAGAGGGATCATCAAATGAGGCCATATGGGTCAAACTGAAAAATAAAAAAGGAGCGATCATACTGCTGAGAGTGTATTATAGACCCCCAAACAGTGGGAGGGAGATAGAAGAGCAAATATGTAGTCAAATTTCTGTGGTTCAAAAACCATAGGGCAGTAATAGTAGGGGATTTCAACTATCCTAATATTGATCGGGACAAATATAGTGTGAAGGTATAGAGGATGTGGAATCCCTAAAATGCATTCAAGAGAACTTATTTAGTCAGTATGTAACAAGCCCAACACGGGAAGGGACGGTTCTGGATTTAGTTTTCAGGAATGAAGCTTGGGCAGGTGGAAGGGGTATCAGTGGGAGATCACTTGTGCTAGTGACCATAATTCAGTCAGATTCAAGGTAGTTATGGATAATGACAAGGATAGACCAGGAATAAAAGTCCCAAATTTGGGAAAAGCTAACTTTGCTAAGTTGAGAAGTGATTTGGCCACAGGGGGCTGGAAACAGCTACTTGAAGGTAAATCAGTGTCGGAACAGTGGGAGGTATTCAAGGAGGAGATCCAGAGGGCTCAGGCCAAACATGTGCCCTTAAAGAAAAAAAAAGAGTGGAATAACAATTCTAGAGCCCCCTGGATGTCTAGAGACTTACAGGGGAGGATAAAGAAAAAAAAGGGACGCTTGTCATTTACCAACAGCTAAATACTGTAGAATCGCTGGAGGAATATAGGAAGTTCAGAGGTGAAATTATAAAGAATATTAGGAATGATAAGAGAGAGCATGAAAAATTCTTGGCAAGTAAAATCAAGGAAAACCCAAAGATGTTCCATAAATATATTAAGAGTAAGAGGATAACTAAAGAAAGGGTAGGGCTTATTAGTGACCATGAAGGTAATCTGTGGGTATGCTTCTTAATGAATGCTTTGCGTCTGTTTTCACAAAGAAATGGGGCAATATAGATACTGCTATCGAGGAGGAGGAGTGTGAAATTCTGGCCGAAATAGATATAGTGACAGAGGAGGTATTGGGGTATAGTGTAGATGAACAAAGGGACCTTGGAGTGCTTGCCCACAGATCCCTGAAAGTAGCAGGCCAGATGGATAAGGTGGTTAAGGAGGCATATGGAATGCTTGCCTTTATTGGCCGAGGCATAGAATACAAGAGCAGGTAGGTTATGCTTAAATTGTATAATACACTGGTTAGGCCACAGCTGGAATACTGGGTGCAGTTCTGGTCGCCGTATTATAGGAAGGACATGATTGCACTGGATGGGGTGCAGAGGAGATTTATGAGGATGCTGCCTGGAATGTAGAATCTTAGTTATGAGGACAGATTCGATAGGCTGGGTTTGTCCTCCTTGGAACAGAGGAGGCTGAGGGGAGACTTCATTGAGGTGTATAACATTTTGAGGGGCCTGGATATAGTGGATAGCAAGGGCGTATTTCCCTTGGTGGAGGGGTCAATTATGAGGGGGCACAGGTTTAAGGTGGTTGGTGGAAGCTTTAGAGGGGATTTGAGGGGAAGCATTTTCACAAAGGGTTGTGGGGATCTGGAACTCACTGCCTGTAAGGGTGGTGGAAGCAGAAACCCTCTCCACATTTAAAAGGTGCTTGGATGTGCACTTGAAGTGCCGTAATTGACCTACAGATGGGATTAGGCAGGATAACCTCTTGTTGGCTGGTGCAGACACGATGGTAAATACATTATGGAATCTAATACAGCCAGAGTGATCTCCTGGACTAGTTTCGATCACCTGGATGGGTCAGAGAGGAATTTTTCCAGATTTTTTTCCCCAATTGGCCTGGGTTTTTAAATCTGTTTTTTTGCCTCTCCCAAGAGATTGCATGGCTCCGGGTAAGGTGGAGTGTAAAATGATGCGATACGTGGGGTATCGCAATTGTGTGGGGCGAACTGGTTGGGCCTGATGCTCTTTACCTGTCCGCCATTGTTCATAGGTTTATATGTAGCCTTCAGGGCTGCTGACCAAGGGCCATGTGGCTCTTTGTTGGCCGGCATGGATACAATGGGCAGAAATGGCCTCCTTCTGTGCTGTTAATTTCTTTCCATGTAAAACAAGTCCAAGAGAAAGCCAGAATTTAAGTCTGAGTCCAAGTCAGGCAGACAAACAGTCTGAAGATGTAGAGAGTCAAAATGTAGATCAAACTCTCCTCAGGCTCAGCCTAGAATGTCTAAGTACTAAAACAAGATTGGAAAGTTCTGTTCAAGAACGAAAGTATCCTCTTTGAAATAGAAAACCAGTGGTTAAATTTGATTTGAAAATATGGAAAAAGTTCATATCTTTTGTTGTGTATACCATGCAAGTTATCTATAATGATTATTTTGTTATGTTTACTTCTTCAATAAGGAGGGAGAAGTGTAATAGAGCTCCACCTAGTGGACTACTGATGTAATGCAATAAATCAAGGGATTGTTAAGGAGCCATCTTGTAATGTGTGCTTGTTAGTGGTCTCTGTAAAGATATCACAACAACAATGCAGTTACTCACTAATATTTTGACTGGAATAAGTTTGAGATATTTCATTTATTCAGATTGTCCATTTTGGCTGCTGGCCCGGTCGACTGTCTCCCTGGTGGCCACCAAAGGGCCTGCAGAGTGCGCCGAGGTCCTCCCCTTTAATTGAAGGTGAGGGACATTGTAGCTGGTTAGCGCTATGCAGTGCCACTCCAAGGACGTGGAACACTGGAGACAGCGCTCCGCCACCTTTGAGGGGCGCACGTGCCGAATTCCGCACGTGACTTCCGGGCCGGGCGATAAAAGTAGATGCATTTCAAAAGTGACATAATGAAGATTGAAAGAAACTATCTTTTTGTACTTAAATCGCCGTTGACCAGTTCCACACACCCAAAATTAAAAAACCTTATTGAAAAGTTAGTACAAAAAAATGGGTATTTGCTTGTTAGGATCATTAATGTGGAAGTCATGCACAGTTAAATTAGAAAACATTCTTTTTTAAATTCCAGATGAGATCTGGCATTAGCTAAATGAATGGGACAATTTCAAAGATACACCACAGGCACAGCAGAGTCATAGGCACAGATCCATATCCACTTTTGTGGCCAGAAATAATGGGGTATGGCACATAATCTGGGGTAAAATAAAACAATAAAATAAAAGCTATGACTCGACAAAAGCAATGATAGGAAGTAACAATATAGTTTGAAAATACATGAGACCCCTCATTCTTGTCTGGCAATCTGTTCAAAGATTTGGGGTTTAAGGAGGGATAGGGAGTCATAAAACAGCAGATAGTGTTGCATCCAGCAGGAAGCAGACCATAAAGAAAATGGTACGAACAGATTTGCCTCGACCAGGTAGCGTGAACAGGCTTGGAGAAGCCATTTTCACAGTTCCTCACCAAATCCTATGCACTTGAGTGTTAGATGCAAGTCTGATGATGTACTGCCCTGTATGGGGTTTTAAAATTAATGTTTTGTAACCATAATAAGATAATTATCAGACAGATTACTGTCTCTAGCTTTTCGAATCTGTTAATAGGATAGGGAAAGAATTATCTAACACTGATTCCCTAATAACTTCAGTGACTTGTTTGGCTGAGTAGTTTGGTTTTAGGTACAAGTTGTGCTTTTCCTCACCTTTAATCGTTCCCTGAGACTGTCTCTTTCTGTGGTCATTCTCCTCAAGTCTGCAACAGCTTCATCGCGCTCACATTCCAAGCGTCGCAGAATATCTTGTGCTGTCAGACTGTTTTTTGGAGATCTTGGGGACTTGATTGCATCCCTGCGTAGTTTAGTAAGCTCTTCCTGGGCCTAGGTTATTTTATGCAATTAGCATAAAAAATATTTAAATTGTCATTTTTAAATAAAAACAATTCTTGGAAAAATATCACAGTTCTTGGCCTTAGCTATATAGGGCCCAAGTTTCCACACGATAAAAAACGGGCGCCCCTCCGAGCTGGGCGCCCGTTTTTTGCGCCTAAAACAGCGCCTAAAAAAAAACTTGCGATTCTTGAGCGTTCTGCAGCTCCTTGTCTGCCTGGCGCAGCGCCCAGGGGGGCGGAGCCTACACTCGCGCCGATTTTGTAAGTGGGAGGGGGCGGGTACTATTTAAATTAGTTTTTTTCCTGCCGGCAACGCTGCGCGTGCGCGTTGGAGCGTTCGCGCATGCTCAGTGTGAAAAAAACATTGGCACTCGGCCATTTTTGTAGTTCTTTGTAGCTGTTTAATTTTTGAATATTTTTAAAATAAAAGCACATCAGTACTTGCAGCCTTCTCACTGTCTCCTCCCCCCCCCCGCGGGTAGAACGGGCGCCTCCTCTTCCCCCCCCCCCCGCAGGAAAGAACGGGAGCCTCCTCTCTTCCCCCCCCCCCCCCCGCGGGAAGAACGGGCGCCTCCTCCCCCCCCCGCGGGAAAGAACGGGAGCCTCCTCTCCTCTCCCCCCCGCGGGAAGAACGGGCGCCTCCTCCCCCCCCCCCCCCGCGGGAAAGAACGGGAGCCTCCTCTCCTCTCCCCCCCCGCGGGAAGAACGGGCACCTCCTCTCCCCTCCCCCCGCGGGAAGAACGGGTGCCTCCTACCCCCCCCCCCCCCGCGGGAAGAACGGGCGCCTCCTTATCCGCCCCCCCACCCCGCGGGAAGAACGGGCGCCTCAGGCTGACTGCAGCATTTTCCGTGCCTGAAGCACTTTCACACAGGTAGGAAGATGGTTTATTTAATCTTTTCTTTGCTTATAAATGTTTATTCAGGTTGGATTTATTTGTATAATATTTGTAGAAGTATAAATAAGGATTTATTGTAGAATTTAATGCGTTCCCTTCCCCCCCCCTACCTCATTCTGGACGCCTAATTTGCAACCTGCGCCTGATTTTTTAATGTGTAGAACAGGTTTTTTCAGTTCTACAAAAATCTTCACTTGCGCCATTCTAACTTAGTTTGGAGTACATTTTCACTGTGGAAACTTTGAAATCAGGCGTCAGTGGCCGGGCACGCCTCCTTTTGAAGAAAAAATTCTGTTCCAAAGTAGAACTGTTCTACCTGACTAGAACTGCAGAAAAAAAATTGTGGAGAATTGCGATTTCTAAGATAGTCCGTTCTCCACCAGTTGCTCCTAAAAATCAGGCGCAAATCACGTGGAAACTTGGACCCGAAGTCTCTTCACAGGGTTACACAGGAAATAAATGTGGTTTTCTTCTAAACAGTTAGCAGATACGAGTATTTGTAACCTTACACTGAAAATTAGATATACCTTAATCATAACCATACCATCGACAACTTTTTATGTCACAATAATGACTTTGTGGCTCGCATCATAAAGTTCAAACATCTGATCAAACTGGACCATACCATCAGTCACATTAATTTCTTCATTACATCATATCTATTATACAGCCATTCCTTTACTATGGTTGTATAGTACAGGAAATCTAGCTTTACACACTTAAATTATCTCATATCAGAAAGCATATGAATATTTTCTCCTAAAAATTGTAATTAATCAATTATCTAGAATAATATTTGACAACATTTAGAAAATGACAGTACACAACTGTAGTTTAGGCTTCCTGATGAAATGAAGATGCCCATTTCAATGCTGCCATATTTGTACAGGTATATTGTCTAAGATCATGGATGGCTTCTGCTTATGATGGATCACTTATAGTTCAAATTGAGAATGAAATCAATCTGTCAACAACTTAACTTCAATCCAAGCAATACTTTGAACTTTGTGGTGAATAAGGTGGTAATCGAGGTTAACATTCTTGAAGCTTGGGAATTAACAGATTTCCCAAACAGTGCTGTACTGGTAGCTAATCCATTGCTACATGCTACAATTGTGGGTTTCTCCGTGTTTCATTTATACCCAAATTTGGACAATTCAACATTGATATTTTTTCCATCCCTCTAGGAGTCCTAAGACGTCTGTGAACTTTGCTGAGTTCCAGTGCTTTCTTTTGTGGGATGGTTCAAATTTCCACCACTGCGTAAACCAAAAGAAGAGCGGCTTAGTTACACTTTGAACTAGCATCCACACCTTCCTCATCAAAAGTAAATCCTTCAAGGCAAGTTTATTAGATCATTCCTTTATTTTGGCAGTTATACTTCCAATATGATGTGGCAATCTCCTGCATCATACTCAGCTGTGACCTTCTTTCGCAATTTGCACTTCTGAACTTCTAATATCAAATGGTACAGGGTACCACCTTTCTCTCTTTGTGGCATGCATGGGGAGAGTGCATGAAGATGTGGGAGACAAAGAGAAAAATGCAACACAAAAACAAAGACAAAGGCCTGAATTTTCCCTACCTGGGCGGGTCCAGTGCAGGCGGTGGCCCCATTGCTGGCTCCATGTCACTGCGCAAAAAGCCTTTACGTCAATAGGGCCTATTAAACCCGCCCTGCGCAGTGCCCGGCCCAATTAAATGGTGCAGGTCTGCTGACATCATCCATGGCATGTTTTCAGCTGGGATATTTAAAGGGGCCATGGCCACGTTACATTTGAAGGTTAATCTATGACAGTTCAGTCAGTGCACTACAGCATTAGGGTGCTGAAAACACTTTGGAAATAACTATACAGAGGCAGAGGGCTACAGCCAGGTTCTCCGATGACTCACTCCATATGCTTGTGGAAGGAGTCAGAGCACGCAAGGAGGTCCTCTTCCCTTCCGATGAGCGGAAAAGACCTCCCCAGGAGACAAACAGCCTGGTTAGAGATTGCAGAGGAAGTCAACAGCAGGGATGTGATCAGGAGGACCTGGGTGCAGTGCTGCAGATGTTTCAATGATCTCATTCCAACAGGAAATGTGAGCCATACTCAACTTCATCTTGCTGTGCCTCTCATCACATCCTCATAACTCTGCCTTCCCAACCCTACTCCTGCACTTCCTTACTCACACCAACATACCTTGCACGTCCACCCATCCCTCTCTCTCTATCTACATTATCACATCTCATCTGACTAACCATCCCTCACAACCTCATTGTAGTGCAATCATACCAACTAACAACACACAAGGAGGCCACTTCCGCACCCCACTCCATCATAGACTCCCTCAAAGATCTAACGCATCCATTCCTTCCACTCATTCCATCACTCTCACTCAACCTTCTCAGGAAGAGAGCACCCAAAATAAGGAGAGGGGGAGAACCAGTGGTGGCCCTCCATCATTTGCAAACCTTACAACAGCAGAGGAGGCTGCTTTAGAAATATCTGAAGTTGCCGAGCAGCTGGAGATGGGAGACGGAGAGCGGAGGATATCTCAGCAACCTTGTGACAGAATTACATGGCATACATCAGTCACTCATATGGGTCATCATGTGCGTAATGCTATCTGTACCCATTCTTCATTTGGCATATCGCACTCATCTCTTTACTCTTCCACAGGTCCATCAAGAACCCCCCACTGTTCAGGAGGAAGAGGAAGACGCCTCCAGACTTTGAGGATGCACCATCACCAGACATATGCGCACCTAGCACCAACGCAGATACGCCCACCTGGGTGGGTCCCACGTGACATAAAGTAGTATTGTTGAAGTGGATTTTTAGAAATCGCACTTAACAGAAGCATTGCTTTATGGGTAAGAATAAGTAGTCAAGACATTTTTGCTTGACAACAGCAAGCTAAAAGCAAATTTGCACACGAGCTTTGCACACAGCTAAATGCAGCTGCTAGAAACCAAAACTCAAACGGTTTAGGTAAATTAGGCCAACAAACAGTAATAGCAACTGCAGGTCAAGATGAATGTGCATCTCTATAGATAAGAGCGTCTGCTATGGTCACGAAGAATAGGTCACAGAGCCAGGTGCACCTTCGAGATGGCTGCGGAAATATGACATGCTGACTTGCGGTCAGGCCAAGGTGTGAAATGATGGAGTAACATCCCTGCTTGATTTGCAGCTAAGTGGAAAGTCCCGATATATCATTAGAGACGTTGTAAATGTCAAAAGGATATTGCAATCTGGTGATGGAACAATGACGCACTCGCTTGTGGTTTGTAAGCTTAAATACAGAACATTGAACATCAGACTTCGAGTTCAGCCAGGAACGAGTTACGGAACTCTAAGCTGAACTCCCTGATCAGCCTTTAGGTAAACCTTAATAAACTGTTTGAATCTTTTCCTTTGACAGACTAGTGTGCGGATTCAATTATTTACACATTGGAATTGCCCACGACAATTGTCACCTGGTGTCTCACCGCTCACAAGAACAGATGGTGGAGACAAGGACAGCAGTGGAGAGTCCTCACCAGAGGGCACAAGCGCTCCTAACTCTGCTCAGCTGCATGCAGACACTGAACCTCGGCGGCCATCCAGAAAGAGATCTTGGCGGTGCAGGAAGAAGTGCAGGGGGCTCTGTCCGGTTTTGTGAGCATGATGTCTGCAAATGTTCAGAGAATGGAGGACTCCATCTCCAACATGAGTACCACCATGTCGCAGGCATTGGTGACTGTAGGCTCCTCCATGGATAGGATGGCCACCTACATGGAGCAGCTAATGCGCCACTCACAGAAGCATATGTTGTCTATGGAGCATAAATGGCTATCTATGGAGAATAAATGGCAGAGGCTCATAGTCCTCCTCTCTAGGAGGGATGTCAGTGTTGACATGGGTTCTCTTCGCCCCACTGATGTGCAGCAAGATGCTCTCCAGCTCCTTGGCAGCAAGGAAGTGAGCAGGCTGCCTCTACCTCTGCTGAAGCCACAGGGCAAGCACCTCGTAGAAACACACTAAAGAGAAAGATGACATGCAAGTAGATTCACGAATCTCTCCAGCATTCCAACCGTGCCCATTGTGCATGCGAAGGTTCTTAAATTATCTCATTGCCAATTGTAATGACTCAGAGTTTGGTTACTGTAAACTCACTCAGGTGCAACCTGATCCATCTTTATTCCAGCCCGAGAGTGCCTGCGTGACAAAGACACCCAGCTTATATACAGATGACCAAGCATACATGCCACATGCGTACAGCCCAATGACCTCCGACCGCGGCGCCCTCTGGTGTCTGGTGACCCCCAAGCAGTTGCCTGCTAAGACGGCGCTCCAGCTGCACACAAAATGCAAAGAGGCAACGGATGTGAAGAAGTAACTGCAACGAGGCAACCGCAATGACAAAACTGGCATGAAGCAACTGCAGCCAAGCAACGTGCCTGAAGATGCCGAATAAGATATCATCTTTGTCTCTTAAACAAAACTTTTCTGCCACAATCTGCAAAGTACTCAGCTTAGCAAAGAGCACTGTTACAAACATGCTAATGGAAAAAATCAAGTCTCCTATCGTCAAAGATGAAACACAGATCCAGAGAAAACAGATCCATACTACGACTCAAAGATCTTGATAAAGCAGTCCATCACTGATTTAAAACAGCCAGAGAATATAACCTCATACAAAAAAGCAAAATACTGTGGATGCTGGAATCTGAAATAAAAACAGAAAATGCTGGAAATCTCAGCGGTGTCATCTGTGGAGAGAAAAACAGAGTTAACGTTTCAGGTCGACGACCCTTCGAATGTA
The DNA here is from genome assembly GCF_044704955.1 of Pristiophorus japonicus. Lineage (NCBI taxonomy): Eukaryota > Metazoa > Chordata > Chondrichthyes > Pristiophoridae > Pristiophorus > Pristiophorus japonicus. Next base: position 190,569,870 of record NC_091986.1, on the reverse strand, counting down.
ACCTGGTCGATGTGTTACGCGCAAAGACCTAGAAGTGTGCCTGTTCGTCATGGCATCGAAAACTTCAAATGTTCAAATGGGTGTCTGGATGCTTTAAGCAGCGGCATGATTTAAAATTTAAGACAATCGTCAGCAAAAAGGGTAGTGCTGACATGGAGGTGACAACCACATAGTTGAAGGATGTTTATTCATCACTATACAGAACTATAGTCAATCGATGAAACCGGACTTTGTTATCAGTTCTTTCCCAATAATACTTTGGCCAATGCTGATGATGTCTGTGCTGACACTCAACAAATCAAACAGGGAGTTACTCCTACTAGGAGGAAACAGGGATGAAATCGATCATCTGCCTCTTTTTTCATTAGCAAAGCAGCGAATCCCAGTGTTTTAAAAATGTAAAGATGCTGCTGGTAATGTACAATAACAAAAAAGCTTGGATGACATCTGTACTGAATGGATCAGATCGCCGGAAAAAAATGCAACGTAAAGTGTTGCTTTTCATCGACAATGTCCCTACACATCCGGAAGTCAACATCTTGAAAGCAGTTACCGTGCACTTTCCCCGCCCTCCCAATGTAACAAGTGTTCTACAGTTCATGAACCAGGGTATTATTCAGTGCTTCAAATTCTGGTAAAGAATGTTCCTACTAAGGCAGATGATAGAGTGCATGGATAGCGGTAAAAATATCCAGCAAGCCATACACTTCACACGCAAAGCATGGGAGCAGGTGTCAGAAACGTGTTTTGTGAACTGCTTTAAATGTGCTGGATGATCTTCAGAAAATGGTGGTTAAATGAAGGAGATAATATGGGCTCAATTTTCCATGTTCATTTGCGGCATTTTGTTGGCGCGCGGTGTTTCTTTTGGCGTATTTACTTTTTTCAAAGTTGCGCCGGCATAACTGACTTAGTTACGATTTTTCTAGGCCTGTTTTTTTTACATTCCCTCATGTCTGCGCTGGTTTTTTCAATTGTTCGCAGTTTGGCCAACATTTTTTTTCCTTAGGTCGGCATATCTGGCCACTCCCGAAAAATCTTCTGGTGAGTTAAGAAAACCAGCGTACATTCTCAAATCTGCGCTGAAAGACGCCATTGTTTTTAAATCGAAGATTTTGGAGGGAGTCAAGAACACTGTCAGAATCAATAATAAAATTTAACTTTTTTTTTAAAACCTCGAAGTGTAAATTTGTTGAATTTCAGAAGTTCCCTCAGTGAGATTTTTTAAAACTCACTCACACGCCACCACCGAACATCTTGAAGCAGGGCTGGGGGGTCGTAGTTTTGGCCGGTAGACACAGGGGCTGGGGGCTTGGCTACAAAACAAGCTGTGGGGGGAGGAGAGAGAGAGCGAGGTGCCGATCGGAAGGCTTGGAACCCAGGGAGGGAGAGAAGTCACAAGACTCCAATTAGTTAACAGGGAGCGGGGGGCGGGAGAGGGAAAGAGAGAAGTCACATGACCTTTGGGTGTGGTCCATCCATACAGACCTGGAGAGATACAACTGAAAACCTGTGCTGCCTGCTTTCCTGCCATTTTGAGCTTCTTTCAAAGGTTAAATTTAAGTATGGGGGCAATACTGACAATGCCATACCTTGTGTGAGTCTTCTGCATCATAGTTCTACAAAGGAGACAATTCATTCAACTTAATTGCATCAGGAATATCAGAGCCCATAGGGTGCTGGGCAGGAGGCCTTACCCACCTCGGGTATTTCGAGACAGGCATTCGTACCTCCACCTAAGTGATGCAGACTGTGTCAGAAGGCTGCGTTTCCACAGAGAAGTTGTAACTGAGATCTGTGAGTTGGTCAAGGCAGGCCTGCAACCTAGCAGCATCAGGAGGACTGCTTTGTCAGTTGAAGTGAAGGTTACAGCTGCACTTTCATTCTATGCTTCAGGATTGTTTCAAGCTACAACTGGGGACGTGTGCGCCATCTCTCAACATGCAACACATGTCTCCATTCGCCAGGTCACGGCTGTACTGTTATGTGCATAGGAATGACTTCATAAAGTTCCTCATGACTGCCCAAGCAATCCATGACAGGGCTGTGGGCTTCTCCAGGATTGCTGGCTTCCCAAGGGTACAGGACTGCATTGATTGTACCCACATCGCCTTGCGAGCACCTTTAAAGGGTTCTGAGATGTACAGGAACAAAAAAGGCATCCACTCCATTAATGTGCAGCTCATGTGTGACAATGTGCATCATATCATGTCAGTCAATGCAAGATACCCTGGCAGTACCCATGATGAGTCCATCCTATGCAACAGCATTATATCTGCCATGTTTTAGCAGCAGCCAGAAGGGCAGAGCTGGCTACTGAGAGACAAAGGGTACGGCCTTGCCACCTGGCTCATGACGCTCCTACACGTAACCCGGACGGAAGCTGACCATCAATGCAACATGTCGCACAGTGACACGCAACATCATTGAGGGGACCACTGTCCTATTGAAACAGCGTTTCCGATGCCTGGACCATTCCGGAGGCTACTTGCTGTACTCCTGCGATTGTCGGTCAGTTCACTGTTGTGTGCTGTGTGCTACATAACTTAGCCACCATGAGGCAGCAGCACCTGCGGTGAGAGTGGCTGATGATAATGATGTGGAAGATGCAGGTGAGGAGCAGGAGGAGGACGTCGACCAGGATAAGGAAGCCATGCAAGTGCCTGAGGCGGAAGTATGACATCAGAGGAGAGCGAGCTATCGTGCTCCTTTAACGATTGCTCGAGCCTTGCGCCAGCAGTTCATCCGTGAATGCTTTACTGTTGCCCAAGGGCTCAGCGACAACTATTCCACATGCACATGTTTATTGTTTGGAGCTGTTCCGTAATGTGTTGTATTAATGGAACATGATTCCGTTTTAATGTAAAATATATTTTATTCAAAAGTTTACAATGTATTAAACTTAACTTTAATAAAATTATTCTTGTATCAAATTTTATTTTAATATCACTCTAAGATCACTTAGAAACTTGTAAATTTAGATAACTTACAAAAAACTTTTAATTTGAGAACAGTTACAACAGTAACAATAATAACAGTAACAAAGAAAAGCTGCACCGATCTCTCCTCCCCCTTATTCTCAGACCACCCGCTGCACTTGGTCTTGGATACTCTACCATCCCTGCCCGCAGGTGGTGGCATGGTGTTTCTGGGCTTGATACCAAGCTTATTCTTTCTAACATCTTGGGTACTGTGCACCTCGAGGGTGGGGGACGTCGGCGTCAGGCGGCAAGTTGGAGGGTCCAGCTTTGGGCTCTTCAGAGGCTGGTGTGGGGATTGGAGTGGGAGTAACAGTTGATTCTGTCAATGGACGCGGGGTCTGGGCATGTTCCCTTATTGCAGCAGCTAATTCCAACATGCCGTCCCTCATGTTGAGCAAAACTGTCTGAACCAGCTGCAACATTCCCTCCCTCATGGTCAGTGACGTGGTTTGCACTACCTCTGACATTCCCTTCCTCATGGTCACTATTCCCTCACTGATGGACCTGGATATGGTTCCATTTCTCGTGTCATTGCTGTTACTTCTCCCGATAGTCCCGCTACCCCATCTCTCACCCCACTGACGGCATCCAGGAGTGATCGGGTAAGGTCAATGCTCTCCGCACTAAATGACATCATCTGAACCACATCTGTTAGATACTGCACCTCAGGAGAGCGCGGTCGAGCTTCCTTCCCCTCCTCCCCACCGGTGTGGCTCGCATCCCAACACTGGGACCCACAGCCTGGTACGGTGGGGCCCTGGGTGTGCCTCGCTGCACCACACCACTGAGACTGGCAACCTCGGAAGGTGGGGCCCTGGGTGTGCCTCACTGCACCACACCACTGAGACTGGCAACCTCGGAAGGTGGGGCCCTGGGTGTGCCTCGCTGCACCACACCACTGAGACTGGCAACCTCGGAAGGTGGGGCCCTGGGTGTGCCTCGCTGCACCACACCACTGAGACTGGCAACCTCGGAAGGTGGGGCCCTGGGTGTGCCTCACTGCACCACACCACTGAGACTGGCAACCTCGGAAGGTGGGGCCCTGGGTGTGCCTCGCTGCACCACACCACTGAGACTGGCAACCTCGGAAGGTGGGGCCCTGGGTGTGCCTCACTGCACCACACCACTGGGACTGGCAACCTCGGAAGGTGGGGCCCTGGGTGTGCCTCGCTGCACCACACCACTGGGACCCGCAACCTTGGAAGGTGTGAAACTATGGAATGTCCCACCAACACTCAAACCACTAGTCATGAGCAGCACCTTCTCCAAAGTCAGTACAACAGTGGAAGCTTCATCCAGCTACATCCTCTCCCCCTCACCGACATGTTCTTGGTCTGGAGGATTGGATTGGAAGATGTTCTCCTCTTCAGGCTCATCCTTGTCTGACTCTTCTTCTGCATTGTCAAGGTTGGCCTCAAAGTTCTGCAAAAGATAACAGAACAGTCAAATGGTTAGCAGAAGAGGGGGCAGGGTGAGTGGCATGAGTAGGCTCACACAGCAGGCTGATTTGAAGAACCATGATGAATTTTTGCAGGACTTACCCTCAAGTGTGGGCCCAGCTTGTGCAGTACCAATTGTTTTTTTCCAGGCAGGACCCATCAAAGCAGCGACCCTCTCTTCCAAGGGTGTCACAGTAGGTGCAGATTTGATGGGCCTCCTCCTGTTCCATGTTTTTTCCCTTTTAGTATGTGCCACCTTTCTCTGCAAAGATGAAAATGCAACTTTTTAAAGAGAGGGTGTTTTTCTGCTGAGTGGAACATATATAGCTGGTCACATTTACAATTGCAATTCCATTGAATAAATGAAAATATTACTTACACTAACTTCTTGACCAAGGTCCTGTCACTTCTTTTTACACTGACCTCCAGATTTCGTGGTGGTCACCATTGCGCAGTAATCTTCTGCAACTTGGTTCCACAGCATTTTTTCATTTCTTTGGGTGGAACTTTTACGTGACCTCTGCTGGTGTCCAGCTCCTGCCATCTGTTCTCAATCACAGAAACTAGTGCCTCCACTTCTTCCTGTCAGAAATTCTTGGTCCTTGCACTGCGTTGCATCTTGTATTGCTCCAGCTGCGATTTTCCCAATGCTCCCACACAGCACTCCTTCTCACACACAACTGGCTCTTTAAAAATTGCCAAATCCGAACTGTACTGAGCATGCGCGTCCATTGGCACATTGTCAAAAACGTAACTTTTTTTCCCCGCGCATGCGCAGAAGGTGCAGCGTTGTTTTTCGGCGCAGACAGCAGGCCCCACCCGCTGAGGTGACTGGACACGCTGCATGGTGCCAAATTCTAATTATACATCGGGGAAACTTAGGCAAAATATTTCTGGTGCATTTCTGGCCTAGAAAAATGAGCGTAACTCTGGCAATACGCCAGAAAACGGGCTTGGGGAAAATTGAGCCTTATCGGTTAGAGAAGATTGCGATATTACAGGAAATTAAATTTAATGAACACTAAGTCCCTACACAAACAACTATGAGCAATGTGGACATTATGAATCAGTGACACTGAGTCAGAGAGGATGTGAAAACTTCTGATGACAAGGTCGTGGAAGGCATAGAACCAGTTATCCCATCACTGACTGAGTTCAGAAAGGCAATCGCAACTGTGTGAAGCATTACCTGCAACTGAGGACCTTTTTGGACTGGTTAAGACATAAACATTGTTCATTGAGAAAGGCACAAATAATATTAAGCAATCTATTGCTGTATAGATTTTTTAACAGAATGAAATTATGTTCAATTCAATCTGGCCGTTACGTCATTTATCTAATGCAGCAAATCGCCAAACTCTACCATCGTGAACAGTCTGATCATTTCAGTCAGTCTCGAGAGGGCTTGTTGTAGTGAAGATCGACTGTATTTCTGTGTGCGGATATCAGGTTAAGATAGGAGTAGGCTGTAAGATAATGCTCCAATCTCAAATTAGCTGCTAAGGATCATCATCAAGGCTCACACATGACATGAAATTTGTCACTTGGACAAGGCACCAGAGGATGATCTTTGCCTGCGGAACCATACCCAAGGAAGAAAAAATGTACTTCAGGAGTTACAGAACACGTTTTCCATTGAAATACAGCAATAAGTTACAGAAGAATTTGATCCGGCATATAAAAATACACATTGTAAAAGAATTAAAACATAATACACAAAATACAATGAAAACACATAAAATGCCATTGCTTACCTGCTCATAAAGGAGTTTGCTTTGGTCTCTTTCTGCAGTTAAAACTTTGACATTTGCCTGGATTTCTGCCATGTGCCTTTCATATTTACTCAACATGGCTTGAAGATCGTCGCGCTCTTTGATAACACATATGAGTTCAGACTCATAGCTTCCTCCCTAATTTTAAAAAATTGACATGAAAGTTGAAACAATCTTAAATAAGCTGGATAAGTGATCAACACTTCCTGCATGAGTATTGCTACATAAGATTTTGGAGCTCTTTCAGAAATCCAATTGGTATATAAATACACGAAGGTTGTTTATAGTTGTAGATACCCTTTAAAGTCCTTCAAAGGCTTTTGGAATTAGTGTCACCTTATTGTTATAATTATTTAATTGCCCCATCCATTTAAATTTCACTTGCGTACAATTATCCGCTCCCACCACTTCTGCACACTTTATACTAGTCTTAATTTGTACGTTAATGAGCTGACCTCAGGAGATTGACGGCAAATTGCACACTTCCATTTGAGTCAATATAAGAAGTGCCAATACCCATTCTGTTACAGTATAAACAAATCACATACATTAATAGAAAAGAAAAGCATGGCAAGTGAGATACTCCAGGAAGTGTAAACGCAAAACCTTTAATACATTTCCAGCAGGTCTCCCAGGCATTGCTTACAGTGATTCATAAGTTTGACAAGAACAGTCATGCTGTGCCAAGCAGTATTATCAGGGATAGAAACATAGAAAATAGGAGCAGTAGTAGGCCATTCGGCCCTTCGAGTCTGCACCACCATTCAATATGATCATGGCTGATCATCCATCTCAACACCATATTCCCACTTTTTCCCCATACCCCTTGATTCTAGAAATCTATCTATCTCCCTCTTAAATATATTCAGTGAATTGGCCTCCACAGCCTTCTGTGGTAGGGAATTACACAGGTTCACCATTCTTTGAGTGAAAAAATTTCTCCTCATCTCGGTCCTAAATTTCCCCGTATCCTGAGATTGTGACAACTTGTTCTCGACTTCCCAGCCAGGGGAAACATCCTCCCCGCATCCAGTCTATCCAACCCAGTCAGAATTTTATATGTTTCAATGAGATCCCCTCTCATTCTTCTAAACTCTAGTGAATACAGGCCTGGTCGACCCAATCTCTCCTCATAAGACAGTCCTGCCATCCCAGGAATCAGTCTGGTGAACCTTCGCTGCACTCCCTCTATGGCAAGTATATCCTTTCTTAGGTAAGGAGACCAAAACTGCACACAATACTCCAGAGGTGTGGTCTCACCAAGGACCTGTATAACTGTAGTAAGACATCCTTGCTCCTGTACTCAAATCCTCTTGCAATAAAGCCAACATACCATTTGCCTTCCTAACTGCTTGCTGCACCTGCATGTTTGCTTTCAATGACTGGTGTTCAAGGACACCCAGGTCCCTCTGTACACCGACACTTCCCAAGCCATCACCATTTAAATAATACTTTTTCCTTATGTTTTTCCAACCAAAGTGCCCACTCATTCAACCTATCTAAATCACCTTGCAGCGTCTTTGCATCCTCCTCACAAGTCACAATCCCGCCAAGTTTTGTGTCGTTAGCAAACTTGGAAATATTATATTTGGTTCCCTCATCCAAATCATTTATATATATATTGTGAATAATTGGGGCCCAAGCACTAATCCCTGTGGTATCCCACTAGTCACTGCCCACTACCCCGAAAAAGACCCGTTTATTCCTACTCTCTGTTTCCTGTCAGTTAACCAATTTTCGATCCATGCCAATACATTAACCCCCAATCCTATGCGCTTTAATTTTGCACACTAATCTCTTATGTGGGACTTTATCAAAGGCCTTCTGAAAATCCAAATACACTGGTTCTCCCTTATCTATTCTATCAGTTACATCCTCAAAAAACTCCAGTATGTTTGTCAAACATGATTTTGCTTTCATAAATCCATGTTGACTTTGTTTAATCCCTTTGATATTATCTAAGTGTGCCAGTATCACTTCCTTTATAATAGACTCCAGCATTTTCCCTACTACTGATGTCAGGCTAACCGGTCTGTAGTTCCCCGTTTTATCTCTCCCTCCTTTTTTAAATAGTGGGGTTACATTCCAGTCTGCAGGAACTGTTCCATAATCTGTAGAATTTTGGAAGATGAGAATCAATGCATCTACTATTTCCATGGCTACCTCTTTTAGTACTCTGGGATGCAGATCATCAGGCCCTGGGGATTTATCTGCCTTCAGTCCCATTAGTTTCTCCAGCACTATTTTCTTACTAATTATCATTTCCTTTAATTCCTCTTGCTTATTAGACCCTTGGTTCCCCAGCATTTCTGAGTCATTATTTGTGTCCTCTTCCATGAAGACAGAACTGAAGTATTTATTTAATTGTTCTGCCATTTCCTTGTTCCCCATTACAAATTCTCCATTTCTATCTGTAAAGGACCTACATTTGTCTTCACTAAACTTTTTCTTTTTAGGTACTTGTAGAAACTTTTGCAGTTGGTTTTTATGTTCCTTGCAAGTTTACTCTCATACTCTATTTTTCCCCTCTTAATCAATCTCTTGGTCCTTTTTTGCTGAATTCTAAACTGCTCCCAATCCTCAGGCTTGCTACTTTTTCTGGCAACTTTGTATAACTCCTCTTTGGATCTAATACTATCCTTAATTTCTTGTTAGCCATGGTTGGGCCACTTTTCCTTTTGTGTTTTTACACCAGAAAGGAATGTATAACTGTTGCAATTCATGCATTCGTTCCTTAAATATTAGCCATTGCCTCTCCACCGTCATGCCTTTTAATGAATCTTCCCAATCTATCATAGCCAATTCATTCCTCATACCTTCGTAGTTTCCTTTGTTACTGATACTGTTCCATCAGATTTGGGACATCCTTGGATTCTGGAAGTACTGGGATCAGGTTTCAATGTCTAGCAGTAATTTGGGGAGAGGTAGAATCCCAGGGCCTGGGAGTACCAAGAAACACTGAAGATTGGGGTTGGGAAACACTGGGAAAGCTCCCAGGACGTGGGAACACTAGGCAATCAATCCGCATTCTGAGAGCATTGGGAATGGAGTCAAAGATGTACAGTTTGATCATTACATTCTCTGGTTCAATATTCTATTGCTGCTCTACATTGCTTGGAAATTTTGATCATTGTGTTTACAAAGGCACCTAGTCAGTTTTCAATTTAATCTTTAACTATTTTAACACAATTCATGGAATATGTATGTTGTCCATTTTTTCTTCCAATGTATAGTGAAGATTGCATTTGCCCGTTTCAAACTTTTTCTTTAGTTCTGGTGACATCCTATCAAAGCTCATGCGGCTCATACATCTCATCCCAAAAGACTGCGGACTGCGTACCAAGGAAGGAGCAGACTCAGCTGATGCATCCAAAGAAACTGTACAGAGAAAGCTTTCTGACAAGGGTGTATAACCCTCTTCTAGACAGATTCCAGTTTGCTCATTTAATTATTGTGCTGCTTAGCATTTTGTCTTTATAGTTTCTATGTATCATTTTACTGCAAATACATCTTCAACATTAGTTTGGCTTGGGTAAATTTGAAAAGTATATTTCTCTATCACCCAAAAGACAGTTGACTTATATAGTTCTTATACAAGATAGATTTTGGATTCTAGGGGAGTCAAGGGATATGGAGATATGGCTTAAAAGTGGAGTTGAGGTCGAAGATCAGCCATGATCTATCTTATTGAACGGCGGAGCAGGCTCGTGGGGCTGTATGACCTACTCCTGCTCCTAATTCTTATGTTCTTAAGTCTTCAGTAAGTAGTTCACATGATTACAGGGTTAATTATTAGACCTGGATGACACTAGCACAGCTACAGCAGTGAATCAGGATGCATGTTACAGTTGATAAGAGACTTGGGGGTAGATTTTAGTCTGAGCCCACTTTTATGCCCACATTACACCCAAAAAAAGGATGCAATGCATACCAATTTCTAACCGGTAATCTGCTTATTGATGCAAGCAGATTACCGGTTAGAAATTGGTATGCATTGCATCCTTTTTTTGGGTGTAATGTGGGCATAAAAGTGGGCTCAGACTAAAATCTACCCCCAAGTCTCTTATCAACTGTAACATGCATCCTGATTCACTGCTGTAGCTGTGCTAGTGTCATCCAGGTCTAATAATTTACTAGGAAATAGTGTTGGAAAGAAAGCTCGAACTGTGACAATTGCTTCTGAGGTAGATAAACTGATCATAGTCGATGGTGTTATTTCCAATTTGCAAACAAGCAGCTATTGGAGTCCATCAATGGGAACACATACTTTTCATCTTAATCCAATTGATTCTTATTCTAAACTTGGCTGTTTTTGTACGGACAGCTTGGAGTCTCTGACTAAAGGTATTAATTTTCAGTTAAAAAAAAACTTCCCATTTCACCAGCATCGTATAGTTCAATGCTAATGGCATCACTAATATGATTCCAGATTGCCCAAAGAAGATTTTTTAGGACCATAATGCATCCTCAAGAAAATTTGACTTAATGTAAAGCACTGTGGTCACTTATTTTTCAACAAGAATACTGTTTGTAGTGCATCACTGCAATTGATGAATTCACAGATCCTTTCCTGGCACACCCATGTTGATCAGCAACAACCACAAAGTTTCACGGTTGAATTAAAAGCCTTTGAGATCGAGAAAAGCTGCAGAGAACAATCTATTGAAATCACGTTGTTATATGATGGTCTTCAGGTGCTTTTTCTCATTCCCAGCACAATGGACTACATTCACAGGCAAGCACACACTTCCTATGAACTGAGATATGACCTTTTGCACAAAATAATGTGAGAAATAGTGTGCTTTGGATGAATAATAAATCTGTTTAGTCATTCTGATCATTGGCTGATAATATAGACCATATATCTCAGGCTATAACTATGAATCTGTATTTCAGAAGGGCATTTAAAACTGTCTCAAATAATATACATTCAAAAATGTGCATGCCCATGGGATAGAAGGTGAAGTATTAAGAGGAACTGATGTGCAGCTGATAGATAGAAAACAAAGGAGAGTGTTGTGTAGGGAGATGTCAGAGTGGAAACCAAATGCCAGTGGAACGCAACAGAGTTGATGTTGGGCTCACTATTGTTTATCATTTTTAATATAAATGATTGAGGATGGAACATTGTCCAAGGTGTCAAAAGTCTTTAGATGAAGCCAAATTATGTGCAGTGGTCAATGATGCTAACTGATGTACAACAATTCAATGGGATCTGCACAGGCTATGCAAATAGGCAGAGAGGTAGCAGCTGGAAGTCAACACAGTTAAACTTTATGTCATGAGATTAAGTAGAAGCACAAGTTTAGATTACATATTAAATGGCACTGGTCTTGTAATAGCAGAGCAAGAAAAAGATCTGGAAGTTTTGGTGGATAAATCATTAAAACTATTGGTTCAATGGTCATAGGAGATGAAGAAAGCAAATAAAATGTTGGGATACACAGCATTGCTATAGTTCCAGAATCACATTAAGGAAACTGCCATGTGGCTTGTAAGGTAGGCTAGATGAACCAATTGTCTTTAGCGGACCACAACATTACTAAGTTACTACGTTATTACTCTTTTCTGCCCTCAGCCTCTGCACCGAGCGATTTCTCATCCTCGGTGATTTCAATTCCATCTCAATTCACCATATCCTCGCTCCTCTGAGATCACTAGCCTCCAAGTCCTTGCTTAATCTCTCCCTCTCCATATTCATGGCCATCTTCTCAACCTTGCTATCTCAGGTTGCCTCTCTTTTCCTATCATCTCAATCATAGACAAGGTCATTTCTGATCCCTTCTTGTATCCTCCACCACTTCTGCATCAGCCCCCGGAAAAAATTCTGCTACAATTAAGTTACAACAGCACCTTCAAACACCCAACTGTCTCGTGTTTCTCTCTCCATTCACCATGATACTTCGGCAGCTATCTACCTACTCAATCACATCCTCACCTCCGTTTTTGCTGCCCTTGTCCCCAGCAAAGCCCCAACTCTCTCCTACCTTGGTTGTTCCTCCTAGAATAGCCCCCATCTTTAACGACAACAACTTGTATTTATATAGCACCTTTAACACAGTGAAACGTCCCAAGGTGCTTCATAGGAGTATTATGAGATTAAAAAGTTGACAAGCCGCACAAGTAGAAATTAGCGCAGGTGACCAAAAGCTTGGTCAAAGAGGTAAGTTTTAAGGAGCGCCTTGAAGGAGGAAAGAGAGGTAGAGAGGTTTAGGGCGGGGAGTTCCAGAGCTTGGGGCCTAGGCAACAGAAGGCACGGCCACCAAAGGTTGAGCGATTATAATCAGGGATGCTCAAGAGGGCAGAATTAAAGTGCAGACATCTCGGGAGGGGGGGGGGGGGGGTTGGAGGAGATTACAGAGAAAGGGATGGGTGAGGCCATGGAGGGATTTGAAAATAAGGATGAGAATTTTGAAATCGAGGCATTGCTTAACCAGACGCCAATGTAGGTCAGCGAGCACAGGGATGATGGGTGAGTGAGACTTGGTACGAGTTAGGACACAGACAGCAGAGTTTTGGATCACCTCTAGTTTACGTAAGGTAGAATGTGTGAGGCCAGCCAGGAGTGCGTTGGAAAATCTAGAGGTAACAAAGGCATGGATGAGGGTTTCAGCAGCGGATGAGCTGAGGCAAGGGCAGATGTTACAGAGGTGGATATAGGCAGTCTTAGTTATGCTGCGGATGTGTGACTGAAAGCTCATTTCAGGGTCAAAAATGACACCAAGGGTGCGAACAGTCGGGTTCAGCCTCAAACAGAAGTTGGGGAGAGGGATGGAGTTTATGGTGGGGATTAAAAACAATGGTTTCTGTCTTCCCAATATTCAATTGGAGAAAATTTCTGCTCATCCAGAACGCAACTTCGCTCCTTAAGTTCAAGGGGCGCAGACTTGAACGTATATGGCTGATAACTGATATCTGGCTGGAAAAATCAAGCACTATCACATTCAAATCCCTCCATTGCCTCATCCCTTCCTATCTCTGTATCCCTTCCAGCTCGAATACCCACCAAGAATTCTGTATTCCTCCAACTCTGGAACCTTGTACATCCCCTCACTCCTTTTACCCTACCATTAAGCAGCTATGCCTTCAGCCGTCTAGACTCTAAGCACTGGAAATCCCTCCGTAAACCTTTCCATCTCTCCACCCCACTCTCCTCCTTTAAGATCCTCCTTAAATCTGCTCTGACCAAGCTTTTAATCACCTCTCCTATTCTTGCCTGATTACACTCCAGTGAAGCACCTTGGGATATTTTCCTACATTAAAGTCACTTTAAAATGTAAGATGTTATTAAAATCTTACCTCTGCATACACTTCCTGTATGTGCCAATCAACTTCCTGTCGTCAGATTTTTGTCACACTTTTTGTGTCATCTTTTTTCCATTATAAATTCCGCAATCTGGTCACGAATTTAATGCAATCTAGTGACTGGGTTCCCACAATTCTCTCAAAATGCTTTTTGTTTGCAGTGTACCTAATTTCCCAGGATGTATCAACACTGTTCAGTCAGCTTAACGGAGAAATATTTGAAATTTTGTTTCTAGCAATTTCTGCTCAAATGTTTTTCAATATTATTTGAAGAGTAGCTAGAGGACAAATTTCAAAAGCCTTACTGAGGTCAAATTCATTTTAAGTGTTTTTATTTAAGAAAGGGGAGACTGTATATATTTGTGATAGAAAAAATGCTAGTGTCTGATTACACACCTGTTGTAGCCTTTGTGTCCTGTAAACCTTAGAAAGCGAAAGAAAAGAAAGAGGCGAGGGGAATAAAGTGTCTTTCTTCACATAATTTTACACTCCTTAAACCTCTCCGCCTCTCTCTTTTCCTTTAAGACACTTTAAAAAACCTACCTCTTTGACCAAGCTGTCCTAATATCTCTCCTTCTTTGGCTCGGTGTTAATTTTTGTCTGATTACGCTCTCGTGAAGTGCCTTGGGATGTTTTACTAACTGAAGGCGCTATATAAATGCAAGTTGTTGTTGTTCAAATAAACACGTTTGAAATTTGAGGTCAGCTAATTAGCTCAACTGTGTTTTGTTGAAAGTTATAGATCAATGCTAATGGCATAACACCTGTAAGACACCGATTCTAATTTTGAACATCAATAAGGCAAATGGAGAGACAGACAAACAGACAGACAGACAGAAAGACAAAGATAAAGGCAGACAGGTAGTTTCTTACATCATTCTAATTTGATTTTTTTTTAAATACAGAAATTGAAATTCAAAAGCAAGCAAAACATCTTGGAGGCAATCAGATAGGATATGAGGAACAATTGAAACTGAGGATGAGGGGACCTATAGCCTCTTGCCACCTGTTCTTGGGGGTAGTGGGAGTGCAGGGAGTGGATGGAGGGTTAAGGGCAAGATGAGTTACAATGGGTCATGGAGAAGAGGATACAGGTTGAATGGGTAGTTCAAAGGATATGAGGCAAGGGGAATGGGTACTAGAAAGGTGAAGAGGTAGGGGATGCTATGGGAATGAAGGGGTGGGAAGAAGCACACGTGATTGAGGCAGACAAAAGAAAGGAAGCAACTGAGGATCACATTTTCCCACAACCCACACCACAAATGCAGTCCAACCGTTGGTGGTTCCTTTCCCTGTCACATCACACTATGCCACCTCCCACCCAAGGAAAAGAAAAAAAGGATCAAAATTAAGAGTTAAGGAGAGAGATTCAGAAGAGAAAAAAGAAATGAAATACAGAATTGGGGGTGGGCAGAGGAGAGAGAGCGTGAGAGATAGAGTGAGAGAGAGAGAGAGAGAGGAAGTAACAGCAATATGAAGACAGCAGAGGTAGGTGAGAGAGACCATAATCTCTGGCTTATCACGTTATGGGAGATCGACTAGTAATATAATAAAAATCATACATCACATACTACCTGCCACATTCATATTATAAATTCATATTATAAATTCCTATGTCCTAAATTGCCCATGTAAACATGTTACACTATAATTGGACTCTCCCATCATCACAATTCCCTGTTAGGCATTCCACCCTGGGACATCTCACTTCTTCATGCCTCAGTAACTAGCAGAGAGCTGAAAGCAGCAAGGAAATGATAGTGAGATAAAGCCCTGGGATTTGAACTCACAACCTTGGTTGAGAATATATACAGGTACCTTTAAAGAAATATCTTCATAGAATTACTTTGTTTCAAATAAAGTACCTTTACAGGAGATGAGCGCAGTGGACTACGTCCTCTGGATGAATTGCCTTGGCTTGAAGGTTTGCTTCTCAACATCTTTAACAAGTATTCTACCTCAGCTTTATAGAAATCTCTTTCCTGTGCTATATTCCTCACAAATGTGTCTAAAAGAAAAGGAGACTTATTTTGCTCATATGAACGCAGCTGAGATTCCGTACTTTTGGATTCAGGAGTAAATTCAAAATCTGAAATGAAACAAGCAGAAAAGTAGAATGAGAACAATGCTACAAGCTTATCAATCAACTATTTCATCCAGCAACCTGTTTACTTCATTATTCTGTATTTTGTAAATATAACATTTTTTTTTAAAAAAAGAACTCAGTGAGGTGGTGGGTTCTGGCTTTTCCACTTTAGACAACCATATTTGGCACTCAACATACCTAGGTCAGCAGCAATTACTCAGCCAGATAGCATGCCTTAACTCGAAACTCAGTGAAGCATCCCATATTAAATGCTCTCTCCTTCTACTGTATTGCCAATTTGCTGGGGCCTGGACTAATAATCCAGAGATGTGAGCTCGAATCCCACCATGGCAGCTGGGGAATTTAAATTCAGTTAATTAAATAAATCTGGAATGAATAGTTAATCATCAGTAATGGTGACAAAGTAACTACTGGATTGTCGTAAAAATCCATCTGATTCAATACTGTCCTTTAGGAATCTGCCATCCTTACCCGGTCTGGCCTATGTGTGACTCTAGACCCACAGCAATGTGGTTGACTCTTAACAACCCTCTGAAATGGCCTAGCAAGCCACTCGGTTAAGGACAATTAGAGATGGGCAATAAATGCTGGCATTGCCAGCGACGCCCACATCCTGAGAATGAATTTTTTTTTAAAAATCGGCTAATAATGTCTGAAAATCTGAGATGTCATCGCTGCTTTTCAGAATATTGTAGCCAGCAGATACCCTGGTGAAGATTACAAACTTATTAAGTTTATAATTATTAGCAGAGCTATAATGTATGAAATAATTAAAAACTTTCCTCTTACACAGACTCATTAATTGACTAATGGTACATTTTGCATGACACAGGAATTTACCTTACTTGTAGTTCTCTTCTCCCTTCCTCTCCATAAAGCACTGACTCGTTAGCATGGTTTCAAAGGTACCAGCAGCCCATGCCCAATGGTTCTCCCCTATGCGCCTGGACAGCATGTGTGGCAGGCTATTTTGACTATAAGACTCAAGTCAAGCCTGATTATGCTGTCACCTGATGACCAGCTGCATATCTTTTCCAGCAAGTCACTGGATTTCAAGCAAGAATGTCAACCGTGGCTAATTTTTTAATTTTTCTCCAGCATTGTAGGGCCCCCACCATCCGTTGGCTGAAACGAACTAATTCAGCACCGATCAAGGATTAGACCTCAGAACTTTTTGGGTCTGTCCGCTTTAATACTACACCAGGAAATGTAATTAAGATTAAGCTATCTGGGAAGCTCAATACCCGGAGTTTCAATGTGATTCAACGCTTCAAAAAACCTAAATTATTTTGCTGCCTAGAAGTTGTGGATTTTTATACATTTGATCACTTTTTCCAAATGACAGCCAACCTGTATCATGGAGTTTCTCAGCTTTATTTTGTTGGCACTTCTCAAATTGAACTAATACCCCACTGCTCCCTTCAGTCTTCGCCTGTAATTCTGCTCTAATTTCCTCAAGTTGCTTCTTGGACTTTGCTGTATCCTGGAGAAAGGGAAGAAATAACTTTTAAAAGGAGGCAATTAATATTAGAAAATATGTGCCAAATACCAAAAAAACTAATATTTAAGAACTGCCATTTAAATTTTCTGTTTACCCGAGCCCCAGCCCAATTCCAACCTAATAAACTCAAGCCAAATTGAATGCAAAAAACTTGCAAAGCCAGATTCAATATGAAAAATTGTTTCTATTCTTTTTGTCTGATATCGTTCAGATTTCTTGACAGAGAGCTACCTTTCTACACGAAACCAAGTCAAGCTAGTAGTAATCTAGTCTGATTAAAACCCTGAGCAAGCTTAGTTAGACTGAACTTTTTGGTCCAGTATAATGTTGATGGTTGTTATCAATATTACAAATCACACTAAATCAGGTTCAATTTTGACTCTGCAAAATTACATAGCACCACTTACTGATCTCAGTTTTACGATGGCTTGCTCCAACACAACAATGTCCCTCTCTTGCTTTTCAATTTCAATCTATTACAAAGATATTCAATTATTATACTTCAACAATACAGTACCATCTAAAATTGGCTGTAAAATGATCACATTTGTTCCATGTATTTCAAGTAAATGATGCCTGCATCGTAATGCAGTTTAGGTACAGCAAAAATTAAATACCATGCAATATATAGTCAGTTACTCATCTTATGATGTATGTAACCGGCATTATGATGTAAACATAATTATGTAAACTTTCATTGCCTTTTAAGGCATGGGTGTCCATATAAAAATGAATGTTTCCAATGCAGAGCTTCAACTAGGTTATTTGCAGCCATTATATATGAAATAAATTAATCTATGAACTTAAGAGTCCCTTATTGGAAATATGACATTCCATAAGCTATTTTAATTTCACTGCATATGCAATATTGGCCATCTCACCTCACTGTCAGTTGTGTCTCCTGCCATCTGATAATGAACAGGACAAGAGTCATGGAGAAGTCTACAGACATCCTATTTTCCCAGATGCAGAGGCATATAGTGTAATAAGAATAAAACCACACAAACTCAGCAGCGACCTCAGCATCAGCCTCACACATGATGCCGGCACACCCGGCCCAGTTGACCCTGGAAAGTCCTCCTCACTAACATCTGGGGACTTGTGCCAAAATTGGGAGAGCTTCCCCACAGACTAGTCAAGCAACAGCCTAACATAGTCATACTCACAGAGCCATATATTTCAGCCAATGTCCCAGATTCCTCCATCACCACCAGCAGGACAGACCCAACAGAGGTGGTGGCACAGTGGTATACAGTCGGGAGTGAGTGGCCCTGGGAGACCTCAACACTGACTCCAAACCTGATGAAGTCTCATGGCTTCAGGTCAAGCTCTGGTAAGGCAACCTTATGTTGATTACCATGTACTGCCCTCCCTCAGCTGATGAATCAGTACTCCTCCATGTTGAACACCACTTGGAAGAAGCACCAAGGGTAGCAAGGGCACAGAATGTACACAGAATGTGGGGGACTTCAATGTCCATCAACAAGAGTGGCTCAGTAGCACAACTACTGACCGAGCTAGCCAAGTCCTGAAGGACATAGCTGCCGGACTAGGACTGTGGCAGGTGGTGAGAGAATCAACACAAGGGGAAAAATCTACTTGACCTCGTCCTCACCAATCTACCTGTCGCAGATGCATCTGTCCACGATAGCACTGGTAACAGTGACTACTGCACAGTCCGGTGGAGATGAAATCTTGTCCTCACTGAGGACACCCTCCATCGTGTTGTGTGTGCCTGGCCAAAGACCGCCCTAAGTGGAGAAAGAACATCCGGTAGGGCGCTGAGCACCTCGAGTCTCGTCACCGAGAGCATGCAAAAAACAAGTGCAGGCAGCGGAAGGAGCGTGTGGCAAACCAGACTCCCCACCCACCCTTTCCTTCAATGACTGTCTGTCCCACCTGTGACAGAGACTGTAATTCCCATATTGGACTGTACATTCACCTAGGAACTCACTTTTAGAGTGGAAGCAAGTCTTCCTCGATTTCGAGGGACTGCCTATGATGGTGTCATTACCACCGTGCTAAATGGGATAGATTAAGAAGACCTAGTAGCTCAAAACTGGGCATCCATGAGGTGCTGTGGGCCATCAGCTACAACAGAATAGTATTCCATCACAATCTGTAACCTCATAGCCCGGCATATCCCTCGCTCTCCCATTACTATCAAGCAAGGGGACCAACATTGATTCAATGAGGATTGCAGAAGAGCATGCGAGGAGCAGCACCAAGCATACCTAAAAATGAGGTGCCAACCTGGGAAACATGCAACAGAGGACTACATGCATGCGAAACAGCAAAAGCAACGGGCTATACAAGGCTAAGCGATCCCACAATCAAGGGATCAGATCAAAACTCTGCAGTCCTGCCACAGCCAGTCGTGAATGGTGGTGGACAATTAAACAACTAACGGAAGGAGGAGGCTCCATGAAAACCCCCACCCTCAATGATGGCGGAGCCCAGCAGGTGGGTGCAAAAGACAAGGTTGAAGCATTTACAACCATCTTCAGCCAGAAGTGCCGAATGGATGATCCGCACCGGCCTCCTGAGGTCCCCACCATCACAGAAGCCAGTCTTCAGCCAATTCGATTCGCTCCACATGATATTAAGAAACGGCTGAGCACACTGGATGCAGCAAAGGCTATGGTCTCAAAAAATTTCCCAGCTGTTGTGCTGAAGACTTGTGCTGCAAAACTAGCCGCACCTCTAGCCAAGCTGTTCCAGTACAGCTACAACACTGGCATCTAGCCAAAGATGTGGAAAACTACCCAGGTATGGCCTGTCCACAAAAAGCAGGACAAATCCAATCCAGCCAATTACCGCACCATCAGTCTACTCTCAACCATCAGTAAAGTGATGGAAGGTGTGGTCGACAGTGCTATCAAGCGGCACTTACTCACCAATAATCTGCTCATCGATGCTCAGTTTGGGTTCCGTCAGGATCACTTTGCTCCAGACCTCATTACAGCCTTGGTCCAAACATAGACAAAAGTGTGGAATTCTAGGGGTGAGGTATCGTGACTGCCCTTGACATCAAGGCAGCATTTGGCCACGTGTGGCACCAAAGAGCCTTAGTAAAATTGAAGTCAATGGGAATTAGGGGGAAAACTTTCCATTGGCTGGAATCCTAGCACAAAGGAAGATAGTTGTAGGTTGTTGGAGGTCAATCATCTCAGCCCCTGAACATTC
This sequence comes from Pristiophorus japonicus, assembly GCF_044704955.1. Classification (NCBI taxonomy): domain Eukaryota; kingdom Metazoa; phylum Chordata; class Chondrichthyes; family Pristiophoridae; genus Pristiophorus; species Pristiophorus japonicus. Next base: position 190,549,579 of record NC_091986.1, on the reverse strand, counting down.
CTCAGGGCAGTGTCCTGGGCCCAACCATCTTCAGCTGCTTCATCAATGACCTTCCCTCCATCATAAGGTCAGAAGTGGGGATGTTCGCTGATGATTGTAGTGTAGTTCCATTCGCAACTCTTCAGATAATGAAGCAGTCCATGCCCGATAGCAACAAGACCTAGATGACATTCAGGCTGTTAAGTATCAAGTAACATTCGCGGCACACAAGTGCCAGGCAATGACTATCTCCAACAAACGAGAGTCTAATCCACCGTCTCGTGGCATTCAACGGCATTACCATCACCAAATCCCCCACCATCAACATCCTGGGGGGTCACCATTGACCAGAAATTTAACTGGACCAGCCACATAAATACTGTGACAACAAGAGCAGGTCAAAGGCTGGGTATTCTGCAGCGAGTGTCTCACTCCTCTGATTCCCCAAAGCCTTTCCACAATCTACAAGACACAAGTCGGAGTGTGATGGAATAGTCTCCACTTGCCTGGTTCAGTGCAGCTCCAACAAGACTCGTGAAGCTCAACACCATCCAGGACAAAGCAGCCCGCTTGATTAGCACCCCATCCACCACCTTAAACATTCACTCCCTCCACTACCAGTGCAACATGTCTGCAGTGAGTGCATTCTACAAGATGCACTGAAACAACTCACCAAGGTTTCTTCCGCAGCATCTCCCAAATCTGCGACCTCTACCACCTAGGCGCATAGGAACACCACCACCTGCAAGTTCTGCTCCAAGTTACACACCATCCTGACATGGAAATATATCGCCGTTCCTTGAACATTGCTGGGTCAAAATCCTGGAACTACCTCCCTAAGAGCACTGTGGGAGAACCTTCACCACATGGACTGGAGCGGTTCAAGAAGGCAGCTCACCACCACCTTCTCAAGGGAAACTTTGGATGGGCAATTAATGCTGTAGCAAGGATGAGAACCTTTTTGAACAGTGTAAAATGACATGCTAAAACAAAAACCAGTTGACCAAGACAATAGTAAGCAGCAAGGTGAAGAGATATAGGCCCAGATTTTCCTCTCCGGCAGCACTGTCGCTGCAAGTGTGATGAGCAGAACTTACGCCCATCGCCCTGACCCAGACAGATTTTCCAGGAATAACAACTGAAATATTCTAGATGAGTTCCCAGCGATATTCCCATCTCTGATTGGGAATTCACCATTGGGGCTGCAAATGGCGTGGGTCAGGATTTAAATGCCTGCAGCAGCTTAAAGAGCTAAGCATCAACAAAAGAAATAGTTTTATTCTGACAAGCAGCATGAACATTTCTGAAATGTCTGTAAGGTTAGGTGCAGGGAACAGAGATTCCAAATTTTCTGAAGCTTACATAGAAGTGCTGCTGAACTAAATTCAGGTGCGAAGGGAAGGACTTTTTGGAACATAAGGAAGTTGGCTGGCCAAGGGAACAGCACAGGCACAATCAAAGTTGGTCCTGGAAGAAGGTGCCATCTCCACAAACCCCCTTTCACACCTATTCTGGGCTAAATAAGTTTAATTGATTATCAGAGGTCAGGCAAAGGAAGAAGTGTACTATGCATTTTTACCACCTTCAACCCACCATTTTGTGGGCTTCAACTCACCATTGATGTCCAGCAGATTCCTTTCACGCCCCAATTTTGAGCTACAACTGCAACTTTGTTAACACCCGACATACAAGCACCCACAAAAAGCCTCATGTCATATGCAATTACTTGTTCATGCACTTGTCAACACTCCCATTATGGTGTGAATGCAGTCACCTGGTTAAACTACATCTCTCTGCAGAGAGCATTCTTTTTTAATTCTTCTTAAAGACCAGAATACAAAAAAGTGCTTGGCCACAGATGGTGCCTCTCAACCCCGACCAGAGAAAATCTTAGAACTCCAAGAGAGTTGGGGCAGGTTACATGGTCGTCATGACACTCTGTTTATCTTCATTCTCATGCTGGAGGGTCATGCATAAAGTGTCAGCAAACTACATTATGAATTCTTCATGTTACTCTTTCTACTGAAAGTCACGCAAACTCATTATGACCTCTCTTGTCCTCCTCTAAATGTCATACAGCAATAAGCAGAGGATAGCCAAGATCTACCTCTTTCCTCAGTTTCCAGCTCTGCCAGCAGTGCTTTAAACAGTGCAAGGCGAGCACATAATGCAATACACAAAGCATAAGTAGGAAGGAGGAGCTAGAGGTGAAGGTTGAGAAGATGGACCTTCTTGACAGGAGGGTTTGAAGGCGGCAAATTCTGCTTTTACACACGCTTCTGGGATCTCTACCAGTACTACGGGAATCAAATTCCACAATAGTGTTGGTGTGCTGCAATTTGCCTTATAAGGAGGTCTCCTCATGGATAGCCTGGAGGAGGAAGGCACCCAAAGCCAGCAAAGGGGATCAGGCAGATAAGCAGCATGAACGGGATGTACAGGAGAATCCATTAGGCTGAAAGACATGTGTGCTCTACAGTCTTGAAATTAATGCTCGGGTCACTTACAGACCAGACTGAACTCCTTGGTACCCTGCAGCCACAATGCCAAGTGAAAATTTCGTTGGGGTCTGAATGACGCCATTGACATTTCTATATTAATTAGACCCCCGCCTGCCTACGGAGGGGCATCCTAGACATTCCCGAAAACCCAGGACTTCAAACAGCAGGGAGCATGAATGCCGCAGGCTGTGCTCAGTCACTATTTTAACTCCTTGCCCACATCATTCCTGCCGGGCAGGCAGGATTAAAATGGGGCTTTAGATTTGTCTGTGGGACAGTCAATTAAGAAGCTGCAGACATTCTAGCTCTGGTATTATCAGTGATACCAATATTTACTTTAAACAATTTGCACAACATGTTTTATGTATATATCCTTATATTTAATATATATTCAATTCAGTATATACAGCACATGTTTAATTGAAATCTCACTCTAAGTACTTACAGTACTGGAGTAAGAAATTTGACTTCTGGATGAAATGAACTTGAAGAGGGCATGGCAGACAACTGGGGAGAAACTAGAGAGAAAGGAGTTGGATTTTTGATCTAGGGTAGCAAGGGGATGGGGAGATGTGGGTTAGTGAGAAAGGAAAAGGTGGGGATGGGGGAAAGCAGCAGAGGCAGCTAAATAGATGGTCTCTATCTTGTTGATGGAAGAAAGTCGTAAGCTCCTGGAAGCTAGAGGTGAGGGTGTAAGGGGCAGGGGAGTGCAAGGCCCAGTAGCGTTTGATGTAGTCAAGCCAGATCTGGTAATGGATGAGTACACCTACCTGAGCATGTGCCTAATTTCCTAGGATGTAATAGTACCAGTCAACTTTATCTGATTCTTGAGGAAGTATTTCTGCTCATAAGAAATTAACTACCTGGAAATGCATGAGCAAATCAAGCATCACAGCGCTTCCCAATATTTTCCGAGGTCCTCTCATTTAAATAATTATGTAGTGCTCCCAATGCTGGGAGCAAGAAAACCAGAGGGCAGTGGAGGGGATAACCAATATTAAGCAGCATGAAAGAGTTGCTGCTGTACCTTAAAGGGGCATCTAAGCTTTCAAAGCACATCATCATCATAGGCAGTCCCTCAGAGTGGAGGATGACTTGCTTCCACTTAAGTGAGTACTCAGGTGAATAAGGAGTCCAATGCGGAACCTACAGTCTCTGTCACAGGTGGGGCAGACAGTGGTTGAAAGAAAGGGTGGGAGGGGAGCCTGGGTTGACGCACGCTCCTTCCGCTGTTTACGATTGGTTCCTGCTTGATCTCGACGATGGGACTCGAGGTGCTCAGCGCCCTCCCGGATGTTCTTCCACCACTTTGGGTGGTTGTGGGCCAGGGATTCCCAGGAGTCGGTGGGGATGTTGCACTTTTTAAATCAAGGAGACTTTGAGGGTGTCCTTGATGCGTTTCCTCTGCCCACCTGAGGCTCTCTTGCCGTGTAGAAGCTCCACGTTGAGCGCTTGCTTTGGGAGTCTCGTGTCGGGCAAGTAGATGATGTGACCTGCCCAACGGAACTGATCGAGCGTGGTCAATGCTTCGATGCTGGGGATGTTGGCCTGAGTGAGAACACTGACGTTGGTGCGTCTGTCCTGCCAATGGATTTTCAGGATCTTGCGGAGGCAGCCCTAGTGGTACTTCTCCAGCCTTTTGAGGTGTATGCTGTATATAGTCCATGTCTCAGCCATATAGGAGGGCGGGTATCACTACTGCTCTCTAGAGCATAGCTTGGTGCTGCGTTTGAGGCCTTGGTCTTCAAACATTTTCTTCCTCAGGTGTTCTTAGTTGCTGTTGGAAAGATTGCCGAGGAGATTGCAAGCGAGGGAGGAGGATTGCTTCCCTTACAGATTGAGCCCTAGAAGGAAGTGACAAGACGGGGTGGGGGAGGCATTCCATTGTCATGCATGACATTTTCTAACTTCTAATAAAATACTCCACCAACATCCACTTGCATGCTGCATGTTTGTGGATTCATTGGGAGGCAGAATGGTTAACTGCATAGCACTTCATCTCTGATTGTAGGCAAAGAAAGCCCACAACAGTGGCCACATCCCCAACCTAAAGCACCTAACGCACTTGGATGATGTGACCTTGGAAATTGTGGAGCCTTGGTCTATATAGCCCATTGAAAATGGTCATGCAAGTGGCAAACCCACATCCCCTTGCTGCTTTTTCTTCCCTCTACGAATCTGTCACACACTCAGGCATTCTATCAATAGGAAACCTAACAGGTACTACAATATCATAGCATGGCACATGTTGGGAAATTAAATTTGTTACAAAGGAGGTAATTTTAACTTTGGGCGATAGTGTAAAACATCTGTTAGACTACAATGGAAATTAAAATTTGGAGAGTTGTATAACGGGTGGCTTATCCAATATCACCAGTTTTACACATTGCCCGAAAGGAATGTTTGTTCCTAGTATGTTTCCATAGGTAAGGGGAAAGATAACCAATTTCAGAGCCTACAGTTATGGTGCCTTCCACCTCACAACAATGCAGCACTCACTCCACTATAGTCGGAATATTCACTCTGGAGACCACCGTCAGCTGCCAAGTTCAGGGACTGGTGCCATTCAAGCCCTTTACACCCAAAAATGCTGCTTTATAATTATTGTCAATACATTGAGTCATAGAATCATAGAATGGTTACAGCACAAAAGAAGGTAATTCGGCCAGTCAAACCCATGCCGGTTCTCCGCGAGAGCACTTCAGCTAGTCCCACTCCCCTGCCCTTTCCTGGTAGTCCTGCAAATATTTTTCCTTTAGGTCATCCCTTTTGAAAGCCATGATTGAGTCTGACTCTACCACCCTTTCAGGCAGTGCATTCCAGATCCTAACTGTTATGTATGTTAACTGGGTTTTACCTGCCACTGGAGGGCGCGACTGTCGGAGTCCTAATGGTCACTGGCAGACACGTGCAAGCTATGTATATAATGTTGGCAGCCATGTTGAATTCTCACTTTGAGAATAAATAAACTGGAGTAAGGTCATGCCTGAACTAGCTCACCGTACTTAGCACCGTGGAGTTTTTCGATACTTAACAATTGGCGACAAGTTAAAAATACGAACTTTCACGCAACCATGTCTGTTGCAATTTTGGAGAGATTTGTGGAAGGGGAAGACTGGAAGGATTTCACTGATCGCCTCGACCAGTACTTCGTAGCCAACAGATTGGAAGGAACCGATAACGCAATTATGCACAGGGCGGTTCTCCTCACCGTTTGTGGGTCAAAAATTTATGGCCTTATCAAGAATCTACTCTCACCGACTCGACCAATGGATAAGACTTACGATGAATTGTGTACGCTGGTTCGGAGCCACTCTAAACCGAAGGAAAGCATCATGGCGAGGTATCGTTTCTATACGCACAATCGCTCCGAGGGCCAGGACGTGGCGGAATTTGTCACCGACCTGAGACATCTCGCTGGGCCGTGCAACTTCTGAGCTGCGTTAGAGGAAATGCTGTGGGACATTTTTGTGCTTGGCATTGGTCACGGCCACGAAGTAATCCTTCTAAAGCTGTTGGCTGCTGAATCTCTGGACCTGATTGCCCAGGCATGCATGTCCACGGATGAAAACTCGAAACAGATGCTCTTCCCAGCATCGAAACTCGGTGCATAAAATAATATTGTCGGCAGGCAGAGCTGCACATGGCAGGGGCTATTCGTCCGCGTTCGTACGACCTGTAACTGCTCAAAGTCCGCCATCGGGGGTGAATCAAATTTCGCCTTGTTGGCGTTGCAGGGCTGTCATCGGGCCCATCAATGCCGATTCAAGCAATACGTATGCAAAGGCTGTGCAACAATGGGGCACCTTCAGCGAATGTGTCTGCAATCGAGCAAACGTGCTGAGACATACCACGTGGCTGAGGATGATCGATCTAGCGTGGATCAAGTGGCACAAGCAACTCAACCCGAGGTATGGGAAGAAGTGTATGGGATACATTCTTTCACCAAAAGTCCTCCGATAATGCTGGAAGTTAAATTAAATGGGGTTCCAGTATCCATGGAATTAGACACAGGTGCGAGTCAGTCAATAATGAGCCAGAGGGCTTTTGAAAAGCTGTGGAACACTAAGGCAAAAATACCTAAACTGAGCCCAATCAATGCGAAGCTGTGTAGCTGCACCAAAGAGCTCATACCAGTCATTGGCAGCGCGGCAGTAAAGGTATCGTACGATGGAGCTGTGCATGATTTATCGTTGTGGATCGTTCCAGGCAATGGCCCAACGCTGTTTGGCAGGAGTTTGCTTGAGAAAATTAAATGGAACTGGAACGATATTAAAGCCTCATCATTAGTGGATGACGCTTCGTGTGCTCAAGTGCTGAGCAAGTTTCCCTCGTTGTTCGAACCAGGCATCGGCAACTTCATGGGAGCCAAGGTGCAGATCCACCTAGGCCCGGATGCAAGACCCATCCATCACAAGGCTCGGGCGGTTCCATACATGATGAGGGAGAAGGTAGAGATCGAATTGGACAGACTTCAACGGGAAGGAATCATATCACCAATCGAGTTCAGCGAATGCACCAGTCCAATTGTCCTGTGTTGAAAAGTAATGGCACGGTCAAGATCTGCGGCGACTACAAGGTAACGATCAACAGGATCAGTACCCGTTACCAAAGGCTGACGATCTGTTTGCAACACTAGCACGGGGGGGGGGGGGGGGGGGGGGAAGTCGTTCACCAAATTGGACCTGACCTCCACCTACTTGACACAGGAGCTGGTTGAATCTTTGAAAAAACTGATGTGCATCAACACGCATAAAGGGCTGTTTATATACCACAGATGCCTTTTCGGAATTCGCTCGCCGGCAGCCATATTTCAGAGAAACATGGAGAGTTTGCTGAAGTCCATCCAGAGAACCGTCGTGTTCCAAGATGACATCCTGATCACCGGTCGTGATGCCACCGAACACCTGTACAACCTGGAAGAGGTTTTACGTCGTCTGGACAGAGTGGGACTCAAGCTAAAATGCTCCAAGTGCATTTTCATGGCACCAGAAGTCGAATTTCTGGGGAGAAAGATTGCAGCAAACGGCATCAGGCCTACAGACTCGAAGACAGAGGCCATCAAGAATGCACCCAGACCCCAGAGTGAGACGGAGCTGCGTTTGTTCCTGGGTCTTCTCAACTATTGCAGTAACTTTCTACCTAGTTTGAGCACATGTTGCTGAGAAAGGGTAATGACTGGGTTTGGGGCAAATCTCAAAACAGAGCCTTTGAGAAGGCCAAACACCTGCTATGTTCCAATAAATTACTGGTACACTATGACCCATGTAAGTGGTCAGTGCTGGCCTGCGACGCCTCATCATATGGGGTTGGTTGTGTACTCCAGCAAGCCAATATATCAGGCAAACTCCAACCAGTTGCATACGTGTCCAGAAGTCTGTCTAAGACTGAAACAGTCTATAATATGGTAGGGAAAGAGGCTTTAGCATGCGTATATGGGGTTAGGAAAATGCACCAATACCTGTTTGGGCTTCGTTTGAGCTTGAAACAGACCACAAGCTGCTCAGTTCATTGTTTTCTGAGAGCAAAGGTGTTGTATATACAGACTATGGAAGTACTCTCTGTGTTGTCACTGTGTGGTTGCATAAGATGGAGACTTGTTTACCTGATGTACTATCAAATAGGTTTACACTGTGTGTATACATGCTGGCACCACTAGAGGGTGCAATTGGTGGAGACCGGGAGTTTCCTGCCCTGGTGGCAGGGCCCAGTATAAAAGGCTGCACACTATGCTTGTGCCGCACTCTGGAGTGTGGAATAAAGGGCCAAGGTCACTACAGTTTGAGTACAACACATTGCTTCGTGGAGTCATTCATAAGTACATTACAGACATAACAAAAAGGTATAAACACCAGTGCCTCGTCCCGCATCCAAAGATGGGCACTGACGTTATCTGCTTATGGTTATGTCATCCGCCACAGACCAGGCACTGAAAACTGTGCTGATGCGCTTAGCCAACTACTATTGCCCACAACCGGGGTGGAAATGCCGCAGCCCGCAGACTTGCTGCTCATCATGGATGCCTTCGAGAGCGAGGGGTCACCCATCACGGCTCGCCAAATTAGGACCTGGACCAGCCAGGATCCTGTATTGTCAAGCGTAAAAAGGTGGGTCCTAAATGGAAATTGGTCTGCCATTCCCAGGGAAATGCAGGATGAAATTAAGCCTTATAGCCGCCGCAAAAATGAATTGTCTATTCAGTCTGATTGTCTGTTATGGGGTAATTGTGTTGTTATGCCAAAAAAAGGCAGGGGAACTTTTGTGCAAGATTTACACAGTACCCACCCAGGCATTGTCATGAAGGCGGCCATTGCCAGGTCTCACGTTTGGTGGCCCGGCACTGACTCGGACTTGGAGTCATGCATGCATAAGTCAACACTTGCATGCAACTGAGTAATGCACCTGTGGAGGCTCCGCTGAGTCTGAGTTCATGGCCATCCAAACCGTGGTCAAGGATCCACATAAACTTTGCGGGACCCTTTCTCGGCAAAATGTTTAGTGGTAGTAGATGCTTACTCCAAATAGACTGAATGCGTATTCATGTCATCCAGCACATCCACAGCCACTATTGAAAACCTCCGGGCCATGTTCGCCACCCATGGCCTGCCCGACGTCCTTGTCAGCGACAATGGACTGTGTTTCACCAGTCCGGAGTTCCACGAGTTTATGACCCGTAAGGCATCAAGCATGTCAGGTCTGCCCCTTTCAAACCCATGTCTAATGGTCAAGCGGAGCGGGCTATCCAAACCATTAAGCAGAGCCTAAAACGCGTGACTCTCAGCTCCCTACAGACCCGCTTATCCCACATTCTGCTCACTTACCAGACGAGGTCCCACTCGCTCACCGCAGTCCCTCCTGCTGAGCTGTGAAGAGAGGCCTCAAAACCAGGCCCTCCCTTGTACAATGACCTCAATGACCATGTCGAAACCAGAAGGCAATGACAGCAATGGTACCACGATCGCGCAGCCGTATCATGTTCATGACCCTGTGTTTGTCCTGAATTATGGTCTTGGTCCAAAGTGGGTTGCAGTCACGGTTTTGGCCAAGGAGGGGAACAGGGTGTTTGTAGTCAAACTGTTAAATGGCCAAACGTGAAACGTACAACAAGCACATCAACCAAACCAAACTGCAATTCACAGACAACCCAGAACAAACTGAAGATGACATCATCATTGACCAACCAACACACATCCAACAATCAGTTGACCCTTGCGTCATTCACGAAGACGAATCTACCATCCCTGACAATCCTGTCAGACCGACTGCTCCGCAATGCAGCAATGGTCCTACTAACTCACCCAAGCCTGGGTTCGAACTGAGAAGATCAATCAGGGAAGGCCCCGGACCGTGTCAACTAGTAAATACAACCTGTACCAAGGACTTTGGGGGAAATGATGTTAAATATGTTAACTGGGTTTTACCTGCCACTGGAAGGCGCAACTGTCAGAGTCTTAATGGTCACTGGCAGACACGTGCAAGCCGTGTATATAATGTTGGCAGCCATGTTGAATCCTCACTTTGAGAATAAATAAACTGGAGTAAGGTCATGCCTGAACCAGCTCTTAGCCTCGTGGAGTTATTCGATACTTAACACTAACCACTTGCTGCGTATAAAAAAATGTTCTTATGTCGCCTTTGGTTCTTTTGCCATACATCTTAAATCTGTGTCCTCTGGTTCTCGACCCTTCTGTCAATAGGAATAGTTTCTCGCTATCTACTTTGTCAAGACCCCTCATGATTTTGAACACCTCTATAAAATCTCCTCTCACTCTTCTCTGCTCCAAGGAGAACAACCCCAGTTTCTCCAGTCTATCCACGTAACTGAAATTCTTGGAATCATTCTCGTAAATCTTTTCTGCACCTCACTAAGAACTTCACATCCTTGCTAAACATAGAAACATAGAAAATAGGTGCAGGAGTAGGCCATTCAGCCCTTCAAACCTGCACCACCATTCAATAAGAGCATGGCTGATCATTCACCTCAGTACCCGCTTTCCTGCTTTCTCTCCATACCCCTTGATACCTTTAGCCTTCTTGAATATATCCAACGAATTGGCATCAACAACTCTCTGCGGTAGAGAATTCCACAGGTTAACAACTCTGAGTGAAGAAGTGTCTCCTCATCTCGTCCAGAATTGGACACAATACTCCAGTTGAGACCGAACCAGTGTTTTATACAGTTCATCATCATTTCCACGCTTTTGTACTCTATACCGCTATTCATGAAGCTCAGGATTCTGTAAGCCTTTTTAACTGCTTTCTCAAACTGCCTTGCCACCTTCAACGATTTGTGCACATATACCCCCAGGTCTCTCTGTTCATGCACTCTTTTTAAGATTGTACCCTTTAGTTTATGTTTCCTCTCCTCATTCTTTCTACCAAAATCTCATCGCGCTTTTCTGCGGTAAATTTATCAGCCACGTGTCCATCCATTTCACCAGCCTGTCTGTGTCCTCTTGAAGCCTATCATTATCCTCCTCACTGTAACTATACTTCCAAGTTTTGTGTCATCTGCTAATTTTGAAATTGTGCCCTGTGCACCCACATACAAGTCATTAATACACATCAAGAAAAGCAGTGGTCCTAGAACCGACCCTTGGGGAACACCACTGTATATCTTCCTTCAGTCCGAAAAACAACCGTTCACCACTACTCTCTGTTTCCTGTCACTTAGCCAATTTCGTATCCATGCTGCCACTGACCCTTTTATTCCATGGGCTTCAACTTTGTTGGCAAGCCTATTATGTGTCACTTTGTCGAACGCCTTTTGGAAATCCATATACACGTCAACCACATTGCCCTCATCAACCCTCTCTGTTACCTCATCAAAAAACTCGATCAAGTTACTCAAACACGATTTGCCTTTAACAAATCTGTGCTGGCTTTCCTTAATTAATCCATAATTGTCCTAATTATTGTTTCTAAAAGCTTCACCACTATCAAGGATAAACTGACTGGGCTATAGTTGTGGAATTTATCTTTACATCCTTTGTTTGAACAAGGGTGTAACATTTGCAATTCTCCAGTCCTCTGGCACCACCCCCATTTCTAAGGAGGATTGCAATTTCTTCCTTCAACGTCCAAGGATGCATCCCATCTGGTCCTAGTGACTTATCTACTTTAAGTACAGCCAGCCTTTTTAGTACCGCCTCTTTATCAATTTTTATCCCATCCAGTATCTCCTCCAGCTCCTCCTTCACCATGTTTATGGCAGCATCTTCTTTCTTGGTGAAGACAGATGCAAAGTGTGCATTTAGTACCTCAGACAAGCCCTCTGCCTCCATGTATAGATCTCCTTTTTGATTCCTAATCAGCCCACCATCTCTTATTACCCGTTTACTATTTATATGCATGTAGAAGACTTTTGGATTACCTTTTATGTTGTCTGCCATTCTATTCTCATACACTCTCTTTGCCCCTCTTATTATCTTTTTCACTTCTCCTCTGAACTTTCTAGTCATATGCACTCCTTTGTTGCTTCATCTTGCTCTCTATCTCTTTCGTCATCCATAGAGCTCTAACTTTAGTTGCCCTACCTTCCCTCCAACTGGTAATGTACTTCGACTGCAGCAAACTATTTCCACTTTAAAGGCATTGTTCCATTACAATTTTGCCTATCAATCTTTGATTCCAATTTACCCGGACCAGATCAGTTCTCATCCTACTAAAATTGGCCTTCCTCCAATTAAGTATTTTTACTTTAGATTTCTCCGTCCTTTTCCATAGCTAATCTAAAACTTTTGATACTATGGTCACTGTTCCCTAAATGTTCACCGACTGACACTTGCTCCACACCTCATTCCTAGAACCAGATCCAGGAATGCCTCCTTCCTCATTGGGCTGGAAACATACTGATCAAGCATGTTCTCCTGAACACACTTCTCTGCCCTTTACACTATTACGATGCTAGTCTATGTTAGGATAGTTGAAGTCCCCCATTATCACTATTCTATAGTTCTTGCATATCTCTGTAATTTCTCTGCAAATTTGTTCCTCCATATTTTTCCCACTAGTTGGTGGCCTATTATTTCTTGACTCTAACCACATAGATTCTGTCCTTGTTCCCTCCAGATGTTGGGAAGAGTGACCATAACATGATTGAATTTCTTAAGATGGAAAATGAAGCAGTCCGATACGAAACTAGGGTCCCGAATCTAAACAAAGGAAACTACGAAGGTATGAGAAATGAATTGGCTATGATAGATTGGGCATTACCGTGGACAGGCAATGGCTAATATTTAAGGAATGAATACATGAATTGTAACAGTTATATATTCCTTTCTGGCATAAAAACACAAGGAAAAGTGGCCCAACCATGGCTAACAAAAGAAATTAAGGATAGATCCAAAGAGGAGTTATACAAAGTTGCCAAAAAAAAGTAGCAAGCCTGAGGATTGGGAGCAGTTTAGAATTCAGCAAAAAAGGACCGAGAGATTGATTAAGAGGGGAAAAATAGAGTATGAGAGTAAACTCGCAAGGAACATAAAAACCGACCACAAAATTTTCTATAAGTACGTAAAAAGAAAAAGATTAGTGAAGAGAAATGTAGGTCCTTTACAGACAAAAATGGGAGAATTTGTAATGGGGAACAAGGAAATGGCAGAATTAAATACTTTAGTTCTGTCTTCACGGAAGAGGACACAAATAACATCCCAGAAATGCGAGGGAACCAAGGGTCCAGTGAGCAAGAGGAATTAAAGGAAATGATAATTAGTAAGAAAATAGTGCTGAAGAAACTAATGGGACTGAAAGCAGATAAATGCCCAGGGCCTGATGATCTGCATCCTAGAGTATTAAAAGAGGTAGCCATGGAAATAGTAGATGCATTGGTTGTCATCTTCCAAAATTCTATAGATTATGTAATAGTCCCTGCAGACTGGAGGGTGGCAAATGTAACCCCACTATTTAAAAAAGGAGGGAGAGAAAACGGGGAATTACAGACCGGTTAAGCCTGACATCAGTAGTAGGGAAATGCTGGAGTCAATTATAAAGGATGTGGTAACAGCACACTTAGATAATAGCAACGGGATTAAACAAAGTCAACATGGATTTATGAAAGGAAAATCATGTTTGACAAAACTACTGGAGCTTTTTGAGGATGTAATTGATAGAATAGATAAGGGAGAACCAGTGAATGTAGTGTATTTGAATTTTCTGAAGGCCTTTGATAAGTCTCTTATGTGGGGTAATGTTTTGACATGGATTGAAAATTGGTAAACTGACAGGAAACAGAGAGTAGGAATAAACGGATCTTTTTTGGGGTGGTGGGCAGTGACTAATGAGGCATCACAGGGATCAGTGCTTGGGCCCCAGCTATTCACATATAAATGATTTGGATGAAGGAACCAAATGTAATATTTCCAAGTTTGCTGACGCCACAGAACTAGGTGGGATTGTGAGTTGTGAGGAGGATGCAAAGACGCTGCAAGGCAATTTAGATAGGTTGAGTGAGTGGGCAAACACATGGCAGATGTAGATAATGTAGATAAATGTGAAGTTATCCAATTTGGTTGAAAAAACATAAGGAAAAAGTATTATTTAAATTGTGATGGCTTGGGAAGTGTCGATGTACACCAATCATTGAAAGCAAACATGCAGGTGCAGCAAGCAGTTAGGAAGGCAACTGGTATGTTGACCTTCATTGTGAGAGGATTTGAGTACAGGAGCAAGGATGTCTTACTACAGTTATACAGGGCCTTGGTGAGACCACACTTGGAGTATTATGTGCAGTTTTGGTCTCCTTACCTAAGAAAGGATATACTTGCCATAGAGGGAGTGCAGCGAAGGTTCACCAGTCTGATTCCTGGGATGGCAGGACTGTTGTATGAGGAGTGATTGGGTCGACTAGGCCTGTATTCATTAGAGTTTAGAAGAATGAGAGGGGATCTCATTGAAACATATAAAATTCTGACTGGGTTGGATAGACTAGATGCGGGGAGGATGTTTCCCCTGGCTGGGAAGTCTAGAACAAGGGGTCACAGTCTCAGATACGGGATAGGAAATTTAGGACCAAGATGAGGAGAAATTTTTTCACTCAGCGGATGGTGAACCTGTGGAATTCTCTACCACAGAAGGCTGTGGAAGCCAAGTCACTGAATATATTTAAGAGGGAGATAGATAGTTTTCTAGAAACAAAAAGCATCAAGGGGTATTAAAGCGGGAATATGGTGCTGAGATGGAGGATCAGCCATGGTCATATTGAAAGCCAGTGCAGACTCGAAGGGCTGAATGGCCTACTACTGCTCCTATTTTCTGTTTCTATGGGCCCAAGTTTCCACACGATAAAAAACGGGCGCCCCTCCGAGCTGGGCGCCCGTTTTTCGCGCCTAAAAAAAAAAATCGCAATTCTGGAGCGCCCTGCAGCTCCAGGGGGGCGGAGCCTACACTCGCGCCGATTTTGTAAGTGGGAGGGGGCGGGTACTATTTAAATTAGTTTTTTTTCCTGCCAGCAACGCTGCGCATGCGCGTTGGAGCGTTCGCGCATGCTCAGTGTGAAGGAAACTTTGGCACTCGGCCATTTTTGTAGTTCTTTGCAGCTGTTTAATTTTTGAAATTTTTTTTAATAAAAGCACATTGCCATCAGCACATCAGCACTTGCAGCCTTCTCACTGTCTCCTTCCTCCCACCCCCCCGCGGGAAGAACGGGCGCCTCCTCCCCCCCCCGCGGGAAAGAACGGGCGCCTCCTCTCCCCCACGGGAAGAACGGGCGCCTCGTCCCCCCCCACGGGAAGAATGGGCGCCTCCTCCCCCCTCCGCGGGAAAGAACGGGTGTCTCCTCTCCACCCCCCCCCCCCCGCGGGAAGAACAGGCGCCTCCCCCCCCCCCCACGGGAAGAACGGGCGCCTCCTCCCCCCCCGCGCGGGAAAGAACGGTCGCCTCCTTCCCCCCCCCCCCCCCACCCCGCGGGAAGAACGGGTGCCTCAGGCTGACTGCAGAATTCTCCGTGCCTGAAGCACTTTCACACAGGTAGGAAGATGGTTTATTTAATCTTTTCTTTGCTTATAAATGTTTATTCAGGTTGGATTTATTTGTATAATATTTGTAGAAGTATAAATAAGGATTTATTGTAGAATTTAATGACTTCCCTTCCCCCCCCCCCACCCTCCCCCCACCTCGTTCTGGACGCCTAATTTGTAACCTGCGCCTGATTTTTTTAATGTGTAGAACAGGTTTTTTCAGTTCTACAAAAATCTTCACTTGCTCCATTCTAACTTAGTTTGGAGTACGTTTTCACTGTGGAAACTTTGAAATCAGGCGTCAGTGGCCGGACACGCCCCCTTTTGAAGAAAAAATTCTGTTCCAAAGTAGAACTGTTCTACCTGACTAGAACTGCAGGAAAAAAAATGTGGAGAATTGCGATTTCTAAGATAGTCCGTTCTCCACCAGTTGCTCCTAAAAATCAGGTGCAAATCATGTGGAAACTTGGGCCCTATGTTTCTATTCTCCTTAGCTAATACTGCCAAACCACATCCTATCCTTCTTTCCTGAACACCTTATATCCAGGAATATTCAATACTCAATCCTGCCCTTATTTGAGCCAGGTCTCCATTATTGCCATGACATCATATTCCCATGTGGCTATTTGCATCTGCAGCTCACCAACCTTGTTTATTATGCTTTGTGCTTTCACATACATACACTGTAAACCTATCTTGGACCATCCTGTGTTCTCTCTTAGTTTGACCCCATCTAATATTTTACTATTTCTTACTTTAGTGCTATCTGTCTCTCCCAATCCTTCATTCAATCGAAACATAGAAACATAGAAATTAGATGCAGGAGCAGGCCATTCGGCCCTTCGAGCCTGCACCACCATTCAATATGATCATGGCTGATCATTCAACCCATTACCCCTTTCCTGCTTTCTCTCCATACCCCTTGATCCCTTTGGCCGTAAGGGCCATATCTAACTCCCTTTTGAATATATCTAACAAACTGGCCTCTACAACTTTCTGCGGTAGAGAATTCCACAGGTTAACCACTCTCTGAGTGAAGAAGTTTCTTCTCATCTCGGTCCTAAATGGCTTTTTCCTTATTCTTAAACTGTGATCCCTGCTTCTGGAACTCTCCAGCAACGGGAACATTCTTCCTGCCTCTAACCCGTCCAATCCCGTCAGAATTTTATATGTTTCTATGAGATCCCCTTTCATTCTTCTAAACTCCAGTGGATACAAGCCCAGTTGATCCAGTCTCTCCTCATATGTCAGTCCTGCCATCCCAGGAATCAATCTGGTGAACCTTCGCTGTACTCCCTCAATAGCAAGAATGTCCTTTCTCAGATTAGGAGACCAAAACTGAACACAATATTCCAGGTGTAGCCTAGAATGCAGTAAGATCTCGCTGCTCCTATACTCAAATCCTTTAGCTATGAAGGCAAACATGCCATTTACCTTCTTCACCGCCTGTTGTACCTGCATGCCAAACTTCAATGACTGAGGTACCATGACACCCAGGTCTCGTTGCACCTTCCCTTTTCCTAATCTGCCGCCATTCAGATAATATTCTGTTTTCCTGTTTTTGAAACCAAAGTGGATAACCTCACATTTATTCACATTATACTGCATCTGCCATTCATTTGCCCATTCACCTAACCTGTCCAAGTCACCCTGCAGCCTCTTAGCATCCTCCTCACAGCTCACACCGCCACCCAGTTTAGTGTCATATGCAAACTTGGAGAGATTACATTCAATTCCTTCATCTAAATCATTGATGTATATTGTAACCAGCTGGGGTCCCAGCACTGAACCCTGCGGCACCCCACTGGTCACTGCCTGTCATTCTGAAAAGGACCCATTTATTCCGACTCTGCTTCCGGTCTGCCAACCAGTTCTCTATACACGTCAATACATTACCCCCAGTACCATGTGCTATAATTTTGCACACCAATCTCTTGTGTGGGACCTTGTCAAAAGCCTTTTGAAAGTCCAAATACACCACATTCACTTGTTCTCCCTTGTCCACTCTACTAGTTACATCCTCAAAAAATTCTAGAAGATTTGTCAAGCATGATTTCCCTTTCATAAATCCATGCTGACTTGGACCGATCCTGTCACTGCTTTCCAAATGCGTTGCTATTTCATCTTTAATAATTGATTCCAACATTTTCCCCACTACTGATGTCAGGCTAACCGGCCTATAATTCCCTGTTCTTTCTCTTCCTCCTTTTTTTAAAAAGTGGTGATACATTAGCTACCCTCCAGTCCATAGGAACTGATCTAGAGTCTATAGAATGTTGGAAAATGATCATCAATGCATTCACTATTTCTAGGGCCACTTCCTTAAGTACTCTGGGATGCAGCCTATCAGGCCCTGGGGATTTATCGGCCTTCAATCCCATCAATTTCCCCAACACAATTTCCTGACTAATAAGGATTTCCTTCAGTTCCTACTTTTCGTGAGATCCTTGAACCCCTAGTATTTCCGGAAGGTTATTTGTGTCTTCCTTAGTGAAGACAGATCCAAAGTATTTGTTCAATTGGTCTGCCATTTATTTGTTCCCCATTATAAATGGTATGAGATGTGAATTGGCTAGGACAGACTAGCAAATTATACTTAAAGGGTTGACAGTGGATAGGCAATGGCAGACATTTATAGATTACATGGATGAAATTCAACAATTGTACATCCCTGTCTGGAGTAAAAATAAAAAGGGAAAGGTAGCTCAACCATGGCTAACAAGAGAAATTCCTTTTGTTTCTCCTTTCTAATGCTACATCCTGGTGGCCATCCCCCTGCCAACTTGGTTTGAACCATCCCCAACAGCACTAGTAAACCTCCCCGCAAGGATATTGGTACCGGCTCTGTTGAGGTGCAACTCGTCCAGCCTGTACAGGTCCCACCTCCATCAATGCCCCAGGAATCTGAAGCTCTCCCTCCTCTCCAGCCACACATTCACCAGCTCTATTCTCCTATTTCTAAACTCACTCGTGCGTGGCACTCAGAGTAATCCAGAGATTACAACCTTTGTGGTCCTGCTTTTTAATCTCTTTCCTAGCTCCTTAAAATCTGCCTGCAGGACCTCATCCCTCTTTCTACCTATTTCATTGGTACCAATATGAACAACGACTTTTGGCTTGTCACCCTTCCCTCAGAATGTTCTGCAATCCCTGTGTGACATCTTTGACCCTGGCACCAGGGAGGCAACATACCATCCTGGAATCACGTCTGCGGCCGCAGAAACCTGCGACAGTTCCCCCACCTATCGAATCCCCTACCATTATTGCCTTCCCAATCTTCCTGCTCCCCCCACCCCACCCCCGTACAGCTGAGCCACACGTGATGCCGTGGACTTTGCTCTGGCTGTACTCCCCAGAGGAACCATCACCCTGACCAGTATTCCTGCATTACCGGCCTGATCCTCCTTTGTATGTCTGATGGTCACCCATTCCCACTTTGCCTGCACACTCCTAGACTGCGGGGTGACTTATGTATTTAACCCTTTGTAACCTGCATCACACCTGACCACCAGAGGGCCTGTCTGTTGGAGTCCCAAGGGATCCCAGCATCCCTTGGGAGCACAGTATATAAGCAGGCCACCCACAAGGTACCTGCACTCTGGAATCTTAATAAAGAAGCTAAGGTCACATTTGCTCATTACACACAGTACTCAGTCTTACCATTTATTATGAGTGTAACAATTGGCGACGAGGTAATGAACAACCACGCGAAAATGTAAAGAACAGTCGGCATCCTGTAGAAGTTCTCAGAAGGGGATGATTGGGAGGCCTTCGTGGAGAGACTCGACCAATACTTTGTGGCCAATGAGCTAGAAGGGGAAGAGAATGCCACAAAACGAAGGGTGATCCTCCGAACTGTCTGTGGGGCAACCTATGGCCTCATGAAGAATCTCCTGGCCCCGGCAAAACCAACAGAGAAATCCGACAAAGAATTGTGTATGCTGGTCTGGGAGCACCTAAATCCTAAGGAAAGAGTTTTGATGGCGAGATATCAGTTCTACAAGTGTCAACGATCGGAGGGCCAGGAAGTGGCAAGCTACGTCGCCGAACTAAGGAGCCTCGCAGGACATTGCGAGTTTGAGGGATTCCTAGAACAAATGCTCAGAGAGCTTTTTGTACTGGGCATCGGACATGAGACAATCCTTCGCAAACTGTTGACTATAGAAACTCCGAATCGGAGTAAAGCCATAACGATAGCCCAGGCATTTATGTCCACCAGCGACAACACCAAGCAGATTTCGCAGAACAAAGAAGTTTCAGCCAGTACTGTGCATAAAGTAATGATTAACCATTTTTCGCTGTAGGACCAGCACCCGCTACCCAAGGCAGACGACCTATTTGTGACCCTGGCTGGAGGGAAGACGTTCACCAAGCTGGACCTGACCTCGGCCTACATGACAAAGGAGCTGGAGAAGCCTTCGAAAGGCCTCACCTGCATCTACACACAAAGGTCTGTTTATCTACAATCGGTGCCCGTTCGGGATACGGTCGGCCACAGCGATCTTCCAGCGGAACATAGAGAGCCTGCTAAAGTCGGGTCCTTTCACAGTGGTCTTTCAGGACGACATATTGGTTACAGGTCGGGACACCATGGAGCACTTGTAGAATCTGGAGGAGGTTCTTAGTCGGTTGGATCGCGTGGGGCTCAGGTTGAAACACTCGAAATGTGTTTTCCTGGCACAGGATGTCGAATTCTGAGGAAGGAGAATCGCAGCAGGCGGCATCAGACCCACCGACGCCAAGACGGAAGCCATCAAGAACGCGCCGTGACCACAGAATGTGACAGAGCTGCGGTCATTCCTGGGACGTCTTAACTATTTCGGTAATTTCCTACCTGGGTTAAGCATCCTGCTAGAATCTCTACATGCACTACTGCGCAAAGGAGATGACCGAGTATGGGGGAATTCACAAGAGGCTGCCTTTAAGAAATCCAGAAATTTATTGTGTTCTAACAAACTGCTTGTCCTGTATAACCCGTGTAAACAATTAGTGTTAGCTTGCGATGCATCGTCATATGGGGTCGGGTGTGTGTTACAACAGGCTAATGAATCAGGGCTTTTGCAACCGGTTGCGTATGCATCCAGGAATTTGTCCGAGGCCGAAAGGGCCTACAGCATGGTTGAAAGAGAGGCTCTGGCATGTGTTTACGGGGTAAAAAAAAATGCATCAGTACTTATTTGGCCTCAAGTTCGAGCTTGAAACTGACCACAAACCGCTCATATCGCTATTCTCAGAGAGCAAAGGGATTAATACCAATGCCTCTGCCCGCATCCAAAGATGGGCGCTCGCGCAGTCGGCATACAACTAGGTAATCCACCACAGAGAACTGCGCAGATGGTCTCAGTCAGCTACCATTGCCCACCACCGGGATGGAAATGGCACAGCCAGTGGACTTGCTCATGGTCATGGAGGCATTTGAAAACGAGAAGTCTCCCGTTACGGCCCGCCAGATCAGGACCTGGACCAGCCAGGATCCTTTACTGTCTTTGGTAAAATAAAAACTGTGTCCACCATGGGAGCTGGTCCAGTGTCCCAATGGAGATGCAGGAAGCAATTAAGCCGTTCCACAGATGCAAAGACGAGTTGTCCCTGCCCAAGAAAGGCAGAGACACATTTATTTGTGAACTGCACAACACCCACCCAGGGATCGTAATGATGAAAGCCATAGTCAGATCCCATGTGTGGTGACCTGGCATCGACTCAGGTTTAGAGTCATGCGTGCACCAGTGCAACACTTACTCTCAGTTGAGCAATGCACCCAGAGTGGCACCGCTAAGTTTGTGGTCATGGCCATCCAAACCGTGGTCGAGGATCCATGTAGACTATGCGGGCCCATTCCTGGGAAAATATTTTTGGTTGTTGTGGACGCTTACTCAAAATGGATTGAATGTGCAATAATGTCTGTAAGCACATCCACGGCCATCATTGAAAGCCTATGAGCCATGTTTGCCACGCACGGCTTGCCTGATGTCCTAGTCAGCGACAATGGGTCGTGCTTCATCAGTGCTGAATTCAAAGAATTCATGACCGGCAACGGGATCAAACATGTCACATCTGCCCCATTCAAGCCCGCATCCAATGGCCAGGCAGAACGGGCAGTTCAGACCATCAAGCAATGCTTGAAACACATGTCAGAAGGCTCCCTGCAGACCCGGTTGTCCAGAGTACTGCTCAGCTACCACAATCTCACCAGGATTACCCCAGCTGAGCTGCTCATGAAAAGGGCACTTAAAACAAGGCTCTCTCTTGTCCACCCTGATTTACATGATCACGTGGAGGGCAAGCAGCATCAACAAAGTGTGTACCATGACCATGCAAATTTGTCATGCGATACTGAGATCAATGATCCTGTGTTTGTGCTCAATTATGGACATGGTCCCAAATGGCTCGCTGGCACGGTCACAGCCAAAGAGGGGAGTAGGGTGTTTCAGGTCAAACTGACCAATGGAGAAACGCACAGAAAACATTTGGACCAAATCAAATTGCAGTTCACCAACAGCTACGAACAACCTGAAGAGGACACCACTAACTTTGACCTTCCAACACACACAAGTGGCAACTGACATCATAGTTGACCAGGAAACCGAACTCATCATCCCCAGCAGCTCAGCTGCCCAACAGCCCAGTGAAGAACTGACCAACCCACCCACACCAGCATTTGTACCAAGATGATCGACAAGAGAGCGCAAAGCCCCAGATCGTCTCACCTTGTAAATAAGTGTACTGTTGACTTCACAGGGGAGTGATGTTATCTGCAATCACACCTGGCCACCAGAGGGTCTACCTGTTGGAGTCCCAAGGGATCCCAGCATCCCTTGGGAGCACAGTATATAAGCAGGCCACCCACGAGGTACCTGCACTCTGGAATCTTAATGAAGGAGCTAAGGTCACACTTGCTCATTACATACAGGACTCAGTCTTACCATTTATTATGAGTGTAACAGTGACCACCTCCTGAACCATGCTATCCACTTAGCTTTCAGCCTCACGGTTGCACCGCAGTGATGCTAGCTACAAACCCGGAACTCGAACTCCTCTAGCCGATGACACATCCTACACACATGGTTGTCCAGGACATGGGAAGCATCCTGGATTTTCCACATGACACAGGGTGTTTATTCCACGGGACCGAGGTGCCCTGCCATGTCTCTATTTAATAGGCTATTAATTAACTTACAGAAATAAACTTAAGACTAATGGATAGAAATTGCATTGCACCCCTCTTGGGAGCGGTAACAGCCGGGAGGTGGGACATTATGCGGCAAAAGTCAAAAAATTGGGTTTACCGCCCCCGAAAGGAAGTGGAGCGCAAATTAACGCGCTCCACTTCCTTTCTGGTGAGGTAGTGCAGCGAATGGGTTGGGAGCGGGTCGTAGCACTAAGCACTGGACCGTATATAGCATTGCTGCGTAGGAGGGGCTCTCCTTTTCATTGAAGGGGAGAGCCAAAGCTGCAATCTCTGCAGGTAAGATCTGGGCCTCCATGGACCACTGGGGAGCAGGGGGACCATGCCAAAAGTCCGGCTGTCAAGCAGAGTGTTGGGCTGAACGATCGTGGTATGGACCCTGCGATTGCAGCACCAACGGGGCACCGAAGAAAAACTGCATTTTTTTTAAAAAACATAGCTGCCACCTTGCCTTTTATTAGCGGCCTGCACCCTAGTTCATGTTTCCTGAAGCTGTCGCTGACTTCGCCCAGCACAGCTTCGGGGGGGGCAGCCCAAATTTATTTCAGGGTGAAAACGTTTCACTGCGCACGGTGACATCGCCGGCACAGTGGGTTGCAGCCGCCACTAAACTCACGCGGAATTTAGCGGGAGTTGTTAGGAGCGCGCGCCCGGGCGAAAAGTCTTTTGCTTGCCGTTAGCGCCCCCTGGGGACGCTAATGGAAGGCACAAACGATCCGAATTTCTAGGTCTAAGAATCTTAAAAGTCGGGCCTACCTTTATCTTCGACCGCTTCTCTCGTTCTCTTAAAAACATAGAAAGATAGAAATTTACAGCGCAAAAGGCAGCCATTTCGGCCCTTCGTGTCCGCGCCGGCCGACAAAGAGCCACATGGCCCTCGGTCAGCAGCCCTGAAGGTTACATGTATACCTACGAACAATGAAGGACAGGTAAAGAGCATCCAGCCCAACCAGTCCGCCCCACACAACTGCGATACCCCATGTATCACAACATTTTACAGTCCACCCCACCTGGAGCCATGCGATCTCCCAGGAGATGGCAAAAAACAGATAAAACCCAGGCCAATTGGGGAAAATTTCTCTCCAAAGCATCCAGGCAATCGAAACTAGTCCAGATCATCACTCTGATCATGTTAGATTCCCTGAAGTACTTACCATCGTATCTGCGCCAGCCAACAAGAGATTATCCAGTCTAATCCACTTACTAGCTCTGCAGGTTACGGCACTTCAAGTGCCCATCCAAGCACTTTTTAAATGTGGAGAGGGTTTCTGCCTCTACCACCTTTCCAGGCAGTGAGTTCCAGACCCCACAACCCTCTGCGTGAAGAAGCTTCTCCTCAAATCCTTCCAGCAACCACCTTAAACCTATGCCCCTTCGTAATTGACCCTTCCACTAAGGGAAATAGGCCCTTGCTATCCACTATATTCCAGGCCCTTCAAATTTTATACACCTCAATGGAGGCTCCTCTCAGCCTCCTCTGCTCCAAGGAGAACAAACCCAGCCTATCCAATCTGTCCTCATAGCTAAGATTCTCCATTCCAGGCAGCATCCTCGTAAATCTCCTCTGCAGCCTCTCCATTGCAATCACGTACTTCCTATAATATGGCGACCAGAACTAAACCCAGTATTACAGCTGTGGCCTAACCAGTGTATTGTACAATTTCAACATAACCTCCCTGCTCTTGTATTCTATGCCTCGGCCAATAAAGGCAAGCATTCCATATGCCTTCTGAATCATCTTATCCACTTGGCCTGCTACTTTCAGCGATCTGTGGACAAGCACTCCAAGGTCCCTTTGTTCATCTGCACTTCTAAGTGGCCTACCGTTTAATGTGTATACCCTTTCCTTATTAGTCCTTCTCAAGTGCATTACCACCCACTTCTCTGAATTAAAATTCCATTTGCCACTGTTCTACCCACTTGATTGATATTCTCCTGCAGTCCATGACTGTCCTCTTCATCATCAACCACACAGCCAATTTTGATGTCATCTGCATATCCCCTGTATTCAAATCTACATCATTGATGTATACCACAAAAAGCAATGGATCCAGTACTGAGCTCCATGGAACCGCACTGGAAACATCCTTCCAGTCACAAAAACATCCATCAACCATTATTACCCTTTGCTTCCTACTGTTATGTATGTAACACCTTGTAACCAGCATTCTACCACCACCAGCGGGCGCATCTGTTGGAGTCCCAAGGGATCCCAGCATCCCTTGGGAGCACTGCATATAAGCAGGTCTCCCATGCTGTGCCAGCACTCTGGAGTCAGAATAGAGAGACTAAGATCACACTTACTCAAGTCGACAGTACTCAGTCACATTGCTTTATTTGAGACATAACAATTGGCGATGAGTAATAGATAATGAACCATCACGCGAAAATACAGAGAACTGTTGGCATCCTGGAGAAATTCTCAGAACGTGACGATTGGGAAACCTTTGTGGAGCGACTCGACCAATACTTTGTGGCCAACGAGCTGGAAGGGAATGAGAACACTGCCAAACGAAGGGCGATGCTCCTCTTCGGGGCAACAACCTATGGCCTCATGAAGAATCTTCTTGCTCCGGTGAAACCAACAACCAAATCGTAAGAAGAACTGTGTACGCTGGCCCGGGAGCACCTAAATCCAAAGGAGAGCGTTCTGATGGCAAGGTATCGATTTTATACATGTTAACAGTCTGAAGGCCAGGAAGTGGCGAGCTACGTCGCCAAACTAAGCAACCTTGCAGGACATTGCGAATTCGGTGGATTCCTGGAGCAAATGCTAAGATGTTTTTTGTGCTTGGCATTGGCCATGAGGTTATCCTTCGCAAACTATTGACTATTGAAATACCTGAGCAAAGCCATGACGATAGCCCAGGCATTTATGTCTACCAGCGATAACACCAAACGAATTTCACAGCATAAAGATGCATCGGCAAGTACTGTACACAAAGTAATGTCGTTTTCAGGCAGGAATGCATATGGCAGAACATACACGCCTGCAGCTGCACGACCTCAGATGATTCAGAGTCCGCCCTCAAAGGTGAAGGCGAGGCAATTAACATCTTGTTGATGCTGCGGAGGTGATCATCGAGCCCATCAATGCCGCTTCAAACACTATGCGTGCAAAGGTTGTGGGACAATGGGACACCTCCAGCGAATGTGCAGATGAGCTGCAAACCCTGCAAACCACCACGTTGCAGAGGAAGACCAATCCATGGTGGATCAAACTGAACTAGAGATTCGAACCGAGGAGGCAGACAGTTTACGGGTTACAAACCTTCACCACAAAATGTTCACCGATCATGTTAAAAGTTGAACTGAACAGAATTCCAGTATCCATGGAATTGGACACGGATGCGAGTCAGTCTATCATGAGCAAAAAGACCTTCAAGAGGCTGTGTTGCAACAAGTCACAAAAGCCCAAGCTGAGCCCTATTCATACCAAGCTGAGAACTTACACTATGAAGCTCTCCTATGATGGAGCAGTGCACGAACTACCACTATGGATTGTACCAGGAGATGGCCCCACACTTTTCGGCAGAAGCTGGCTGGGAAAAATCCGAGCGCTTTCGTCCGTCGACGACGCCTCATGTGCCCAGATTTTGAGCAAGTTCCCATTGTTGTTGGATCCAGGCATTGGAAATTTCTCTGGGACGAAGGTGCAGATCCACTTGGTTCCCGGTACGCGACCCATCCACCACCACAAGGCACGTGCGGTGCCATACATGATGCGAGAGAAAGTGGAGATCGAGCTGGACAGGCTGCAACGAGCGGGCATCATCGCGCCAGTTGAGTTCAACGAGTGGGCCAGTCGGATTGTTCCGGTTTTCAAGGGCGATGATACAGTCAGAATTTGTGGGGACTATAAAGTAATGATTAACCATTTTTCGCTGCAGGACCAGAACCGCTACCCAAAGCAGACGACCTATTTGCGACGCTGGCAGGAGGGAAGACGTTCACCAAGTTGGATCTGGCCTCGGACTACAAGACGCAGGAGCTGGCGGAATCTTCGAAAGGCCTCACCTGCATCAGCACGCAGAAAGGTCTGTTCATCTACAATAGATGCCCGTTTGCGAGTTGATCGGCCGTGGCTATTTTTCAAATGAACATGGAGAGTCTGCTAAAGTCGGTTCCGCGCACTGTGGTTTTCCAGGACGACATATTGATCACAGGTCGGGACACCATCGAACACTTGCAGAACCTGGAAGACGTTCTAAGTCGGCTAGATCGTGTGGGACTCAGGTTGAAACGCTTGAAGTGTGTTTTCCTGGCGCCTGAGGTCGAGTTCTTAGGGAGAAGAATCGTGGCAGATGGCATCAGACCCACCGACGCCAAGACAAAAGCCATCAAGAATGCGCCGAGACCACAGAACGTGACGGAGCTGCGGCCGTTCCTGGGACTCAACTAGTTTGGTAATTTCCTACCGGGTTAAGCACCTTGCTAGAACCTCTACATGTGTTGTTACGCAAGGGAGATGACTGGATATGGGGGAAATCACAAGAGACTGCTTTTGAGAAAGCCAGAAATCTGTTATGTTCCAACAAACTGCTTGTTCTGTATGACCCATGTAAACGTTTAGTGCTAGCTTGCGATGAGTCTTCGTATGGGGTTGGGTGCATGTTACAACAAGCAAACGAACATTGCAACCGGTCGCTTATGCGTCCAGGAGTTTGTTCAAGCCAGAAAGGGCCTACAGCATGATTGAAAAAGAAGTTTTGGCATGCGGTTACGGGGTGAAAATAATGCACTAGTATCTAGTCAGTTCGAATTAGAAACTGACCATAAGCCGCTCATATCGCTATTCTCAGTGAGCAAAGGTATTAATACCAATGCCTCTGCTCGCATCCAAAGATGGGCGCTCACGCTGTCTGCATATAGCTATGTAATTCGCCACAGCCAGGCAAAGAGAACTGCGCTGATGCTCTCAGTCGGCTACCATTGCCCACCGGGGTGGAAATGGCACAGCCACTTGCTCTTGGCGATGGATGCATTTGAAAATGAAAAGTCACCTGTTACGGCCCGCCAGATCAGGACCTGGACCAGCCAGGATCCTTTACTGTCCCTTGTAAAAAAAACTGTGTCCTCCATGGGAGCTGGTCCAGCGTCCCAGCGGAGATGCATGAAGAGATCAAGCCGTTCCAACGGCGCAAGGCGAAATGTCCATACAGGCGGATTGTCTTTTGTGGGGTAATCGCGTGGTCTTGCCTAAGAAAGTCAGGGAAACGTTCATACGCGACCTACACAAAACCCACCCAGGCATAGTAATGATGAAAGCTATAGTCAGATCCCATGTGTGGTGGCCCAGCATTGACTCAGATTTGGAGTCTTGCGTGCGCCAATGCAACACTTGCTTTCAACTGAGCAATGCACCCAGGGAGGCACCGCTAAGTTTGTGGTCATGGCCCTCCAAACCGTGGTCTAGGATCCAAGTTGACTTCGCTGGCCCGTTTCTATGCGAAATGTTTTTGGTTGTTGTGGATGCTTATTCAAAATGGATTGAGTGTGTAATAATGCCTGTAAGCATGTCCACTGCCACCCTCGAAAGCCTACAAGCCATGTTTGCAATGCACGGCCTGCCTGATGTCCTTGTCAGCAACAATGGGCCGTGCTTCACCAGCGCTGAATTCGAGGAATTCATGACCCGCAATGGGATCAAGCACGTCATATCTGCCCTGTTCAAGTCCGCATCTAACGGCCAGACAGAACGGGCAGTCCAAACCATCATGCAAAGCTTGAAATGCATGTCGGAAGGCTCCCTACAGACCCACATGTCCCGAGTCGTGCTCAGCTATCGCACCAGACACCACTCGCTCACCAGGGTTCCCCCTGCCGAACTGCTCATGAAAGGGGCACTCAAAACAAGGTTCTCTCGAGTCCACCCTGACCTCCATGATCATGTCGAGGGCAGGCGGCATCAACAATGCATGTACCATGATCGTGCAAATTTGTCACGTGATATTGAAGTCAATGACCCTGCATTTGTACTCAACTATGGACATGGTCCCAAATGGCTTGCTGGCACTGTCGTAGCCAACGAAAGGAGTACGGTGTTTAAGGTCAAACTTGCAAATGGACTAACTTGCAGAAAGCATTTGGATCAAACCAAACTAAGATTCACAGACAGCCACGAGCAACCTGAAGAGGACACCACTAACTTCGACCCTCCGACACACACAAGTGGCAACCGACATAACGGTTGACCACGAAGCTAAACTCATCATCCCCAGCAGAGGCCCAACCAACTCACCTGCACTTGTTTTTGTACCGCGATGATCAACTAGGGAGCGAAAAATCCCAGATCATCTCACCCTGTAAATAAGTATACTATTGACTTGGGGGGGGGGAAGAGGAGTGAAGTTATGTATGCAACACCTTGTTTCTACCACCAGAGGGTGCATCTGTTGGAGCCCCAAAGGATCCCAGCATCCCTTGGGAGCACTGCATATAAGCAGGTCTCCCATGCTGTGCCAGCACTCTGGAGTCAGAATAAAGAGACTAAGATCACACTTACTCAAGTCTACAGTACTCAGTCACATTGCTTTATTTGAGACATAACACCTATCTCAAAACCAATTTTGGATCCACTTTGCCCTGGATCCCATGGACTTTTACCTTCGTGACCAGCCTGCCATGGGGATCTTATCAAAAGCTTTGCTCAAGTCCATATTACTTTGCTAAAGTCTTTATTCACATGATTATTTATGGTTACATTAATTAGTTTATCAAGTTATGTTAGAGAGAATAAAGCGCAAATACTCACCCACCAATCACCTACCTGCAGTCCTGTGATGACACTCTTTTGGAATATGGCAGATTTGTATCTGCCTCCTCAGATGTCGACTCCTTCCAGGTTCGCTGTCCTTGTGTCCTGCGCTCTTCATCCTCTGCTGCCACCTCCTGAGATGCTGACTCCTTCTAGGTCCTTTGAATGTGTGCAATGTACCATACAAAGTGTGATGGCTCGTATGGAAATTCCAGTACATACATCCATTGTGTGACCGCTTCACTGAATTGCAGTCCATGCTTGTTGTATATGCATTCCTGTTTACTGTGTGATGTCTACAACACTGTTATGCCACATTGAATGTACCCTTATACTGCACACCTCACTGGTATACCAGAGAGTGCTGCTGCTGGAGACCTAGGGGTTGCCAACACACGACAGGTAACCCAGTATAAAAGGGAACTCACAGCTTGTTGTCATCACTCAGGAGCTGCAAATAAAGGACTACAGGTCTGCACAGTTTAAGTATCATACTCGTGGAGCCATTACTAAAGGTGCCTACATACACTACAACTGGCAACGGGAATACGAGGTCACGAACTACACGCTCAACATGTCTAACCTCAGCAACTTTCAGCAATTTACAGAGGTGGAAGATTGGGACGCTTTTGTGGAAAGATTGGAACACTTCTTTATAGTCAACGACCTGGACGGGGACACACCGCCTACACTACCGAACAAACGCAGGACCATCCTGCTTAGCAGTTGTGGGCCCACCATCTACGGTCTCGTCAGGGACTTACTAGCCCCAGAGAAGACAACCACCAAGAGCTATGAGGAACTTGTAACAATCATACAGGAACAACTAAAACCGAAAGAAAGCATCCTCACAGCCAAGCACCGGTTCTACACTTACCGGCGACCTGAAGGCCAAGAAATTGCCAAGTATGCTGCACACTTAAGAAGACTAGCTGCACCGTGTGATTTTGGCGACCACCTTATGGAAGCACTAAGGGACAATGTTTGTCATCGGAATCGGCCACGAAGGCCTCCTACGCAAATTGCTCTCGGCTGACATCACGGTTACCCTGCAGAAAGCAATTCAAGGTGAGCCAGTCCTACATGGTTTCGGCCAGCGACTCAAGGCAAATACTGACCCAGGACTCTAAACCGGCGAGCGCAGTACACCGCAGGGATACTTCTAAAGGCAGAAATGCTGACCCGAGTCCCGCAAACCTGAGTCTGCCATATGGGGCAAATCGGATGGCCCCATGCTGGCGCTGTGGAGGAAACCACAGGGCCCACAAAGACTATGCATGCAAAGGCTGCAAAGAAAAAGGGCACCTCCAGAGAATGTGCAGAAAAGACTGTACTCACCACTTCTCTGATGAGTTGATGAGTTGGCTGATCACCGGGGTCTCTGACACAGATGAAGATAAAGCTGCTCAAACACTGGAAGAAGAGTATGGAATCTTTACCTGCTCCACCGGAAGTTCTCCGTGGATGATGGAAGTGGACATCGACGGGGTCCCAGTCTCCATGGAGATCAACACGGGGCGAGCCAGTCTGTGATGAGCCAAATGACCTTTGAAAAAATTTGGATGAATCCTGCCACCCGACCAAAACTGTATCCTGTCCGGGCAAAGCTGCTCACCTATACCAAAGGTAAAATCCAAATTGTTGGCAGTGTAGACGTCCAAGTCTCCCAGGGCGGCGTGTTGAACAAACTCTCCCTGTGGATTGTAGCCAGCGACGGCCCCACGCTGCAGGGCAGGAATTGGATGAACCTGGTCCACATCAGGCGAAGTGGCCCTTTGGAAGAAAAGACCACCACAGCCCTCCTGCAGGAAAGCCAGGAAATGGCTGCAGCACCAGCAGCACAAGGAGAAACACTTGTAATCAAAATGGCCACCGCCATGCCACCAGTGAGCATGGAGAAGCATCACATGACACCGAGCGGCCAATCGGATTTGAAGGCTCCCTTAAAGGAGACTGATAACCAAAGAAATTTAAAGGGGAAGTTTCAACTATTTGAGTACACGGACTTTAAAGCTAAAGATGCAATTAAAGGGTGCAAGTATGAAAATGTATGCAATGTAACAATGAATTGTGATGCTGGTTTAACTAATGTGACTAAAGAGATGAATGCAGGTGTCAGTAAGGTTAAGAACAAGTTTATTATGCTTAACAGTAATGATAGAGATTGTGAAATGCCAAATGTAACCATGTCTGTTGAAACCAGGACACCCAAAAGTGATGCAAATGCTAGAATGTATAATGCAGGCTCGACTATGTGTGATCAGAGCCAAGGTGTCATGTGTACCAGTAGGACACTGCCAAAGGACATTGGGTCCTACAGGGACCATGCTGATGCCAATGGAATCCCCCTGTGGGAGACCCCCAGGTCCAGCAGGCTACCTGATCATGTAGCCTGGACCTGTGGAACGAATGTGATGCCCCTTGCAGGACGCACACACAGGCGGTGGGAGCAGACTCAAACAGGGACAGTGGTCAATGGGCAGCCCAGCCACCACCAATGGCAACCTGCACCAGACCAGCCCTACAACCCCTGGCCACTAGGGCCAACACCAGGAGCATGCCAATACCTTTCAGCTTCCCTGGCAAACCCTGGGATGACCTGACCCTCATCCCAATTGGTGGACAAGGAGCCCACCCAGTCTTGTGGCCCTGCCCACCAGCCCACAACTACCCACATGACAGTGTATACACACCACCCACTGCTACCGTGACTACCTCCCCGTGCTGTGTGTGTGAGGGAGGGGAAACGTACGAGGCCAGCATCAAGCACATGGGTCATACCTGGCAACCACACAACCCTCACCACAACCTCCCATAGCCCACCACTGATCACCTCCCCTGGTCATGACAATAAGGATATGAAAAATGCTCAGGGGGGAGTATGCATGCCTGTTTACTATGTGATGTCTGCAACACTGTTATGCCACATTGAATGTACCCTTATACTGTACACACCTCACCGGTACACCAGAGGGTGCTGCTGCTGGAGACCTAGGGGTTGCCTGCACACGGCAGGTAACCCAGTTTCAAAGGGAACTCACAGCTTGTTGTCGGCACTCAGGAGCTGCAAATAAAGGACTACACGTCTGCACAGTTTAAGTATCATACCCTGCCTCGTGGAGTCATTACTAAAGGTGCCTACATACACTACAATGCTGGAGCAGATAACACATCCAGGGTCATCTACAGCAGCTTTAATAGAAGTCCTAATGATCACATAACTGATGCTGTAAAGACCATTGGCTCTATTGTCCATGAGCCTATTTCTGTGTGGATTTACCACATGAGGAATTAGCTGGACAGTATGCTGCTATGCAGTAGATTGCAGAACATGTTGAAGAGCTGGCCAGCAGCAGGAGCACAATAGGTGTAGGCATGGAGAAAGGAGCCATCTCCCAAGGCAAGACCACATCCATGTGATGCAGCTCCCACTCAAATAAGTTATGCAGAACTGAAGAACAGGCAGGCCAAGACAGCCAAACCCTGCGCCAGCAGATTCAGGGCCACCTTATGACCCAGCAGAGAGATACAAAGCCACCACCAACCTCGGAATCACAGAGATATACAACAGTCAGCTATCTCAATTCCTTCTCCCACAAATGTAGCACCTAGAAGAAGCACCATAATAAACACTAGGATACACTCTCCACACAAAATCACAAAGGGCAGCACCAGTGTAATCATCATAGGCAGTCCCTCGGAATAGAGGAAGACTTGCTTCCACCCTAAGCATGAGTGTTTAGGTGGCTGAACAGTCCAATATGAGAACCACAGTCCCCATCACAGGTGGGACAGATAGTCGTTCAGGGAAAGGGTGGGTGGGGAGTCTGGTTTGCCACACACTCTTTCCGCTGCCTGCGCTTGATTTCTGCATGCTCTCAGCGATGAGACTCGAGGTGCTCAGCACCCTCCCAGATGCACTTCCTCCACAGGGTGGTCTTTGGCCAGCAACTCCCAGGTGTCAGTGGGGATGTTGCATTTAATCAGAGATGTTTTGAGGGTGTCCTTGTAACATTTCCTCTGTCCATCTTTGGCTCGTTTGCCGTGAAGGAGTTCAGAGTAGAGCGCTTGCTTTGGGAGTCTAGTGTCTGGCATGTGACAGTGACAGCACACAACTTACACAAATGCACTAATAAATGTTTGGAATTGGATTTGGTCTTTAGAATCATAGAATCTTATAGTGCAGACACAGGCCATTCGGTCTTTGAAAAAGCTGTCCAATTTAGTCCTACGTCTCAGTTTTTCCCCAGAAGTATATATATCCAATTGCCTTTTAAAAGTTCCTATGAAATCTCCTTCCACCACTCTTTCAGATAGTGCATTCCAGATCGTAACAACCCTCTGTGTGAAATTTATTTTTCCTCATTTCTCCTCTAGTTATTTTGCCAGTTATTTTAAATCTGTGACCTCTAGTTACCAAACCATTTGCCAGAGGAAACAGTTTCCCTCTGCTTGATCTGTCAAAACCTCTCATGATTTTGAATACCTCTATTAGGTCTCCCCTTAACCTTCTCTGCTTTAAGTATAACTGTTATATATGTGGACTTGTATTTACTCTGTACAGAGGGCACATTCCCTGGAGTGCCAAGGGATCCCATAACCACTTGGGAGCACAGGTATTTAAGAAGGCGTCACAGGTTGGAGAGGCACTCTGGAGACCTGCAATAAAATACTAAGGTCACATTTTACTTTGAGCTCACAGTGTTCAGTCTGACTCTTTCCCCATACACAACTGGCGACGAGATACAAATAGTGAACCCAAAGATGCAGAGAATAGTGGGCATCCTGGAGAAATTTTCAAAGAGATGATTGGGAAACTTTTGTGGAGTGACTCGACCAATACTTCGTGGCCAACGAGCTAGATGGGGAAGAGTGCACTGTCAAACATAGAGCGATCCTCCTCACCGTCTGTGGGGCACCAACGTATGGCCTCATGAAGAATCTGCTCACTCAGCGAAAGCCACGGAGAAATTGTACGATGATTTGTGCACACTGATCCGAGAGCATTTGAACCCGAAGGAAAGCGTTGTGATGGCGAGGTGCCGGTTCTACACCTACAAAAGATCTGACGGCCAGGAAGTGGCGAGTTATGTTGCCGAGCTGAGACACCTTGCAGGACATTGCGAATTAGAAGGACATTTGGAGCACCTGCTCAGAGACTTTTCCGTACTTGGCATTGGCCATGAAACCATACTTCGCAAGCTTTTGTCTGTAGAGACCCCAACTTGAGTAAGGCCATAGTGATAGCCCAGGCGTTCATTGCCACCAGTGACAATACGAAGCAAATCTCTCAGCACACAAGTACTGTGAACAAAGTGATGTTGTTTTCGAATCGTAACATACAGGGCAGGTCACATACCTGCAGCTACAAGTCCACAGATGTCTGAGAGTTCACCATCAAGGGCGATGAATGCAAGGCCATTAACACCTTGTTGGTGCTGCGAGGGTGATCATCGTTTCCATTCATGCCGATTCAAAGGATACGTTTCCAAGGGCTGTGGAACAATGGGACACCTCCAACGATTATGCAGGCGAGCTGCTAAGCCTGCAAGCCACTACGTTGCAGAGGAGGACAGATCCATGGAGGATCACTACGAACCAGAGCCTCAAATAGAGGAGCAGAGGTACATGGGGTGCACACATTCACCTCGAATTGTCCCCCAATAATGCTGAATGTTGAACCAAATGGACTCCGGTGTCAATGCAGCTGGACACGGGCACAAGCCAGTCCATCATGGGCAAAAAGACTTTCGAAAGGTTGTGGTGCAACAAGGCCTCAAGGCCAGTCGTAACTCCAGTTCGCACGAGACTAAGAACTTATACTAAAGAACTGATTCCTGTAATCGGCAGTGCTACCATAAAGGTCTCCTCCGATGGGCGACTGTCCACGCTGCTCGGCAGGAGCTGGCTGGGAAAGATACGCTGGAACTGGGACGACGTCCGAGCGCTATCGCCCGCTGACGACACTTCATGTGCCCAGGTCTTAAACAAATTTCCTTCGCTGTTCGAATCAGGTGTCGGTAAATTCCAAGGGGCAAATGTGCAGATCCACCTAATTCCGGGGGCGCGACCAATCCATCACAAGGCGAGAGCAGTACCGTACATGATGAGAGAAAGGGTAGAGATTGAGCTAGACCGGCTGCAACGAGAGGGTATCATTTCACCGATTGAGTTCAACAAGGGGGCCAGTCCTATTGTCCCAATCCTCAAGGGCGACGGCACTGTCAGAATCTGTGGCGATTACACAGTAACTATCAATCGTTTCTCCTTGCAGGACCAATACCCACTACCAAAAGCCGACGATTTCTTTGCAACGCTGGCGGGAGGAAAGACGTTCACAAAGTTGGATCTGACTTCAGCCTACATGACGCAAAAACTGGAGGAATCATCGAAGGCCCTCACCTGCATCAACATGCACAAAGGTCTTTTTGTTTATAACAGATGCCCGTTTGAAATCCGATCAGCGGCGGCGATATTCCAGAGAAACATGGAAAGTTTACTGAAGTTGATCCCGCACACCGCGGTCTTCCAGGACGACAACTTGGTCACAGGTCGGAACACAGTCGAGCACCTGCAGAACTTGGAGGAGGTTCTTAGTCGGCTCAACCGCGTCGGGCTCAGGTTAAAATGCTCGAAGTGTGTTTTCCTGGCGCCTGAAGTGGAGTTCCTGGGAAGCAGGATTGCAGCATAGAAACATAGAAAATAGGTGCAGGAGTAGGCCAGTCGCTCCTTCTAGCCTGCACCGCCTTTCAATGAATTCATGGCTGAACATGCAACTTCAGTACACCCTTTCTGCTTTCTCGCCATACCCCTTGATCCCCCTAGTAGTAAGGACTTCATCTAACTCACTTTTGAATATATTTAGTGAATTGGCCTCAACAACTTTCTGTGGTAGAGAATTCCACAGGTTCACCACTCTCTGGGTGGCATCAGGCCCACGAACGCGAAGACGGAGGCAATCGAGAATGCACAGAGGCCACAGAACGTGATGGAGTTGCAGTCGTTTCTGGGATTCTTGAACTACTTTGGTAACTTCTTACCGGGTCTCAGCACCCTGCTAGAACCACTACATGTCTTACTACGAAAAGGGGGCGAATGGGTTTGGGGCAAAAGCCAAGAAAATGCCTTTGTAAAAGCGAGAAAATTGTTATGCTCAAACAAATTGCTTGTGTTGTATGATCCATGTAAGCGTTTGGTACTAGCATGTAATGCGTCGTCATATGCCGTCAGGTGTGTATTGCAACAAGCTAATAATTTCGGGAAACTGCAACCGGTTGGTTGCTTATGCATCCAGGAGTCTGTCTAAGGCCGAGAGAGCCTACAGCATGATTGAAAAGTTGTTAGCGTGTGCCGATGGAGTAAAGAAAATGCATCAATACCTGTTTGCGCTAAAATTCGATTTGGAAACTGACCACTTATATTCCTGTTTTCTGAGAGTAAAGGGATAAATACCAACGCATCGGCCCGCATCCAGAGATGGGCGTTCACATTGTCCGCATACAACTACGCCATCCGCCACAGGCCAGGCAAAGAAAATTGTGCCGATGCTCTCAGTAGACTGTCGTTGCCCACCATGGGGGGGGGGTGGGGGTGGAAATGGTGCAGCCCGCAGATCCAACCATGGTTATGGAAGCATTTGAGAGTGAGCAATCACCCGTCACTGCCCGGCAGATCAAAACCTGGACAAGCCAGGACCCCTTATTTTCTCGAGTCAAAAGCTGTGTGCTTCACAGGAGCTGGTCCAGTGTCCCAATGGAAATGCAGGAAGAGATGAAGCCGATCCAGTGGTGCAAAGATGAAATGTCTATACAGGCAGACTGCCTTCTGTGGAGCAATCGAGTAGTGGTCCCCAAGACGGGCAGAGATACCTTCATCAATGACCTCCACAGTACCCACCCAGGCATCGTAATGATGAAAGCGATAGCCAGATCCCATGTGTGCTGGCCCGGTATCGATACGGACTTAAGAGTCCTGCGTTCACAGATGTAATACATGCTCGCAGTTAAGCAATGTACCCAGGGAGGCGCCGCTAAGTTTATGGTCTTGGCCCTCCAAACCGTGGTCTAGGATACACTTTGACTATTCAGGCCCGTTCTTGAGTAAAATGTTCCTTGTGGTTGTCGACGTGTACCCGAAGTGGATTGAATGTGAGATAATGTCGGCTAGCACATCCACTGCCACCACTGAAAGCCTGCGGGCCATGCTTGCCACACACGGCTTACCCGATGTCCTGATGAGCGACAACGGGGCATGTTTTACCAGTGCTGAGTTCAAAGAATTCATGATCCGTAACGGGATCAAACATGTCATATCTGCCCTGTTTAAACCAGCTTCCAATGGTCAGGCAGAGAGAACATAAGAACATAAGAATTAGGAACAGGAGTAGGCCATCTAGCCGCTCGAGCCTGCTCCGCCATTCAACAAGATCATGGCTGATCTGGCCGTGGACTCAGCTCCACTTATCCGCCCGCTCCCCGTAACCCTTAATTCCCTTATTGGTTAAAAATCTATCTATCTGTGATTTGAATACATTCAATGAGCTAGCCTCAACTGCTTCCTTGGGCAGAGAATTCCACAGATTCACAACCCTCTGGGAGAAGAAATTCCTTCTCAACTCAGTTTTAAATTGGTGCCCCCTAGTTCTAGTCTCCCTGACCAGTGGAAACAACCTCTCTGCCTCTATCTTGTCTATCCTCCTCTGCCTCTGCCGAACCCCGGACTCACACCTTAGCGACGCACCTCCCGACTGCTGAACTCGCGGCCTTTATTGGCCTCTCGCCGACCCTGGACTCACGCCTCAGCGACGCACCTCCCGACTGCTGAACTCGCGGCCTTTATAGGCTTCTCGCCGACCCCGGACTCACGCCTCAGCAACGCACCTCCCGACTGCCGAACTCGCGGCCTTTATAGGCCTCTCGCCGACCCCGGACTCACGCCTCAGCAACGCACCTCCCGACTGCTGAACTCGCGGCCTTTATAGGCTTCTCGCCGACCCCGGACTCACGCCTCAGCAACGCACCTCCCGACTGCCGAACTCGCGGCCTTTATAGGCCTCTCGCCGACCCGGGACTCACGCCTCAGCGACAGAGCAGTTGTGAGAGACGATATTGGCTCTAATGAACAAAATGTTGAATCATTGTGGGTGGAGATTAGAGATAGTAAGGGGAAAAAGTCACTGGTGGGTGTAGTTTATAGGCTCCCAAATAATAACTTCACAGTGGGGAGGGCAATAATCAAGGGAATAATGGAGGCATGTGAAAAAGGAACGGCAGTAATCATGGGGGATTTTAACCTACATATCGATTGGTCAAATCAAATCGCAGGGGGTAGCCTGGAGGAGGAATTCATAGAATGCATACGGGATTGTTTCTTAGAACAGTATGTTACAGGACTTACAAGGGAGCAAGCTATCTTAGATCTGGTCCTGTGTAATGAGACAGGAAAAATAAACGATCTCCTCGTAACAGATCCTATCGGAATGAGTGATCACAGTATGGTTGAATTTGTAATACAGATTGAGGATGAGGAAATAGTGTCTCAAACGAGCGTACTATGCTTAAACAAATGGGACTACAGTGAGATGAGGGCAGAGTTGGCTAAAGTAGACTGGAAACACAGACTAAACGGTGGCACAATTGAGGAGCAGTGGAGGACTTTTAAGGAGCTCTTTCATAGTGCTCAACAAAAATATATTCCAGTGAAAAAGGAGGACGGTAAGAGAAGGGATAACCAGCCGTGGATAACCAAGGAAATAAAGGAGAGTATCAAATTAAAAACCAATGCGTATAAGGTGGCCAAGGTTAGTGGGAAAATAGAAGATTGGGAAAATTTTAAACGACAGCAAAGAATGACTAAAAAAGCAATAAAGAAAGGAAAAATAGATTACGAAGGTAAACTTGCGCAGAACATAAAAACGGATAGTAAAAGCTTTTACAGATATATAAAACGGAAAAGAGTGACTAAAGTAAATGTTGGTCCCTTAGAAGATGAGAAGGGGGATTTAATAATGGGAAATGTGGAAATGGCTGAGACCTTAAACAATTATTTTGCTTCGGTCTTCACAGTGGAATACACAAAAACCATGCCAAAAATTGCTGGTCACAGGAATGTGGGAAGGGAGGACCTTGAGACAATCACTATCACTAGGGGGGTAGTGCTGGACAGGCTAATGGGACTCAAGGTAGACAAGTCCCCTGGTCCTGATGAAATGCATCCCAGGGTATTAAAAGAGATGGCGGAAGTTATAGCAGATGCATGCGTTATAATCTACCAAAATTCTCTGGACTTCTGGGGAGGTACCAGCGGATTGGAAAGCAGCTAATGTAACGCCTCTGTTTAAAAAAGGGGGCAGACAAAAGGCAGGTAACTATAGGCCAGTTAGTTTAACATCTGTAGTGGGGAAAATGCTTGAAACTATTAAGGAAGAAATAGCGGGACATCTAGATAGGAATAGTGCAATCAAGCAGATGCAGCATGGATTCATGAAGGGGAAATCATGTTTAACTAATTTACTGGAATTCTTTGAGGATATAACGAGCATGGTGGATAGAGGTGTACCGATGGATGTGGTGTATTTAGATTTTCAAAAGGCATTCGATAAGGTGCCACACAAAAGGTTACTGCAGAAGATAAAGGTACGTGGAGTCAGAGGAAATGTATTAGCATGGATAGAGAATTGGCTGGCGAACAGAAAGCAGAGAGCCGGGATAAATGGATCCTTTTCGGGTTGGAAATCGGTGGTTAGTGGTATGCCACAGGGATCAATGCTGGGACCACAACTGTTTACAATATACATAGATGACCTGGAAGAGGGGACCGAGTGTAGTGTAACAAAATTTGCAGATGACACAAAGATTAGTGGGAAAGCAGGTTGTGTAGAGGACACAGAAAGGCTGCAAAGTGATTTAGATAGGTTAAGCGAATGGGCTAAGGTTTGGCAGATGGAATACAATGTGGGAAAGTGTGAGGTCATCCACCTTGGGAAAAAAAAAACAGTAAAAGGGAATATTATTTGAATGGGGAGAAATTACAACATGCTGCGGTGCAGAGGGACCTCGGGGTCCTTGTGCATGAATCCCAAAAAGTTAGTTTGCAGGTGCAGCAGATAATCAGGAAGGCGAATGGAATGTTGGCCTTCATTGCGAGAGGGATGGAGTACAAAAGCAGGGAGGTCCTTCTGCAACTGTATCGGGTATTGGTGAGGCCGCACCTGGAGTGCTGCGTGCAGTTTTGGTCACCTTACTTAAGGAAGAATATACTAGCCTTGGAGGGGGTACAGAGACGATTCACGAGGTTGATTCCGGAGATGAGGGGGTTACCTTATGATAGATTGAGTAGACTGGGTCTTTACTCGTTGGAGTTCAGAAGGATGAGGGGTGATCTTATAGAAACATTTAAAATAATGAAAGGGATAGACAAAATAGAGGC
This sequence comes from Pristiophorus japonicus, assembly GCF_044704955.1. NCBI lineage: Eukaryota > Metazoa > Chordata > Chondrichthyes > Pristiophoridae > Pristiophorus > Pristiophorus japonicus. Next base: position 190,508,773 of record NC_091986.1, on the reverse strand, counting down.
AGAGAGGTTGTTTCCACCGGTCGGGGAGACTAGAACTAGGGGCACAGCCTCAAAATACAGAAGAGCCAATTTAAAACCGAGTTGAGAAGGAATTTCTTCTCCCAGAGGGTTGTGAATCTGTGGAATTCTCTACCCAAGGAAGCAGTTGAGGCTAGCTCATTGAATGTATTCAAGTCACAGATAGATAGATTTTTAACCAATAAGGGAATTAAGGGTTATGGGGAGCGGGCAGGTAAGTGGAGCTGAGTCCACGGCCAGATCAGCCATGATCTTGTTAAATGGCGGAGCAGGCTCGAGGGGTTAGATGGCCTACTCCTGTTCCTAATTCTTATGTTCTTATGTTCTCTCGCCGACCCCGGACTCACGCCTCAGCGACGCACCTCCCGACTGCTGAACTCGCGGCCTTTATAGGCCTCTCGCCGACCCCGGACTCACGCCTCAGCGACGCACCTCCCAACTGCTGAACTTGCAGCCTTTTTTGCAGTGAGAGCAGTGCAAACCATCAAGCAAGGCTTGAAGAGGGTAACTGAAGGCTCATAAGAACATAAGAATTAGGAACAGGAGTAGGCCATCTAGCCCCTCGAGCCTGCTCCGCCATTCAACAAGATCATGGCTGATCTGGCCGTGGACTCAGCTCCACTTACCCGCCCGCACCCCATAACCCTTAATTCCCTTGTTGGTTAAAAATCTATCTATCTGTGATTTGAATACATTCAATGAGCTAGCCTCAACTGCTTCCTTGGGCAGAGAATTCCACAGATTCACAACCCTCTGGGAGAAGAAATCCCGTCTCAACTCGGTTTTAAATTGGCTCCACCGTATTTTGAGGCTGTGCCCCCTAGTTCTAGTCTCCCCGACCAGTGGAAACAACCTCTCTGCCTCTATCTTGTCCATCTCTTTCATTATTTTAAATGTTTCTATAAGATCATCCTTCATCCTTCTGAACTCCAACCAGTAAAGACCCAGTCTCTACTCAATCTATCATAAGGTAACCCCCTCATCTCCGGAATCAGCCTAGTGAATCGTCTCTGTACCCTCTCCAAAGCTAGTATATCCTTCCTTAAATAAGGTGGCCAAAACTGCACGCAGCACTCCAGGTGCGGCCTCACCAATACCCTGTACAGTTGCAGCAGGACCTCCCTACTTTTGTACTCCATCCCTCTCGCAATAAAGGCCAACATTCCATTCGCCTTCCTGATTACCTGCTGCACCTGCAAACTAACTTTTTGGGATTCATGCACAAGGACCCCCAGGTCCCTCTGCACCGCAGCACAATGTAATTTCTCCCCATTCAAATAATATTCCCTTTTACTGTTTTTTTTTCCAAGCTGGATGACCTCACATTTTCCGACATTGTATTCCATCTGCCAAACCTTAGCCCATTTGCGTAACCTATCTAAATCTCTTTGCAGCCTCTCTGTGTCCTCGACACAACCCGCTTTCCCACTAATCTTTATGTCATCTGCAAATTTTGTTACACTCCTGTCCCCTCTTCCAGGTCATCTCTGTATATTGTAAACAGTTGTGGTCCCAGCACTGATCCCTGTGGCACACCACTAACCACCGATTGCCAATCTGAAAAGGACCCATTTATCCCGACTCTCTGCTTTCTGTTCGTTAGCCAATTCTCTATCCATGCTAATACATTTCCTCTGACTCTGCGTACCTCTGACTCGGGATAGGCTCACTGCAGGCGCGCCTATCCCGAGTCCTGCTTAGCTACTGCACGAGACCACACTCACTCACTGGAATCCCACCTGCTGAACTGCTCATGAAAAGAGCACTTAATATAAGGCTCTCGTTAGTTCACCCTAATCTACATGAACAGGCAGAGAGCAGGCGGCTTCAACAAAGTGCATACCATGATAGCACAAATGTGTCACGTGAGATTGAAGTCAATGATCCTGTATTTGTATTAAATTATGGACACGGTCCCAAGTGGCTTCCCGGTACTGTCGTGGCCAAAGAGGGGAGCAGGGTGTTTCGGGTCAAACTTTCAAATGGACTCATTCACCAGGAACACTTGGACCAAATCAAACTCAGATTCACGGACTACCCTGAGCAACCGACTTTGGACCCTACCTTTTTTGATCCCCCAACACCCACACCAGTGGCAACCGACACCACGGTTGACCACGAAGCCGAACCCATCATCCACAGCAGCCCTGCAGGGCCCAACACACCAGGCAGCCCAGCAAGGCTAGCTGCACAGCAGCCCAGCGAAGGCCCAGCAAATGATTCAACAACACCAGCTTTCACATCGAGACGATCAACCAGGGAAGAAGGGCCCCAGATCAACTCACATTGTAAATAGTAAATAGTTACACTAATGACTTTGGGAGGGGGGGGGGGGGGGGGGGGGGGAAATGTTGTTATATATGTGGACTTGTATTTACTCTGTGCAGCCACCAGAGGACTCATTCCCCATAATCCCTTGGGAGCACAGGTATTTACGGCGGCTTCACAGGTTGGAGAAGCACTCTGGAGACCTGCAATAAAAGACTAAGGTCACACTTTACTTTGAGCTCACAGTGTTCAGTCTGACTCTTGCTCCACACACAATAACAATCCCAGTTTTTCCAATCTCTCCACATTACTGAAGTCCCGCTTCCCTGGTAACAGCCTGATAAACCTCCAAGGATTGGATATACTTCCGAAAGAATAGTACCCAGAATTGCACACAATACTCCAGCTAAGGTCTAACCAGTGATTTTTAAAGGTTGAGCATGAATTTCTTGTTTTTGTATTCCATGCTTTTATTTAAAAAGCCAAGTATCCCATACACTTTCTTAGCCGCCATCAACTTGTCATGCCATCTTCAAAGATTTGTGAATATGCATCCCTCTGCTCTTGCACGCACCTCAAAATAGTACCATTTAGATTATACTGCCTCTCCATGTTGTTCCTCCCAAAAGGTACCCCTGCACACTTATCCACATTAAAATGCATGTGCCAGTTGTCTGCCCATTTCACCAGTTTGTCTGTCTTCGTGTAGTTTGCTGCTATCCTGCTCACTATTTACTACGCTGCCAAATTTCATCTCATCCCCGAACTTCGAAATTGTACTCCTTATATCCAAGTCCAGGTGATTTATACATAACAAGAAAATTAATGGTCCTAATACAAACCATGGGGATGCTGCTGCATACTTCTCTCAGAAAAAAACATCTATTCACCACTACTCTCTTCCTTCTATTCCTTAGCCAATTAAGTACACAAATTATCATCGTCCCATTAATCTTACATGCCTTGATTTTCCAGATAAGTCTGTCATGTGGTACTTTTATCAAATGCTTTTGAAACTCCATATATACATCATCTGCACTACCTTCATCAACCTGAAAATGAGGTGCCAACTTTGTGAAGCTACAACACAGAACTACATGCATGCTAAACAGCGGAAGCATCATGCTATAGACAGAACAAAGTGATCCGAAAACCAACGGATCAGATCAAAGCTCTGCAGTCCTGCCACATCCAGTCTGGATGGTGGTGGACAATTCAACAACTAACGGGAGGAGGAGGCTCCATGAACATCCCCATACTCAACAATGTCAGAGCCCATCATGCGAGTGCAAAAGACAAGGCTGAAGAGTTCGCAACCACCTTTAGCCAGAAGTGCCGATTGAATAATACACCTCAGCCTCCTCCAGAGGTCTCCACCATCACAGATGCCAGTCTTCAGCTCATTCGATTCACTCCATGTGATATCAAGAAACATGCTGAGCGCATTGGATACAGTAAACACTATGAACCTCGACAATATCCCGGCTGTCTTGCTGAAACTTGTGCTCCAGAACTAGCCGCACCTCTAGCCAAACTGTTCCAGTACAGCTACAACACTAGCATCTACCCGATAATGTGGAAAATTGCCGAGATATGTCCTGTCCACAATAAGCAAGATAAATCCAATTCAGCTAATTTCCGTCCCATCAGCCTACTCCCAATCATCAGCAAAGTGATGGAAGGTGTAATCGACAGTGCTAACAAGCAGCACTTACTCACTAACAACCTGCTCACAGATGCTCAGTTTGCGTTCTGCCAGGACCACTCGGCTCCAGACGTCATTTACAGCCTTGGTCCAAACATGGAAAAAAGAGGTGAATTCCAGAGGTGAGGGGAGAGTGACTGCCCTTGACGTCAATGCAGTATTTGACCAAGTGTGGCATCAAGGAACCCTAGTAAAATTGGTGGCTGTTGGAGGCCAATCATCTAAGCCCCAGGAGATCGTGGCAGGAGCTCCGCAGGGTAGTGTTCTAGGCTAAATTATCTTCAGCTGCTTCATTAATGCTTTCCTCCATCATAAGGTCAGAAGAGGGGTTCATCGCTGCATGATTGCAGTGTTCAGTTCTATTTGCAATTCCTCAGATAATGAAGCAGTACGTGCCTGCACGCAGCAAGACCTGACAGAGACACATCTAGGCTTGGGCTGATATGCGGCAAGTAACATTTGCGCCACACGAATGCCAGGCAATGACCATCACCAACAAGAGAGAGTGCTACCACTTCCCCTTGATATTCAATGGCATTACCATCATTGAATCCTCCACCATCAACACGCTGGGTGGTCACTCGTTGGAACTTGTCCATAGAAAGAAGAAAAGTAAAAGTGGAGGGCAGAAAAACCCAAGGCAAAAATCAAAAAGGGCCACATTGCAGCAAAATTCTAAAGGGGCAAAGTATGTTAAAAAGACAAGCCTGAAGGCTTTGTGTCAAAATGCGAGAAGTATTTGTAATAAGGTGGACGAATTAACTGCGCAGGCAGCAATGAATGAATATGATATAATTGGGATTAGAAAGACATGGCTCCAGGGTGACCAAGGCTGGGAACTCAACATCCATGGGTATGCAACATTCAGGAAGGATGGACAGAAAGCAAAAGGAGGTGGGGTAGCGTTGCTGCTTAGAGAGGAAATTAACGCAATAGTAAGGAAGGACATTAGCTTGGATGATGTAGAATCTGTATGGGTGGGGCTGCGGAATACCAAAGGGCAGAAAACGCATGTGGGAGTTGTGTACAGACCACTAAACAGGAGGAGAGAGGTTGGGGACAGCTTCAAATGAGAAATTAATGCAATAAAGGTAAAGCAGTTATCATGGGTGACTTTAATCTACATATAGATTGAGCTAACCAAACTGGTAGCAATATGATGGAGGAAGATTTCCTGGAGTGCATTAGGGATGGTTTTCTAGACCAATATGTCGAGGAACCAACTAGAGGGCTGGCCATCCTAGACTGGGTGATGTGTAATGAGAAAGGACTAATTAACATTCTTGTTGTGCGAGGCCCCTTGGGGAAGAATGAACATAATATGGTAGAATCCTTTATTAAGATGGAGAGTGACACAGTTAATTCAGAGACTAGGGTCCTGAACTTGAGGAAAGGTAACTTCGACGGTATGAGGCGTGAATTGGCTAGAATAGACTGCCGAGTGGTACTTAAAGGGTTGGCGGTGGATAGGCATTGGCAAACATTTAAAGATCACATGGATGAACTTCAACAATTGTACATCCCTGTCTGGAGTAAAAATAAAACGGGGAAGGTGGCTCAACCGTTGCTAACAAGGGAAATTAAGGATAGTGTTAAATCCAAGGAAGAGGCATATACATTGGCCAGAAAAAGCAACAAACCTGAGGACTGGGAGAAATTTAGAATTCAGCAGAGGAGGACAAAGGGTTTAATTAGGAGGGGGGGGGGGAAATAGAGTATGAGAGGAAGCTTGCTGGGAACATAAAAACTGACTGCAAAAGCTTCCATAGATATGTGAAGAGAAAAAGATTAGTGAAGACAAACATAGGTCCCTTGCAGTCAGAATCAGGTGAATTGATAATGGGGAACAAAGAAGTGGCAGACCAGTTGAACAAATACTTTGGTTCTGTCTTCACTAAGGAAGACACAAATAACCTTCCAGAAATACTAGGGGACCGAGGGTCTAGTGAAGAGGAGGAACTGAAGGAAATCCTTATTAGACAGGAAATTGTTTTCGGGAAATTGATGGGATTGAAGGCTGATAAAACCCCGGGGCCTGATAGTCTGTATCCCAGAGTACTTAAGGAAGTGGCCTTAGGAATAGTGGATGCATTGGTGATCATTTTCCAACAGTCTATCGACTCTGGATCAGTTCCTATGGACTGGAGGGTAGCTAATGTAACACCACCTTTTAAAAAAGGAGGGAGAGAAAACGGGTAATTAAGACCGGTTAGCCTGACATTAGTAGTGGAGAAAATGTTGGAATCAATTATTAAAGATGAAATGGCAGTGCATTTGGAAAGCAGTGACAGGATCAGTCCAAGTCAGCATGGATTTATGAAAGGGAAATCATGCTTGACAAAACTTCTGGAATTTTTTGAGGATGTAACTGGTAGAGTGGACAAGGGAGAACCAGTGGATGAGGTGTATTTGGACTTTCAAAAGGCTTTCGACAAGGTCCCACACAAGAGATTGGTGTGCAAAATCAAAGCACATGGTATTAGGGGTAATGTACTGACGTGGATAGAGAACTGGTTGGCAGACAGGAAGCAGAGAGTCCGGATAAACTGGTCCTTTTCAGAATGGCAGGCAATGACTAGTGGGGTGCTGCAGGGCTCGGTGCTGGGACCCCAGATATTTACAATATACATCAATGATTTAGATGAAGGAATTGAGTGCAATATCTCCAAGTTTGCAGATGACACTAAGCTGGGTGGCGGCGTGAGCTGTGAGGAGGATGCTGAGAGGCTGCAGAGTGACTTGGACAGGTTAGGTGAGTGAGCAAATGCATAGCAGATGAAGTATAATGTTGATAAATGTGTGGTTATCCACTTTGGTGGCAAAAACATAAGCTTGGTGCCAGATTTGAGGGCCTAATCTTGGAACACTCTCTTCTTCAGGCAGCCAAAGGCTGCGCTGGCGCACTTGAGGCGGTGCTGAACCTTGCCATCGATGTCTACCCTTGCTGATAATAGGCTCCCATGGTATGGAAAGTGGTCCACGTTGTCCAGGACCGTGCCGTGGATCTTGATGACTTGGGGGGTGGGGGGGGGGGGGGGGGGGGGAGCTGTGTGGCGGGGTCAGGTTGATGGAAGACCTTTGTCTTACGGATATTTAGTGTAATTGTTTGGCCTAACCATCACTCTTAGTAAAACCGACGTTCTTTATCAGCCTGCCCCTGGCACCACAGCACCTGCTCCCACAGTCTTCATCGGCAGTATACAACTAAAGTCAGTGCACAGCTTCAAGTACCTTGGCAGCACCATATCAAGTGATGGGTCCTTGGACAAGGAGATTGATGCAAGGATCTGTAAAGCCAGCCAGGCAATTGGTCGCTTGCACACTAAGATGTTGAGGTACCACCACATCCGACTGTCAACTAAACTGTTGGTGTATAGAGCAGTCGTTCTTCTCATCTCTCCTTTATGGATGAGAGACCTGGACACCCTACATGCGTCACATCAAAAAGTTGGAAGCTTTCCATATGCGCAGTCTTAGATCTATACTCCACATACGCTGGCAAAACCGGGTGTCAAACTTTGAGGTTCTGGAGAGTACAATCAACTAGCATCGAGGTGATGATCATGCGAGCCCAGTCCCTCGTCAGCTTCTTCACGGCGAGCTCTGTGAAGGTCGAAGACACCAGGGGCGCCCCCACAAGCGCTACAAAGATTGCATCAAGGCTAACCTCCAGTACTGTGGCATCTGACCAAAGGACTTCGAGAATACAGCAGCTAATAAAATCCAGTAGCGAACCCTCACGAGGACTGCCTGCCAGACCTTCGAAGAAAGCCAATGTCAACGCCTGCGGGACACTAGAGACAGACGACATCAGATGGCAGTACCGTCAGCATCAGGCACATCGAACTTCCCTTGTCCGACGTGCAAGAGACTATGTGCATCCAGAATTGGCCTATACAGCCACGTGAAGACACATGCCATTGACGATGAGCACATCAACGTCTTTGTTGGATATGACAGACTACCAAGATTTAGTGTAAGGCCCATGCTTTCGTACACCTCGGTGAAGATGTTGACAATGACTTGGAGTCCAGCCTCCGAATGTGCGCTGACGCAAGCGCCGTCCGCGTACTGCAGTTCGACGACAGAGGGTGGGACGGTCTTGGATCTGGCCTGGAAGCGACGAAGGTTGACCAGGTTCCCACTGGTTCTGTAGTTTAGTTCCACTCCAGCGGGAAGCTTGTTGAGTGTGAGGTGGAGCATTGCAGCGAGGAAGATCGAGAAGAGGGTTGGCACGATGACGCAGCCCTGCTTGACCCCGGTCCGGACATTGATTGGGTCTGCGGTGGATCCATTGGTCAGGATCACGGCTTGCATGCCATCGTGGAGCAGATGGAGGATGGCGACAAACTTTTGGGGGCAGCCAAAACAGAGGAGGACACTCCATAGTCCCTCGCGGTTAATAGTGTCAAAGGCCTTTTTAAGGTCAAAGGCGGCCATGTCACTGCATTGGTGTAAGAAGTCCATGTGACTACATTGGTGCAATCAGTGGAACCCCTGCATGCTTGGGAGTCCAGACACTCTGGAAAAAGCAAAGAGCTCCCTCTGTCTGCTGTTGCTAACCTTTGTAAAAGCGATTAAATTCTTCAACTCGGCATCAGTGACCTGAAGTGGGCAGCAGTGCAGTGCAGACTCTATTCATCTGATAGCTGTCACCTGAGACAGTTTGAAAGAAGTCAGAACCGTTGAACCTCAAGGCAGTAGTGATCTTTACTAATACAGACAGAGGCTTGGCGGTCTGACTGTAATAGATGTCAAAGTTTCAAAACCGCATCCCCCAGTGAAACATAAGTGACAAAGACAGCTCCTCAGATATGTTCAAGTGACTGGTATTGTTCATATATCTGCCCTTCTCCAATGCAGGCACACCTGGCTCTGCTCATGGGTGCAGAATTCCTCATCCTCATCCTGAGGGGAATTCCGAAAGGAATTGCCACCTATACAACAGGGGCTGTTTCTAGTCATAGGGCAAGAGGGATAACTGCAAAATGGAAAATTAAAAATATTTTTAAATGAACAGCAAAAACTAACCAAAATAGCTACAAATCCGCAACTTCACTGTCACTTGCTAAACCAACTTATGTATAGCTTGAAGAACCCAAATTGTGCAGATAAGGGAGTCAGCTTATCAGTGCATCTATTTTGTACCACAACATATTGATGATGTTGCATTTGAGGAGCAATCATCAGAAAATATCGGTGAGGGAAGCACTGCTCTAATTTACATATTTTTGCTCATTAATAATGCTCAAGCATTCCAGCAACATGAACTTTCAGCACAACCCGGTCAAAAGAAAAATCGGCGTAATGACCCAGACCCTGATTTTCCATGTTAGATGGCCCACAGCCACAGAGTATAAAATCTCTTCAATTGTTAATTATTTGAAAATTCACAGATACATTGAAATCAGTAATAAATATTGTGAGTGGGTGGCACTCTCACCCGAGTCAGAAGGTTGTGGGTTCAAGTCCCACTCCAGGAACTTGAGCACATAATCCATACTGACACTCGTGCACTGTCAGAGGTGCCGTCTTTCAGATGAGATGTTAAACTGAGGACTCCGTCTGCTCCCTCAAGTAGATGTAAAAGATCCCGTGGCATTATTTCGAAGAAGAGCAGGGGTGTTATCCCTGGTGTCCTGGCCAATATTTATCCCTTAATCAACAATCACAGATTATCTGGTCATTATCACATTGCTGTTTGTGGGAGCTTGCTGTGCGCAAAATGTGCACAACAGTGATTACACTCCAAAAGTACTTCATTGGCTGTAAAGCACTTTGACACATCCGGTGGTTGTGAACGGCACTATATAAATGCAAGTCTTCCTTTCTTTATGTGTTCAGTTTATGAACAGCAGTACTGCAATATATTTATATCAAGATTTTTAAACCAGTATCAATGGCATAGTAGCATATACTTAATTCCAGGATTAAAGATACATCCACGGTCAGTGGTTGTGACTAAGGATTCATAGCTACACCATTTCTAGATGAACTAAGGACATATGATTTTCAGACTTTCTTTGGCTTCATTGAATGGAAGCCATAGTTACTCTTTCTAAAGTAGCATTGTATTTTTCTTTGCAATTAAAGATTTAAAGTGAAAATCAACCAGTACAAAATCTATCATACTGTTGATAAATTCTAAATTCTAACCCACCTCAGCAATTTTTATTTCATTACATGCAACAGCGAGTGTTAACTCTTTATCCTGTTCAAACTTCTCAGTTAATCGATCTATCTCATTAAGTTCATTGGAGAGCTCCTGGTTCTTGTTTGTTAACTTCTTCACTTGGCGGGATACATCTTCTTTGCTTTGCACCAAACCATGGATTTGTCTCTCCAAAGTATGATTTGTCTTCTCTAGCTGCTCAATCTGAAAGCATAAAATAAAATTACTTTATCTTTTTAATTAATTATTACCCTGCCCCACACGATATATCCATGACATTATAGGAAACAAAATTCACTTATATAGTACCTTTAACTGACATCATGTAGTTCTACTCCCACCTGTCCCAACACAGCCAGCATATTTCCAGCACCGAGGTTTCCTCCCACCAATGTCGTCCCCTCTGGAGTACCTTTCCCTTTCCTCGTTTCCTCATTGACCACTCAGCAACATAATCCGTAGACAGATGGTCAGTATCCACATGTACACTGATTACATCGAGTTCTACCTCTCCACTTCTCCACAAGTACCTGTGTTGTCAGACTGACTGCCCAACATAGCAGTGGAGGGGCCAAAGTTTCATATTCAACTCCTGTCTAAAAGTCTCTATCTTGCCAGTAACCCTTCCTCTCCCTAGATACTCGCTCCGGCTGATCCAGATTGTGCACAATCTCAAGCATCCATTTCAACTCTGAGCTTCAAATCTCTTGCCCTGTCTGTCACCAAGATTGCTAACTTCTACCTTCACAATACTGTCCCCACCTTTGTCCTTGCCTCGGTCAGACTGCCACTGTAACTTATTTATGTCTTTGTTATTTGCAACTTCTATATTCCTCTCCTCGAAAGCCTCCCAAATATCATTCCCCATGAGTTCCAACTTGTCCAAAACTCTGTCGATCACATCCTGCCCTGCACTAAGTCACACTCAAGTGCCACAAGCCCTACTGTTGCCGATCTCCATGTCCCATGCTGTTCACTTTGGTCCTCCAATCTGCCCTTCTAAACATCACCTCAGTTAGATATGCAAATATTGGTAATAAGATGATGAAATCCCTTTAAGCTAGACATAAATACCTGGTCTGGACACCTGAAGCTAGATATACTAAAATAAATAGGTGATTAGCCAGCACAGACACGATGGACTGAATGGCCTCCTTCTGTTCTGTATCATTTTATGATTCTAGTGAAAATAGTGAACTTTTATCTGACATTGTTCTGAGTTTGTTACATTTGGGAGAAATTGCCCAATGGCAATGTTATTTAAACTGCTAGTATTTTTTGATACCACTGTGGACAAAGGACATTCAAACAACTTTTAACAATGTTCTACAGCAATGATTAATCTGATGATTGGGTCAAAATAATAGAGAATAAAATAAAGCACTGGATAGAACAGCAGAGGCAGTCGTAAATTGGAACTTTTCAAGCTGAAAATGTTATGAGCAGAATACTCCAGGGATTTAACATGGGCATTTACTATTTTTATTAAATATGTATCACTTGGATAAGAGCATCATAGGTCTACAATCAATAGCAAAATAGGAGGCAGAGAAAATAATCATAGAACAGAATCACATGGCCCGATATTAACAGAGAACCGGTGTAGTGCGAGGGAGGCCAAAACTGGCCAAAGAATTCGGCAAAGCCAAGGACAGGAGATTCTGCCTTTAAGTATATTGTTGTGCCACCTCCCATCCAGCAGCAGGCCAAATGGGAGAGAGGGAACACTAGCGACAGGAGGCTGCAGCCGACGACCCATGGGGACGGTGCCTGCCACTGGGAAAGGAACATCAGCTCCAGGCTGCGATTGAGAGAGCTGGTGGAGTGGGGTGGGATGGGGGGGGGGGGCGGGTGTGGGTGTGGGGGGTGGGTGTGGGTGTGGGGTGGTCGAAGACTCCCTTGAAATGCCTGGGAGGAGAAAATGTGCTCCTCCTGGACCACCAGGAGTGCTAAAAGAGCCACTTTGATTGAGGAGCCTGCGGCTCCTGCCTCGGTTCAGCTGTCGGAAATCCCACAGCCTCGCCCGCACTTACTATTCATTTTAATTTGCGTTACCGATGATGTCATCAGGCCACAACTTTGGCCTGTTATTAAGGTCCTCGCCCATTTGCGGGAGCCTTGCCCTAGACTGATTTCTGCATTTTAAAGTTTAAAGGGGCAGCAATGGAGTCTGGTTGCCCGAACCTAATATTTTAAGCCCCCGATAGCCCATTGTACCTGTTCTGGCACTTTGAAAGAGCTATTCAATTAATTGCACTCTCACTTTTTCCCCATAGTTCGACATAATTTCCCTTTTCAAGTATTTATCCAATTTCCTTTTGAAAGTTATTATTGAATTTTGTTCCACCACCCTTTCAGTCAGTGCATTTCAGATCACAATAACTCGCTGAGTATAAGAAATTCTCATCTTCCCCCCCCCTCCCCCGGTTCTTTTGCCAATCATCTTAAACCTGTATCCTCTGATTAGCGACCTTCCTGCCAGTGGAAGCAGTTTCTCCCTATCTAAACTATTAAAACACTTCATAAATTTGAACATCTCTATTAAATCGACCCTGCTCTAAAAGGAGAATAAGAAAAACAATACAACCATGGTCAGAACGATTTGCAACTTTTAGGTAATTGTTCCTATAGGGTCAGATACCAGTCAATGTGAACATGTACAAAATAATTAGACAGTAGTGCATTATAGAGTGGAAGGATGCAGACTTGATTTTCCATGCCCCTCTGTTGAGTTTCTCATTTGCTTACAGTAAAATGTCCACATAGGAACAGGAGTAAGCCATTCAGCTCGTTCAGCCTGATACATCATTTAATTAGATCATGGCCTATCAGCTCCATTTACCTGCCTTTAATCCATACCCCTCAATATCTTAACCTTCGATACCCTAACCCAACAAAAATCTATTGATCTGTCTTAAAAGTTCCAGTTGTTCCAGCATCCACAGCCTGTTGGGGAGGGAATTCCACATCCATTACGCTGTAAAAAAAAAAGTGCTTCCTGATTTCACTCCTAAATGGTCTGGCTCTAATTTTAAGATTGTGCCCCTTTGTTCTAGATTCCCTCACCAGAGGAAATAGCTTCTCTGTATCTACTCTATTGAATCCTTTCATTTTAAATACTTCAATTAGATCATCCCTCAACCTTCAAAAGGGAATACAGCCCAAATTTGTGTAATCTGGCCTCAATGTCACCCTTTCTTTGGTAAATCTGCGCTGTATATCCTCCAAGGCCAATATATCCTTCCTGAGATGCGGTGCCCAGAATTGAACGCAATACTCCAGATAGGGTCTGACCAAGGCTCTGTACAACTGAAGCATAACAACCTCCTGTTTTGTATTCAAACCGTCGTGAGATATAGGCTAACATTCCATTAGCTTTTTTGATGATTTTTTGTACCTGTGCACTAGCTTTTAGCGATGTATGTTCTTGCACGCCCCAAATCCCCTTGTTCGTTCAGTTTCTAGTCCCTTGCCATTTAGAAAGTATTACCATTTGTCTTTCTTGGATCCAAATTAATTGCCTCACACTTCCCCACATTAAACTCCATCTGCCACAGACCTTCCCCAAGGTTAGTGGGAAACTAGAGGATTGGGAAAATTTTAAGCAACAGCAAAGAATGACTAAAAAAGCAATAAAGAAAAGGAAGATAGATTACGAAGGTAAACTTGCGCAAAACATAAAAACAGATAGTAAAAGCTTTTACAGATATATAAAACGGAAAAGAGTGACTAAAGTAAATGTTGGTCCCTTAGAAGATGAGAAGGGGGATTTAATAATGGGAAATGTGGAAATGGCTGAGACCTTAAACAATTATTTTGCTTCCGTCTTCACAGTGGAAGACACAAAAACCATGCCAAAATTTGCAGGCCACAGGAATGTGGGAAGGGAGAACCTTGAGACAATCACTATCACTAGGGGGGTAGTGCTGGACAGGCTAATGGCACTGAAGGTAGACAAGTCCCCTGATCCTGATGAAATACATCCCAGGGTATTAAAAGAGATGGCGGAAGTTATAGCAGATGCATTCGTTATAATCTACCAAAATTCTCTGGACTCTGGGGAGGTACCAGCGGATTGGAAAGCAGCTAATGTAACGCCTCTGTTTAAAAAGGCAGGTAACTATAGGCCGGTTAGTTTAAAATCTGTAGTGGGGAAAATGCTTGAAACTATCATTAAGGAAGAAATAGCGGGACATCTGGATAGGAATAGTGCAATCAAGCAGACGCAGCATGGATTCATGAAGGGGAAATCATGTTTAACTAATTTACTGGAATTCTTTGAGGATATAACGAGCATGGTGGATAGAGGTGTACCGATGGATGTGGTGTATTTAGATTTCCAAAAGGCATTCGATAAGGTGCCACACAAAAGGTTACTGCAGAAGATAAAGGTACGCGGGGTCAGAGGAAATGTATTAGCATGGATAGAGAATTGACTGGCGAACAGAAAGCAGAGAGTCGGGATAAATGGGTCCTTTTCCGGTTGGAAATCAGTGGTTAGTGGTGTGCCACAGGGATCAGTGCTGGGACCACAACTGTTTACAATATACATAGATGACCTAGAAGAGGAGACAGAGTGTAGTGCAACAAAATTTGCAGATGACACTAAGATTAGTGGGAAAGCGGGTTGTGTAGAGGACTCAGAGAGGCTGCAAAGAGATTTGGATAGGTTAAGCGAATGGGCTAAGGTTTGGCAGATGGAATACAATGTCGGAAAGTGTGAGGTCATGCACCTTGGGAAAAAAAAACAGTAAATGGGAATATTATTTGAAAGGGGAGAAATCACAACATGCTGTGGTGCAGAGGGACCTGGGGGTCCTTGTGCATGAAATTCTTTTTGGAGTTTATCTGAAAAACATAAAACATTAAACCGTGCCACCCGACCTGGATGACACAACAGACATTTACAAGGCCCTTTTTTTCTTTTTTTGTGTTTTTTTTGTGTTTTTCTTTTTTTTTTGTTTTTTTTTGGGCACTAAAATCACATTTTTTCCAGTGCCCCCTATAAAAGGGGAGGGGGACACTAAAAGCACCGGCAATTAAAACAAATTAAACTTTAAAACATAAAATCAAATTAAAATTTGGTTGCCGGGCGTGACGATGCACTCCAGTCCCTCCGGTGCCCACCTCTCGCGGAAGGCCGCGAGCGTACCGGTGGACACCGCGTGCTCCATCTCCAAGGACACCCTGGCGCGAATGTACGCGCGGAAGAGAGGCAGGCAGTCAGGTTGAACGACCCCCTCGACTGCCCGCTGCCTGGACCGGCTGATGGCACCCTTGGCCGTGCCCAGGAGCAGTCCTACGAGGAGGGCCTCGGACCTACCCGCTCCCCTCCGCACAGGGTGCCCAAAGATCAGGAGAGTGGGACTGAAGTGCAGCCAGAATTTCAGGAGCAGCCCCTTTAAATAATAAAACAGGGGCTGCAACCTCGTGCATTCCATAAAAACATGGAACACGGACTCTTCCAGACCGCAGAAATTGCAGGCGGCCTGGGAGTCCGTGAACCGGCTTAAAAATTTGTTGCACGGCACTGCTCCGTGCACCACCCTCCAGGCCAAGTCCCCGATGAATAGTGGGAGGACTCACGCATAGAGTGCCCTCCATCGGGGACCCCCGCCTCCTCCGGACGGCAAGATGGTACAACATGGCGTGTCCGGACGGCCGGCGAGGATGGCAAAGTTGAGAGTGTGCAGGAGCAGCCCGTACAGGAAACCCCTCCGCGCGGAACTGAAAGGCACGGAGGGGATTTCCTCGAGGCGGCTCAAGTTGTGAGGCGCCGGCTCCCGAGGGAGGTTCCGGGGTTTGGCGCCGATGAGGAATTCCGTCCGGACGGGGGTCAGTTCGGACGGGATCTCCCCACGTGCTTGAGCCTCCTCGATGCACCTAACAGAGTCAGGGCCCAAAGCTGTTTTTAGCGACTCTATGGCTTCGGCCGCGCGGCATACGTTGGCTGAATTTAGGCGCCGCGCCAGCGTGCCTGGCGCCATCCAGCCCGCTCCTCCGCCATCGAGCAGGTCCCTGACCCTGGTCACCTCACCAGCCACAGCCCTCTCTTCCGACCGCCACATAAAACCTCGGTCGTGGAGGTACGGATTCCCGAACAGCGGCTCCTGCAGGACGGCCGCCACTCCAGCCGGCGGAGAGCTGCGCTTGGAGGAGACTTTGTTCCAGACCCTGATGAGTTCCTTGTAAAAGACAGGCAGCTCCTGGAGGGCGGTCCTGACACCCCCCAAGTTCACAAACAGGAGCTGCGTGTCGTAATTGAGGTCGCGCTGCTGGCGGAAGAAATACGTCGCCAGAGCACACCACCTAGGAGGGGGCTCGACGTAAAGGTATCTCTGCAGTGTCTGAAGACGGAAAGTCGCGAGCTGGGCGCTGACGCACACCAACGACTGACCACCTTCCTCAAGCGGGAGACTCAAGACCGCGGCAGAGACCCAGTGCTTCCTGTTGTTCCAGAAGAAGTCCACCAGCTTCTTCTGTATCTTGGCGACAAACGCAGGGGAAGGGGTCAAAGTGACCAGCCGGTACCACAACATTGCGGCCACCAGCTGGTTTATGACTAGCGCTCGACCCCTGTAGGACAGCACTCGGAGCAGTCCTGACCAGCGCCTTAGGCGAGCGGCGACCTTGGCCTCCAGCTCCTGCCAGTTCGCCGGCCAGGCTTCCTCGTCGGGGCTAAGGTAGACTCCCAGATAGAGGAGATGGGTCATGCTCCAGGCAAAAGGCCTGAGCTCCTCCGGCAGGGAGTCCACTCGCCACTGACCCACCAGGAGTCCGGAACATTTCTCCCAGTTGATTCTGGCGGAGGATGCGGCCGAGTAAATCTCCTGGCACTCACGCATCCTCCGCAGGTCAGCGGGATCCTCTACCACGAGGAGCACGTCATCGGCGTAAGCCGAGAGGACGACCTCCACGCCCGGCCCTTGCAGAGCCAGTCCCGTCAACCTCGTCCGCAGGAGGCGCAGGAAAGACTCCACGCAGATGGCATATAACTGGCCGGACATGGGGCATCCCTGGCGCACCCCTCTCCCAAAGCGAAGGGGCGCCGTCAAGGACCCGTTAACCTTAATCATACACTCCGCGGCGGCGTACAAAAGTCGGATCCGGGCGACGAAATGCGTCCCGAACCCGAAAGCGCGCAGAGTTCCGAGCAGATAGTCGTGATCCACCCTGTCGAACGCCTTCTCTTGGTCGAGAGATAGGAAGGCGACCGACAGACCAGCCTCCTGGGAATGATGGATGAGGTCCCGGACCAGATGGATGTTATCGTGGATTGTCCGGCCCGGGACCATGTAGGCCTGGTCGGGGTGGATCATGTGGTCCAGCACGGTGCCAAGGCGAGCAGACATCGCCCTGGCGAAGATTTTGTAGTCTGTGCTGAGGAGGGAGACCGGGCGCCAGTTCTTAAGGAGGCGGACATCGCCCTTCTTAGGCAGCAGGACGATGACTGCCCTGTGCCAAGAGAGGGGCATCTCCCCGGTCGCCAGACTTTCCCCCAGGACCCGCGCGTAGTCGCTCCCCAGAACGCCCTGTGGAACTCCACGGTCAGCCCGTCCAGCCCCGGGGATTTTCCCCTCGAGAGCTGGTCGAGGGCACCGGTCAGCTCCGCCAGGCTAAGCGGAGCTTCCAAATTTTCACCGCCCTCCGGGCTGACTTTCGGCAGGTCCTCCCACAAAACTCTACGCGCTTCCTCGCTGGACGGATCCGGAGAGAACAGAGCCCCGTAATATTCACGGGCCCTGTTGTTGACGCCCTCCGGATCCGAGACGAGAGAGCCGTCGTCGGCCAGCAGCGTCAAGAGCTGCTTACGGACACTCTGCCTTTTTTCCAGCGAGTAGAAGAAGGGGGAGCCGCGGTCCAGATCCCGCAGGAACCGGATCCGCGACCTCACGAACGCGCCTCGGGACCCGACGAGCTGCAGGTCCTTCAGCGCGGCCTTCTTAGCTTCATACACCGTCCGCAGGGCCGGGTCCTCGACGACTTGACCGAGACGGGATTCCAGGTCGAGCACCTCTTTTTCTAAGCGCTCGACTCCGGCCGCCCGCCTCTTGGTCGACCCCCTTGCGTACTCTTGACAGAAGACGCGGACGTGAGCCTTGCCCACGTCCCACCATAGCCTCAAGGAGGGGAAGCCCCCCTGCTTCCTTCTCCAGTCGGCCCAGAATCGACGGAACGAGTCCTGGAACCGCACGTCCTCCAGCAGCCGGTTGTTAAAGTGCCAGTACGCGGACCCCGTCCTCGCGCGGAGCGAAGCGAGCTCCGCCCACACCAGGTGGTGGTCTGAACACGGCACCGGCCGCATGGAGGCCGCCGGGACGCAGGAAACGTACGCCCGAGACACGTAAAGGCGGTCGACTCTGGACCATCCTACTCCAGGCCTCACCCAAGTAAAGGGTGCAGTTAAAATCCCCCCCGAGGACAATGCAGTCGCCGACGTCGACGGAGCCAAGAAGAG
Organism: Pristiophorus japonicus; assembly: GCF_044704955.1. Classification (NCBI taxonomy): domain Eukaryota; kingdom Metazoa; phylum Chordata; class Chondrichthyes; family Pristiophoridae; genus Pristiophorus; species Pristiophorus japonicus. The sequence continues at coordinate 190,490,152 of NC_091986.1, read as the reverse complement.
CGGACACCTCTTCAAAGAAGCGCGTCTGCTGCGGGCCGGGATGAGGGGCGTACACGTTCACGAGATGGAGCGGCACGTCCCCCAGGCGAACCGTTACGTGCAGCAAGCGGCCTGGCACGGGCTCCTCGACCCCCAAGATCTCCGGCTGAAAATGCGGGCCCAGCAAGATGGCCACCCCACTAGAAATGGCGGTGAGGTGGCTCATGCGGACCTCTCCTTGCCATTCCAGGAGCCACGTGGCTTCGTCTCCCGGAACGGTGTGGGTTTCTTGCAGGAAGCACACCGCATATTTCCCCTCCCGCAGGAGCGAAAAATTGTCAAATCTACGACGTGCCCCTCTGCCGCCGTTGATGTTGAGGCTGGCTATGGTTATCTTCATGGCAAAAGCATAGTGCAACCTCTACCTTAACCTATTGCGGGGGAGGGAGCGGAGTCTTTTGTTGACCTCCACTCCTTCAGCAGCCCAGAGAGGAACATTTTGAGCCGGCGCAGCTCAAGGCCTTGCGCCCTTGATAAGGGCCCGCCCGCGGCCATGGTTTTAGCTGCGACGCGGACGGAAGCGATGAGCAGCCCCGGCTCGGACCATCTTTCCCGGGCCAGATGGGCTCGGTTGCGGCGACCCTGGCTCTCGACCAGAAAGTCCCGGAGATCCTCTACGGGAATGAGGGGGGACTCAGCGGCGGGCACGAGGAGATCCACCGCCTCACTGGCGATGGACTCGAGATCTTCACCCGCGTCCTCCACCGAGTCCCCGCCCTCCTCCGGGAGGTCGCCGCTAGCAACCGGCCCGTCGACCGCACGAGGTACGGCAAACGGCCCGGCCGCTCCATCCGGCCCTGGCTCTGCCCTGATCCCACCCCCAGGATCGTCGGCAGAGGAGTCCCCACTGGGCTCTTTTAGAATTGGTGCTGGGTCGGGAAGCGACAGCGGAAGGGGTTCCTCCTCCGCCCCAGGAACCGGGGAACAAGGAGAGACCCGGCCATAGAAAATCCCCAGGCCCTCCAAGCGCTCCAGCTCCAAAGTAGGGGGCGAGGGTGGGTGTTCCTCACCCTCCCCGCCGCCACCCCCCGGCCCAGCGTGTACAGATTCATTAAAAGTGTTAATACTTTGTATTTCTGCCGAGTCGAGCAAATCCCGGGGGAAGTTGGGTATTTGCTGGGCGGGCTCAGGTTCGGCCTTTTCGGCCCCGCCCGCCTCAGTCCCCGGGACGCTCGACCCGGCGGCTATGCATTCTTCCGCTGGCCCCACGCCCCCCACGACAGGCAGATCTTTCACGCCATCCCCGGGAGGCAGCAGCTGGGCAGCCTCGACTGCCTCACCCTCCCCGGGGACAGATTCCTTGTGCCTGCGGCGCAATTTGGGGGCGCTGGTGGGGATGCGGGACACGCGGCGGGCACCGACTCCTCCGCGGAGGGATGTTGTTCCCCCCCCGCCTCATTGGAGCGACGCCTCCTTTTTTTCCTGGGGGGGCACAGAGACAGGGAGACACCCGTGTCTGCCGAGGCATCCCGCTCCACTCCCCCCTTTTTCTTATCTTGCCCGCGCCCGAACCCCTCTGCGGTATTAGTCAAGGGCTCGGGCACGGGCTCAGGGCACCCCGCGCTCGCCGGTGACGGGGTTGGGCCGAGCGCGGTGAACAGCTTGTCTGGCGCACTAAGGGGACCCGCCTCTAGGTGTTTCGCCTTCTTCCGCGCCTTCTTTCTGGCCGGACGCTCTCCATTCCCCCCCGCCGGAGGCCGTGAAAACAAAGGCCCTCGACGATGCCTGCGCACCCACAGCTCCCGGCATGCGGACACTACTAGGGGGAGGGGTGGCGGCGGCGCCAGCCTTGGCCGCCTTCGGTGATTTGGCGGCTTTGGAGGCGGGGCAGTTCTTGCGAACGTGCCCCACCTCCCTGCAGGCATGGCACCGCACGCCGTCCGACGTCCAAAAGACGCGGTAGGCAGTCCCCTCGTGCACCACATTAAAATTGCCCTCTGTCGTCTCTTCCCGCGCCAGCCGGACAAAGAGCTGGCGGCGGAAGGAGAACACGTGGCGCAGGCTGTTCTCCCTGAGGCCAAGCGGTATGGGGTTGATCCCCGACCTTACCTCCCCCAGTTGGTGTAGGTGAGGGAGGAGGAGCTCAGCGGGAACAAAGGGCGGGACGTTTGATGGCCTGGAGAGGGTCCACCGGCAGGAACGCCCCGCCCACCGTGAGCCCCTTTTCAATGGCCAGGGACACCGCCCGCTCCGACCCCAGGAAGAACACGGCCATCCCAGACATCTTGGAGGCTGAGACAATGGCCGAGGGGCCGACTACCCCAGCCATCGCCCGCACGCACTCCTCAATGCTCATTGTGGGGTGAGTGTAGCTCTTGACTCCGTGTTTCTTAGTTATAAGTCTGAATGGTGGCAGGGCAGCAGGTGGCGCAGGAGGTGCCGTGGATGTGGATGCCGCCTGCGCATAAGTCCTAGCTGGCCCTGCCACCGGCGTAGATGGGGTTGCCATCACGGGGTCCCTTTAAGGGCTACACCCACCCCAAAGTCACAGGCCTTAATGGTCTTTAAATGGCCTCGTTTAATAGACTGAGCAGAGGAGCTCTTAACGAGGCACACCTCTCCCCTAGTTGACAATTGGGGAGGGGCCTTGCTCCCTCTGCTCAGTTGTCTTAATTGTTTTATATTTTTCCAATCAATTTGGGAGGAAAGGGCTCTCAGAAAGAAAGGGGAGAGACAGAGAGTAACAGAGAAAGAGAGAGGGGTGTGGGAAGGGGGGGGAACTGCGAGGGCAGGTCTCCCCTCGCAGCTGTGGGTGGGTGCAATCCCCAGATGGCAAACAAAAATAGTCTTTGGGGTGGTCTTCGGGTGAGGGGAGAAGATGTCTTCACCTGGTGCAGCTGGAGCCACACAGGCACACACTCCCAATGATGTTAATTAGGGTGGATTAATTGTTTCTTCAGCCTGGTAACTCCAGCTATCCCAGGCTAGGCAATGGGGGAGGGGTGCTTCAAAGGTGTGTGGGGCCTAGTTGTAAGCAAGGCCCCCACACACACACCCCCCGCGATGTTCCGGCCCCCGACTGGTCTTCTTTCCTCCCCCCACCGATACAGCAAAGTCTTTTAGGGACTGCACCAATACACCCACCTGTAGAATGGTAGAGTCTCCCTCCTTCCACACTGGATGTTGTTGTTGGTCTTTCCCCCTCTCTCCAACTCTTTGTAGAAATGGTGAAGTTGTTAAAGTTTTCTGCTTTTTTCCCTCTCTCTCTGGGTGAAAGTTGGTGGTGAAGCCCCTTCCTTCCTTCCTTCCTTCCTTCTCTTCCTGGGCTGTTCACAGGCCCAGCCAGGAGCAAAAGCAGCAGCTCCTTCTCTCACTGCTCACAGCTCCAACTGTTTAGGCCACGCCTCCACTGCTCCACAATTGGCCCAGGTGCAACAGGTAATCAGGAAGACGAATGGAATGTTGGCCTTCATTGCAAGAGGGATGGAGTACAAAAGCAGGGAGGTCTTGCTGCAACTGTATAAGGTATTGGTAAGGCCGCACCTGGAGTACTGCGTGCAGTTTTGGTCACCTTACTTAAGGAAGCATATACTAGCTTTGGAAGGGGTACAGAGACGATTCACTAGGCTGATTCCAGAAATGAAGGGGTTACCTTATGATGATAGATTGAGTAGACTGGGTCTTTACTCCTTGGAGTTCAGAAGGATGAGGGGTGATCTTATAGAAACATTTAAAATCATGAAAGGGATAGACAAGATAGAGGCAGAGAGGTTGTTTCCATTGGTAGGGGAGACGAGAACTCGGGGGCACAGCCTCAAAATACAGAGGAGCCAATTTAAAACCGAGTTGAGAAAGAATTTCTTCTCCCAGAGGTTGTGAATCTGTGGAATTCTCTGCCCAAGGAGGCTAGCTCATTGAATGTTTTCAAGTCAAAGATAGATAGATTTTTAACCAATAAGGAAATTAAGGGTTACGGGGAGAGGGCGGGTAAGTGGAGCTGAGTCCACGACCAGATCAGCCATGATCTTATTGAATGGCGGAGCAGGCTCGAGGGGCTAGATGGCCTACTCCTGTTCCTAATTCTTATGTTCTTATGTTCTTCCCACTCACTTAATTTGTTTATGTCTCTTTATAACTTCCTGCTCCCATCTACACAACTGATTGTCCCTCCTAATTTAGTGTCATCTGCAAACATGGATATACAACTCCCTATTCCTTCATCCAAGTCATTAATATACATGGTGAAAAGCTGAGGCCCCAGTATAGATCTCTGGGGAACACCACTAGTCACTATCCATAAGAATATATTTCCTTTATCTCAACTCTGTGTTTCATACCTCTCAACCAACTTTCAATCCATGTCATAATCATGTATATGGGATTCATAGAAACATAGAAAATAGGTGCAGGAGTAGGCCATTCGGCCCTTCGAGCCTACACCGCCATTCAAATAAGATCATGGCTGATCATTCCTTCAGTACCCCTTTCCTGTTTTCTCTCTATACCCCTTGATCCCCTTAACCGTAAGGGCCATATCTAAATCCCTCTTGAATATATCCAATGAACTGGCATCAACAACTTTCTGCGGCAGGGAATTCCACAGGTCAACAACTCTCTGAGTGAAGATGTTTCTCCTCATCTCAGTCCTAAATGGCCTACCCCTTATCCTAAGACTATGTCCCCTGGTTCTGGACTTCCCCAACATCGAGAACATCCTTCCCGCATCTAACCTGTCCAGTCCCGTCAGGATTTTATATGTTTCTATGAGATCCCCTCTCATCCTTCTAAACGATAGTGAATAAAGGCCCAATTGATCCAGTCTCTCCTCATATGACAGCCCAGCCATCCCCGGAACCAGTCTGGTGAATCTTCGCTGCACTCCCTCAATAGCAAGAACATCCTTCCTCAGGCTAGGAGACTAAAACTGAACACAATATTCCAGGTGAGGCCTCACTAAGGCCCTGTACAACTGCAGCAAGACCTCCCTGCTCCTATATTCAAATCCCCCTAGCTATAAAGGCCAACATACCATTTGCCTTCTTTACCGTCTGCTGTACCTGCGCGCCCACTTTCAGTGACTGATGTACCATGACACCCAGGTCTCGTTGCACCTCCCCTTTTTCTAGTCTGCTACCATTCAGATAATATTCTGCCTTTGTGTTTTATCCCCAAAATGGATAACCTGACATTTATCCACATTATACTGCATCTGCCATGTATTTGCCCACTCACCGAATCTGTCCAAGTCACCCTGCAGCCTCTTAGCGTCCTCCTCACAGCTCACACCGCCACCCAGTTTAGTATCATCCGCAAACTTGGAGATATTACATTCTATTCCTTCATCCAAATCGTTAATGTATATTGTAAAGAACTGGGGTCCCAGCACTGAGCCCTGCAGCACCCCACTAGTAACTGCCTGCCATTCTGAAAAGGACCCGTTTATCCTGACTCTCTGCTTCCTGTCTGCCAACCAGTTCTCTATCCATGTCAGTACATTACCCCCAATACCATGCGCTTTGATTTTGTACACCGATCTCTTGTGCGGGACCGTGTCAAAAGCCTTTTGAAAGTCCAAATACACCACATCCACTGGTTCTCCCTTGTCCACTCTACTAGTTACATCCTCAAAAAATTCCAGAAGATTCGTCAAGCACGATTTCATAAATCCATGCTGACTTGGTCCGATCCTGTCACTGCTTTCCAAATAGGCTGCTATTTCATCCTTAATGATTCATTCCAACATTTTCCCCACTACTGATGTCAGGCTAACCGGTCTATAATTACCCGCTTTTTCTCTCCCTCCTTTTTTAAAAAGTGGCATTACATTAGCTACCCTCCAGTCCATAGGAACTGATCCAGAGTCGATAGATTGTTGGAAAATGATCACCAATGCATCCACTATTTCTAGGGCCACTTCCTTAAGTATTCTGGGATGCAGACTATCAGGATTTATTGGCCTTTAATCCCATCAATTTCCCGCCAAATAAGGATATCTTTCAGTTCCTCATTCTCACTAGATCCACTGTCCCCTAGTACATTCAGAAGGTTATTTGTATCTTCCTTTGTGAAGACAGAACCGAAGTATTGGTTCAATTGGTCTGCCATTTCTTTGTTCCCCATTATAAATTCACCTGAATCAGACTGCAAGGGACCTATGTTTGTCTTTACTAATCTTTTTCTCTTCACATATCTATAGAAGATTTTCCAGTAAGTTTTTATGTTCCCTACAAGCTTCCTCTCGTACTCTATTTTCCCCTTCTCAATTAAACCCTTAGTCCTTCTCTGTTGAATTCTAAATTTCTCCAGTCCTCAGGTTTGTTGCTTTTTCTAGCCAATTTATATGCCTCTTCCTTGGTTTTAACACTATCCTTAATTTCCCTTGTTAGCCATGGTTGAGCCACCTTCCCAGTTTTATTTTTACTCCAGACAGGGATGTACAATTGCTGATGTTCATCCATGTGATCTTTAAATGTTTGCCATTGCTTATCCACCGTCAACCCTTTAAGTACCCTCTGTCAGTCTATTCTAGCCAATTCACACCTCATACCGTCGAAGTTACCTTTCCTTAAGTTCAGGACCCTAGTTTCCGAATTAACTTTGTCACTCTCCATCTTAATAAGGAATTCTACCATATTATGGTCACTTTTCCCAAAAGGGTCTTGCACAACAAGATTGCTAATTAGTCCCTTCTCATTACACATCACCCAGTCTTGGATGGCCAGCTCCCTGGTTGGTTCCTTGACATATTGGTCTAGAAAACCATCCCTCATACACTCCAGGAAATCCTCCTCCTCCGCATTGCTACCAGTTAGGTTAGCCCAATCAATATCTAGATTAAAGTTGCGCATGATAACTGCTGTACCTTTATTGCACACATCCCTTATTTTTTGTTTGATGCTGTCCCCAACCTCACTACTAGTATTTGGTAGTCAATACACAACTCCCACTAGCGTTTTCTGCCCTTTGGAATTCCGCAGCTCCACCCATACCCTTTCCACATCATCCAGGCTAATGTCCTTCCTTACAATTGCATTGATTTCCTCTTTAACCAGCAACACCACCCTGTCTCCTTTTCCTTTCTGATTATCCTTCCTAAATGTTGAACACCCTTGGATGTTGAGTTCCCAGCCTTGGTCACCCTGGAGCCATGTCTCAGTGATGCTAGTCACATCGTATTCGTAAAATGCTATATGCGCAGTTAATTCATCCAACTTATTCCGAATACTCCTCGCATTGAGGCACAGAGCCTTCAGGCTTGTCTTTTTAACACACTTTTCCCCTTTTGAATCTTGCGGTAATGTTTTTGCTTTTTGCCTTGGGTTTCTCTGCCCACCACTTTTACTATTCTCCTTTCTATCTTTTGCTTCTGCCCTCCCTTCTATTTCCCTCTGTCTCCCTGCATAGGTTCCCATCCCCCTGCCATATTAGTTTAACTCCTCCCCAACAGCACTAGCAAACACTCTCCCGAGGACATTGGTTCCGATCCTGCCCAGGTGCAGACCATCCGATTTGTACTGGGTACACCTACCCCAGAACCGGTTCCAATGTCCCAGGAATTTGAATCCCTCCCTTCTGTACCATTTCTCAAGCCACGTATTCATCTGAGCTATCCTGCAATTCCTACTCTGACTAGCACGTGGCACTGGTAGCAATCCTGAGATTACTACTTTTGAGGTCCAGTGATGTTCGAAGAACCTAAGTAATAGGAGCAGGAGTAGGCCATGTGGCCCCTCGAGCCCGCTCCACCATTCAATAAGATCATGGATGATCTGATCTTGGCCTCAACTCCACTTCCCTGCCCGCTCCACAGCACCCTTGACTCGCTTATTCAAAAATCTGTCTATCTCCACCTTAAATATATTCAATGATCCAGTCTCCACAGCTCTCTGGGGAAGAGAATTCCAAAGATTCACGACCCTCAAAGAAGAAATTCCTCCTCATTTCCATTTTAAATGGGCAACTCCTTATTCTGAAATTATGCTCCTTAGTTCTAGATTCCCCCACAAGGGGAAACACCTCTCTGCATCTTCCCTGTCAAGCCCCTTGAGAATCTTAAATATTTCAATAAGATCACCTCTCATTCTTCTAAACTCCAATGAGTATAGACCCAACTTGCTCAACCTTTCTTCATAAGACAACCTCTTCATCTCAGGAATCAAACTTGTGAACCTTCTCTGAACTGCCTCCAATGCAAGTATATCCCTCTTTAAATAAGGAGAGCAAAACTGTACACACTACTCCAGATGTGGTCTCAGTTGCAGCAGGACTTCCCTACTTTTATACTCCATCCCTCTTGCAATAAAGGCCAACATTCCATTTGCATTCCTAATTACTTGCTGTACCTGTATGCTAACTTTTTGTGTTTCATGTACAAGGACCCCCAGATCCCTCTGTACTTCAGCATTTTGTAATCTCTCCCCATTTAAATAATAATTTGCTTTTGTATTTTTCCTACCAAAGTGGATAACCTCACAATTTCCCACATTATAGGGCTCAAGTTTCGGCCTGAGTTGCTCCTATTTTTTTGGAGCAACTAGTTTAGAATGGAGCATCTTAGAAATTGCAATTCTCGGCATTTAGTTTGCTCCCGTTCTAGTCAGTTAGAATTGTTTCATTTTAGAATAGATTTTGTTTTTCAAAAGGGGGCGTGTCCAGTCACTTATGCTGTTTTGCAAGTTTAGGCAGCAAAAACTTACTCCAAACTAACTTAGAATGGAGTAAGTGTAGATTTTTGTACGCTCAGAAAAACCTTGCCTACACTTATAAATCAGGCTTAGGGAATGACAGATGGGGGAGGGGTGTGGGGAGAAGGGGGACTTACAAACATTAAACACTTCACTTTTACAAATAAAGAGCCATCATCAACAATAAATGATAAATAAATCAATAAATCAACCAATAAATCAATCAAAAAAAATTAAAAATTAAAAAAAATAATTAAAAAAAATCAAAATTTATTTAAAGTTTCTACTCACCGACTGCAGCACCGGGATCCCTCCAACAACGTGCTGGAACTGGGACAAGCCCCCCCCCCAATGTGTGTCTCTCTCTCTCTCTGCCTCGGTCAGTGTCCCCCTCTCTCTGCCTCTGTCAGGGGAGGGGGAAGGAAGGGAGGCGGGCCAGTGGGCGGCAAGGACTCAACGGGAGGGGGGGGGGACTCAACGGGAGGGGGGGGGACTCAACGGGAGGGGGGGGGACTCAACGGGAGGGGGGGGGACTCAACGGGAGGGGGGGGGACTCAACGGGAGGGGGGGGGGGGAGCTGAACGGGAGGGAGGGGGGGGAGCTTAACGGGAGGGAGGGGGGGGAGCTTAACGGGAGGGAGGGGGGGGAGCTGAGCGGGAGGGAGGGGGGGGAGCTGAACGGGAGGGAGGGGGGGGAGCTGAACGGGAGGGAGGGGGGGGAGCTGAACGGGAGGGAGGGGGGGAGCTGAACGGGAGGGAGGGGGGGAGCTGAACGGGAGGGAGGGGGGGAGCTGAACGGGAGGGAGGGGGGGGAGCTGAACGGGAGGGAGGGGGGGGAGCTGAACGGGAGGGAGGGGGGGGAGCTGAACGGGAGGGAGGGGGGGGGGGAGCTGAACGGGAGGGAGGGGGGGGGGTGGGGAGCTGAACGGGAGGGAGGCCCGAGTCCTGATCTTCGCCTGGGGAGCCCATTTGGCCAGGGCTTGGGCCGGCGCGCTTCGGGCCCCTTCCACGCAGCCTCGGGGGAGAGTGCCTACTGCACATGCGCACACACTCTAGCGCGCATGTGCAGAGGTTCCGGCACTATTTTCAGCGCCGGGACTTGGCTCCGCCCCCGACTTCTTGTGCTACACCCCGCCGAGCACAAAGACGTCCTGAGGAGCTCGCAGAATCACAAACTAAGTTTTCGGGCCCTTTTTATTCCAGAAAGTCGGCACACCTTATGGAGGTGCGCCTTTTTACTGATGGCGGAAGCTTGGGCCCAATATTCCAGATTTTTGCCCAGTCACTTTGCCTATCTATATCCCTTTGCAGATTCTTTGCATCCTCCACACAATTTGCTTTCCCGCCTATCTTTGTTTCATCAGCAAATTTAGCTGGATTACACTCGGTCCCTTCATCCAAGACATTAATATAGATTGTAAATAGTTGAGGGCCCAGCACTGATCCCTGTGGCACCCCATTAGTTACAGTTTGCCAACCTGAAAATGACCCATTCATCCCGCCTCTCTGCTTTCTGTTAGTTAGCCAATCCTCCATCCATGCTAATATAATACCCCCAACCCCGTGGGCTCTTATCTTGTGCAGTAACCTTTTATGGGCACCTTATTGAATGCCTTCTGGAAATCCAAATACACAACACCCTTTATCCAACCTGCTCGTTACATCCTCAAAGAAATCCAGCAAATTTGTTAAACATGATTTCCCTTTCATAAAACCATGTTGACTCTGCTTGACTGTATTATGATTTTCTGAATGCCCTACTACCACTAGCTTAATAATGGACTTCAGCATTTTCCCAACAACAGATGTTTGGCTAACTGGTCTTTTGTTGCCTGCTTTCTGTCCCTCTCCTTTCTTAAATAGGGGTGTTACATTTGCGGTTTTCCAATCCGCTGGGACCTCTCCAGAATCCAGAGAATTTTAGTCGATTACAACCAAAGCATCTACTATCTCTGCAGCCATTTATTTTAAGACCCTGGAATGCAGGCCATCAGGTGCAGGGGACTTGTCCACCTTTAGTCCCATTAGGTTGCCTCGTACTTTTCCTCTAGTGATAGTGATTGTTTTAAGCACCCCACTCTCAATAGCCCCTTGATTATCAATTATTGGGATGCTTTAGTGTCTTCTACCATGAAGACCGGTGCAAAATATTTGTTCAAAGTCTCTGCCATTTCCCTATTTCCCATTATTAATTCCCCAGTCTCATCCTCTCAGGGACCAACATTTATTTTAGCTACTCGCTTACTTTTTATATACCTGTCTGTTTTTATATTTCTTGCTAATTTACTCTCAAACTATCTTCTCTCTCTTTGTTATTTTTTAGTCGTTCTTTGCCGATTTCTAAAAATTTCCCAATCCTCTGGCCTTCCACTATTCTTCACAACATTGTTTGCCTTTGTTTTTCATTTGATACCATCCTTTACTTCCTTAGTTAACCACGGATGGCTCATCCTTTCCTTAGTCTTTCTTTCTCACTGGAATATATCTTTGCTGAGAGTTATGAAATATCTCCTTAAATGTTTGCCACTGCTCATCTACCATCTTACCCGTTAATCTATTTTCCCAGTCCATTTTAGCCAACTCTGACTTCACACCTTTGTAATTGCCTTTATTTAAGTTCACGACACTAGTTTGAGACCAAGCTTTCTCACCCTCAAACTGAATTTGAAATACTACTATGCTATGATCACTCTTCCCAAGAGGATCCTATACTATAAGATCATTAATTAATTAATCCAGTCTCATTACACATTACCAGATCTAAAATAATCTGCTCCCTGGTTGGTTCCACACCCTATGGTTCTAAGAAACCATCCCAGATACACTCTATGAACTCTTCCTCAAGGCTACACTGGCCAATTTGATTTGTCCAATCAATAAAATCACCCATGATTATTGCTGTACCTTTCTTACAAGCCTCCATTATTTTTTGATTTATACTCCGTCCAACAGTGTAGCTAAAGTTAGGGCACCTACAGACTACACCCACCAGTGACTTTTTCCCCTTATTATTTCTTATCTCCACCCAAACTGATTCTACATCTTGATCTTCTGAGCCAATATCATTTCTCACTACTGCACTGATCTCACCCTTTATTAACAGAGCAAATCCCACCTCCTTTTCCTTTCTATCTATCCTTCCGAAATGTCAAATACCCCTGAATATTCAGTTCCCAGCCTTGGTCACTGTTGTGTAGGCATGCCTGTTCACTGTGTGATGTCTGTAACACTATCATGCAACATTGAATGTACCCTTGTACTGTACACACCTTACCGGTACACTACAGGGTGCTGTTGCTGGAGACCCAGGGGTTGCCTGCACACGGCAGGTAACCCAGTATAAAAAGGAACACACAGCTTGTTGTCTGCACTCAGGAGCTGTTAATAAAGGACTGCAGGATCTGCACAGTTTAAGTACCACACACTGCCTCGTGGAGTCATTACTAAAGGTGCCTACATACACTACAACAGGCAACGGGAATATGGAATCACGAACTACACGCTCAACATGTCTAGCCTCAGCAACTTTCACCATTTTACAGGGGGGGGAAGATTGGGATGCCTTTGTGGAAAGATTGGAACACTTCTTTATAGCCAACGACCTGGACGGGGACACACCGGCTATACTACCGAACAAACGCAGGGCCATCCTGCTTAGCAGTTGTGGGCCCACCATCTACGGTCTCGTCAGGGACTTACTAGCCCCATAGAAGACAACCACCAAGAATTATGAGGAACTTGTAACAATCATACAGGAACTAAAACCGAAAGAAAGCATCCTCACAGCCAAGCACCGGTTCTACACTTACCAGCGACCTGAGGGCCAAGAAATTGCCAAGTATGCTGCACACCTAAGACGACTAGCTGCACCGTGTGAGTTTGGCGACCACCTTAATGAAGCACTAAGGGACATATTTGTCATCGGAATCAGCCACGAAGGCCTCCTACACAAATTGCTCTTGGCTGACATCACGGTCACCCTGCAGAAAGCAATTCAAGTGAGCCAGGCCTACATGGTTTCGGCCAGCGACTCCAGGCGAATACTGACCCAGGACTCTAAACCGGCGAGCGCAGTGCACCGCATGGACACTTCTAAAGGCAGAAATGCTGCCCCGAGTCCGCCAAATGGGGCAAACCGGATGGCCCCGTGCTGGCACTGTGGAGGAAACCACAGGGTCCACCAGTGCCACTACAAAGACTATGCATGCAAAGGCTGCAAAGAAAAAGGGCACCTTCAGAGAATGTGCAGAAAAGGCTGTACTCATTGTGTCTCTGATGAGTTGGCTAATCACCGGGGCTCCGACACAGATGAAGATGAAGCTGCTCTAACCCTGGGAGAAGAGTATGGAATCTTTACCTGCTCCACCAGAAGTTCTCCATGGATGATGGAAGTGGACATCGACGGGGTCCCAGTCTCCATGGAGATCGACACAGGTGAGCCAGTCTGTGATGAGCCAAAAGATCTCTGAAAAAATTTGGAGGAATCCTGCCACTCGACCAAAACTGTCTCCTGTCCATGCAAAGCTGCTCACCTACACCAAAGGTAAAATCCAAATCGTTGGCAGTGTAGATGTCCAGGTCTCCCAGGGCAGCGTGTTAAACAAACTCCCCCTGTGGATTGTAGCCGGCGACGGTCCCACACTGCTGGGCAGGAATTGGATGATCGGGTCCACATCAGGCGAAGTGGTGCTGTGGAAGAAAAGAGCACCACAGCCTGCCTGCAGCAAGACCACAAAATGGCTGCCGTACCACAAGCATGTGGAAGAAAAGAGCACCACAGCCTGCCTGCAACAAGACCACAAAATGGCTGCACCACAAGCATGTGGAAGAGAAGACCACAAAATGGCTGCCGTACCACAAGCAGCAGACCTGCATTCAAAATGGCCTCCTCCATGCCACGAGTCAACATGAAGGGGCATCATGTGTCATCGAGCGGCCAATCTGATTCGAAGGCTCCCTTAAAGGAGACCATTAACCAAAAAAATTTAAAGGGGAAGTTCCAACTATTTGAGTACACGGACTTTAAAGCTAAAGATGCAATTAAAGGGTGCAAGTATGAAAATATATGCAATGTAACCATGAATTGTGATGCTGGTTTAACTAATGTGGCTAATGAGATGAATGCAGGTGTCAGTAAGGTTAAGAACAAGTTTATTATGCTTAACAATAATGATAGAGATTGTGAAATGCCTAATGTAACCATGTCTGTTGAAACCAGGACACCCAAAAGTGATGCAAGTGCTAGACTGTATAATGCAGGCTCAACTATGTGAGATCAGAGTCAAGGTGTCATGTATACCGGTAGGACACTGGCAAAGGACATTGGGTCCTACAAGGACCATGCTAATGCCAATGGAATCCCCCTGCGGGAGACCCCCACGTCCAGCAAGCTATCTGACCATGTAGCCTGGACCTTTGGAACGAATGTGATGCCCCTTGCAAGACACACACACACACAGGCAGTGGGAGCAGATCCACTACAGGGACAGTGGTCAATGAGCAGCCGAGCCACCACCAATGGCAACCTGCATCAGACCAGCCCTACAACCCCTGGCCACCACCAGAAGCTTGAGGCCAATCCCCTCCAGCTTCCCTGGCAAACCCTGGGATGACCTGACCCTCATCCGCATTGGTGGACAAGGAGCCCACCCAGGCTTGTGGCCCTGCCCACCACCCCACAAATCACACTGTATACACACCACCCACTGCTGCCATAGCTACCTCCCCGAGAGATCCCACAACAGTGACACCCACTTGGTTTGTGTGTGAGGGAGAGGAAACGTACGAGGCCAGCATCAAGCACAGGGGTCACACCTGGCAACCACACAACCCTCACCACAACCTCCCATAGCTCACCACTGATCACCTCCCCTGGTCACGACAACTAGGATATGAAAAATGTTCGGGGGGGGGGGGGGGGGGGAGTATTGTTGTGTAGGCATGCCTGTTCACTGTGTGATGTCTGTAACACTGTCATGCAACATTGAATGTACCCTTGTACTGTACACACCTTACCGGTACACTAGAGGGTGCTGTTGCTGGAGACCCAGGGGTTGCCTGCACACAGCAGGTAACCCAGTATAAAAAGGAACACACAGCTTGTTGTCTGCACTCAGGAGATGCTAATAAAAGACTGCAGGTCTGCACAGTTTAAGTACCACACACTGCCTCGTGAAGTCATTACTAAAGGTGCCTACATACACCACAGTCACCTTGCAACCACGACTCTGTAACGGCTGTCAGATCATACTCATTTATTTCTATTTGTGCCATCAATTCATCTATCTTGTTACAAATGCTGCGTGCATTCAGATTAAGAGCTTTTAATTTTGTTTTTTTTCACCATTTTTCCCTACTCTGACCCCATTTTCTGATGCACTGTTATGTTTATACGCTTTGTCCCTTCCTGTCGCACTCTGGATATCATTACCCCTATCGCCACCCTGCACTATTGCCGCCTTTCTTTTTGACTTTTTAAATTTCCGCTCACCTACTACCCCTCCCGACTATTTAGGTTAAAGCGCTATCTACAGTCCTAGTTAATCGATTTGTCAGGACACTGGTCCTAGCCTGGTTCAAATGAAGCCCGTCCTGACAGAACAGCTCCCTCTTAGTGCTAGTGCCAGTGCCCCAAGAATCAAAACCTATTCCTCCCACACCAATCTTTAAGCAACATGTTCATCTCTCTGATCTTATTTACCTTATGCAAATTTGCTCATGGCTCAGTAGTAATCCAGAGATTATTACCTTTGTGGTTCTGTTTTTTTAAATTTAGCCCCTAGCTGCTCATACTACCTCAGCAGAACCTCTTTCTTTGTCCTACCTATGTTGTTGGTAACTATGTGGGCCACGGCAATTGGATCTTTCCCCGCCAACTCCAAGTTTGTCTCCAGCCCATGGGACATCTCCTTAACCCTGACACCGGGGCAGGTAAAAGAAGCAAGCAGTGTTTAAACTTAACTGAGGTTTCCAATATATCTCATTGTACTTCTGAGTAGCCCAACATTTGCACAGTACTTTCAGAAATCCCCATCATTTAGAGTTACCTTGTATGCTTCTGCTCGCTTCTACGGAAACAACTGCAGCATTGCTGGTCTTACTGTGACATCACTAACTCTCCAATTATGATAGTGGTTAAACATAGTGGTGGTGATATTTAAATGTATGCTTTATTAACAGATCAGATTGTAAAAATATCGGGGCCGAAATTCAGTAGCGCAAGAAAGCTGGCACACCTCTTATTTTTTACATGTTTTTACCACAGGGATCCATGATGTAGCTGGATAATCGATTTTCAGGACTTTTAAATTGTTTCAAAGTCCCAAAGGAAATCGGTTATAATAGGGCGGGAGATAGACGGGAAGTCAGGCTAAGGGACTGAATTTCGGCCGGGATTGGGACACTGCCGCTATCAATCAGCCGTGGAGTCGTGGTGAGCTCACAGCGCAGGTGCGTTACCACGCTCTCTCCCCTTTGTTAAAGGGGAGAAAATTGTGCATTTTAAATCTTCGGCCACTGGGCCACCAGGGAGGGTTTCGGCCAGGTGAGTGGCCCGGCTGAACCCACTCTGACAGTGAGTGAAACACTTCCTTAGTACTGCCGTGAAGTATCAGCTGAGGGTATGTACAGAAGTACTGGAATTGGGTTTACCTAGCAGGTATTACCAACACAATGTCACTGTAGAGCAGCAACAACCCAGCTGGCAGAACAGATCCTGCCCTTCACCTCATCAGAGACCTTTCATTTTTTTGCATTCCCAGCCACTCCCTTCCTCTGGCTCTGCACTCCTTAAAAGCTGTTCATCTCCAACATCTTCTAGTACCGATGAAAGATCATTGACCTGAAATGTTCATTCTGTTGCCCTCTCCACAGATACTGCCTAACCTGCTGAGTGTTTCCAGCATTTTGGTTTTTTATTTTTAATTATTACAGTTGGCTTTACTTGGGTTCAAGTGTTTGTTAATCCTATTTGATTCACACACAAAAATACAATGATCCAGAAATTGCGGTCGGAGGCTTCCCCCCGCTGGATGGCTCCGACCGCAATAATTTCTATGAAAGTACCTGGTGGTCCCAGAGGTTCGGCGACTTGCGGTCCTGGGACTCTACGCGAAGGCCAGCGTAGGGGCCCATGTATCCCAGAATCATACGAGTTTCGTACGGATCCCTGGGATCATGTGGGCCGGCCCAACATATCCAAGTGCGGGGATCTCCATTCATACGTATAGTAATTCCGTACGGAGCTGCCATAAAAATGAATGGGAATACCCCCAAAAACACAGAAATACTGAAAATAAATTTTAAAACACATAACATATTGAAAATTAATTAAAATGCAATATTTTATACAAAAATTTATTTTTTTGATAAATATTTAAATGTTTTAACAGGACTAAAAATTAACTTACCTTAATGGACAGGGATTTTAATATATAAATGAGTGATAACATTTTATTTTTCTAGTTTTTTTAAACTCCTACACTGGTAAAAGCAGGTCTTATGCCTGCTTTTATCAGAGTAAAAATTTGAAGGACGTTTGCTGGAGAGGAGTTGGGCAAATAGCTCAACTCTCCGCCCACGGAGGCCCTTTTCCTTCGTATGCGCGCGATCTGTCAAAGTAATTTGTGACAGATCGCAAGTGCCGGGTTGAGGCGCATGCGCTTCACATACCTAAACCCCGAACTTGCGAGGACCCCACAGGCGTGTGCGCACTTCATACACGCCCGTGGGGAGCGCGATTTCAGGCCCATTGATGTTCAAGAACAATTTTACCCACAAATCAAAAAGCTAAACACTACTCTGACCGAATGAATGAATGAATGTAAACAGCCTGCATATAAATAGTTACTTATATTGTTTTTTTTGCTATACTCAACTGCCACTGAAAAGCAACAAGGGAGAACTAATTTTTTTTAAGTTTAAGATTTTTAGCTGCAGGAGAGGTGATAATACATTCAAAGCCTTTGAAAAGGATGGGGATGTCAAGCTTGGAGTGGTCGTTGAGTCACAAATGGGGGTTTTCAGGAGAGGAATGGTGGTAGTTGTGAAAAGAAGATGCCAGAGCAAAGAGAGCCATTAACATTTGACCAGACCTTGCTAGAGCGTAGCAACACACGGTGTGTCACATTAATTAGACTTTTCAGCACCCTTCAACTCAAACATGTTTTGCACCATAACTTGCTGGAAGTTCGAGCTGATAACGCCATGGAAAGGCCAACAGATAACAATGGGACCAACAGTGTATCTCCTTAACCAATGAGATTTAAGGATTAAGAAAGAAACAGGAACGACTGTGAAGGAGAGTGAATTAGAGTCAAATCAGGCACAGGTAGAGAAAGAAGGAAAGAAAAACTGGATTAAGATAGAGTGGGAAAAAAGAGACAAAGGAAAAGTAAGAAAACAAATTTTAAATTTCTAACAACAATGCAGGAATGAGATTGAACACATTAAATTGTTCCCATTCTGGGCCAGAGGGGTTGATTGGCATTGCATTAATAATTATCACATCGTTAGAAAGGTACTTATGCTCTTAATGACCAGATTTAACTTTGTGATGAGTTTAATGGGCAATTGTGAAAATCGAGTAAGTTCTTAAAAATAACAAAGTGGCTAAGGGGGAGATGCTGCTTGTGCAAAGCAAATGGTGGATCAGTGTAAATCGACGAGCAAGTCCTGGAGATTTGCAACTCATGGCTGGTCGATTTGCACATTATTAACGGTGTGTGTCATTAACACACCATTATTTATCCAGCAAGATCTGGCTCAATGTCTACAAGTATGGATAGATAACTGAGTGTCCAGGAGTTGGGTGGAGCAAGAATCAGTGAGAAGTGGAGTGTTAAGTTCTGTGTTGTAAGCTCCAACCATTGTGACCTTGGTCTCTTTAATATAACTCCAAAGTGAGGCAGCAGCATGGTGGACTGCCTGTTATACCTGCTTGTTCCAGGGTGCACAGGTGACCCATAGGTCTCCCACAGGTGTGCCCCCTAGTGGCAAGTCTTACACATAGGTGAGGTTCACATACATAACATGGAGGATCGGCGAAAATTGGCGAGCGGCGAGGAGCAGAGGATCGGCATGAATCAGCAAGCAGCGGAGGATCGGCGGGAAATCGGCAAGAGCGAGGAGCAGTGTAAAGCGGCGAGTGGCAAAGCACGGATTCAGTCCCAAGAATTCCGGATTTCAGTCTATTGATTTTCTTGTCTGAAATCTGGAAAAACCCAAAAACCGGCATGGACTTGGTCCCGAGGATTCCAGATTTCAGATGTTGGACCTGCATACATGTTTGATTGGCAGCAGTTTGAGATACATGTTTAAATTACCTTTGTCCCAGTCAAATTTTTTTGCCTTGTTTCAATGGGGTAACCTATCTTCAATCAGTAGATAGATCAGAAAGACTCTGGTCAGCAACAAAACATCACATAAAGGGTAATATTCAGGAACATGAAGCCAGCTTTTGTTTATATTGGAGCTTAGGTAAAGCAAATGCAACTATTTTGTTATTTTCTATCTTCCTTGGAGGGTAGTTTTTTTTAAATTGATTTCTGGGATGTGGGAGTCGTTGGCAAGGCCAGCATTTATTGCCCATCCATAATTGCCCTTGAGAAGGTGATGGTGAGCCGCCTTCTTAAACCGCTGCAGTCTGCATGGAAGGTATTCCCACAGTGCCGTTGGGAAGGGACTTCCAGGGTTCTGACTCAGCGACTATGAAGGAACGGCGACATATTTCCAAGTCAGGATGGTTAGATGAACTTGGAGGTGATGGTGTTCCCATGTGCCTTCTCCTTCTAGGTGATAGAGGTCATGGGTTTGGGAGGAGCTGTTGAAGAAGCCTTGGCGAGTTGCTGCAGTGCATCTTGTAGATGGTACACAATGCAGCTACGGTGTGCCGGTGGTGGAGGAAGTGAATGTTTAAAGTGGTGGTTGGTGTGCCAATCAAGCCAGCTGCTTTCTCCTTGATGGTGTTGAGCTTCTTTAGTGTTGTTGGAGCTGCACTAATCTGGGCAAGTGGAGGGTATTCCATCATTCTCCTGACTTGTGCCTCGTAGATGGTGGAAAGACATTGACAAGTCCACTATGTCCAGGGCCCTCAATACTTCAATGAGATCTCCTTTCAACCTCCTCTGTTCCAATGAGAACAAACACAGCCTTTCCAATCAGTCCTCATAACTAAAATTCTCCATTCCAGGCAGCACCCTTTCTAGTGCAATCGCGTCCTTCCTATAATACGGCGACCAGAACTGCACGCAGTACTCCAGCTGTGGCCTAACCAAAGTATTATACAATTTAAGCATAACCTCCCTGCTCTTATATTCTATGCCTCAGCCAATAAAGGCAAGCCTTCCGTATGCCTTCTTTACCACCTTGTCCACCTGGCCTGCTACTTTCAGGGATCTGTGGATAAGCACTCCAAGGTCCCTTTGTTCATCTAAATTATTAAGTGGCCTACCGCTTAATACGTATACCCTTTCCTTATTAGCCCTCCCAAAGTGCATCACCTCACACTTCTCTGAATTAAATTCCATTTGCCGCAGCTCTGCCTCCCTGACCAGTAAATTGATATCCTCCTGCAGCCCATGACTTTCCTCCTCATTATCAACCACACAGCCAATTTTAGTGTCGTCTGCAAACTTCTTAATCATACTCCCTATATTCAAATTTAAATCGTTCATATATACCACTAAGCCCTGCAGAACCCCACTGGAAACATCCTTCCAGTCACAAAAACATCCATCAATCATTACCCTTTGCTTCCTATCTCCAAGCCAATTTTGGATCCAACTTGCCACTTTGCCCTGGATCCCATGGGCTTTAACCTTCATAACCAGTCTATCATGACCTTATCAAAAGCCTTGCTAAAGTTCATATATACTACATCATATGCACTACCCTCATCGACCCTCTTGGTTACCTCCTCAAAAAATTCAATCAGGTTAGTCAAACACGATCTTCCCTTAACAAATCCGTGCTGACTGTCCCTAATTAATCCTTGCCTTTCCAAAAAGGAAATTTATCCTGTCTTTCAGGATTTTTTCCAATAATTTTCCCACAAGGTGGATGCAGAGAGGATATTTCCACTCATAGGGGAAACTAAAACTAGGGGACATAGTTTCAGAATAAGGGACCGTCCATTTAAAACTGAGATGAAAAGTTTCTTTTCTCAGAGGGTTGTAAATCTATGGAATTCTCTGCCCCAGAGAGCTGTGGAGGCTGGGTCATTTAATATATTTAAGGCGGAGATAGTCAGATTTTTGAGCGATAAAGGAGTAAAGGGTTATGGGGAGAGGGCAGGAAAGTGAAGCTGAGTCCATGATCAGATCAGCCATGATCTTATTGAATGGTGGAGCAGGTTCGAGGGGCCAAATGGCCTACTCCTGATCCTATTTTTTATGTTCTTCTAAGGAGAAATTAGGGCAGGTGACCAAAAGCTTGGTCAAAGAGGTAGTTTTTAACGAGGAAAGAGTGGTAGAAAGGTGGAGAGGTTTCGGCAGGGAATTCCAGAAATTAGGGCCTAAGCAGCAAAAGACACGGCCACCAATGGTTGAGTGACTATAATCAAGGATGCTCAGAGGGCAGAATTAGGAGAGTGTCTGGAGGAGATTAGAGAGATAGGAAGGGATGAGGCCATGGAGGGATTTGAAAACAAGGATGAGAATTTCGAAATCGAGACATTGCTTATCCAAGAGCCAACATTAAATGGCAAACATTTAAAGAAATAATTCATAATTTGCAACAAATAAACATCACCTTAAGGAATAAAAGCACCATGGGAAAAATTGTCCAACTGTAGCTAACGAGAAATTAAAATAAGAGGCTTATAATGTTGCCAAAAGCCTGAGGATTGGGAGTATTTTAGAATTCAGCAAAGGAGGACCAAGAAATTGATATAGAAATGGAAAATAGAATGAGTGTAAACTAGCGAAAGACATAAAAACAGACTGTAAAACCTATAGGTATGTAAAAAGGAAAAGATTAGCAAAAGTAAATGTGGGTCCGTTACAGACTGAGACACGAGAAATTATAATGGGAAATCAGGAAATGGCAGAGAAATTAAACAAATACTTTGTGTCTGTCTTCACGGACGATGCAGCAAAAAACTTCCCGGAAATAGTGAAGAACCAAGGGTCTAGCGAGAATGAGGAACTGAAAGAAATGAGTACTGTATTATTAAAGAAATAGCACAGGTTGAACCTCCCTTATCCGGAACCCTACCTTGCCTGTTCCGAATGAGGGATATTTCCGGATAAGGGGAAGTCACGTGTTTTCAGTGTGTGTGCGCCGATTGGCTGGAACGACTGTCAGTCAGTCAGTCAGTCAGTGTGTTGTCGGCAGGCCGTCGGGCCCAGAGGTGTCGGCAGGCAAGTGGACCCCGAGGTGTCGGCTCTGAAGTTGGGTGAATTTATTTTATATTGATTTTTTTCGAGGATTTGGAGTAAATTTATTGTGGGTCTGTAAGCGTACATGAGCAAGTTTTTTTTTCATTGATATTTTTCGAGGATTTTGTTATATGCATGCGCCACCCGGCGGCCAGGAATGGTTCTGAACGAGGGGTAGTTCCAGATAAGGTAGGTTCAACCTGTACTGGACAAATTAATGGGACTGAAAGTCAATAAATCCCCTGGACCTGATGGCCTACATCCTATGGTCTTAAAAGAGGTGGCTCTGGAGACGGTTGTCATCTTCCACAATTCCATAGATTCTAGAATGATTCCTGTGGATTGGAAGGTAGCAATTGTAACCGCACTATTTAAGGGCCAAATTTTCCTCAACCCCTTTCTTAGGCGCACTTACCTTAAATGCGCCGACTTTGCGCGCTGGAAATGGCGCCCCAAAAAAAGTGGCCCCATCCTGCCCGCTCTGCCGAGCCTCTGGTGTCCCAGCATGGCGTAGTGAAGTTGGGGGGGGGGGCGAAGCAACAGGCCAGCGCATGCGCAGTGAAGTCTGCACGCATGCTCCTCGCCCTCCCAGCGTGTCCTGCAGGCTGTGAGCAGAAGCCGATGCTCGCAGCCCCTATCCCTGGCCGAAGGGATGCCCCGATCTTCACCGCACCCTATCCCCGGCTGAGTGGTCTTCCACACTGGCTGGCCGGCCGGCTGATTTCCGGGCCGAGGTAGGACTTCAGTTTTATTTTTTTATTTATTGATGGTTGTGCTTGAGAGTTTTGATTGGGGGGGGGGGGGGGCGGGGGGGAAAGAGAAAGTGTGTTTTGATTGGGGGAGGGGGGGCGGGGAGGGGGAGAAAGAGTGTTTTGATGGGGGGGGGTTGGGGAACATTAAAAAAATCGATTCTGGCATAAAGGTAGGACTTCTATTTTTTATTTGTTATTGATTGCTTATTACTTTTTGTGGTTTGTTTAGTGCTTTCTAAGTCTTGGTGCAGGTTCTCAGCTTCCTTCTATTTTTTATTTGTTAACTAATTACTTATTACTTTTTGGCCTTTGTTTAGTGCTTTGCAAGTCTTGGTGCAAGTCCTCTCAGCTTCCTTGTATTTTTTATTTGTTATTGAATGCTTATTTTTGTGCTTTGTAAGTCTTGGTGCTTTAAATGTACTAACCTGCCACGAATTTTTAACTGCCCGCAATGTTTTTCGGAGCTGGCCACATACGCTGACCTAAGTTGATTTGGAGTAAGTTTTAGCTGGCCAAAGTGGCATAAATGTCCAAAACTGGTGTAAGTGTCTGGGAATGACCCCTTTTGAAAAAAGAACTGAACTAAAAAAAAATCGTATCTAACTGACTTACTCTGGAGCAAACCTTTGGGGGAAAATGGCATTTTTAAACTTACGCCAGAAAAAACAACTTACTCCAAAAAAATTGACGCAAGTCATGGCCAAAATTGGGCCCTAAGAAAGGAGGGACAGCGAAAACTGGGAACTACAGAATAGTTAGCCTAACATCAATAGTAGGGAAAATGCTAGAATCTATTATTAAGGACATGGTAACAGGGCACTTAGAAAATAATAATAGGATTGGGCAGAGTAAATACGGATTTATGAAAGGGAAAACATGTTTGACGAATCTCGAGTTTTGTGAGGTTGTAACTAGCAGAATAGATAAGAGGGACCCAGTGGATTGGCGTATTTGGATTTTCAGAAGGCATTCGATAAGGTGCCACACAAGAGGTTATTATACAAAATTAGGGCTCACAGGGTTGGGGGTAATTTACTAGCATGGATTGAGGATTGGTAAACGGACAGAGCGTAGGAATAAACAGGTCATTTTCAGGTTAGCAGGCTGTAACTTGTGGGGTACTGCAAAAATCAGTGCTTGGGCCTCAGCTGTTCACAAACGATATCAATGCTTTGGATGAGGGGACCAAATGTAATATATCTAAGTTTGCTGATGATACAAAACTAGGTTGGAATGTAAGATGTGAAAAGGATGCAAAGAAGCTTTAAGGGGACAATAGACAGGCTAAGTGAGTGGGCAAGACAGTGGCAAATGGAATATAATGTGGAGAAATATGAAGTTATCCACTTTGGTAGGAAAAATAAAAAAAGAAGAGTATTTTTTAAATGGTGAGAGATTGGGAAATGTTAGTGTTCAGAGGGACCTGGGTGTCCTTGTACATGAATCACTGAAAGTTAACATGCAGGTACAGGAAGCAATTAGGAAAGCAAATAGTATGTTGGTCTTTATTACACGAGGATTTGAGTATAAGAATAAAGACGTCTTACTGCAATTATATAGGGCCCTGGTGAGACCACAATTGGAGTACAATATTGTGTACAGTTTTGGTCTCCTTACACAAGGAAGGATATACTTGCTATAGAGGGAGTGAAACGAACGTTCACCAGACTGATTCCTGGGATGGGCAGATTGTCCTATTAGAAGAGATTGAGTAGACTAGGCCTATGTTCTCTAGAGTTTAAAGGAATGAGAGGTCTCATTGAAACATACAGGGGCTGAAATTGTCCCCCACCATAAGCTTCATTACCACCTCTAAGAGGCAGGAATGGAGCGGAGAGGCCGCACCGACTGGGGCAGACAGATGGGCCGACCTGATCAAAATTGCCCCCGGGCCGGAAGCAGCCGGGAACGGGTTACCGCACCATCCATTTTCCCTCCGCGTCGGGCATGCGCCAACCCCTTACCGACCGGCAGCAACCCTCTTTCTGATCCCTGTGTGGAATTGCACCGCAGGAACGGTGTCGGTGCCAGCTTTCCCCAGCGGGGAGCTGTCCATGGCTGGGCGGTGTGTCTGCCCTTAAAGGGGAGGCCGCGCTGCCGGCGACTCCGTTATTTTTTTTTGTGCAACGGCCAGTTTGGGCCGACAATTATGCCCACGGGTTCAGTCGGGCCGCCAACAGGCAGCCTGGCGCCCCCTCTTGGGTGCCAGGCCACAGACCCAGCCAAAACCCTCCCTGGTGGCCCAGTGTTTGCCACTAAAGTGGCTGCAGAGTTCGCAGAGAGATGTTGTGACGCGTAAATTCCATTCCGCCCCGCCTGCACCTCTGCCCCACTGACGACGGCCACTCTGACCCGCCCACAATTCTGCCCCGCTGACAACTGCAACACCGCACCCACAGGGGGAAAAAAAATAAAGTCCATTCATTGGGGCAGATAGAACACTTACATAACGGTAAGTGCGCCCCATTTCGGGACAGAGGGCAATTTCGGCACCACTAAGTTCTTACAAGGTTTGACAGGGTACATGCAAGGAGGTTATTTCCACTGGCTGGGGAGTCGAGAACCAGGGATCAAAGTCTCAGAATAAGGGGTCAGCCATTTAGGACTGAGATGAGGAGAAATTTCTTCACTCAAACGATGGTGAATCTTTGGAATTCCCTACCCCAGAGGGCTGTGGAGGCTCAGTCGTTGAGTATATTCAAGACAGAGATCGTTAGATTCTTTGGATGTTAAGGGAATCAAGGCAAATGGGGATAGCATAGGAAAGACTAGTTAAGGTAGAAGATCAGCCATGAACTTATTGAATTGCAGAGCAGACTCGAGGGCCAAAATGGCCTACTCGTGCTCCTATTTCTTATGTTCTTGCATAGGTCAATGAGCACAGGGGTGATGGGTGAACAGGACTTGGTGCGAGCTATGACATGGGCAACCGAGTTTTGGAAGACCTCAAGTTTACGAGGGTAGAACGTGGTAGGCCAAGTTTATAGTCAAGTTCAGAGGTAACAAGGCATGGATGAGGGTTTCAGCAGCGGATGAGCTGAGGCAAGTGCAGAAACAGGGCCACTCCCTCCCTCCCACTTCTGGTGGGTCTGTCCTGTTGGTGGAACAGGACATACCCAGAGATGGTAATCGATTAGTCTGGGACATTGGCTGAGAGGTATGATTCTGTGAGTATGACTATGTCAGGCTGTTGCTTAACCAGTCTGTGGGACACAGCTCTCCCAATGTTGACACATGTCCCCAGATGTTAGTGAGGAGGACTTTTCAGGGTCGACGAATCGAGTGTAGAGGTCAATGCTGGGTGGTCCGTCCGGTATTATTATCATTGTTTTTTGCAGCGGTTTGTTACAACTGAGTGGCATTTCAGAGGGCGGATAAGAGTCAACCACATTGCTGTGTGTCTGGAGTCACATATAGGCCAGACCAGGTAAGGACGCCAGATTTCCTTCCCTAAAGGACATTAGTGAACCAGATGGATTTTTATGACAATCTGGTAGTTTCTATGGCCCCAAGTTTCGCCATGATTTGCTCCTGATTTTTAGGAGCAACTGGTGTAGAACGGAGTATCTTAGAAATCGGAATTCTCGGCATTTAGTTTGCTCCAGTTCTAGTCAGTTAGAACAGTTTCACTTTGGAACAGAATTTTTTTTCAAAAGGGGGCGTGTCCGGCCACTTACACCTGTTTTCAAAGTTTCGTCAGTGAAAACTTACTCCAAACTAACTTAGAATGGAGTAAGTGAAGATTTTTGTACGCTCGAAAAAACCTTGTCTACACTTTAGAAAATCAGGCGTAGGTTACAAATCAGGCGTAGGGTATGGGGGGGGGGGGGGGTTTACAAACATTAAACACTTCAGTTTTACAAATAAAGAGCCATCATCAAATAATAAAAACATCAATAAATCAACCAATAAATGAATCAAAAAAAATTAATAAGAAAAAAAATATATAAAACATTTTCTACTTACCGACTGCAGCACCGGGAGCTCTCCAACAACGTGCTGGGATGCCCCCCCCCCCCCCCCCAGTGTGTCTCTGTCAGTGTCTCTATCTCTCTGTCTGTCTGTCTGTGTGTGTCTCTCACTCTGTCTGTCAGTGTCTGTGTTTCTGACAGCGAGGGGAGGGGGTGGGGAAGGGGGAGAGGAGGGGGTGGGGAAGGGGGAGAGGAGGGAGTGGGGAAGGGGGAGAGGAGGGGGTGGGGAAGGGGGAGAGGAGGGGGTGGGGAAGGGGGAGAGGAGGGGGTGGGGAAGGGGGAGAGGAGGGGGTGGGGAAGGGGGAGAGGAGGGGGTGGGGAAGGGGGAGAGGAGGGGGGGAAGGGGGAGAGGAGGGGGGGGGAAGGGGAGGGGAGGAGACGGCGGGAGGAGACGGGGGGAGGAGACGGGGGGGGAGGAGATGGGGGGGGGAAAAGGAGAAGAGGGAGGGAGGCTGAATGCGCCGGGCCCAAGACTTCGGGCAGGGCCCGTCCCCAGCACCAGATTTACAGGTAGGTGGCGTTGGGTCGAGTCGGGATCGCGGGAGCGCGGGTCGGGGGGGTGGTGGGAGGGAGGTCGGTTCGATCGCGTCGGGGGGAGGGAGGGAGAGGGAGGTCAGGTCGGGGGGAGGGAGGTCAGGTCGGGTCCAGTCGGGGGGCGGGGAAACAGGAGTCGGGTCGGTGTCGGGTCGGGTCCAGTCCGAAGGCGGGGGGAGCGGGAGTCGAGTCCGGTCCGGTCCGGGGGCGGGGGGGGGGGGGGGGGGGGGGGGGGAAGCGGGAGTCGAGTCGGGTCGGGAGGAAGCAGGAGCTGGGTGTGGGAGGAGCCTTATTCACGCAGCCCCAGTGAGGCCATTGGGCCAGGGCTAGGGGCTGCGTGCTTCGGCCCCTCCCACAGTTTTGGGCGCCTGGAGCTACTGCACATGCATGCCCACTGTAGCGCACGTGCAGAGGTCCCGGCACTGTTTAAATAGGGGCGTTACATTTGCAGTTTTTCAATCTGCTGGGACCTCCCCAGAATCCAGGGAATTTTGGTAAATTACAACCAATGCATCCACAATCCCTGCCGCTACTTCTCTTAAGACCCGAGGATGCAAACCATCAGGTTCAGGGGATTTATCTGCCTTTCGTCCCATTATCGTACTGAGTACCACCTCCTTTGTGATTGTGATTGTGTTAAGATTCTCCCCCCCCATAGCCCCTAGACGATCCACTTTTGGAATATTGTTAGTGTCCTCTGCCATAAAGACTGATACAAAATATTTGTTCAGAGTTTCTGCCATCTCCTTGTTCCCCATTACTAATTCCCTGGTCTCGTCCTCTAAGGGACCAACATTTACTTTAGCCACCCTTTTCCTTCTTATATACCTATAGAAACTCTTGCTATCTGTTTTCTATCTTCCCTTTCTTAATCATTTTTTAGTCGATTTTTGCTGGCTTTTAAAAGCTTCCCAGTCTTCTGTCCTCCCACTAGTTTTGGCCACTTTCTATGCCCTTGTTTTTAAATTGGATACTATCCTTTATTTCTTTAGTTAGCCACGGATGGCTATCCTTTCTCTTACACCCTTTCCTCCTCACTGGAATATATTTTTCCTGAACCTTAGGAAACAAGGGATCACAGGAAACAAGGGACTGGGATGCTGAACTCGAGAACATTGTCTCGAGTAAAAACCTAAAACCATTAATCGGGTTATTATTTTTTCATATGTAGAATGTTGACCATAAAAACATAAAAAATAGGAACAGGAGTAGACCATACGGTCCCTCGAGCCTGCTCCGCCATTCAATAAGATCATGGCTGATCTGATCATGGACTCAGCTCCACTTCCCCGCCCGCTCCCCATAACCCCTTATCCCTTTATCTAAGAAACTGTCTATTTCTGTCTTAAATTTATTCAATGTCCCAGCTTCCACAGCTCTCTGAGGCAGCGAATTCCAAAGATTTACAACCCTCAGAGAAGAAATTCCTCCTCATCTCTGTTTTAAATGAGCGGCCCCTTATTCTAAGATCATGCCCTTTAGTTCTAGACTCCCCCATCAGAGAAAACATCCTCTCTGCATCCACCTTGTCAAGCCCCTTACGTTTCGATAAAATCACCTCTCATTCTTCTGAATTCCAATGAGTAGAGGCCCAACCTACTCAACCTTTCCTCATAAGTCAACCCCCTCATCCCCGGAATCAGCCTGGTGAAACTTCTCTGAAGTGCCTCCAATGCAAGTATATCCTTTCGTAAATATGGAAACCAAAACTGCACGCAGTATTCCAGGTGTGGCCTCACCAATACCTTATATAGCTGTAGTAAGACTTCCCTGCTTTTATACTCCATCCTCTTTACAATAAAGGCCAAGTTACCATTGGCCTTCCAGATCAGTTGCTGTACCTGCATACTATCCTTTTGTGTTTCATGCACAAGTACCCCCAGGTCCCGCTGTACTGCGGCACTTTGCAATCTTTCTCCATTTAAATAATAACTTGCTCTTTGATTTTTTTCTGCCAAAATGTATGACCTCACACTTTAGAACATTATACTCCATCTGCCAAATTTTTGCCCACTCACTTAGCCCGTCCATGTCCTTTTGCAGATTTTGTGTGTCCCACACATTGCTTTTCCTCCCATCTTTGCATCATCAGCAAACTTGGCTACGTTACACTCAGTGACATCCTAGTGATGATTCTCCCAGTAGCTCTCTGTTCTCCAGAGTAGCACTTGCTTGCTTCTTGGTACTGTGGATACGATCAGCAATACAAACAAAGAATACACCCCCATATTTTCCTTCTCCTTTAAGCAATTTCTCTGCTGCCAGAACCAATTGTTACAAATGTTCCAATTCACATGAATTATTTCCTTTACAGTCGAAAACTGTTGTTAAATAATCCTGGGGACTGTGGTGTGGGAAGAAGGAGAAGTTGGTGTATAAAGCACAGAGAGAGATGGTGTGGTGCTTTTGTCTGGAAAAAGTTGAAAACCATTTTTCCAGGCAATTCATTGAATTTTTTGAAGAAGTAACAGAGATAGTAGACAAGGATATTGCAGTAGATGTCATTTGTCTAGATTTTCAAAAGGCCTTCGATAAGGTACCACATAATATACTAATGAATAAGGTCAGAGAATGTGGAGTCAGGGGACAAGTAGCAGAATGGATAACTAGCTGGCTTCAAGACAGAAAGAAGAGAGTATGGGTAAAGAGTAGCTATTCACAGAGACAGAAGGTAGATAGTGGTGTTCCACAAGGATCAGAGCTGGTGTTGTGCACAATTTATATTAACGATTTAGACTTTGCAATCAAAAACACAATTTCTGAATTTGTGGATAACACCAAATTTTTTGGGGGAGATAGTTAATACTGAGGAGGACTGCAACAAATTGCAGGAAGATATTAATAAATTTGCAGAATGGGCATATAATTGGAAAATGAATTTCAACACAGATAAATGTGAGGTTTTACATTTTGGTAGGGAGAAGAATGGTACAAGTCTGGGTGGGGTAGAGGAGCAAAGGGATCTCGGAGTACAAATACACAAATTACTAAAAGTAGTGATACAGTTTAACAAGGCCACAAAAATGCAAACCAGGGTTTATTTCTACAGGGATAGAATTGAAAAGTAGTGAAGTTATGCTAAACTTGTATCGAACTTTGGCTAGACCACACATGAAGTAATGTGTACAATTCTGAGGCACTGGAGAGGGTGTAGAAAAGAGTTACAAGGATGATACCAGAAATACGAGGGTACACCTACTCGGAAATGATGAACAGGCTGGGTTTCGTATCGTTTGTAAAAAGGTTGAGTGGTGACCTAATGTTCGCATTTGTATTTAAATATAAATAAGCTACCAACAAGCTTCTCCTAAATTGATCACCTGAAAATTTAGCTGAAAGTTATGATCTTGGCTATTTTTAGCCCTATCAGCAAATCTTGTGACTTCAAGTTCTACCTCAGATACAAGGTTGTCACCCAGGCGGTCTATGCCCTTTCTTGTACTCTCCTGTAGATGAAAGGATGGGAGAAGAGAAAAAATAAGTCAGTCTAATAACTTAATGTAATTGTATTCTAAATAAGTAAATAGGCTGCATTAAACTGATAATGCATTAAAACTCTTCATTTTAGCTTTGAAAACCATATTTTCATAGAATGATACAGCACAGGAGGCCGCCATTCGGACCTTTATGCCCGTGGCACTGATTTAGAGAGAATACCAATAAACAAAATTCACTTCTAAGAAAATTGCTCAAAATTTCACTTTATAAATTTGATAAATGACTTTCCACGATTAAATTTAAGAATTATAATTTGCAGTAAGAAAACAATGAAACTATACCATTAAGTTGTATGGAAATTCTAAGCAGTAGAAATGAGCATGTAAAATACCTACTTCAATCATGAGAATATTATCACTCACAAATTAGCTGATCCTCATTAGGGACTCTTGTCAATTACATATTCTACTTATACCAAAATGCAAGGCTTTTTTTTTTAAAAAAGGATCAACTTTGCTTGGCATAATTTTCTCAAATTTAGCCTGATTTATGATATGACAAAAGTAAAATATCAGTTTATGATATACTAATCAATCTCCCACAACATGGCCTGCAAGCAAAAATTTAAGGGTTTAATACTCAAGTTTGAACCGTGAGCTTGGCTTCTTCCATTAATTGCCCCTCTTCCCGTGGATTACACTGTACAGGCGGTGCTGACATTGGCAGAGATTTTGAACTACTGATTATTCTGACAGGTGGATTTGTTTTCCCATGTCCAGTGGCTGTGTTTTTTTTAAAAAGATAGAAACAGAAAAAGAGATGACAGCCAAAGCTTGGACTCCAAGTACATACACACTCTGGGTTAGAAGCAGCTGGCTCCTAGTTCAACATATCGGGCAAGGACAATGT
The DNA here is from genome assembly GCF_044704955.1 of Pristiophorus japonicus. Taxonomy (NCBI): domain Eukaryota; kingdom Metazoa; phylum Chordata; class Chondrichthyes; family Pristiophoridae; genus Pristiophorus; species Pristiophorus japonicus. Next base: position 190,458,510 of record NC_091986.1, on the reverse strand, counting down.
AGGCCTGGGTTGAAGAGCAGGCTGATATTGAGCCTCAGATTGAGATTCGGTGGGTGGAGCAGAAAGAGGGGTCAAGTTGAGGCTAAGCCCCAAGTCAAGTGTGGGGGCAAGGGGGAAAAACACCACTCAAGGCCAACTGTTTAAAGGGTTTTAATTTCATTATTATGTTACATTACAGGTAATATTATTTTAATATTTTTTAGGTTTATAATAATGTCATTATTTCAATTAGATTTATATCTTAGAATTACTACCAATGTTTCCTTTAAGCTGCGTGGAGCGCTAGAGGTCCCGCGCAGCCAATGAGCTGGCTTTTAAATGCAAAAACCATGCATGTGCGGAATTTTGAATTGGCCGCGCCCTAAAAAATTAGATGGAACATTCATTACAAACCCCCTCTTTTTTTGTTCCCTTCTCACTTGTATAGCATCTTCCTATTATATGACTTGTTTGCCATACAATATATGCATAAAACTTGATATGACTACAGCTGAAAAACACTATAGCATGGCTCAAATCATATTTGATTTTCCATTGATGCTCTATTATGTCAAAGCATGTAACATTCCAATATAAGTTATGTAAACTCTACTTGTAGTTGTTGGGCTACAAAAGGCTATGAGGCAGTTAGAAGGGCAGCTGCCATGTATTTTACCCTCTCTCAAATTTCTTTTGATTCCACTACAATTTATAATAATGGGAAATCAAAGTCACAGCTATACTTTCTGCCTCCAAATTGGATTTGTTTTGCCTCACTAAGCAGTAAATGGAGGTTAGATCATCCAAATGTCTCTGCTTACTCCCATGTATTATTACAAAACCACGAATTAATAATTTGCCTCTGACATACTTGGGCCATACAAATTTAAACTCAAACTGACTTAAGCATCACATATACATGCTTTGCAGAAATACATTTTTTTGGGGGGCAGAGTTAGCCTTTTCTCCGATAGCTCCCCCCATTACCACTTCCTCCTGTACCATGCACGTTCTGCAGCTAAGTGGTCAGTCAGAAGGCACAGGATAGTAGACTTGGGAAGATTAACCACAGAAAAGCACCTGGCCTCTATTCAACACCTCTCTGCAACAGTGCAGCTAAGATCAGGAACTCAACAGAATGGAGGATCTAAACCCACTTTTATACTAGGACTCATTTAGTTTGGATTCTGGGACTATGTACTCCATGAGCAAACTGCTGGTGATTGTAGTGCTGGACAAAAAAAACTGGTCTACGATTCTTCCACTAGGCTAAGCAAGCTAGATTTATCAGCACAGATAGCTGGCTGACACTAATGAACATTAGTTCACATAATTTGAACTAAATTAAACATGCATCAGTACAAGCAAGCTTTAAGTTGCAGTTTTAAAATGTTCAATGCCACAGAACATCAATGCTGGGGAACACAACTCATCAAGCACTCCCAGGTCAGCATTCATGACCAATCGATTACAATGGGATACAGAAGGTAAGTATGCACCACCTAGCTTCAACAATGGCCCTCACTCATCTTCAATCTCTGAACAGTACTCCCTATTGCATCAACATGACCCTTCTACTGCAAAAGTTGTTCCTGGAACGCAGAGGAGGTATGGAGAATCGACCATGAGCCAGCATAGGTTGCTCCAGAGGTTCAGCGGAGGGGAGTAATGGCCTTGGTAATTCTACACTACGTAAATTTGAGGGCATCTAAAATTCAGCTCTCCCTATCCTAACTTGCACGAAGTCACGTTCATCCATCACTCCTACCCTGTGACTCCCAGTTAAGCAACATCTCGATTTTAAAATTCTCATTCTTCATTTCAAATCCATGGCCTCACCCCTCCCTATTTCTAATCTTCTCCAGCCCCACAACCACACCATCCTGAAATATCAGCGCTTCTCTAATTCTGGCCTCTTAAGCATCCCTGATTTTAATCGTTCAACCATTGAAAAAGCCCCACGGTGCTTGCTAGCTATCACCCCCATCTCCAACCTCACTTTCCTGTCCAAAGTACTTGAACGTGTTGTCGCCTCCCAAATCCGTGACCATCTTTCCATGAATTCAATGTTTGAATCCCTTCAAACTGGTTTACGCCCCTGCCATAGTATCAAAACTGCTCTCATCAGTCACAAATGACATCCTCTTCTCGTCCTTCTGGACCTGTCTGCAGCCTTTGACACAGTTGATCACTCCATCCTCCTCCAACGCCTCGCCACCATCATCCAATTAGGTGGAAACGCACTTGCCTGGTTCCATTCTTATCTAGATAATCATAGCCAGAAAATCTCCTGCAATGGCTTCTCTTCGCACTCCCGCATCGCTACCTCTGGTGTCCCCCAAAAATCTGTCCTTGGCCTCCTCTTATTTCTCAACTACATGCTGCCCCTTGGACATATAATCTGAAAACACAGAGTCAGTTTCCACATGTACGCTGACAACACCCAGCTCTACCTCTCCACCACTTCTCTCAACCCCTGCTTGGTATCTAAATTATCAGACTGCTTGTCCGACATCCAGTACTGGATGAGCAGAAATTTTCTCCAATTAAATATTGGGAAGACCGAAGTCATTACCTTTGGTCCCTGCCACAAACTGCGTTCCCTAACCACTGACTCCATCTCTCTCCCTAGCATCAATCTGAGGGTGAACAAGACTGTTCGCAACCTAGGTGTCACATTTGACACTGAAATTAGTTTCCAGCCTCATATCTGCGGCATAATTAAAACCGTCTTTTTCCACCTCTGTAACATTGCCCGCCTCCACCCCTGCCTCAGCTCTTCTGCTGCTGAAACTCTAATTCATGCCTTTGTTACTTCTAGACTTGACTACTTCATCTCACTCCTGGCTGGCCTCCCACATTCTACACTACATAAACTTGAGGTCATCCAAAACTCAGCAGCTCATGTCCTAACTCACACCAAGTGACAATCACCCATCCCCCTGTGCTTTCTGACCTACATTGGCACTTGGTTAAATAACACCTCAATTTCAAAATTCTCATCCTTGTTTACAAATCATTCTATGGCATTGCCCCTCCCTATCTCTAATCTTTTTCAGCCTCACAACCCCACAAGATGTCTGCGCTACTCAAATTCTGCCCTCTTGAACATCCCTCATAATAATTGCTCAACCATCGGTGGCCATGCCTTCAGATGTTTGGACTCCAAGCTCTGGAACTTCCTCCCTAAACCATTCTGCCTCTCTTTCCCCCTTTAAGACGCTCCTTAAAACCTACCTCTTTAACCAAGCTTTTGGTCATCTGCCTTAATTTCTTCTTTTGTGGCTCAGTGCCAAATGTATTTGTTTTATCTTGTAACACTGCTGTGAAGCGCCTTGGGGCGTTTTACTATGTTAAAGGCGCCATATAAATAAGTGTTATTATTATTATTGTTGGCCGTGCCTTCAGTTGCAAAGACCCCAAGCTCTGAAATTCCCTCCCTAAACCTCTCTACCCCTCTTTCCTCCTTTAAGACGCTCATTAAAACCTACCACTTTCATCTGCTTTAATTTCTTCTTTTGTGGCTTGGTGTCAAATTTTGTTTCATTGCACAGCCTTGAAGCACCTTGGAATGTTTTACTATATTAAAATGTGCTATACTGATACAAATTGTTGTTGTATTAGTTCACACCAACAATTCCAGCATATTAGCAAAGATCATTTGGCAGCACCAGGATGGGAACCAGCATCAACAGACCAGAACTTGTTCAGCGTAGAATTAAAATTCAAAGCAGGGGAGCAGAAAACTCACAATGCAGCAAAAAGCCAGGTACTCAAACCAGCAGAGAATATAGTCTCTGTGGAAAACAGCGGCAGTATTTGGGGCGGGGGGCACTATAAGGTTCAGAAGAAATGGGGGAAAGTGGACTTCTGTCCGAGACCCACACAACAGCAAAATATAGCAGAGAAATTAGAAGTACAATGAGGTACAATCAGAAACTCAGCAGGTATCAGCTGCAGGTAGGGAATGGTCTGCTGACTAGAAAAAGTGACCTTAAAACTTGAAGTGACTGAGTAACAGAGCAGAATCAAAGCAGTCATAGTCCCGCCTCGTCCTGATGGCAGAGGAATCCAGGAAATCAAATTTGAGCAGAGTCACAGCCATTGAAAACAGAAGAGTCAGGAGATTGACCATCTGCACATGTAGCTTTAAACTTGCAGTTTGGGCTAAATATGTATCTACTATTAGAGACAAGGGAACATAATTGGCCTTTATTGCAAAGGGGATGGAGTATAAAAGCAGGGAGGTCTTACTACAGCTATATAAAGGTATTGGTGAGACCACACCTGGAATACTACATGCAGTTTTGGTTTTCATATTTACGAAAGGATATACTTGCTTTGGAGGCAGTTCAGAAAAGGTTCACTCGGTTGATTCCGGGGATGAGGGGGTTGACTTATGAGGAAAGGTTGAGTAGGTTGGGCCTCTACTCATTGGAGTTCAAAAGAATGAGAGGTGATCTTATCGAAATGTATAAGATTATGAGGGGGCTTGACAAAGTGGATGCAGAGAGGATGTTTCCACTGATGGGAGAAGACTAGAACTAGAGGGCATGATCTTAGAATAAGGGGCTGCCCATATAAAACAGAGATGAGGAGGATTTTTTTCTTCTCAGAGGGTTGTAAATCTGTGGAATTTGCTGCCGCGGAGAGCTGTGGAAGCTGGGGCATTGAATAAATTTAAGACAAAATAGAGTTTCTTGAGCGATAAGGGGTTATGGGGAGTGGGCGGGGAAGTGGAGCTGAGTCCATGATCAGATCAGCCATGATCTTATTGAATGGCGGAGCAGGCTCGAGGGGTCATATGGCCTACTCCTGTTCCTATTTCTTATGTTCTTATAAGCAGTGGAAAAGACGAGATTGGGGGAGAAACAGCAATAGATGATTAAGAATTGAGTTACAGAGAGCTCAGCAAGCAACAAGCATTCCAGGAGCAATCTTGTATATCTTCACTCCAACTAAACCAGTTGGGTTTTTACGAAAATCGGACAACTTCACAAACACCATTACTAGCTTTTTATTTGCAGATTTTTAAAAATCTGAAAGCAAATTCTCAAACTGCTGTGGTGGGATTTGAACTCGCATCCGCTGGATTATTAGTCCAGGCCTCTGTATTACTAGCCCAGCAATTTATAACCCCTACACTTTAAGGAAGTTGTGATAAACCTGTATAAAACACTGGTTTGGCCTCAACTGGAGTACTGTGTCCAATTCTGGGCACCGCACTTTAGGTAGGGTATGAAAGCCTAAGAAAGGGTGGTGCAGGCTCGAGGGGCCGTACGGCCTATTCCTGCTCCTACGTCTCATTTCTTATGTCCTTGTGAAAAGATTTATGAGAATGACTCATCAGTTACGTGGATAGACTGGAGAAGCTGCGTTTTGTTCTCCTTAGAGCAGAGAAGATTGAGAGGTGATTTGATAGATGTGTTCAAAATCATGCTGAACAGAGCAGATAGAGAGAAACTGTTCCCATTGGCGGAAGGGTCGAAAATCAAAGGACACAGATTTAAGGTGATTGGCAAAAGAACCAATGGCGACATGAGGAAAAACTTTTTTTTAACGCAGCGAGTGGTTAGGATCTGGAATGTACTGCCTGAAAGGGTGGTGGGTACAGACTCAATCGTGGCTTTCAAAAGGGAATTGAATAAGTACCTGAAGGAAAATAAATTGGAGGGCTACGGGGAAAGGGCGGGGGAGTGGGACTATCCGAGGTGCTCTTGCAGAGAGCCAGCATGGGCTTGTCGGGCTGAATGGCCTCCTTCTGTGCTGTAACCGTTCTATGATTCTATAGTTCTACAACTGCCTTGGCATCCTTAGTAAGGTAGGGCACCCAAAGCTGCACACAATTTTCCAATCATTTCTACAGGTTTAGCATTACCTCTTTGCTTTTGCATTCTATACCCCCATTTATAAAACCTAGCATCCTATTTATTATACATTCTTGTGACATCTTACACATTTACATAAAAAGGGCATTTTAATTAAATTCGAAATCCAGTTTAGGTGGGTAGTTAATTGGGATCACCTTTTGAGATATTTTCTTTGAATGAGGAACAAGTTTCCTCCCTTCCTGATCCTGGAAAAACAACCATAGGAGTAAGCGGTTGCTATAGCAACCAGAAGCTTTTACGATTGTTTCAATTGATGCTGTGCAAACTCTTTTGTTGAGGCACTTTTTTTTTTAAGTTGGTTCAGATGCATGTATAAACGGGTTGTCTCCTTTGTGAAACGCGGACTGGGGCATATAAAAAGGGAATGATCATTTTTTTTAAAGTAACTTTAAAAAGTTGGTAGTTGCCTTAAGAACCGAATATACAAAAAAAAGGATGTTATGTTTTTTTAAGTTTTCAAATGAATAATTTTGGGATGGGAAGCAAAGCATTCACTTGGAATTGAATTCAGATTGTCTTGGTTTGACATAGTTTTACCTTGAAGTCAGAGGCTGCCCAACTCCATCTGCGCGCAGGCAACTCTGCAGACATGCTGGTGAGTGAGCGACGAGACTGTGTCGTGTATTCCCCAGAGTGAGTTTTGGTGGTGTGGTACCGGGTTTATTTTTTCCCCCCTCCCCTTTTCCTTCGCTATTTCCAGGCAGCTTTTAAAAGTCCCCTTTTTTATTTCAACTTTACCCCCACAGCTCGCTGCTGTCACACGCACCACAGGTTGCGTGGCATTGTGACATCAGGAGCACTGAAGAGAGAAAGGCCCAGGAGAGGGACACACCAGATTTTTTTAAAGTAACACACATGCACACAAACACTTTGAGGGAGGGGAAAAAAAAACACACCCAGCAACTTCAAAGAAACTCTCCACACGGCCCACACCGAGCCGACAGTCTTATGTTTATGTCCACACCCTTCCCAATCTTTAAAGACAAAAATATTGTTTTAAATAAAACACCAGACAAACCTCAAGCACCTCACAGGTACACCGTCTCGACGCTCAGGTGACAGAATGAGAGGGCGGGGGCAGCCGGATCCCGGACCCGTCTCCACCAATGGCAATCCGCCTCTCGCGAAAAGAACCAATGGGAAATATTCACTTGCTGCCGTTGCCAAGCCGTTCACGGGAAACTGTCGGCTCTGCGATGAAAGATGCGCCGCGGCGGTGGAAGGGGAAACAAATTTAGTTCTTCTGTCTTGTTTGTACTTCTAAACTTTTTAAGACGACCGGCGATTTAACCTGCATAACAATTCAAACACGAGCAAGGTAAAAAAAACACAACCGTTAGCTCCGCCAACTATGACAGCGATTGCCCAGTAACCCCGCGTGCCTAACAACGGGCAAACAATGAAGGTTAGAGGTCATTCACTGCGTCGCCGCTTATTGCATGTCGTGCCCTGGTTCTGATTTAAATAATCCTCCATTGATAACAGCTTTTGGAAAAAAACAACACGAATGCAGACTTTAAATATTAGCAGCAAATTTACTGTTAATTAATTGTCAGCCAGTGGCTCAGTGGGTAGCACAGTGGATAGTGATACCCGCCCTCCTGTATGGCTCGTGGACCATATACGTGGACCATGTACAGTAGACACCTCAAGTCGCTGGAGAAATACCACCAACGATGTCTCCGCAAGATCCTGCAAATCCACTGGGAGGACAGACGCACCGACGTTAGTGTCCTGGATCAGGCCAACAACCCCAGCATCAAAGCACTGACCACACTCGACCAGCTCTGTTGGGCAGGCCATATTGTTCGCATGCCTGACACAAGAATCCCAAAGCAAGCGCTCTACTCGGAACTCCTACACGACAGGCAAGCCCCAGGTGAGCAGAGGAAACGTTTCAAGGACACCCTCAAAGCCTCCTTGATAAAATGCAACATCCCCACCGACACCTGGGAGTCCCTGGCCAAAGACTGCCCTAAGTGGAGGAAGAGCATCCTGGACAGCGCTGAGCTCCTCGAGTCTCATTGCCGAGAGCATGCAGAAAGCAAGCGCAGGCAGCGGAAGGAGCATGCGGCAAACCAGACTCCCCACCCACCCATGCTTTCCTTCAATGACTGGCTGTCCCACCTGTGACCGAGACTGTAATTCCCATATTGGACTGTTCAGTCACCTAGGAACTCACTTTTAGAGTGGAAGTAAGTCTTCCTCGATTTTGAGGGACTGCCTATGATGATGAGCACTCTTGCCTCTGAGACAGAAGGTTTGTGGGTTCAGGTCCCACATCAGAGACTTGAGCACACAAAAATCTAGACTGAGGGAGTGCTGCACTATCAGAGATGCCATCTTTTGGATGAGACGTTAAATCGAGGCCCGGTCTGCTCTCCCAGGTGGACATAAAAGATCCCATGGCACTATTTCGAAGAAAAGTGAGTTATCCCCGGTGTCCTGGCCAATATTTATCCCTCAATCAACATCACTAAAACAGATTCTCTGGTCATTATCATGTTTGTGGGAGCTTGCTGAGTGCAAATTGGCTGCCGCATTTCCTACATTGCAACAGTGAGAACGGTACTTCATTGGCTGTAAAGCACTTTGAGATGTTCGGTGATCATGAAAGACGCTACATAAATGCAAGTCTTTATTTAATGAGTAATAATTCTATAAAGCATCTCTGCTGGAAAAATAAGAGACATTCTAAATATGTTATTAGAAACATAGAGACATAGAAAATAGGTGCAGGAGTAGGCCATTCGGCCCTTTGAGCTTGCACCGCCATTCAATGAGTTCATGGCTGAACATGCAACTTCAGTACCCCATTCCTGCTTTCTTGCCATACCCCTTGAACTCCCTAGTAGTAAGGACTACATCTAACTCCTTTTTGAATATATTTAGTGAATTGGCCTCAACAACTTTCTGTGGTAGAGAATTCAGGTTCACCACTCTCTGGGTGAAGAAGTTTCTCCTCATCTCAGTCCTAAATGGCTTACCCCTTATCTTTAGACTGTGACCCCTGGTTCTGGACTTCCCCAACATTGGGAACATTCTTCCTGCATCTAACCTGTCTAAACCCGTCAGAATTTTAAACATTTCTATGAGATTCCCTCTCATTCTTCTGAACTCCAGTGAATACAAGCCCAGTTGATCCAGTCTTTCTTGATATGTCAGTCCCGCCATCCCGGGAATCAGTCTGGTGAACCTTCGCTGCACTCCCTCAATAGCAAGAATGTCCTTCCTCAAGTTAGGAGACCAAAACTCTACTCCAGGTGTGGCCTCACCAAGGTCCTGTACAACTGTAGTAATACCTCCCTGCCCCTGTACTCAAATCCCCTTGCTATGAAGGCCAACATTCCATCTGCTTTCTTAACCGCCTGCTGTACCTGCAATCCAACTTTCAATGACTGATGTAACATTACACCCAGGTCTCGTTGTACCTCCCCTTTTCCTAATCTGTCACCATTCAGATAATAGTCTGTCTCTCTGTTTTTACCACCAAAATGGATAACCTCACATTTATCCACATTATACTTCATCTGCCAATCATTTGCCCACTCACCTAACCTATCCAAGTCACTCTGCAGCCTCATAGCATCCTCCTCGCAGCTCACACTGCCACCCAACTTAGTGTCATCCGCAAATTTGGAGATACTACATTTAATCCCCTCGTCTAAATCATTAATGTACAATGTAAACAGCTGGGGCCCCAGCACAGAACCTTGCGGTACCCCACTAGTCACTGCCTGCCATTCTGAAAAGTACCCATTTACTCCTACTCTTTGCTTCCTGTCTGCCAACCAGTTCTCAATCCATGTCAGCACACTACCCCCAATCCCATGTGCTTTAACTTTGCACATTAATCTCTTGTGTGGGACCTTGTCGAAAGCCTTCTGAAAGTCAAAAAATACACCACATCAACTGGTTCTCCCTTGTCCACACTACTGGAAACATCCTCAAAAAAATCCAGAAGATTTGTCAAGCATGATTTCCCTTTCACAAATCCATGCTGACTTGGACCTATCATGTCACCTCTTTCCAAATGCGCTGCTATGACATCCTTAATAATTGATTCCATCATTTTACCCACTACCGATGTCAGGCTGACCGGTCTATAATTCTCTGTTTTCTCTCTCCCTCCTTTTTTAAAAAGTGGGGTTACATTGGCTACCCTCCACTCCACTCATTAAAAGAGACATTCTTAACATTTAACAATCTGACAGTTAACATAAAATTATTCTTGTAGAAATAAATCCGCATGGATCAATCTATGAAATCAGCAGCACAAATCCAGGGCTGAGTTGCAATTGAAGCAGAGGAGTGCAATATAAGTTTTCTAGCAAATACTTGGATGAGCAGACTCCATTGCAGCACAGATAGGGCAGATGCTAGTACCCATCTTTTGCCTCATTTTTCCACGCTTGTCAGCTATCTTGCCCAAAAGAGGATGTCACATTGCAGCCAAAAGGCTACCATAAAAGTACTTTGAACATTCAGGAGAGATTTAAAGACAGGTATAATGGCCTCTGTTGTGAGGAGCTGCGGTACAGATGGCTCTAGGGCTCCCACTCATCCCAAGGCTACCTTCATGCATTCATTGTTGTGCGTGAGCAGTCCACACCAGCTGCCAAGTGTTGGAAGCTGCCAAGCACCACTGCTGGTACAGTGCAGACACTACGGCCGCGATTTCGCCTACCGAGGCGGGATTAGTGTGGCCGAGATAGGTGGCGGACTACAACCCCGCTCCTGGCTCTATACAGGCTTCCCCCACAACTTTCCCCTGATTGGGCTTGTTGAGCCCGCCCTGCGAGGTTCCCGGCCAATTAAAAGGAAGCGGGTCTGATAACATCATTTGAAGACGAGTCATTAGCCAGATTCCTTGAAGGGACCATGTCCAAATTTATGTTGATAGTTGTGCTGTCGGTGTTTTGCAGCATTGAGGTGTTGCAAACACTGACAAGCATGGCACAAAGGTGCACGGCTGCACCCAGGCTCTCCCATGACTCCCTCCATATACTTATGGAAGGAGTCACAGCACGCAGGGAGGTTCTCTTCCCTTCCAATGGGCAGAAGAGACCTCCCCAGGACACCAATGCAGCCTGGTTGCACATTGCACAGGAGGGCACAAGCAGGGATGTCGTCAGGAGGACCTGGCTGCAGTGGTACAAATCTTTCAATGATCTCAGTGGATCACGAAATGTTACTGCAACGCCACTCTCAACCTCATCCTGCTGTGTCACTCATCACATCTCCATCACTCTGTCTTCCCTACATTACTCCTGCACATCCTTACACCATACTTACCTTGCACCACCACCTCTCTCACTATCTACATTATCATATCCCCATCTCACTAGCCACCCCTCACCTTCACCCTCATCCTAGTCCAATTATACCAACTAACAACACACAGTGGTAGGGATTTGAGTCTTTTAACCAATGTTCATGTGGAGTTTCTGCTAATGTGTTGTCAAACATTGAAATCTTTATTTTCAACACTTTGCCTTTTTGGACAGATTTGTGTGCACCTTTGAAAGTGGCTTTGTGAGTTGCAGTGAATGGTGAGACATAATGGTACCCCTCACAATGCTGATGAGTGTGAAAGGAATGGCTTGGGCTTTGCAGGGATGCTTTATGGTGCTGGTGTGGGGTGTTGCCAACCTGGCACATGATGTGGTAGCCAGGGTATACAGCATCAACTGAAGTAAATGTGGTCACGGTGAGGCCATCCCTGGTCTTCCGGGTAGCAATATGGTCAGGTGCTGATGCCCTGTGTCCTGTGCAGCATCAGGTGATTGTAGAGAAGGTTGGTGTTGTTGTTGGTGCTGCTGGTGTGCCTGGTGATGTTGGTGTTGGAACTGATTGTGGTGGGATTCTGAGGGCCAGTGGGAAATTCTTTTCAAGGGCACCAATGCTGATGGAATAGATGGCAGCTGAAGTTCAGATTACAGAAACGACCTGTCAATAGTTTGATAGGTTGTTCCAAGGAGGTGACAGTGGATAGAGAGTTTATGCCAAACACTTCCAACCTACATAAAGCTGAAAAGTGAGTTCCAAATCCTGAAGGTTCCAGCTTCTAAGAGTAGAAATGGTAACTTTTATACCACTTTTGCAGCTGTCACCTTTTCAGAAGAATGGAGAGTCATTGAAAACACGACCTACTTGCCTGACGTGATCGTTGAGCGTCGGCAATCTGGTGAATAAGCTGGAAAAGTGGTAAGTTAATGGTAAAATTTTGTTTAAGTACCTTTTAACAATCTCTTAACTATTTCAATTGTCTCACCCGCCACTTAGTGTCAGGTCTGTAAAGCGCAGGCAGACCGGCACTTGGTAAACTGGCACTGAGGTGGGTTCACAGCAGTCTGTCGATCCGCTGTCAATCTTTTAGATTTTGACAGCGGACCTGCCTCCGAATTCGCCCTCTGAGCACCGGCAAAATCCAGGCCTACATAAGCTTGTGTACAAATGGTCTGAGCTCACCAGATTTGCATACGTTACCAGTGCTTCAGATGTGCATCCCATGATGCATTGAGAATGGTAGGGTTGTTTTATTGGACATCAGCATTGCACACCAGGCTAGTGGGTAGGGCACTGAATGACGGGGGCATTTCAGGGCACCGGGTAAGAGAGCATTGGTGCCAGAAGGCATGGGGTGTTGGGGGGGACAAAGGACAGAGGTACCCGAATTATTTTTTAAACTGTTACGGCAGCCTTCGTTTTATTACCATTCCAAATGAACATTGCACAGCTGGAGCACTGCTCAAGCATTCAGGCCACATTATGGTGTGGCCACCTCATTTAAGTAGAACACAGTGCCTGAAGAGTTGGGATCTTATGTTAGACTAAGTATATATAAAAATCTCAGAATATCATGTACCAGGAGTAACAAGTTACTCATTTGCTTTTAAAATGTGAATGAACATATTGTTATATCACCTGTGGAACCTGAGTATGGAATCCAGCCCAGACCAATGCGATCAAAGTCGCCTTTCAGCAATGAAGTTCTTACATTAAGTAAATTTTGTAGTTTCGGTCCAGTTCTTAATAGATGGGAGTCCACAATATAAAACTGCCATAAATTTGGCACTGATAGCAGTAATCTGGCAATTTAATTCATTCAGCAAGGCCACAAGGATGATTAGTGTAGGAAATGGAAATGTTACACGGTGGAGTAGGGTGAGCTATTCTGTGAATGACACCCAGACTTCAAGGGTTGGTTACGAGGAGAGACTACACAAATTAGGGTTGTATCCCCTAGAATTTAGAAGGTTAAAGGGTGATCTGATCAAAGTTTTCAGGGAACAGATAGTGTAGATAGAGAGAAACTATTTCCACTGGTTGGGGCTTCTAGGACTAGGGGCATAGTCTAAAAATTAGAGCCAGACCATTCAGGAATGAAATTAGGAAACACTTCTACAAATGGCAATTGATGCTAGATCAATTGTTAATTTTAAATCGGAGATTGATAGCTTTCTGTTAATGAAAGGTACTGAGGAATATGGACCAAAGGCAGGTATATGGAGTTAGATCACAGATCAGCCATGATCTCATCAAATAGCAGAACAGGCTCAAGAGGCTGAATGGCCGACTGCTGTTCCTATGTTCCTATTCTGTGGTTAGGTTTAAGGTATATTTTTGAGAGAGAGAACAGTGGGAGCAACCAAAACAGATAATGCTCTTTCATTTTATCTGCAGATATTACTGAATGAGTGTATTCATCGGCTGTTTATCAATCTCTCTCTTCCTTCCTTGCCACTTGCAAATATATTTTTAATTCATCCGCAAACCTTTGACTGGCACATAAAAACCTTACCTGTGAGGACAGGATGATGAGAGATTAGGTTGTTGAATTTCAATTCTGAAAGTCAATAACCTAAACAATTCTGTAATCTGCTGATCAGAAGTGGATTTCTTTATAGTGGCACAAATGACTATCAATCTTTCCTGTCCCAAGCAGAGCCTTGCTTTCATTGGATGCGCTACCATCCAGCCGAGAACTAAAAATAATGGCACTAAGGTAAATTAGATCATGATATCATGCAACCCAGAGCTCAAACTCTTCGTTAGGTTGGAACTGAAGGACCATTTGAATTATTGGATTTATATTATTTTGTGTTTTTCAGGTCAAAAGATATATTTGAATTTTTACTTGTTGAATGAAATGTTCACCTTCAGCACTCATGATGCAGTTTCACACACTGGAAATGCATATCAGGAATTCAAACTTATGTGCTCCCCATGCACACAATTTTCCTCTAGTAAAACTAATGAAGGGAAAATTGTGAAGGTCATGCATCTGAATTTCTGACAGCTTTGCAATGGGAGCCCCAAAGACTGAAGGTTTATGCAATTATGCTGTCCAATCACATCACACAGCAAATTACTTTTTACTGTATAGTTACTGCTCAAGCAGAGCAAATGCAGCAGCCATTTTGCACTAGTCATGTACCACAAACGGTAGTAAGGTAAATTACCAGCTAATCTTTTTAGTAGCATTTGCTATAGGTCAAATGTAGGCTATGACACTGGGAGAACCGTCTATACTTCAAGTAACACCATGGGATCTTTAACATCCACCTGACCAGGCAGATAGGTTTATCATCATCCAATGGTGCAGAGCTCTCTCAGTATTGGAATGGCAGCCTAATTATGTACTCAAGTGGTGATGAGGGGCTTGAAACCACTGTCTTTTGACTCCTATGAAGCTGCTACCAACTGAACCAAGTTGATTATCAGATCTGCAAAAATAAATTTTCAAAGCATTCAAAATTACTTTTACAAAGAAAATTCCAGAAAATATCTTGAAATGCGTTTTTTTTTTACTTATATTAACAGCTTACATAAATCTATATTCACATTGAAAATATAATTCTAATCAATATCTATTAACTCTAAACCATCATTTTCATTAACGTAGGATACAGATTCCACCATCTTCTCTCCAAATACTCCTGAATATAAATCAGTGTTTGGCTTGGCGATGGTCGATTCTGCTGTGCTACTACCACGTGACAGTTTGACTTCTAATTTCAGAGGTTTTTCTTCAGCCAAACTGTCCATGTCTCCTGCACTTTCTACATCCTCCACCTTCATATCCTCTTTATTCAAGCCTGAAGCAACAGTACTGGATGATTTCCCAGAACACAGCCCCATCAGGTAGTGATGCAGTCCGTTGCCTCGTTTGTTCAAATAAGTTTCTTTGAAAAGTGCTGTATTTTTCAACTGAAATCCCATAAGAAAATCTATTTTTGAAGCAAAAAGAAAAGCAATACATAAGTATTTTTTTTACAATGATTAAATTGTGTATTATGCATAATTAAGAACACGAAAGCAGCAAAATTACATCAGATCATTTATGAATATAAAATTTCTCTTCCTATGGCTAATAGTTAGCGACCCAAAGATAAAAGGTCCCCACCCATCCAATAAATAGCTGAGTGTATCATCATCATCGGCAGTCCCTCGAAATAGAGGAGGACTTGCTTCTAAAAGTGAGTTCTCAAGTGACTGAACAGTCTCTCTCACAGGTGGGACAGACAGTCATTGGAGGAAAGGGTGGATGGGGAGTCTGGTTTGCCGCATGCTCCTTCCGCTGCCTGCGCGTGTTTTCTGCATGCTCTTGACGATGAGACTCGAGGTGCTCAGCGCCCTCCCGGATACTCTTCCTCCACTTAGGGCGGTCTTTGGCCAAGGTCTTCCAGGTGTCGCTGGACTTTGCACTTTATCAAGGAGGCTTTGAGGGTGTAATTGAAATGTTTCCTCTGCCCACCTGGAGCTTGCTTGCCGTGTAGAAGTTCCGAGTAGAGCACTTGCTTGGGAGTCTTGTGTCGGGCATGCGAACAATGTGGCCCGCCCAACGGAGTTGGTCGAGTGTGGTCAGTGCTTCGATGCTAGGGATGTTGGTCTGATCGAGAACACTAATGTTGGTGCATCTGTGTTCCCACAGGATTTGCAGGATCTTGCAGAGACATCATTGGTGGTATTTCTCCAGCGATTTGAGGTGTCTACTGTATATGGTCCACATCTCTGAGCCATATCAGGCACTGAGTAGGCCTCATGAGTAGGCATCAGATAATGCTGGAAGCATTACAGCACTTCAGACACTTGAGATTGCATTACAGGCTCTATTATGTCATCGGCCAATCACCTCAGCATCGCTTCATGTTGAAGAACTTATTTTTACTGAAGAGAAGATGAAGATCTTTAAAGGTCTTTTAAGTCTAATTTAGGTCTTTAAAGTGCTGTGATGTATAGATGATGCATATTTAAGCAAGGTTAATTTGACTGTTAGCACACAATTAAAAAAAAATTTCTATAGTGCATTATAATGCATCTTCATATCCGAAGTATTACTTTGAAGTGTAACCATTTTTACATAACAAGGTCACATGATAAGATGCATGACCAGTTAATTTTTTTGTTCTGTTGGAGAACCTTTGCTCTTTTTTGAGTACTGCCATGGCATTGTTGATATTAATCTAAATAAGCAGGCACGACATAGGTTTAATATCTCATTCCAGGAGAGTCCAAACTGCAATCCATGAGCCACATGTGGCCTCTGAGGCCTATCAATATGGCCCTTGAAGAACAGGCAACTCCATCCTATTTGCACTTGTATTTCTTGTCTATTGGTTGTTCCTGTTTGAATTTTTTAGGAATTTTGGAACATAGAAACATAGAAAATAGGTGCAGGAGTAGGCCATTCGGCCCTTCGAGCCTGCACCGCCATTCAATGAGTTCACGGCTGAACATGCAACTTCAGTACCCCATTCCTGCTTTCTCTCCATACCCCTTGATCCCCCTAGTAGTAAGGACTACATATAACTCCTTTTTGAATATATTTAGTGAATTGGCCTCAACAACTTTCTGTGGTAGAGAATTCCACAGGTTTACCACTCTCTGGGTGAAGAAGTTTCTCCTCATCTCGGTCCTAAATGGCTTACCCCTTATCGTTAGACTGTGACCCCTGGTTCTGGACTTCCCCAACATTAATAAGAACATAAGAATTAGGAACAGAAGTAGGCCATCGAGCCCCTCGAGCCTGCTCCGCCACCCGACAAGATCACGGCTGATCTGGCCGTGGACTCAGCTCCACTTAACCGCCCGCTCCCCATAACCCTTAATTCCCTTATTGGTTAAAAATCTATCTATCAGTGATTTGAATATATTCAATGAGCTAGCCTCAACTGCTTCCTTGGGCAGAGAATTCCACAGATTCACAACCCTCTGGGAGAAGAAATTCCTTCTCAACTCGGTTTTAAATTGGCTCCTCCGTATTTTGAGGCTGTGCCCCCTAGTTCTAGTCTCCCCGACCAGTGGAAACAACCTCTCTGCCTTTATCCTGTCTATCCCCTTCATTATTTTAAATGTTTCTATAAGATCACCCCTGATTCTTCTGAACTCCAACGAATAAAGACCCAGTCTACTCAATCTATCATCATAAGGTAAACCCCTCATCTTCGGAATCAGCCTAGTGAATCGTCTCTGTACCCCTTCCAAAGTCTATCCTTCCTTAAGTAAGATGACCAAAACTGAACGCAGTACTCCAGGTGCGGCCTCACCAATACCCTGTACAGTTGCAGCAGGACCTCCCTGCTTTTGTACTCCATCTCTCTCGCAATGAAGGCCAACATTCCATTCGCCTTCCTGATTACCTGCTGCACCTGCAAACTAACTTTTTGGGATTCATGCACAAGGAACTCCAGGTCCCTCTGCACTGCAGCATGTTGTAATTTCTCCCCATTCAAATAATATTCCCTTTTACTGTTTTTTTTCCCCAAGGTGGATGACCTCACATTTTCCGACATTGTATTCCATCTGCCAAACCTTAGCCCATTCGCTTAACCTATCTAAATCTCCTTGCAGCCTCTCTGTGTCCTCTACACAACCCGCTTTCCCACTAATCTTTGTGTCATCTGCAAATGTTGTTGCACTACACTCTGTCCCCTCTTCCAGGTCATCTATGTATATTGTAAACAGTTGTGGTCCCAGCACCGATCCCTGTGGCACACCACTAACCACCGATTTCCAACCCGAAAAGGACCCATTTATCCCGACTCTCTGCTTTCTGTTAGCCAGCCAATTCTCGCTCCATGCTAATACATTTCCTCTGACTTCGCGTACCTTTATCTTCTGCAATAACCTTATGTGTGGCACCTTATCGAATGCCTTTTGGAAATCTAAATACACCACATCCATCGGTATACCTCTATCCACCATGCTCATTATATCCTCAAAGAATTCCAGTAAATTAGTTAGACATGATTTCCCCTTCATGAATCCATGTTGCGTCTGCTTGATTGTACTATTCCTATCTAGATGTCCCGCTATTTCTTCCTTATTGATAGCTTCAAGCATTTTCCCCACTACAGATGTTAAACTAACCGGCCTATAGTTACCTGCCTTTTGTCTGCCCCCTTTTTTAAACAAAGGCGTTACATTAGCTGCTTTCCAATCCTTTGGCATCTCCCCAGAGTCCAGAGCATTTTGGTAGATTATAACGAATGCATCTGCTATAACTTCCGCCATCTCTTTTAATACCCTGCGATGCATTTCATCAGGACCAGGGGACTTGTCTACCTTGAGTCCCATTAGCCTGTCCAGCACTACCCCCCTAGTGATAGTGATTATCTCAAGGTCCTCCCTTCCCACATTCCCGTGACCAGCAATTTTTGGCATGGTCTTTGTGTCTTCCACTGTGAAGACCGAAGCAAAATAATTGTTTAAGGTCTCAGCCATTTCCATATTTCCCATTATTAAATCCCCTTTCTCATCTTCTAAGGGACCAACATTTACTTTCGTCACTCTTTTCCATTTTATATATTGGTAAAAGCTTTTACTATCTGTTTTTATGTTTTGCGCAAGTTTACATTTTAATCTATCTTCCCCTTCTTTATTGCTTTCTTAGTCATTCTTTGCTGTCGTTTAAAATTTTCCCAATCTTCTAGTTTCCCATTAACCTTGGCCACGTTATACGCATTGGTTTTTAATTTGACACTCTCCTTTATTTCCTTGGTTATCCATGGCTGGTTATCCCTTCTCTTACCGCCCTTCTTTTTCACTGGAATATATTTTTGTTGAGCACTATGAAAGAGCTCCTTAAAAGTCCTCCACTGTTCCTCAATTGTGCCACCGTTTAGTCTGTGTTCCCAGTCTACTTTAGCCAACTCTGCCCTCACCCCACTGTAGTCTCCTTTGTTTAAGCATAGTATGCTCGTTTGAGACACAACTTCCTCACCCTCAATCTGTATTACAAATTCAACAAAAAAACTGTAGGCATGAGTTCAGATCTTGTGGATATCTGAACGGAATATATGGAATTAAGGACAGTAAGGTAAACGGGATATATGAAAATGTATAAGCCATGGAAGAATAGCTGGGAGAATGTCAGATTGCAAATAGTGCAACATCAGCATAGCTAACAGTCTTTCTCAAGGTTTCAAGTCACTAATCCTGCCAATAATATATAATTGTAACATGAAATACATCTGCAGAATTGCAAGGTCTCAGTTAATAGTCACACCATTAGATTGAAACACTTAGAGGCAATGCTTGAGCTTTCAAGAAGAACATCTCATATAGATTGACTAATGAGTGGCTGAGTTGGACTGTCAATCCATTTGTATTTTGTTATCTGATTTCAAAACTGTATAACTGTTAACGCTTTACGATGTAACTTCACCGATCCGTAGGGAGTGTGTACGCTCTATCCAGAGAGTATATCTTCTGTCTGATAGGTCTTACTGGCCGGTAAAGACTGCTTTGTTCAAAGCACAAGAGGTATTCGACTCAGTAATTTTACTGAACCAGATTGAGGTAAAAGAATCCAGGAATTTACATTTGGTGTCAGAAGTGGGATCTCAACGGACGAAAACTTGCGAATTAAGAGCCAGACTAGCCTTGGACGAGACGAGGGGAAAGTGGCCACTGGAGTGAGTATGATTTCAATACTGCTCCAGTTTCCCCCGGTTTCAAAAGTCTGAGGAAAGTTTAGCCACTCGCTGGTTCTCAGGTAGTGTCTGAACGAGATCCAGGACAATCTGGTGAATACCTTTCAAACTTAGAATAGGGATAGAGATAGGGAAATTGCGCGATGACGCAAACCAAGTGGCGACTTGGAAAGATAGGTTATAGTTAGAGCTAGATAGGGATAGATGATCAATCATGGATCCAAAAATTAATAGGAAAGAAAAGAGACTCTTGTGAATGTCTGTTTAAATGAGAAATGCTTATGTGATTTTTACTGTAGAAAAAAAGCCGGGGAGTTGTGGTTTGTTTTATCTCAAACAGAATGAAAGTTTGTTTTAACCCTTCGTAGTGTTGTCCTGTATGTGGGAAGTTTAAGAGTGTGAACCTTATTGAATTACGTATATTCGGATGATAAGTTACGGAGCCAGGAAATGCCCAAAGGATAGGTTTGTTGGAAAAAAAAAGAAAAAATTACATGGTCCCGGTGGTTAAAAAAAAAAGAGAAAAACTTGTTGAAAGAAAACATTCAGAGAAGGCACAGCAAAACAACTGAGATGGATTCAAAAGGATTCAAAAAAAAAAATTATATTAAATAACACGACCTTGAGGCTGGAACAATTGAGATAACGAAAAGCAGTCCACAGCCTACGTGCCAGACTTCTCTCTAGTTATGAAAAAAAATGACGTACTAAATAGGTGCTAAAAAAAAATGTTCTGAGATTTTAAATTATGAGAAAAATTCCACTGCAGTAAAAAAAAATAAAATCAGTCCTGTCCAGTTGGCAGAAAAACTCCATTAAATTAGGACTTTCATTGGATTTAAACTGCGCAGTAACGCGAAAGGATAGGGAAATTTGGAGACTGAAAGAAATTAATTGAGGCTCATAAGAAATCAAATTTAGAAACTTAGGCTCACAGGGAATAAAATGGGGATTTAAATAGAGGATAGGTGTTCAACTCAGGTACGACGAAGGGACCTTGAATATCACTTGGCCCGTCTAGGCTCTGATTGAATTTTTTTTTTTAAAACCCCGCAGCAACTCGGAAGGTAGGGCCGACGCGAACGCGCAGCGGCGCGAGCGCGCGGCCGAGAGGAGAAGGGCCGAAGCGAACTTCGCAGTGACGTAAACGCGCAGTGAAGCGAACGCGCAGTGACGTCAACGCGCAGTGACGTAGACGCGCAGTGACGTAAACGCGCAGTGACGCAGAGGCGCAGCAACGCGAATCGCGAAAGTCAGTGCTAATGTCAGTAAGTCTTTGTAAGTCTTAAGTGTTTAGAGTTTTAAGTAAAGTTTTAAGTATCCTAAATCGCGCGGCGACGCGAACCGCGCGGCGACGCGGGTAAGTGTTAGAAGTCTTTGTCTATCTTGTATTGAAATCGCGCGGCGACGCGGGTAAGTGTTAGAAGTCCTTGTTTATCTTTTAAAGTTTTAAGTATCTTAACTCGCGCGGCGACGCGAGCCACGGGTCGACGTGGATTGCGTGGCGACGTGAACTGCGAGGCAACGCGGATTGCGCGGCGACGTGAACTGCGGGGCGACGTGGGAGTTTTAAGTATCGCGGCGACGCGGGTAAGTGTTAGCATTAGTAAAGTTTGTTTATTTGGAGTTAGTTAAAGTCAGTGTTAGTTTCTGTAAAGTCTGTGTCTATTTTTAAGTTTGTTTAAATTGCACGACGACACGAATGCGTAACGACACAGTAATACGAGGGGCAGCGTGAAAATGGGTAATCAGTTAGATAAAACCACGGATGTGGATAGTCCGCTACAAAAGTTATGTGAGGAATTCCCTGAAAGAGCTGAAGACTTTAGAAAATTATCAGGAGCCCTGAATAAATTATTGGGAGATGATCAATGGCCTCTAGGTGGCACTAGAAGCGTAGAGGTAGTAAAAAAAAAAGCACAGGGATTGTTAAAAAAAAAAATAATTAAAAGATGCATCACTTCTGTCAAGTTGGCAAACAAATGCTATTAAATTAGGACTTGCATTGACAGAGGGAACACATGTTAAAACTGTAGACGTCTTAAAGAAAGAATGTGCGCACAAGAAACTTATTAAGAGATCCTCTGGGACCTCTAAGAAAGGTATTGATCAACTACGAGTTAAAATGGCTGGCATTGTGTTAACCGAGGCTGATGATGAAATTGATGAGTGGCCACTGACTCAGCGTCCAACGGCGCCTCCCGCACCCCCTGGCCTCTTGCTCCAGTCCTCTTCCCAACACCCTCCACCTTACACTCCGGCGAGAGGAGTTAGGAACAACCCCATACCACCAAAGCAACAAACCCGAACTGACTCCTCATCCTCTGATAGCGATTCGGATCCCCAGTTTACAAGCAATATAGCCGAAAGGACCAGATCTCACACTCGAAAGGGCAGAACTATATCTCGACATCACAAACAGTCCCGTAAATCTTCTAGTCAATCTACCAGTCCAAGTTGTGAAAGACATAGCAAACACCCTCGCCGATCGAGACGCAGAACTGTCAAGCAGTCAGACAGCTCCGAAACATCCTCCGACCTAGAAATGATTTCCAAGATCCCAAAGTCCCAACACCAATTCCCTGTCAGACCAATGCCAAACCCTGATGCACAATAAGCTGCAGACCACCTCTCTATAGATGTCTGTGATCTTCAAACAACTATTTGATTGCTCACGCTATCCGGACAGATGGAGAGGACAGTTAGATATTATTGGCAGGAAAAGAAAGGGGAGGGGGGAGGTGCGCCACCAACCCGGGTCAAGACTGAATACGTGACTAGAAAGGAAGAGCCATCTCGGGAGGAAGGATCAATAGAACCGTAGTGTTGCATACAGGATTGGATGGATAAGCAAGGATACGGTTATACTAAACAATCAAACGGCCCGAGCCCTGCTAATAAACCTCCCTATTGTCCCCGGCATGGTATGGGAAGAGGCCGGGACTGGGTAAGAGGAATTGACTGTTTTAATTGTGGGCAGGAAGGACATTGGAATAAAAATTGCCCCTACCGTCAGCATGGAAAAGGAAGAGGAGGGGGGCAAGGGGGGAGAGGAGGATCTTACACTAACTTCTCCCAGAAACAACCCCTTTGGTCAATTGTCCCCCGATTGACTACGCAGCTTGATTGTGCAGGGATCCTCCCCGGACGACGAACCCATTCTGAATGAGTGGCAACCCTTTTTGATAGATACGGGAGCCTTCATGTCTTCTGTACAATCAAAGCTTAAACTCCCTGCCTCTACTGAAACACAGGAACTTTCAGGATTCCTGGGACAAATCTCGACATTCCCAGTGTCAGAACCGGTTAAAATGGGTTACCAGGAAGAATCGGTGGAACATCGAGTTGTTATCACAACCAATCTGGACTGTAACTTGATGGCTAGAGACCTTCTTTGCAAATTCCAGTTGCATTTGGAGTATGGAGATAATGGGATTATTGTAAAACAGGAAACCCTTAAGCGGCAGTATTATACCACTAGAACCCCTCAGTGGTGGTCTCTGGACCTGCCGCAGGCACCCTATCACGTGACCCTAGCATACGATCCCAGTGGAAAGAATCAGGACCTGCAGAACTTTTATCAGGATCACGAAGGGGAAGTGAAGGGAATTCTATTAAGGGCTAGAGTGACTGGACTGGAAAGAGAGGCAGATTTTGTGGAAGTGGATAAGAATCTGTGGAAACAGCCCCTAACAATGGCACCGCATATTGCTCGTGAAGTATTAGCCCCTCACCATGCTAAAGATTTGGGAGTTATGGTACGCAAGGCCATAGATGAGGCTGACCCTACCAGCTGGGATGTGCAAATCGTAAAACATGGCTGAACAGTCCAATTTCATGGGGACCCCGAGAAGGTCTTAAGGACTCTACAGCATCATACTGGCTCCGGCATACCTGACTATGTGGATCCTCATGTGTGGGCAGAGAACCCCTCCCAAGTGGGTTATACTCCCACTGATCCGATTGAGATCCCAGTGCAGGGCTGTGTGGACTGGCCCTCTATCCGACAGAACCCACTGAAATCACAGGCAATCCTAAACTGACCTTTCGGCACTGTACTGCAATTAATTCGGCCTGTTTCCTTACTGAGCCACCCCAAGATGAGGAAGAACCCAGTCATGATTGCTTGTCTTTAATTTAAGAGGCCACATCAGTCAGGGAAGATTTAGTTGATGTACCAATGGAAGATCCAGACTGTATTCTTACTGAGCCACCCCAAGATGAGGAAGAACCCAGTCATGATTGTTTATGTATGTTGACGGAAGTACTTCTATTAATCCAGAAGATACACGAATCTCAGGATACGCCATAGTAAACCAGGAGAATCAGGTCTTGGAATCTGCCGCTTTGAAACCGCCTATTCTGCTCAACAAGCTGAACTATTCGCCCTCACCCGAGCCTGTATCTTGGCCAAAGATCTCAAAGTTAATATCTATACCGACTCTAGGTATGCCTTTGGGGTGGCCCATGATTTCAGACAATTATGGAAAAATAGGGGATTCCTAACCTCACAGGGGAATGAGATATCTCATAAACAGTTAGTATCTGATTTGTTGCAAGCCCTCATGTTCCCCAAACGCATTGCCATTGTCAAATGTACCGCCCATACTACCGGAAATTCTTTGGTTGATATAGGGAATCGTTGTCCTGACCAAGAGGCCAAACAGGCCTCTCGTGACCAACAGATGGTAGTGCCCAAAATTATGAGTCAGACTAAAAATCCTGCGAAGGATAAATTAGCCTCGGAAAAACCAATGCCAACCATCCAACTTGTTATAAAAGCACAGGAGGACGCTCCTGAAAAAGATAAACTGTTGTGGAAATATTATGCATGTACTTATGACAATGTTTCTAAACTCTGGACCACTCCCGCGGAACAGACTTGCATGTCTGACGAGTTGGCCTCATGGGTTATAGAATGTCTGCATTTTGCTACTCATTGTGGAGCAAGGGCAACAAGTGATACGCTTTTGGCTACTTGGTGGCACCCTAGACTTCAGGCGCTCACCCAGAACATCAGTAGTCGTTGCCTGGTTGGCCAGCAACATAATTCAGGGAAGGGAGTCCCCTGTGATTGGGGTAAAAAGCCCCTACCTGAAGGTCCCTTTGAGACATTTCAGTTGGACTACATTGAGTTGCAAAAAGTTCAGTGTTACAAATATGTGTTAGTAATAGTAGATGTGTTTAGCAGATGGATTGAAGCCGACCCTAACCTGGACAATAAGACTCAGACTGTTGTTAAGGTGTTAATGAGGGAAATTGTTCCTAGATATGAGATCTCAGCTAGACTGATGACCACCTATGTTCTTTCTCTGACTCAGGCTCTACGACTAGTTCACAACCAGGTTCAAGATGCTCACCTCGACCTCCCAGTTTTACCCGAATTGTCCCTCGTGGCACCAGGGAAGTATGGATTCGGAAGGGATTAGAGCCACAATGGGAGGGGCCTTTTTAGGTGTCACTCACTACCCCCACTGCAGCCAAGGTTGAGGGGAAAAGTGCCTGGGTACACCTGCACCATTGCAAATCACCATTTAAACAAATTTTGCTGGTTAGTCTAATTCCTGTTTCTGTTCCAGATCTCCTCTTCCCCATAGCTGAACAAGGCAGTTGAAGGAGGATCAGTTTGAACTTTTACCCGTAAGACAGCCAAATACACTGACGGAGACCTGAAGAAGGGAAACGGGAAAACAGAACTCTTTTTATCAGCTAAATAATTGGACTATTTATAAGATGAGACTGTGTCTGTATGCTACTGTCTGCATAATAGTGTTGATATATGACAGTTTTGGTGCACGGGAAGGAACACAAAGGCGAGAGCTCCATGTAAACACCTTTTTGTATATGTCTTACGTTTATGCGGAAAAAGGGCACTTCACTAGATGCTGGGTGTGTTCACATATCCCTATACATTCCAAAGGGGGAATTCCTTTGCGCGCCGTTCCACTGACCCTAACTGAGACTGTTAGATGGATTCAAAGAAACGATATTGGAACAGGTAGCTAACCGCACTGCTGAGGCTCTGGAGGGCATCACAGCTGAAATGGTAGCGATAAGGACCGTAGCATTACAAAACCGAATGGCCCTCGATTACCTGTTAGCTGAGAAAGGGGGAACGTGTGCCCTGATAGGATCTGAATGTTGCACTTACATTCCTGATAGTTCAGAAAACATAACCCACCTTGCCGATCACATAAGGAGGGAGGTGAAAAAGTTATCCACACCAGCAAAAGAACTTAGCAGGTTTGATTGGTTTCTGGGTGGATCTTGGAGATCCTATCTAATTACCTGCTGTTTGATTGTTGGTTGCCTTAACCTCTGCTGTAAAGTAATGACAAGGTTAGCAGACCCTCTTGTGGTCAAGGGTTCCCGGGTTATGATCCAACAAACTAGAGAACTACTCAACAATGCAATACTCATAGAATGATCCTAAATGTTATCATAGAATGATAAAAGGGGGGATGTGGATATCTGAATGGAATATATGGAATTAAGGACAGTAAGGTAAACGGGATATATGAAAATGTATAAGCCATGGAAGAATAGCTGGGAGAATGTCAGATTGCAAATAGTGCAACATCAGCATAGCTAACAGTCTTTCTCAAGGTTTCAAGTCACTAATCCTGCCAATAATATATAATTGTAACATGAAATACATCTGCAGAATTGCAAGGTCTCAGTTAATAGTCACACCATTAGATTGAAACATTTAGAGGCAATGCTTGAGCTTTCAAGAAGAACATCTCATATAGATTGACTAATGAGTGGCTGAGTTGGACTGTCAATCCATTTGTATTTTGTTATCTGATTTCAAAACTGTATAACTGTTAACGCTTTACGATGTAACTTCACCTATCCATAGGGAGTGTGTACGCTCTATCCAGAGAGTATATCTTCTGTCTGATAGGTCTTACTGGCCGGTAATAAAGACTGCTTTGTTCAAAGCACAAGAGGTATTCGACTCAGTAATTTTACTGAACCAGATTGAGGTAAAAGAATCCAGGAATTTACAATCTCACCATGGCAGCTAGAGAATTAAAATTATATTAAATAGGGAGCAGCATTTACAGCACTAAACCTCTGAAAAGCAAGGTATGTGCATCTTTAGCTATATTAAATAAATAAATCTGGAATAAATTACCATTATTAGTAATGGTGACCATGGTTAATATAGTTACCGATTACTGTAATTAAGGTAACCTGCAAGGGGTTTAAAGTAAATTGCATTTTTTTAAATTATTTACATAATTGTTGTGCTGTGATTTGGAGATGCTGAACACTTGAAAAAATTAAATCAGTGCATTTTCAGATAAGGTCACTGGGGCAGACATTCAACAAGCAATGTTCCATTTGAATGCATCCAGCAAAGAATTAGGCAATTCGATGTCAGTAGTTCAAGGCATAAAATTGAATTGTAGCCATCTGGTCAGTCTGATGGAACTGAGTGCTTGATTTGTGATTAGCATCCTGAAATTGCTGTGAACTGGTAAACTTGATCAGGTATGCTGATAATTTACTGCTAGGCACAGGTACTTTAAATACACAGTGCGAGGAGCCACCGTTAATTTAAGAATTTACAGTAACCATGGATTAAAAATGAGTGCACAAAACAAAATGAGTGATTTACATTTTAAACAATTTAATTCATATGTATGAAAGATTTTAAAATGTAAATACAGCCCATGCATTAAAGTCAAATGTAGAGATCATTAAATATTGGGCTGGATTTTCAGCCTCTGGTAGCACCCCGGAGGGGTGTTTTAAGGCATAACGGTGGGCGGCCAGCATTAATGTCGGTCGGCAAATTTGGCTCAGGGTTTGCGGCGGCACAAAAACTTACCGCCCCGCCCTCTAGTTTCAATTAGATCATGATGGCAATGCTAGTGCCCCAGATGCAAAATTAGGCTCTAACGCCACATTATACGCCCGCCCTAAGAGGTGCCTGAAAAACCAGGCGGTCCCACGGTCCAGTAGGCGGTATTTGCGGCTGATTTAATTTGAGAGAGGAGAATCCTACATCTCAGGTCACATTGACTGCAATGTTTGCACACAGCACACTGCATGAAGCTCTGACTCGAAAGCGGTACTTTTATCTGCCATTACAGTGTCCTTACATCTTCAGTGAAATAATTTAATGGGGGCATTGCTAGTTCGCCAGCATATCATCCTCCATGCTATTGCAAGGTGACGTCAGGATACAACAAGGTCTCTTGGCCATGTCAGGCCACGGATGAGGAGAGGTCAAAGACATCTGGGAGGAGGGCTTACCTACCACGGGTTCACAGGCACCAACGCTCATACCTCCAGCTCTCTGAGGAGCAGTGTGTGAGAAGGCTGTGCTTCCAAAAGGAGGGGCTGACAGAGATATGCCATCTCCTACAGGCAGACTGATGCTTGGACTGCTCTGGAGGCAGCCTTCAATACTCTCCTCAACAGGTATCTGAATTCATTGTGGTGTGCTGCATGCTGCACAACTTAGCCATCATGAGGGGCCAGGCATTGCCAGTGTTGCAGCCCCACCTCAGGAGGAGGAGGATGACGAAGAGGAGCCTAGTGAGGCCCCGATTGGATAGCCCACCATCCATGGAAGAGTAGCGTGGAGATGCTGCCGAACCAAGAGCCACATGTTGCCAGCTCATAATGGACCGGTTCTCCTAAATGGAGGAAGCTGAGGAATGGAGCTAATATTGGCCATGCTATGTATCCCCATAAAGGCACATCTCTGGTGAACATTGGAATGATACACAAGCCACCAATGGCAAAGGATCAAAGTAATATTTTACTGCAACAAAGTAACAAACACTCCCCCCACCAAAAGAAAACCATACAATATACAATGTTCTGTTGCAGGGCACTGACCAACAATGAAGTGCATTAAATCAACGTAACTATTTACAGGCGTAATAAACAAAAATCAGGGCATCTCCACAACCTTGTTCTACACATTATTTGGACTTTCCCTGCACTTTGCCCCCCCTGCCCTTTAACCCATCTCTCACGCTTGTTGCTCCTCCTCAAATGAGGTCTTAGTGCCTACAGCAAGGCTGCTTGAGGGCTCCTGTGTTGGGGGTCAGAAAGGACAGATGGTCTGGGACAATGCCCTGGACGAGCTCAGGATCTGGAATGCCCGGCTGCGGGTTGCCGCACCTCAGCATCGGCAGCAGCAGTCTCTGATGGATCAGGAGTGGACCATGATAAGTGCATGGTCAGAGAGTCAGTAGTGGGAGCCGGAATGCTGTAATCTTGAGGAAGGACAACATCTTCCATTTCCTGGGGACCACTGACACTCGCACGGGGCCGGGCCTCAACATCCGGAGCATGATGTGTGACCACAACTTGCTGGCCTGTTTCAGCACCGTCACTTCTCCATTGGACAGTGGGGAACATAGAGAGGATGTCATCAGTCAGTGATTGCATGACATCACCAAGCTGGAGCATAGCTTGTGCCTGCGATGCAATCGCTGCTGTAACCTCACCCATGGCATGCATCACACACTCTGGAACACCACTGTCGCTGCTGGAGTCCATCTGCCTCTGTGAGTGGGCAAGGATGGGCTCGCTGGTGTCCTCAGATGCACGTGCAATTCATGAGGCGGCCTCCACCACACTCACAGCAAGTGCGTTTATGCTCTGCAGGACCCTACCCAATGCACCCATGAGCTTGCGGTGCATTTCCGTGTTCTCCCTAAACATAGCCAGGTCCTTTTCTGCCTGTCTCTCAGCAGGACCACTGTGACGACTCACCCTCCAGGGAGCTGGCCCACGAGCTTCCCCTCCCACTGGTCGTTGCTGAAGGCTACTGGGGCCAGGAGCCTCAGAGTCCTCAAACCCCTCGAAGTCACTGTCCTCCACCGGTGTAGTTTCCCCACATAGTGGGACTGATGGGGTCTGACGCTCAGGTAGCAGACTGTCCTCCCCTCCCTCATCATCTCCCCCATGGTCAGATATCAATGGCTCACGGGAAGGCTGGTGTGCTTCTGGCTGGTCATCTGTAAGCACAAAACAATAGAAGGGGCTAGGCAATTTGATATTAGGGATCAAGGAAGTCACATCAATCGCAAATGCAATTAGCATACTGTCACTGCCCGAAGGGGGCTCGAACTTGCCGTCAGCCACCGCACGAACTGGGGTCCCATGAGGGCCGACACTCTCTGCTCCACCTCTGTCAGCTCCTGCAGTTCAGGCTGTCTGCCTCAGGTGTGATGCTGCTCCCTCCTATTATGCGATAGCTTGACCTGCAATAAGAGCAAGAAGAAGGGTTGAGAACGTGTCCACCTCTTCTTGTGCCACATGGGCCTTCCATAGTTCAATAGCTGCTACTGTGTGGAAGTGCAAATGTGTTTAGTTCAATCTGTGCAGCTGGTAACTGTGGATGTGGAAAGACTGGGTGGAGAGGAGATCCAGGTAGCATAGTGACTCAGGGTGTCCTTTGGACAACAGTGGAAGGGGAGTGTGAGGAGGGTTGACAATGATTAGAGGACAAGAGAGTACATGCATCCTGAATGCAGAGGGCATGGCTGGAGAAGTGAGCCTCCAGCTTTCAGGTGGCTTCAACAACCCACACCATGGCCTGGAACACATAGAGAAGGGGCAACTCCATCAAAGACATAACATTGTGTGAGACACTGATCTTGCAACCATGACAGGCCGACATAAATGTGAGGGTACAAACCCTAATGACTCTTGTGAGGTCGTTAAACATCTTGTGGCATTGGGTGCCAGTTCTGGCCACCGTGTCTGCTGCTGACACCTCCTGGGCTATCTCTCTCCATATCCTCTTGAAGACACTGGGCACGAGCCTCCTTCCACCCACTAGATGCAATGCAGGCCACCTCCTCTCTATGGCCTGCACTAACGCCTCAGCAGCCGCTGGAGAGAAGCGCCGTGCAGGTTGTCTTCCCTCCTGCTGTGCCATCTCTCCCACTGTGATGGAAGTGGGCCGGTTCATCTGCACGTGCGCAAAGGAAATCGCCCCATCCTAAAGTTTCACCTGCATCCAGGAAGATTGGAACGCATCTGCGCATGCGCGAAATGTTGATCATTTTTAACACCGCGATTTTCAGCTGGGATGGAAAAAACTCCATCGTGTAACGTCTGATTTTGTGTCCCCGATCATGGAACCTCACTTTTTGCTGAATTTTGCTGACGAGGGTGCAAATTTTTTCCAGGTGGTATCAGGACTGCCCCGCCATTATAACCTGCTGCAAAATCTCAAAAGCCGAAAATTCAGCCCTTTATCTCTAGGCTAAACACGGTCTTTTCCAATGTAGAGTTTCTGGATCATAATATATTGGGATTTGTTTTTTTTTATTCTTTATAAGCACATTCATAAAATGATTAAAGGGAAGGACAGTCTACCAAATTTTCACAGAATCTGTCATCAAATCATAGTGCAGCACAGAAAGTAGGCTATTTTACCCATTGGGCCTTTGACAGCCGTTGGAGCAATTCACACTGATCTCATTTCCCTGCTCATTTCCCTTATCCTTCAATATTTGCTTTCAAA
Organism: Pristiophorus japonicus; assembly: GCF_044704955.1. NCBI lineage: Eukaryota > Metazoa > Chordata > Chondrichthyes > Pristiophoridae > Pristiophorus > Pristiophorus japonicus. The sequence goes on along the minus strand of NC_091986.1, from coordinate 190,427,194 downwards.
TTGCTGGTGAGAAGGATCCTGGGAACAGACATTTTATGTAGAATCCCCTTTCTGATGACATCACATGATGTCACTGAACTGGGAATTTCATGGAAAATATTTACTCCCAGGCAAATTAGTTGGAAAGCAGAGAAACAGAACAATGAATGCAGTATTGAGAGGCACCAGTAGCTCTCTCTGTTTATGCATTAATTACTGCATGCTTCCTGCTCTCTCCATTCCAACATCAAAGACTGTCAATATATGCCCATCTTCTCTGGAAATCTCTCTCAAAGCCATTTCATCTGGCTACGTGTCTCCCTGCCTTCACAAGTCTCCTAACACATGAGTTCTTTGACAACACCTTGGGTCACTCCCTTAATTCTTCTTTTCTTGCTTAGCGTCCACCTCTCCTGCAAAGCACTCTAAGGGCCCGAACTTGGTCGAGGTTCCGCCCACAGCCGCCGAACTTCTGCCGGAAAGAGTTTTTTTGGGGCGATTCCTCCGGCCCCGCCCATCTGCCGCCCAGGTGCCGCCCGCCAGGAGATTCCTCGCGGAGGTTTCTCCGGCACTACTTGCTGCCGCCCGCACATGCCGGAGGTTGGAAATCCGGGATGTTCCTCAGGCACCATGGAGTAAGATCGCCCTGCTGCCCGCCAGAAGGATCGCTGGCAAAAAGCTGGTCTGAACTGGCTGTGAGTCGGGCAGCAGTGAGAATCGCTCAACACACTGCAGCGTTTCACATCCCGGGCATTGTGCGCATGCAGCAGCATTAACAGTGGCACAGGAATAGTAACATGATGGACCTCAAGCCGCACACAAAGATTTGTGATATGTAATTCCAAATTAGACTGTTGAAGGGAAGGTGTGGTAGAGGAAGCGGCAATGAATGTTGAAAGATGATAAAGCCTCAATGGAGATGCCCTACAAGAGTCTTGAAACAATTTCAGCCGGACGATTTTTAGTGACAGATTGTGACTACACAGATGGAATGATCTTAGGTCAGAGAAAATGGGCGAGAGTTAGAAGATGTAAAGCTCTGGCAGGTCTCGGCATAGGAGAGTGAGAACAGCATGACATGAGGTATGGAAGATGGAAAAATACATATAATGGACTGCAATTTCACTGATGCACATGTCATCTCGGGGGTCCCACTACATAATGCTTGGCATGAGAAAAAGTTGGGTGAAGTGCAAGCCTTAATGTGTGCCCTGCAAGGAGTTCAACTGACTCTCATTGAATGGAAGCCTTCCTGCATTGGTGACCCTTACTTGTTGTGGCAAGGTGGCCTGATGGAAGGACCCCATTATACAGTAGAATCATGGGTGGAGGGCAAGATATCCCTCATACAGGGGAACACCAGAGCGAGAGCTGTGTTTTTCTCAGAAGGCATCACACATTATGTAAAAATGAGACACTGAACAAGGTGTCCCATTATTGAAAAGTGCAGCATTCCTAACGTGACAGAACATTATACCATTAACGAGCATATACACCACCTCCCTTCCCTCCCCTCGATGTGAGGCCCATCGTCCTCTTCTTCGCTCCGCCTTCAACACGGTGCGCCACACCCTTCCCTCTCACCGCCTCTGCTTGATCAGGTGGGAGGGCAGACGGATCTCTGCGAAAAGGTAGGGGCGTGATTGATGGAGCCGGCATGTCCGGCTCCTCGAGATCTGTGTGCTTTGAGAGTGGGCTCGGGGGCTTGCACGACTTGCCCAGCAGCCATCGCTTGCCTCATCGCCTCGACAGACTCTGCGTTGCACTCTGCCGCACTAATGAGCCGCTCCATGCTGTCAGTATGGTGTTGAGCAAAGGTCGCGATGCTGGCAGCTATCCCAGCCATGGTCTACAGCAGATCGCAACCTAGCTCGGCATTCGTCCTCGATAGCTGGACTTTCTTGTTAATGGCCGCGAGCCGTCCTGCATCCTCAGGTGATTCTTAGATCTATGTGGGACACGACTGAGCAATGAGGGGTCCGGTCACCTTTACCCAGACTGTGTCAGTCTCTCCGGCTTCTGTCACTTACACAGTGAGCCAGCCTGGACTGGGGGAGAGCTGCCCTGGCTCACCGTCTGCCCTGGGACACTTTTGGACATTAGCTCCTGTCATTGCCGAGCTCACCAGCGGTCCTGATTTCCCCCCCCCCCACCCCCATCCCCTGGGGGCCCTCATGAAGATTGTAGTCGAGATGTTTTGTGTCAAGCATTAGATCCTAAATATGATCTTATGAAATATTTTATCTGAACGTAGATGTTATAATCATGCATCAATTGTTAATAGAAACCATATTAGCATATAACATTGGAACCTGTTGTCTTTCCATGATAGTACCTAGTCAATTAGCTTATCCCATGCTCTTGTCACGTTTGCAGAGGAAGATCTCTAAGAATCGCAGTGAGCAGAGGCCCTGCTCAGCTCGTCCTGCTCAGCGACCTTGAGGAACGAGCGGCAGCACTTATAGGCACCCACAGTCACTCGGCCATCACCCTTGCGTCCCTCCCTTGCGTCACGTGAGTAATGTGTAAAGCAGTGTTAATTCAAAGTAATGTAACGGCATTTCATTCTAATATACGAATCATGTCATGTTATGCTTGCAGCTTCTGTGCTACTCTCAGGTTAACAACATAAGAACATAAGAAATAGGAGCAGGAGCAGGCCATCTGGCCCCTCGAGCCTGCTCCGCCATTTAATAAGATCATGGCTGATCTGATGTAGGGCTCAGCTCCCCTTCCCTGCCCGCTCCCCATAACCCTTCAATCCCTTATCATTCTGAAGTCTATCTATCTCCGACTCAAATATAGTCACTGATCCAGCCTCCACAGCTCTCTGGGGCAGTGAATTCCACATAGATGTACTACCAAAGAACATAAGAAATAGGGGCAGGAGTAGGCCATACGGCCCCTCGAGCCTGCTCCGCCATTTAATATGATCATGGCTGATCCGATCATGGACTCAAGTCCACTTCCCTGCCAGCGCCCCATAACCCCTTAATCCCTGTCTATCTCTGTCTTAAATTTATTCAATATCCCAGCTTCCACAGCTCTTTGAGGCAGCGAATTCCACAGATTTACAACCCTCTGAGAGAAGAAATTCCTCCTCATCTCAGTTTTAAATGGGCAGCCCCTTATTCTAAGATTATGCCCCCTAGTTCAAGTCTCCCCTATCAGTACCATATGTACAACCATATGATGCATTAATATGTAACGTCTCTCGATCACATTTATTGTAGTAGTGCTGCTCCTCCTTCATATGCCAGCGCAGCGCAAGAATCATGTCTACTCTTCTGTTCTAATAAACTCAATTGTTTTTTGCAGGTCCAACTCCGCAGGCGCAAAGGGAGACTGCACCTGTCCCTGTCCCCTTACAGATGATTATCACCATGGGTGCTGAGGAGGAGACCACAGAGGGAGAGGAGGAAATGATGGAAAATACCGAGGAGGATGCCCCTGCGTACCTGCGGCCAGTTCGTCATCTTCGACGGAAGACGTAGCGGGCCCAAGCGGCTTGCAGCACGCGACCCCAAGGCATCCAACAGTGTCCACGCCGACCTCATGGAGGTGGAGTCAGCGAGGTCGGCACGCGCTGCGATGGGCAGGTCCAAACGAGGACATGGTTGCGCTGTGCAGGGAGAGCGTTGACCTCAGTCGAGAACTCCTCCAGGCATTTGGCGGGTTGACCAGGAACATTGGCAGAATGTCCGCTCGCATATTGGAGGGTATGGAGAGCATGATTATGGCAATGGGCCAACAGACCGCCGCCGTCCATGCCTTGCGGCATGCGTTAGTGACGCGAGATGGCACAGTACTCCAAGGTGCTGTCCCACCAACCGCCAGCACAGATGCGAGTCAGGAGGAAGAACTTCCTTCTGACTCGGAAGACGTTTCTTCCGAAACATCTTCTCCCCCTCCACCCCCTGAGAGTAGCTGCCACCATCACCATCCCCACAGCAGCAGGCCTTGAGGTCCCCTGCTGCAAGTCGTCCTGGTCCTGTTACTCGATTACAACGGGGGGCTAGGACACGGGCGGGGGGGGGCTGGTGTTGTTATTGTTATTATTGTTGTACTTTACATTTATTGTTGGGTGACTGTTGGGGGTGTGGTGTTATTTTACAGTAAAAAAAAATGTTAAATTATTAAAATATTTTATTGTATTTTACAATTGTTGTAAAGTGTCTTCTAGTAAGGTAATATAAAACATGAATACAGTTGTTGGAAAACAATGACTAGGCAAGGATGAAACATAACGCAATTGCACTGTTATCTTTCTGTATCTGTAACTTTAACTGTCACCAATGTAGGTTCATACAAAGCATTCATTTATAAGCTTCTGACGCAAGAGTTTTGCAGCTGCGTAACTCCCATGGGGCTTTTCCAGTCTTGCGGGGAGACGTGGGGGCATGGGTTCATTGCCAGGCTGATTGTCCTCCCCAGGTCCTCGTCATCCTCCTCCTCATCTTCCACTTGTCCTCTCTCCTGAGGTGGACCGGCGGTCCCATCTGGCAATTGTTGTCATCTCCTTATAGCTAGGTTATATAACATGCAGCACACCGCAATAAACTCAGCAACCTGGTCAGGGTGGTATTGTAGGTTGCCTCAAGAGTGGTCCAGGCATCTGAAGCGCTACTTCATCACTGCAATTGTCTTATCAACGATATTGCCTGTAGCTATATAGCTTTCATTGTAGCGCTTCTCGGCGTCCATCTGGGGATTACGCAGTGGGGTCATGAGTCAACTGGCAAGGCCATATCCTTTATTCCCCAGCATCCAACCATTACCTTGTGGCTGACTGTTAAACAGGTCAGAGACAGTGCTCTCACACAAGATGTGCGCATTATGGATGCTGCCTGGAAAATTACTGCCATGATTTACTGCCATGATTATTTGGTTGTGGTCAACCATGAGCTACACATTCAGGGAGTGGAATCCCTTTCGGTTACGAAACTCCTCCACATCCTGTAATGGTGCTCGCAATAGATGTGCATACCTGCACCTTGGGGAAGTTTTATATTCGCGAGAAACCCAAAGCCCTCCCAGTCTGTGCCTCCCTGGTCATAGGGAAGGTTATAAAGTCCAGCCTGCAAGTGTAAAGGGCTTTAGTCACCTGTCGAATGGAGCAATGTGTGGCGTGCTGAGAGATACCACAAATGTCGCCAGCTGATGCCTGAAAGGAGCCCAAGGCATAGAAGGAAAGTGCTGCAGTAACCTTTACCTCAACAGGCAGTGCGGTCCTGATGGTGCTGGTAGGCTGCAGATCTCCCTTGATGAGCTGGCATATCTCAGCGATGATCTCCTTTCGGAAGCGCAGCCTCCAAAGGCAAGTGTTATCGGACAAGTTCAGGTATGATTGCTTATCCCTGTAAGTGCGTCGGGTGTAAGGTCTCCTCCTCCGCAGCAGTCTGCCATCTCTTTGATTGGGCACATAATGCTCTTCAATGTACCTTCTTCAGTCTAAAGCATGTGATTATTGACCAATACTGACAGAGAAATTACAGACCCCATCACTACAAATCGCTCTAAATGCCCTTAGATTTGTCCTCAACACTGAAAGGTGATTAGATGATTGCCAAGAGTCATTACGGCCCTTAAAATCACTCACAAGTTAAATCTCCTCATAAGCCACAAGTTGAAGCAGCCTCTTTCAGTACCCCCGACGTTCAAAATGGCATCCATAGTGCTGAGTTCTGCCGAGTAGTGCCAGTGGGAAGCAGCTTTTCTCCAGCGACCTTCTCGGTGAGTGATCAGCCCGGCGATGTGTGGGCGATGTGACAAAAGTTGCGGTGAGCGATCACCTTGGTGATAGCAGATTCATGTGTGCCGAAAATTGGACCGGCGATCAGTGGGCGATGTTCAGGCCCAACTTTCCACTTTTAAGCTAAAATGGGTGATAGCCTGCCTATTTGGGCGATAGATGGGCAATAGCCCGGCGAGCATCAGTGGAAAGTCTAGCCCTATGACTTTGATTTTATGCAACGAACCTTAAATAAATGGAAGTTATTGCTCCCTTGATACTGATTTCCTCCACTATCCCATTCCAAGTGGAGAAAATTGGATGACGAAGCCTACTGCCACCTCCCTGCCTCAACCTTGGTTTCCCCCACGTGCCCATTGGGACCATTCCTGACTGCCAAGCACTGGTGATGATTTCTGCACAGCAGCAGATGGCAGATCACTTGGAGGACTCTAGTGCTCACATCTGTGGTATCTTGATGGATGGCTTTACAATACTGTATAAGAATGCAGGGCGCCTGTAACCTTCATGGCCACTGGCCAATGTTGGAGGTGGGCTGCAGGTTGATTTGAAGCATGTGGCTCACTCACTGATGGCTTTCTTTTGTGAAGTCCAGCCTCTGCAAGCGCTGTTCTGAGGTCAATTAGAGGTAGAAGTGTGAATGTTTAAAAATGTATAGAGACATTGAAGTTGAGAACGTGGGAATTGTATAGGGACAGTATAAGCTAACAAACAATTCATGGAGGAATAGCCATGACATCTCAGACTCGAGACTGCGAAATATATTGAACTAACACATATTGAAACAAAACCCACAGCTTGCAGAAAAACCTCAAGGTCGTATTAAATCATGTTATTAACCTGAAACATTGACAGAAGGTCTTTGTTTAAAATCGGACCATGCTTGGGTCGGCTTATGAGTGGACAAAGGGAAGGAGGGATCAAAAGAGATGGGCTGAGCTGGGATGTCACTCTAGCCCTATCTTGTTATCTTTTGCCGAAAATGTATAACCATTGTGCCTTGACAATGTAACGTTACTTATCCGTAGGGAGTGTGTACGCTCGATCGAGAAAGTATATCTTCTGTCTGATAAGTCTTGCCGGCCGGTAAAATAAAGACTGCTTTGTTCAAAGCACAAGAGGTATTCGACTCAGTAATTTTACTGAACCAGATTGAAAGAAAAGAATCTACATTTACATTAGCACCTTGGTCTGTATATTCTGGTTTGGGGGTACCGTGGCTGGGTGCCTCCCCAGCATGGTCTCCCTCTGCTTCTTTTCTTTCTCTATAAACAAATATGCAGGGTATTCCCAATAGCAGACTCTTTGTAGCTCCTTTACAATTGGTTGTGGCAGGGGGAGAGGGGAATTGGGAAGTCCTACCGCAGTAAGCACATAGCATATGGTAAAGAAGTTTTCGGCAGTGGAAAAAAAGTCAAAATTGGCTGAGAAATCAGATTCCTGTGAATCGTGGTTAAAGGAGCTATCTACTGGGCATTTTAAATCAGCTTGCTTTTTTTCACCAGCATTGCCACTGCCTGTTTCTTACAGGCATGATGGATGCTCAGTTATAGAAAAAGATGGTAATGATGAAAAATGGAACAGTTGACGTCAGCACATTATTACTGCCTCATTTAAATATGCCTTAAGGGCAGGCACTTTCACTGTCTGCTGGAATTGACAATGAAAAATTGGGTGGGAATCAAAAAATAAGCAGGGATCCAAACATTATGGAACCTACTCGCCCAAATGTGAGGCTGTGTTAATAAGAAGAGCTAAGGGAGGATTTTACTCTTGATGTTTCCCTGCTGGACACTAGAGAGGTGCAGTGTGCCAGAGGTATGATTTGCCTATGATGGGAGGAGGAACTCCTTCAATTTTTCTAGCCCGAGCACCCTTCCAACGCAAGAGCCCCTGACAGAACCGTGCTCGGTGTTAGAAACATAGAAACATAGAAAATAGGTACAGGAGTAGGCCATTCGGCCCTTCGAGCCTGCAACGTCATTCAATGAGTTCACGGCTGAACATGCAAATTCAGTACCCCATTCCTGCTTTCTCGCCATACCCCTTGATCCCCCTAGTAGTAAGGACAACATCTAACTCCTTTTTGAATATATTTAGACAATTGGCCTCAACAACTTTCTGTGGTAGAGAATTCCACAGGTTCACCACACTCTGGGTGAAGAAGTTTCTCTTCATCTCGGTCCTAAATGGCTTACCCCTTATCGTTAGACTGTGACCCCTGGTTCTGGACTTCCTCAACATTGGGAACATTCTTCCTGCATCTAACCTGTCTAAACCCGTCAGAATTTTAAACGTTTCAATGAGATCCCCTTTCATTCTTCTGAACTCCAATGAATACAAGCCCAGTTGATCCAGTCTTTCTTGAAATGTCAGTCCCGCCATCCTGGGAATCAGTCTGGTGAACCTTCGCTGCACTCCCTCAATAGCAAGAATGTCCTTCCTCAAGTTAGGAGACCAAACCTGTACACAATACTCCAGGTGTGGCCTCATCAAGGCCCTGTACAACTGTCGTAACACCTCCCTGCCCCTGTACTCAAATCCCTTCACTATGAAGGCCAACATGCCATTTGCTTTCTTAACCGCCTGCTGTACCTGCATGCCAACCTTCAATGACTGATGTACCATGACACCCAGGTATCGTTGCACCTCCCCTTTTCCTAATCTGTCACCATTCAGATAATAGTCTGTCTCTCTGTTTTTATCACCAAAGTGGATAACCTCACATTTATCCACATTATACTTCATCTGCCATGCATTTGCCCACTCACCTAACCTAACCAAGTCACTCTGCAGCCTCCTCGCAGCTCGCACTGCCACCCAACTTAGTGTCATCCACAAATTTGGAGACACTATATTTAATCCCCTCGTCTAAATCATTAATGTACAATGTAAACAGCTGGGGCCCCAGCACAGAACCTTGCGGTCCCCCATTAGTCACTGCCTGCCATTCTGAAAAGTACCCATCTACTCCTACTCTTTGCTTCCTGTCTGCCAACCAGTTCACAATCCATGTCAGCACACTACCCCCAATCCCATGTGCTTTAACTTTGCACATTAATCTCTTGTGTGGGACCTTGTCGAAAGCCTTCTGAAAGTCCAAATACACTACATCAACTGGTTCTCCCTTGTCCACTCTACTGGAAACTCCTCAAAAAATTCCAGAAGATTTGTCAAGCATGATTTCCCTTTTACAAATCCATGCTGACTTGAACCTATCATGTCACCTCTTTCCAAATGCACTGCTGTGACATCCTTAATAATTGATTCCATCATTTTACCCACTACCGATGTCAGGCTGACCGGTCTATAATTCCCTGTTTGCTCTCTCCCTCCTTTTTTAAAAAGTGGGGTTACATTGGCTACCCTCCACTCCATAGGAACTGATCCAGAGTCTATGGAATGTTGGAAAATGACTGTCAATGCATCCGCTATTTCCAAGGCCACCTCCTTATGTACTCTGGGATGCAGTCCATCAATTTATCGGCCTTCATTCCCATCAATTTCCCCAACACAATTTCCCGACTAATAAGGATTTCCCTCAGTTCCTCCTTCTTACTAGACCCTCTGACCTCTTTTATATCTGGAAGGTTGTTTGTGTCCTCCTTAGTGAATACCGAACCAAAGTACTTGTTCAATTGGTCTGCCATTTCTTTGTTCCCCGTTATGACTTCCCCTGATTCTGACTGCAGGGGACCTAAGTTTGTCTTTACTAACATTTTTCTCTTTACATATCTATAGAAGCTTTTGCAGTCCGTCTTAATGTTCCCTGCAATCTTCCTCTCGTACTCTATTTTCCTTCTCTAATCAAACCCTTTGTCCTCCTCTGCTGAGTTCCAAATTTCTATCAGTCCCCGGGTTTGCTGCTATTTCTGGCCAATTTGTATGCCACTTCCTTGGCTTTAATACTATCCCTTGATAGCCATGGTTGAGCCACCTTCCCTTTTTTATTTTCACGGCAGACAGGGATGTACAATTGTTGTAGTTCATCCATGCGGTCTCTAAATGTCTGCCATTGCCCATCCACTGTCATCCCCTTAAGTATCATTCGCCAATCTATCCTAGCCAATTCATGCCTCATGCCTTCAAAGTTACCCTTCTTTAAGTTCTTTAATGTAGAATTCCACCATATTATGGTCACTCTTCCCCAAGGGGCCTCGCACAACGAGATTGCTAATTAATCCTCTCTCATTACACAACACCCAGTCTAAGATGGCCTCCCCCCTAGTTGGTTCCTCAACATATTGGTCTAGAAAACCATCCTTTATGCACTACAGGAAATCCTCCTCCACCGTATTGCTTCCAGTTTGGTTAGCCCAATCTATATGTATAGTAAAGTCACCCATGATAACTGCTGCACCTTTATTGCATACACCCCTACTTTCCTGTTTGATGCCCTCCCCAACATCACTACTATTGTTTGGAGGTCTGTACACAACTCCCACTAACGTTTTTTGCCCTTTGGTGTTCTGCAGCTCTACCCATATAGATTCCACATCATCCAAGCTAATGTCCTTCCTAACTATTGCATTAATCTCCTCTTTAACCAGCAATGCTACCCCACCTCCTTTTCCTTTTATTCTATCCTTCCTGAATGTTGAATACCCTTGGATGTTGAGTTCCCAGCCCTGATCATCCTGGAGCCACGTCTCCGTAATCCCAATCACATCATATCTGTTAACATCTATTTGCACAGTTAATTCATCCACCTTATTACGGATACTCCTTGCATTAAGACACAAAGTCTTCAGGCTTGATTTTTGTAACACCCTTTGTCCTTTTAGAATTATGATGTAGTGTGGCCCTTTTTGTTTCTTGCCTTTGTTTACTCGGTCTTCCACTATTGCTTTTTACCTTTCTACCATCTGCTTCTGACTCCATATTACTTCGCCCTGTCTCGTTGCATAGGTTCCCATCCCCCTGCCATATTAGTTTAAACACTCCCGAACTGCATTAGCAAATGTTACCCCCAGGACATCAGTTCCAGTCCTGCTCAAGTGCAAACCGTCCCTTTTGTACAGGTCCCACTTCCCCCAGTTGCTTGTTGTTTGCTACATCTCATGGGCCATAGGGCAAGTGCATTATGATGGCAGCACTGCACAGTGACCTGGTAAAACAGGGATATCCCGCGGCATTTTAAAAATAGATAAACCGCTACTAGAGTGCAGTGCATTGTCTCTTTTTAATGCTGCAACACTTTTACATTCAAGTGCTAATAAGATGCCTTGTAAGATAACAGTGTTAAATTATACAAAGTGCCTTTGCACTTACCTTGCATGGGCCAGTAAATTTCTCCTTTGCCTGCTTCCAGGTTCGAGTCACAGGTGAAGCAGCATTAAATCTCTGTGCTACTTCCATCTAGGCTGCTCTGGCAATACTGTTGACTGGACGGTACTCCTCCACTCAGAAAGGATCAACCCTTCTCTGTCGTATCTCCTACAGAAGCAAAGCCAAAACAGTGTTTTGAAATGGTGCTGTTCTGCCTCTGTGTTTTCTTTCTGACATTTTCCAAATTTGGATCAGTTTTAGGGTGACCATCAGCCCTTTGACAGCTACTAACACTATATTCCACCCCCTGACACCTATGTGTTTCGAACATATCCTACATTATTCATTGATAATTTATTTTAAAAGAGCTGACCTTGCTTTCTGGAACAAGGTCAGCAATAAATGCTGCAGGTGAATGCAGTGCGCTCAAAGGAGCACTAGCCCTAGTGCGTCTGTGACAGAACAGCATTATCATCTACAGATAAGATATTGAACAAAGATATTAAAGGGTATGAGGAAAGAGCAGGGAATTGAGATTAGAACAGATGGGATGAAATTGTTCTTGGGTAGTATCACAAAACTGAAAACGCCCCTTTTACACCCTGCTCGATTTCTTTTCCATTAACTTCCAAAGTGTGGGGGATGTAAAACGAGCTGCCAATTCGCTATCGGCCATTTTGCACGACTGCCAACCAAGGTTTCACCTTCGATAACTCTCCAATTGTTTTTCCCTCCCCAAAGTGCTGATTGCTGCTGGGTTGTGATTTCACTGGTGCCGTCATTCTTCTGCGACCTTACTGGAGTGACCTTACTGGAGTTACATAAGACCATAAGAATTAGGAGCAGGAGTAGTCCATGCGGCCCCTCGAGCCTGCTCCGCTATTCAGTAAGCTCATTGTTGATCTTCGACCTCAACTCCACTTTCCCGCCCAATCCCCATATCCCTTGATTCCCCTAGAGTCCAAAAATCTATCTAACTCCAACCTTGAATATACACAATAGCTTAGCATCCACAACTCGTTGGGGTAGAGAATTCAAAAGATTCACAATCCTCTGAGTAAAGACATTTCTCCTCATCTTAGTCTTAAATGGCAGACCCTTTATCCTGAGACTATGGCCCCTAGCTCTAGACATTCTTCTAAACTCCAGAGAGTATAAGCCCATTCTACTCAATCTCTCCTCATATGACAACCCTCTCATCCCAGGGATTAGTCTAGTGAACCTTCATCGCATCGCCTCCAAGGCAAGTATGCCCTTCCTCAGATAATGAGACCAATACTGTGTACAGCACAGCAGGTGTGGTATCACCAAAGCCCTGTACAATTGTAGTAAGGCTTCCTTACTCTTGTACTCCAACCCCCTTGCAATAAAGGCCAATATGCCATTTGCTTTCCTAATTGCTTGCTGTATCTGCATACTAACTTTCTGTGTTTCCTGTATGAGGACACCTAAATCACTTTTCATTTGTCTTCTGCTTCCCAGTGGGAGGAGGAAGTGAGGTAGATATCTGCTGCTTCTCAATGTATTACTTAGAGATGGATGTGGCCAGGACTTTTTTGTGCTGGATTAGTCGTTGACCATGTAACTGCAGGTGCCACAGATATTGATGCAGTAGCTGACCAGGCCTGTATGTTACATCGGTATCCAATTGAACAGAGTGGTTGGATGTTATTGAGATGGACTTAATCTGTGAGACATCTCCATCATCCGGGACAGATCCTGCCATTCCTCTGCTGCTTGGCACTATGCAGAACATCTAAATATCTGTGTGAGAGCAGGCCACTGAACAGCAATGAAGCCTGCATTATGCTGTCTCAATCTGATTCCACAATCGACAGCATCTGGTTTAGTATTGAGCTGTACAAAGCAGGAAGATCCCAAATTCAATCCCTGATCTACAGTGAATTAGCCAATCTCCACTTAGAGGGAGGGGTGCAAAGCATTAGCAACTCTGCCAGAAAGTTCAAAGGAATCAGCCCAGTTTAACAGCAAAGATCCAACGTTGGGAAGGGGAGTCCCTCGCTGCTCTCATTTCATACAGACACCGAGCACTGTTCAAAGCTTTTCAACCATATTATGGGGCCTTAATGAATCTAGCATACAACATATGTATACAGTCTGAGTGCCAAGATTGCTTCTGGAGCGCATCGGACACTCAGCAGACCACAGCATCCCATAATTCAGATGCTGATGTCAGAGGCACAGCAATGCTATGGGGACCAAGATTGCATTATAAGTCTACTGTTCCCTGTCCAACATCGACTCAGCTTCCACTTTCAGTAATGCATTCCATATCGTAATCGCCCTCTTCATGAAAACAGTTCTCCTCATGTCTTCCTTTATGCTTTTAGTACTAATCGACAATTTATGCCCCCTTGTTCCTAATCACTGACCAGTGAAAGTATTTGTGGCCTACTTGCTCTCATGAATTCAAAATTTTGATAATTTCTATTAAGCGCTCCATTAAGCTACACTGCTACCTTGACATCCTGATATAAGAGAAACATAGAAAATACTTGCAGGAGCAGGCCATTCGGCCCTTCGAGCCTGCACCACCATTCAATATGATCATGGCTGATCATGCAACTTCAGTACCCCACTCTTCCCTTCTCTCCATACCCTCTGATCCCTTTAGCCATAAGAGCGACATCTAACTCCCTTTTGAATATATCCAACGAACTGGCCTCAACAATTTTCTGTGATAGAGAATTCCATAGGTTCACAATTCTCTGGGTGAAAAAGTTTTTTCTCATCTTGGTCCTAGATGGCTTACCCCTTATCCTTAGACTGTAACCCCTGGTTCTGGACTTCCCCAACATCGGGAACATTCTTCCTGCATCTAATCTGTCCAATCCTGTCAGAATTTTATATGCTTCTATGAGATCCTCTCTCATTCTTCTAAATTCCAGTGAACATAAGCCTAGTTGATCAAGTCTTTCTTCATATGCCAGTCTTGCCATCCCGGGAATCAGTCTGGTGAAACTTTGCTGCACTCCCTCAATAGCAAGAATGTCCTTCCTCAGATTAGGAGACCAAAACTGTACACAATATTCAAGGTGTGGCCTCACCAAGGCCCTGTACAACTGTAGCAAGACCTCCCTGCACTTATACGCAAATCCCCTAGCTATGAAGGCTAACATGCCATTTGCCTTCTTCACCGCCTGCTATACCTGTATGCCAACTTTCAATGACTGATGTACCATGACACCCAGGACTCATTGCACCTCCACTTTTCCTAATCTGTCACCATTCAGATAATCTGCCTTCCTGTTTTTGCCACCAAAGTGGATAACCTCACATTTATCCACATTATACTGCATCTGCCATGCATTTGCCCACTTATCTAACCTGTCCAAGTCACCTTGCAGCCTCTTAGCATCCTCCTCACAGCAAACACTGCCACCCAGCTTAGTGTCATCTGCAAACTTGGAGATATTACATTCAATTCCTTCATCCAAATCATTAATGTATATAGTAAATAGCTGGGGGACCAGCACTGAACCTTGCGATACCCCACGAATCACTGCCTGCCATTCTGAAAAGGACCCATTTATTCCTACTCTTTGCTTCCTGTCTGCCAACCAGTTCTCTATCCGCGTCAACATATTACCCCCCAAATACCATGTGCTTTACTTTTGCACACTAATCTCTTGAGTGGGACCTTGTCAAAAGCGTTTTGAAAGTCCAGATATACTACATCCACTGGTTCTCCCTTGTCCACTCTACTAGTTACATCCTCAAAAAATTCTGGAAGATTTGTCAAGCGTGATTTCCCTTTCATAAATCCATGCTGACTTGGACCGATCCTGTCACTGCTTTCCAAATGCGCTGCTATTACATCTTTAATAATTCCAACATTTTCCCTAATACCGTTGTCAAGCTAACCGGTCTATAATTCCCTGTTTTTGCTCTCCCTCCTTTTTTAAAATATGGGGTTACATTGGCTAGCCTCCAATCCATAGGAACTGATACAGAGTCTATAGAATGTTGGAAAATGACCACCAATGCATCCACTATTTCAAGGGCCACTTCCTTAAGTACTCTGGAATGCAGACTATCAATCCCATCAATTTCCCTAACACAATTTCCTGTCTAATAAGGATTTCCTTCAGTTCATCCTCGCTAGACCCTCGGTCCCCTAGTATTTCCGGAAGGTTATTTGTGTCTTCCTTAGTGAAGACAGAACCAAAGTATTTGTTCAATTGGTCTGCCATTTCTTTGTTCCCCATTATAAATTCACCTGATTCTGACTGCAAGGGACCTACATTTGTCTTCACTAATCTTTTTCTCTTCACATATCTGTAGAAGCTTTTGCAGTCAAATTTTATGTTCCCTGCAAGCTTACTCTGACACTCTATTTTCCCCCTCCTAATTAAACCGTTTGTCTTCCTCTGTTGAATTCTAAAATTCTCCCAGTCCTCAGGTATGCTGCTTTTTCTGGCCAATTAATATGCCTCTTCCTTGGATTTAACACTCCCTTATTTCCCTTGTTAGCCACGGTTGAGCGACTTTCCCCATTTTATTTTTACGCCAGACAGGGATGTACAATTGTTGAAGTTCATCCATGTGATCTTTAAATGTCTGCCATTGCCTATCCACCGTCAACCCTTTAAGTATCATTCACCAGTCTATTCTAGTCAATTCACGTCTCATACCATCGAAGTTACCTTTCCTTAAGTTCAGGACCCGAGTCTCTGAATTAACTGTGTCACTCTCCATCTTAATAAAGAATTCTACCATATTATGGTTACTCTTCCCCAAAGGGCCTCGCACAACAAGATTGCTAATTAATCCTGTCTCATTACACAACACCCAGTCTAGGATGACCAGCTCTCTAGTTGGTTCGTCGACATATTGGTCTCAAAAACCATCCCTTATACACTCCAGGAAATCCTCCTCCACCGTATTGCTACCAGTTTGGTTAGCCCAATCTATATGTAGATTAAAGTCACCCATGATAACTGTTGTACCTTCATTGCACGCATCCCTAATTTCCTGTTTTATGCCATCCCCAACCTCACTACCACTGTTTGGTGGTCTGTACACAACTCCCAGTGACGTTTTCTGCCTTTTGCTGTTCGACAGCTCTACGCATACAGATTCCACATATCCAAGCTAATGTCCTTCCTTACTATTGCGTTAATCTCCTCTTTAACCAGCAACACTACTCCATCCCTTTTCCTTCCTGTCTATCCTTCCTGAATATTGAATACGCTTGGATGTTGAGTTCCCAGCCTTGGTCACCCTGGAGCCATGTCTCCGGAATCCCAATTACATCATACCCATTAACAGCTATCTGTGCAGTTAGTTACATAGAAACATAGAAAATAAGTGCAGGAGCAGGCCATTCGGCCCTTCAAGCATGCACCACCATTCAATAAGATCATGGCTGATCATTCACCTTATTGCCCCTTTCCTGCTTTCTCTCTATACCCCTTGATCCCTTTAGCCATAAGGGCCATATCTAACTCCCTCTTGAATATATCCAATGAACTGGCATCAACAACTCTCTGCAGTAGGGAATTCCACAGGTTAACAACTCTCTGAGTGAAGAAGTTTCTCCTCATCTCAGTCCTAAATGGCTTACCCCTTATCCTTAGAATGTGCCCTCTGGTTCTGGACTTCCCCAACATCGGGAACATTCTTCCTGCATCTAACCTGTCCAGTCCTGTCAGAATTTTATATGTTTCTATGAGATCCCCTCTCATCCTTCTAAACTCCAGTGAATACAGGCCCAGTCGATCCAATCTCTCCTCATATGTCAGTCTGGCCATCCCGGGAATCAGTCTAGTGAACCTTCGCTGCACTCCCTCAATAGCAAGAATGTCCTTCCTCAGATTAAGAGACCAAAAACTGAACACAATATTATAGGTGAGGCCTCACCAAGGCCCTGTACAACTGCAGTAAGACCTCCCTGCTCTTATACGCAAATCCCCTAGCTATGAAGGCCAACATACCATTTGTCTTCTTCACCGCCTGTTGTACCTGCATGCCAACTTTCAATGACTGATGTACCATGACACCCAGGTTTCATTGCACATCCCCTTTTCCTAATCTGTAACCATTAAGATAATATTCTGCCTTCGTGTTTTTGCCCCCAAAGTGGATAACCTCACATTTATCCACATTATACTGCATCTACCATGCATTTGCCCACTCACCTAACCTGTCCAAGTCACCCTGCATCTTCTTAGCATCCTCTTAACAGCTCAAACCGCCACTCACCTTAGTGTCATCTGCAAACTTGGAGATATTACACTCAATTCCTTCATCTAAATCATTAATGTATATTGTAAATAGCTGGGGTCCCATCACTGAGCCCTGCGGCACTCCACTAGTCACTGCCTGCCATTCTGAAAAGGACCCATTTATCCTGACTCTCTGCTTCCTTTCTGCCAACCAGTTCTCTATCCACATCAGTACATTACCCTAATACCATGTGCTTTCATTTTGCAAACCAATCTCTTGTGTGGGACCTTGTCAAAAGTCTTTTGAAAGTCCAGATACACCACATCCACTGGTTCTCCGTTGTCCACCCTACTAGTTACATCCTCAAAAAATTCTAGAAGATTTGTCAAGCATGATTTCCCTTTCATAAATCCATGCTGACTTGGACCGATCCTGTCACTGCTTTCCAAATGCGCTGCTATTTCATCTTTAATAATGCCAACATTTTCCTAATACCGATGTCAAGCTAACCGTTCTATAGTTCCCTGTTTTTGCTCTCCCTCCTTTTTTAAAATATGGGGTTACATTGGCTAGCCTCCAATCCATAGGAACTGATACAGAGTCTATAGAATGTTGGAAAATGACCACCAATGCATCCACTATTTCTAGGGCCACTTCCTTAAGTACTCTGGAATGCAGACTATCAGGCCCTGGGGATTTATCGGCCTTCAATCCCATCAATTTCCCTAACACAATTTCCTATCTAATAAGGATTTCCTGCAGTTCCTCCTCCTTGCTAGACCCTCGGTCCCCTAGTATTTCCGGAAGGTTATTTGTGTCTTCCTTAGTGAAGACAGAACCAAAGTATTTGTTCAATTGGTTTGCCATTTCTTTGTTCCCCATTATAAATTCACCTGATTCTGACTACAAGGGACCTAGAACATAAGAACATAAGAACATAAGAATTCGAAACAGGAGTAGGCCATCTAGCCCCTCGAGCCTGCTCCGCCATTCAACAAGATCATGGCTGATCTGGTCGTGGACTCAGCTCCACTTACCCGCCCTCTCCCCGTAACCCTTAATTCCTTTATTGCTTAAAAATCTATCTATCTTTGACTTGAAAACATTCAAAGAGCCAGCCTCAACTGCTTCCTTGGGCAGAGAATTCCACAGATTCACAACCCTCTGAGAGAAGAAATTCTTTCTCAACTCGGTTTTAAATTGGCTCCTCCGTATTTTGAGGCTGTGCCCGCTAGTTCTAGTCTCCCCCACCAATGGAAACAACCTCTCTGCCTCTATCTTGTCTATCCCTTTCATGATTTTAAATGTTTCTATAAGATCACCCCTCATCCTTCTGAACTCCAAGGAGTAAAGACCCAGTCTACTCAATCTATCATCATAAGGTAACCCCCTCATTTCTCAAATCAGCCTAGTGAATCGTCTCTGTACCCCTTCCAAAGCTAGTATATCCTTCTTTAAGTAAGGTGACCAAAACTGCACGCAGTACTCCAGGTGCGGCCCTACCAATACCCTATACAGTTGCAGCAACACCTCCCTTTTGTACTCCATCCCTTTCGCAATGAAGGCCATCATTCCATTTGCCTTCCTGATTACCTGCTTCACCTACAAACTATCCTTCTGTGATTCATGCACAAGGACCAATTGTGGAGCAGTGGAGGCGTGTCCTGCACAGTTGGAGCTGTGCTGCTGAGAGAGGAGCAGCTACCAACCTTAGCTCCTGCCTGGAGAGCCCTGAGAACAGCCCAGGAAGAGAAGGAAGGAAGGGGCTTCACCACCAACTTTCACCCAGAGGGAGAGGAGGAAAAAGCAGAAAACCTTTACTAACTTTTACCATTTCTGCAAAGAGTTGGAGAGAGGGGGAAAGACCAACAACAACATCCAGTGTGGAAGGAGGGAGACTCTACCATTCTACAGGTGGGTGTATTGGTGCAGTCCCCAATAGACTTTGTTGTATCAGTGGGGGGAGGAAAGAAGACCACTGAGGGCCGGAACATCACGGGGGGTGTGTGTGTGTGGAAGTGTGTGTGGGGGCTTTGCTTACAACTAGGCCCCACACATAATTGAACCCCCCCCCAATTGCCTAGCCTGGGGCAGCTGGAGCTACCAGGCTGAAGATTTTATTTACCACCTATTTAACATCGTTAGGAGTGTGTGCCTGGTGGCTCTAGCTGCCCCAGGTGAAGACATCTTCTCCCCTCACCCGAAGACCACCCCAAAGACTATTTTGTGTTTTGCCATCTGGGGATTGCACCCACCCACAGCTGCGAGGGGAGACCTGCCCTCGCAGTTCCCCCCCCCCCTTCCCACCCCCCTTTCCACCCCCCTCTCTCTTTCTCTGTTACTCTCTGTTTCTCCCCTCTCTCTCTGAGACCCCTTCCTCCTAATTTAAAAAAATATAAAACAATTAAGACAACTGAGCAGAGGGAGCAAGGCCCCTCCCCAATTGCCAACTAGGGGAGAGGTGTGCCTCGTTAAGAGCTCCTCTGCTCAGTCTTATCAAACGAGGCCTAATTAAGACCATTAAGGCCTGTGACTTTGGGGTGGGTGTAGCCCTTAAAGGGACCCCGTGATGGCGACCCCATCCACGCCGGTGGCGGGGCCAGCGAGGACATATGCGCAGGCGGTGTCCACATCCACGGCACCTCCTGCGCCACCCGCTGCCCTGCCACCTTTTCAACTAATCACGAAAAAACACGGGGTCAAGAGCTACACTCACCCCACAATGAGCATCGAGGAGTGCGTGCGGGCGATGGCTGGGGTAGTCAGCCCCTCGGCCATTGTCGCAGCCTCCAAGATGTCTGGGAAGGCCGTGTTCTTCCTGGGGTCGGAGCGGGCGGTGTCCCTGGCCATCGAAAAGGGGCTCACGGTGGGCGGGACGTTCCTGCCGGTGGACCCTCTCGAGGCCACCGCGCAGAGGGTCATCGTGTCAAACGTCCCGCCCTTTGTTCCCGCTGAGCTCCTCCTCCCTCACCTACACCAACTGGGGGAGGTAAGGTCGGGGATCAACCCCATACCGCTCGACCTCAGGGAGAACAGCCTGCGCCATGTGTTCTCCTTCCACCGCCAGCTCTTTGTCCGGCTGGCACAGGAGGACATGACGGAAGGGCACTTTAATGTAGTGCACGAGGGGACTGCCTACTGCGTCTTCTGGACGTCGGACGGCGTGCGGTGCCATGCCTGTAGGGAGGTGGGGCACGTTCGTAAGAACTGCCCCGCCTCCAAGGACGCCAAACCACCGAAGGCGGCCAAGGCTGGCGCCGCCGCCACCCCTCCCCCTAGTTGCGTCCGCGTGCCGGGAGCCATGGGTGCGCGGGCATCGTCGGGGGCCTTTGTTTTCACGGCCTCCGGCGGGGGGGAGGGAGAGCGTCCGGCCGGAAAGAAGGCGCGGAACAAGGCGAAACATCTAGAGGCGGATCCCCTCAGTGCGGCAGAAAGATTGACCACCGCGCTCAGCCCAACCCAGTCACCGGCGAGCGCGGGGTGCCCTGAGCCCGTGCCCAAGCCCTTGAACAACACCGCAGAGGGGCCCGGGCGCGGGCAAGAAAAGGAAAAGGGGGGGGCGGAGCGGGAGGCCTCGACAGACATGGAGGTCTCCCTGCCTCAGCGCACCCCCAGCAACAAAAGGAGGCGCCGCTCCGTTGAGGCGGAGGGGGAACAACATCCCTCCGCGGAGGAGTCGGTGTCCGCCGCGTGTCCCGCGTCCCCCACCAGCGCCCCCAAGCAGCGCCATAGGCGGGAGGAGTCTGTCCCCGGGGAGGGTGAGACAGTCGAGGCTGCCCAGCCTCTGCCTCCCGGGGATGGCGTGGAAGATCTGCCTGTCGTGGGGGGCGTGGGGACCGCGGAGGAATGCATTGCCGCCAGGCCGGGCGTCCCGGGGACTGAGGCGGGCGGGGCCGAAAAGGCCGAACCTGAGCCCGCCCAGCCAATACCCAACTTCCCCCGGGAATTGCTCGACCCGGCAGAAACCGAAATCAAGAAATTTTATGATACTGTAGATGCTGGGCCGGGGGGTGGCAGCGGGGAGGGGGAGGAACACCCACCCTCGCCCCTTACTTTGGAGCTGGAGCACTTGGGGAGCCTGGGGATTTCCTATGGCCGGGTCTCTCCTTGTTCCCCGGTTCCTGGGGCGGAGGGGGAACCCCTTCCACTGTCGTTTCCCGACCCAGCACCATTTTTAAATGAGCCCAGTGGGGACTCCTCTGCCGACGATCCTGGGGGTGGGATCGGGGCAGAGCCAGGGCCGGTTGGAGCGGCCGGGTCATTTGCCGTACCTTGTGCGGTCGATGGGCCGGCTGCTGGCAGCCACCTCCCGGAGGAGGACGGGGACTCGGTGGGGGACGCGGGAGAAGAACTAGAGACCACCGCCAGGGAGGCGGTGGATCTGCTCGCGGCCGCCGCTGAGGCCCTCCTCATTCCTGCAAAGGAACTCCGGGACTTTTTGGCCCAGAGCCGGGGTCGCTGCGACCAAGCCCGACTGGCCCTGGAAAAATGGTCCGAGCCAGAGCTGATCAAGGGGTCCGTCCGCGCCGCCGTTAAAACCTTGGCCGCGGGTGGGCCCTTGACAAAGGAGCAACACCTTGAGCTGCGCGAGCTCGAGGGACTCCTCGCTGGGCTGCGGAGGGAGCGGAGTTCAACAAAAGACTCCGCTCCCTCCCCCACAATAGGTTAAGGTAGAGGTTGCACTATGCTTTTGCCATGAAGATAACCATAGCCAGCCTCAACATCAACGGCGGCAGAGGGGCACGCCGTAGATTTGACAATTTTTCGCTCCTGCGGGAGGGGAAATATGCGGTGTGCTTCCTGCAAGAAACCCACACCGTTCCGGGAGGCGAAGCCACGTGGCTCCTGGAATGGCAAGGAGAGGTCCGCATGAGCCACCTCACCGCCATTTCTAGTGGGGTGGCCATCTTGCTGGGCCCGCATTTTCAGCCGGAGATCTTGGGGGTCGAGGAGCCCGTGCCAGGCCGCTTGCTGCACGTAATGGTTCGCCTGGGGGACGTGCCGCTCCATCTCGTGAACGTGTACGCCCCTCAGCCCGGCCCGCAGCAGGCGCGCTTCTTCGAAGAGGTGTCCGCTCTTCTTGGCTCCGTCGACGTCGGCGACTGCATTGTCCTCGGGGGGGATTTTAACTGCACCCTCGAGGCGAGGGACTGCTCCGGTGCCCCGCAGTGCATGACGGCGATGGAGAAGTTGAGGGACCTGGTCGGGTCCTTCGACTTGGTGGACGTCTGGCGAAATCTCCATCCCGACTCCAGCGCCTTTACTTGGGTGAGGCCTGGAGTAGGATGGTCCAGAGTCGACCGCCTTTACGTGTCTCGGGCGTACGTTTCCTGCGTCTCGGCGGCCTCCATGCGGCCAGTGCCATGTTCGGACCACCACCTGGTGTGGGCGGAGCTCGCTTCGCTCCGCGCGGGGAAGGGGTCCGCGTACTGGCACTTTAACAACCGGCTGCTGGAGGACGTGCGGTTCCAGGACTCGTTCCGTCGATTCTGGGCCGACTGGAGAAGGAAGCAGGGGGGCTTCCCCTCCTTGAGGCTATGGTGGGACGTGGGCAAGGCTCACGTCCGCGTCTTCTGTCAAGAGTATGCGAGAGGGTCGACCAAGAGGCGGGCGGCCAGGGTCGGGCGCCTAGAAAAAGAGGTGCTCGACCTGGAATCCGGTCTCAGTCAAGTCGTCCAGGACCCGGCCCTGCGGACGGTGTACGAAGCGAAGAAGGCCGCGCTGAAGGACCTGCAGCTCGTCGGGTCCCGAGGCGCGTTCGTGAGGTCGCGGATCCGGTTCCTGCGGGATCTGGACCGCGGCTCCCCCTTCTTCTACTCGCTGGAAAAAAGGCAGAGTGTCCGTAAGCAGCTCTTGACGCTGCTGGCCGACGACGGCTCTCTCGTCTCGGATCCGGAGGGCGTCAACAACAGGGCCCGTGAATATTACGAGGCTCTGTTCGCTCCGGATCCGTCCAGCGAGGAAGCGCGTAGAGTTTTGTGGGAGGACCTGCCGAAGGTCAACCCGGAGACCGGTGAAAACTTGGAAGCTCCGCTAAGCCTGGCGGAGCTGACCGGTGCCCTCGACCGGCTCTCGAGGGGAAAAACCCCGGGGCTGGACGGGCTGACCGTGGATTTCCACAGGGCGTTCTGGGATGTCCTGGGGAGCGACTACGCGCGGGTCCTGGGGGAAAGTCTGGCGACCAGGGAGATGCCCCTCTCTTGGCGCAGGGCAGTCATCGTCCTGCTGCCTAAGAGGGGCGATCTCCGCCTCCTTAAGAACTGGCGCCCGGTCTACCTCCTCAGCACGGACTACAAAATCTTCGCCAGGGCGATGTCTGCTCGCCTTGGTGCCGGGCTGGACCACATGATCCACCCCGACCAGTCCTACACGGTCCCGGGCCGGACAATCCACGATAACATCCATCTGGTCCGGGACCTCATCCATTGTTCCCAGGAGGCTGGTCTGTCGGTCGCCTTCCTATCCCTCGACCAAGAGAAGGCGTTCGACAGGGTGGATCACGACTATCTGCTCGGAACTCTGCGCGCTTTCGGGTTCGGGACGCATTTCGTCGCCCGGATCCGACTTTTGTACGCCGCCGCAGAGTGTCTGATTAAGGTTAACGGGTCCTTGACGGCGCCCCTTCGCTTTAGGAGAGGGGTGCGCCAGGGATGCCCCATGTCCGGCCAGTTATACGCCATTTGCGTGGAGCCTTTCCTGCGCCTCTTGCGGACGAGGTTGACGGGACTGGCTCTGCAAGGGCCGGGCGTGGAGGTCGTCCTCTCGGCTTACGCTGATGACGTGCTCCTCGCGGTAGAGGATCCCGCTGACCTGCAGAGGATGCGTGAGTGCCAGGAGATTTACTCGGCCGCGTCCTCAGCCAGGATCAACTGGGAGAAATGTTCCGGACTCCTGGTGGGTCAGTGGCGGGTGGACTCCCTGCCGGAGGAGCTCAGGCCTTTTGCCTGGAGCACGACCCATCTCCTCTATCTGGGAGTCTATCTTAGCCCCGACGAGGGAGCCTGGCCGGCGAACTGGCAGGAGCTGGAGGCCAAGGTCGCCGCTCGCCTAGGGCGCTGGACAGGACTGCTCCGAGTGCTGTCCTACAGGGGTCGAGCGCTAGTCATAAACCAGCTGGTGGCCGCAATGTTGTGGTACCGGCTGGTCACTTTGACCCCTCCCCTGCGTTTGTCGCCAAGATACAGAAGAAGCTGGTGGACTTCTTCTGGAACAACAGGAAGCACTGGGTCTCTGCCGCGGTCTTGAGTCTCCCGCTTGAGGAGGGCGGTCAGTCGTTGGTGTGCGTCAGCGCCCAGCTCGCGACTTTCCGTCTTCAGACCCTGCAGAGATACCTTTACGTCGAGCCCCCTCCTAGGTGGTGTGCTCTGGCGACGTATTTCTTCCGCCAGCAGCGCGACCTCAATTACGACACGCAGCTCCTGTTTGTGAACTTGGGGGGGTGTCAGGACCGCCCTCCGGGAGCTGCCTGTCTTTTACAAGGAACTCATCAGGGTCTGGAACAAAGTCTCCACCAAGCGCAGCTCTCCGTCGGCTGGAGTGGCGGCCGTCCTGCAGGAGCCGCTGCTCGGGAATCCGTACCTCCACAACCGAGGTTTTATGTGGCGGTCGGAAGAGAGGGCTGTGGCTGGTGAGGTGACCAGGGTCAGGGACCTGCTCGATGGCGGAGGAGCGGGCTGGATGGCGCCAGACACACTGGCGCGGCGCCTAAATTCTGCCAACGTCCGCCACGCGGCCGATGCCATCGAGTCGCTAAAAACAGCTCTGGGCCCTGACTCCGTTTGGTGCATCGAGGAGGCTCAAGCACGTGGGGAGATCCCGTCCGAACTGACCCCCGTCCGGACGGAATTCCTCATTGGCGCCAAACCCCGGAACCTCCCTCGGGGGCCGGCGCCTCACAACTTGAGCCGCCTCGGGGAAATCCCCTCCGTGCCCTTCAGTTCCGCGCGGAGGGGTTTCCTGTACGGGCTGCTCCTGCACACTCTCAACTTTGCCATCCTCGCCTGCCGTCCGGACACGCAATGGCGTACCATCCTGCCGTCCGGAGGAGGCGGGGGTCCCCGATGGAGGGCACTCTACGCAGGGGTCCTCCCACTATTCATCGGGGACTTGGCCTGGAGGGTGGTGCACGGAGCAGTGCCGTGCAATAAATTTTTAAGCCGGTTCACGGACTCCCAGGCCGCCTGCAATTTCTGCGGTCTGGAGGAGTCCGTGTTCCATGTTTTTATTGAATGCACGAGGTTGCAGCCCCTGTTCCATTATATGAAGGGGCTGCTCCTGAAATTCTGGCTGCACTTCAGTCCCACTCTCCTGATCTTTGGGCACCCTGTGCGGAGGGGAGCGGGTAGGTCCGAAGGCCTCCTCGTAGGACTGCTCCTGGGCACGGCCAAGGGTGCCATCAGCCGGTCCAGGCAGCGGGCGGTCGAGGGGGTCGTTCAACCTGACTGCCTGCCTCTCTTCCGCTCTTACATCCGGTCCAGGGTGTCCTTGGAGATGGAGCACGCGGTGTCCACCGGTACGCTCGCGGCCTTCTGCGAGAGGTGGGCACCGGAGGGACTGGAGTGCATCATCACGCCCGGCAACCAAATTTTAATTTGATTTTACGTTTTAAAGTTTAATTCGTTTTAATTGCCGGTGCTTTTAGTGTCCCCCTTCCCTTTTATAGGGGGCACTGGGGACAAATTGTGATTTTAGTGCCCAAAAAAAAAAAAAAAAAAAAGAAAAACACACAAAAAAAAGGAGAAAATAAAAAAAAAAGGGCCTTGTAAATGTCTGGTGTGTCACCCAGGTCGGGTGGCACGGTTTAATGTTTTTTGTTTTGCAGATAAACTCCAAAAAGAGTTTCATGCACAAGGACCAAAAAGAGTTTCATGCACAAGGACCTCCATGTCCCTCTGCACCGCAGCATGTTGTAATTTCTCCCCATTCAAATAGTATTCCCTTTTACTGTTTTTTTTCCCAAGGTGGATGACCTCACACTTTCCGACATTGTATTCCATCTGCCAAACCTTAGCCCATTCGCTTAACCTATCCAAATCTCCTTGCATCCTCTCCGAGTCCTCTACACAACCCGCTTTCCCACTAATCTTAGTGTCATCTGCAAATTTTGTTGCACTACACTCTTTCCCAGCCTCTAGGTCATCTATGTATATTGTAAACAGTTGTGGTCCCAGCACTGATCCCTGTGGCACACCACTAACCACTGATTTCCAACCGGAAAAGGATCCATTCATCCCGACTCTCTGCTTTCTGTTCGCCAGCCAATTCTCTATCCATGCTAATACATTTCCTCTGACTCCGCGTACCTTTATCTTCTGCAGTAACCTTTTGTGTGGCACCTTATCGAATGCCTTTTGGAAATCTAAATACACCACATCCATCGGTACACCTCTATCCACCATGCTCGTTATATCCTCAAAGAATTCCAGTAAGTTAGTTAAACATGATTTCCCTTTCATGAATCCATGCTGCGTCTGCTTGATTGCACTATTCCTATCCAGATGTCCCGCTATTTCTTCCTTAATGATAGTTTCAAGCATTTTCCCCACTACAGATGTTAAACTAACCGGCCTATAGTTACCTGCCTTTTGCCTGCCCGCTTTTTTAAACACAGGCATTACATTAGCTGCTCTCCAATCCGCTGGTACCTCCCCAGAGTCCAGAGAATTTTGGTAGATTATAACAAATGCATCTGCTATAACTTCCGCCATCTCTTTTAATACCCTGGGATGCATTTCATCAGGACCAGGGGACTTGTCTACCTTCAGTCCCATTAGTCTGTCCAGCACTACCTCCCTAGTGATAGTGATCATCTCAAGGTCCTCCCTTCCCACATTCCTATGACCAGCAATTTTTGGCATGGTTTTTGTGTCTTCCACTGTGAAGACGGAAGCAAAATAATTGTTTAAGGTCTCAGCCATTTCCACATTTCCCATTATTAAATCCCCCTTCTCATCTTCTAAGGGACCAACATTTACTTTAGTCACTCTTTTCCATTTTATATATCTGTAAAAGCTTTTACTATCTGTTTTTATGTTTTGCGCAAGTTTACCTTCGTAATCTATCTTCCCTTTATTGCTTTTTTAGTCATTCTTTGCTGTTGCTTAAAATCTTCCCAATCCTCTAGTTTCCCACTAACCTTGGCCACCTTATACGCATTGGTCTTTGATTTGATACTTTCTTTTATTTCCTTGGTTATCCATGGCTGGTTATCTCTTCTCTTGCCGCCCTTCTTTTTCACTGGAATATATTTTTGTTGCGCATTATGAAAGAGCTCCTTAAAAGTCCTCCACTGTTCCTCAATTGTGCCACCGTTTAGTCCTTGTTTCCAGTCTACTTTAGCCAACTCTGCCCTCATCCCACTGTAGTCCCCTTTGTTTCAGCATAGTACGCTCGTTTCTGACACAACTTCCTCATCCTCAATTTGTATTACAAATTCAACCATATTGTGATCACTCATTCCGAGAGGATCTTTTACGAGGAGATTGTTTATTTTTCCTGTCTCGTTACACAGGACCAGATCCAAAATGGCTTGCTCCCTTGTAGGCTCTGTTACATACTGTTCTAAGAAACAATCCCGTATGCATTCTATGAATTCCTCCTCCAGGCTACCCCCTGCGATTTGATTTGACCAATCGATATGTAGGTTAAAATCCCCCATAACTACTGCCGTTCCTTTTTCACATGCCTCCATTATTCCCTTGATTATTGCCCGCCCCACCATGAAGTTATTATTTGGGGGCCTATAAACTACGCCGACCAGTGACTTTTTCCCCTTACTATCTCTAATCTCCACCCACAATGATTCAACATTTTGTTCATTGGAGCCAATATCATCCCTCACAACTGCCCTGATATCATCCCTTATTAACAGAGCTACCCCACCTCCCTTCCCTTCCTGCCTATCTTTCCGAATCGTCAGATACCCCTGTACGTTTAATTCCCAGTCCTGGCCACCTTGCAACCATGTCTCTGTAATGGCCACCAAATCATACCCATTTGTAATGATTTGTGCCGTCAACTCATTTACTTTATTTCTAATGCTGCATGCGTTTAGGTAGAGTGTTTCCATCCTAGTTTTTAAACCATGATTTTTAGTTTTTACCCCTCCTGCAGCCCTTTTATATTCAGTGGCCCTTTTTGTTTCTTGCCTTTGGTTTCTCTGCCCTCCACTTTTACTCATCTCTTTTCTGTCTTTTGTTTTTGTCTCCTTTTTGTTTCCCTCTGTCTCCCTGTATTGGTTCCCATCCCCCTGCCATATTAGTTTAACTCCTCACCAACAGCACTAGCAAACACTCCCCCTCGGACATTGGTTCCGTTCCTGCCCAAGTGCAGACCGTCCGGTTTGTACTGGTCCCACCTCCCCCAGAACCTGTTCCAATGCCCCACGAATTTGAATCCCTCCCTGCTGCACCACTGCTCAAGCCACGTATTCATCTGTGCTATCCTGCGATTCCTACTCTGACTAGCACGTGGCACTGGTAGCAATCCCGAGATTACTACTTTTGAGGTCCTACTTTTTAATTTAACTCCTAGCTCCTTAAATTCGTCTCATAGGACCTTATCCCTTTTTTTACCAATGTCGTTGGTACCAATGTGCACCACGACAACTGGCTGTTCTCCCTCCCTTTTCAGAATGTCCTGCACTCGCTCGGAGACATCCTTGATCCTTGCACCAGGGAGGCAACATACCATCCTGGAGTCTCGATTGCGGCCGCAGAAACGCCTATCTATTCCTCTTATGATTGAGTCCCCTATCACTATCGCTCTCCCACTCTTTTTTATGCCCTCCTGTACAACAGAGCCAGCCACGGTGCCATGAACTTGGCTGCTGTTGCTCTCCCCTAATGAGTCATCTCCCTCAACAGCACTCAAAACAGTGTATCTGTTTTGCAGGGGGATGACCAGATGGGACCCCTGCACTACCTTCTTTGTACTACTCTTCCTGCTGGTCTTCCATTCCCTAGCTGGCTGTGGATCCTTCTCATGCGGTAAGACCAACTCACTACACGTGCCACTTATGTCATTCTCAGCATCGTGGATGCTCCAGAGTGAATCCACCCTCAGCTCCAATTCCGCAACGCGGTCCATCAGGAGATGGAGGCGGATACACTTCTTACACATGTAGTCGTAAGGGACACCGGAAGCGTCCCTGAGTTCCCACATGGCACAGGAGGAGCATATCATGTGACCGATCTCTCCTGCCATGCCTTAACCCTTAGATACCCTTAAATTGGTAATAACAATGTTACAGTTTACTTACTGATATAAAAATAAAAAGAAAAGCTACTCTCCAATCACCAGCCAATCACTTACTCCATTGGCTGTGACGTCACCATTTGATTCCTTTCTACTTCTTTTTTGCTTTCTCTCCCGCTGTAGCTGCACAAGTACGCCTTTTATAGGTCGCTCCGACCTACATTTGTCTTCACTAATCTTATTCTCTTCACATATCTATCGAAGCTTTTGCAGTCAGATTTTATGTTCCCTGCAAGCTTACTCTGACACTCTATTTTCCCCCTCCTAATTAAACCGTTTGTCTTCCTCTGTTGAATTCTAAAATTCTCCCAGTCCTCAGGTTTGCTGCTTTTTCTGGCCAATTTATATGCCTCTTCCTTGGATTTAACACTATCCCTTATTTCCCTTGTTAGCCATGGTTGAGCGACTTTCCCCGTTTTATTTTTACGCCAGACAGGGATGTACAATTGTTGAAGTTCATCCATGTGATCTTTCAATGTCTGCCATTGCCTATCCACCGTCAACCCTTTAAGTATCATTCACCAGTCTATTCTAGCCAATTCACGTCTCATGTCATCAAAGTTACCTTTCTTTAAGTTCAGGACCCTCGTCTCTGAATTAACTGTGTCACTCTCCATCTTAAAGAAGAATTCTACCTTATTATGATCCCTCTTTCCCAAGGGGCCTCGCACAACAAGATTGCTAATTAATCCTGTTTCATTACACAACACCCAGTCTCGGATGACCAGCTCTCTAGTTGGTTCATCGACATATTGATCTCGAAAACCATCCCTTATACACTCCAGGAAATCCTCCTCCACCGTATTGCTACCAGTTTGGTTAGCCCAATCTATATGTAGATTAAAGTCACCCATGATAACTGCTGTACCTTCATTGCACGCATCCCTAATTTCCTGTTTTATGCCATCCCCAACCTCACTACCACTGTTTGGTGGTCTGTACACAACTCCCAGTGGCGTTTTCTGCCTTTTACTGTTCTGCAGCTCTACGCATACAGATTCTACATATCCAAGCTAATGTCCTTCCTTACTATTGCGTTAATCTCCTCTTTAACCAGCAACACTACTCCATCCCTTTTCCTTCCTGTCTATCCTTCCTGAATATTGAATACGCTTGGATGTTGAGTTTCCAGCCTTGGTCACCCTGGAGCCATGTCTCCAGAATCCCAATTACATCATATCCGTTAACAGCTATCTGTGCAGTTAATTACATAGAAACATAGAAAATAGGTGCAGGAGCAGGCCATTCGGCCCTTCAAGCATGCACCACCATTCAATAAGATCATGGCTGATCATTCACCTCAGTACCCCTTTCCTGCTTTCTCTCCATACCCCTTGATCCCTTTAGCCATAAGGGCCATATCTAACTCCCTCTTGAATATATCCAATGAACTGGCATCAACAACTCTCTGCGGTAGGGAATTCCACAGGTTAACAATTCTCTGAGTGAAGAAGTTTCTCCTCATCTCAGTCCTAAATGGCTTACCCCTGATCCTTAGAATGTGCCCTCTGGTTCTGGTCTTCCCCAACATCGGGAACATTCTTCCTGCATCTAACCTGTCCAGTCCTGTCAGAATTTTATATGTTTCTATGAGATCCCCTCTCATCCTTCTAAACTCCAATGAATACAGGCCCAGTCGATCCAGTCTCTCCTCATATGTCAGTCTGGCCATCCCGGGAATCAGTCTAATGAACCTTTGCCGCACTCCCTCAATAGCAAGAATGTCCTTCCTCAGATTAAGAGACCAAAACTGAACACAATATTCCAGGTGAGGCCTCACCAAGGCCCTGTACAACTACAGTAAGACTTCCCTGCTCTTATATGCAAATCCCCTAGCTATGAAGGCCAACATACCATTTGCCTTCTTCACCGCCTGCTGTACATGCATGCCAACTTTCAATGACTGATGTACCATGACACCCAGGTTTCGTTGCGTGTCCCCTTTTCCTAATCTGTAACCATTAAGATAATATTCTGCCTTCGTGTTTTTGCCCCCAAAGTGGATAACCTCACATTTATCCACATTATACTGCATCTGCCATGCATTTCCCCACTCACCTAACCTGTCCAAGTCACCCTGCAGCTTCTTAGCGTCTTCCTCACAGCTCACACCGCCACCCAATTTAGTGTCATCTGCAAACTTGGAGATATTACACTCAATTCCTTCATCTAAATCATTAATGTATATTGTAAAGAGCTGGGGTCCCAGCACTGAGCCTTGCGGCACCGCACTAGTCACTGCCTGCCATTCTGAAAAGGACCCATTTATCCCTCTCTGCTTCCTTTCTGCCAATCAGTTCTCTGTCCACGTCAGTACATTACCCCCAATACCATGTGCTTTAATTTTGCAAACCAATCTCTTGTGTGGGACCTTGTCAAAAGTCTTTTGAAAGTCCAAATACACCACATCCACTGGTTCTCCCTTGTCCATCTTACTAGTTACATCCTCAAAAAATTCTCGAAGATTTGTTAAGCATGATTTCCCTTTCATAAATCCATGCTGACTTGGACCAATCCTGTCACTGCTTTCCAAATGCACTGCTATTTCATCTTTAATAATTCATCCCAACATTTTCCCCACTACTGATGTCAGGCTAACCGGTCTATAATTCCCTGTTCCATAATTACCCATTTTCTCTCTCCCTCATTTTTTAAAAAGTTGTGTTACATTAGCTACCCTCCAGTCTATGGGAACTGATCCAGAGTCGATAGACTGTTGGAAAATGATCACCAATGCATCCACTATTTCTAGGGCCACTTCCTTAAGTACTCTGGAATGCAGACCATCAGGCCTCAGGGATTTATCGGCCTTCAATCCCATCAATTTCCCTAACACAATTTCCTGCCAAATAAGGATTTTCTTCAGTTCCTCCTTCTCACTAGACCCTCAGTCACCTAGTATTTCCGGAAGGTTATTTGTATCTTCCTTCGTGAAGACAGAATCAAAGTATTTGTTCAACTGGTCCGTCATTTCTTTGTTTCCCATTATAAATTCACCTGAATCTGACTGCAAGGGACCTACGTTTGTCTTCACTAATCTTTTTCTCTTCACATATCTATGGAAGCTTTTACGAATGCTCCTCGCCTTGTGACACAGTGCCTTCAGGCTTATTTTTTAACACTCTTTGTCCTTTTACAATTATGTTGTAATTTGACCCTTTTTGATTTTTGCCTTTGATTTCTCTGCCCTCCACTTTTCCTTATCTCCTTTCTACCTTTTGCTTCTGCCCCCATTTTACTTCCCTCTGTCTCCCTGCATAGATTCCCATCCCCCTGCCATATTAGTTTAAACCCTCCCCAATAGCACTAGCAAACACTCCCCCTAGGACATCAGTTCCAGTCCTGCCCAGGTGCAGGCTGTCCGGTTTGTACTGGTCCTACCTCCCCTAGAACTGGTTCCAATGTCCCAGGAATTTGAATTCCTCCCTCTTGCACCATTCCTCAAGCCACATATTCATCTTAACTATCCTGCTATTCCTACTCTGACTAGCACCTGACATTACTACCTTTGAGCATATGGAATACTTGCCTTTATTAGTCGAGGCATGGAATACAAGAGCAAGGAGGGTATGCCTGAACTATATAAAACACTGGTTAGGCCGTAGCTGGAATACTGAGTGCAGTTCTGGTAACCATATTACAGGAAAGATGTGATTGCACTGGAGATTTACAAGAATATTGCCTGGACTGGAGAATTTTGGCTATGAGGAAAGATCGGAGATGCTGAGTCTGTTTTTTTTGGAACTGAGGACGCTAAGGGGAGACCTGATTGAGGTGTATAAAATTATGAGGGGCTTGGATCGAGTGGATAGGAAGGACCTGTTTCCCTTGGCAGAGGGGTCAACAACCAGGGGGCATAGATTTAATGGTGATCGGGGGGAGGTTTAGAGAAGATATGAGGGGAAATTCCTTCACCCAGAGGGTGGTAGGTGTCTGAAACTCACTGCCTGACAGGGTGACAGAGGCAGGAACCCTCATCACATTTAAAAGATACTTGGATGTGCACTTAAAGTGCCATAACCTACAGGGCTACGGACCAAGAGCTGGAAAGTGGGATTAGGCTGGATAGTTCTTGGTCGACCGGCATAGACATGATGGGCTGAAATGGGCCTCCTTCCATGCTATAAATTTCAATGATTCTATGATTAAGCCATATCTCTCTAAGTGTTCACTGATGGTTATCGCTATTGATATTCTCTGGCAAAATATGTTATAATGTTAAAATATGATGGAAGTCAACAAGGTAGAAGGTAGGTGTATAAAGAAATTCCTGGGAGAAAATTACAGGATTATAAATTGCTAAAAGCCACTTCCAAATGAAAGTATAATTTCTTCACAATGATCAATGTGTGGCATAGACTGCCACCTAGTGCACTAAAATATCACAAAGCTAGACCCATTATACCAACTAAATTACTGATCAGATTAGTTACAATTAAATGAATAACAGAAGCAAAGGTATAGATAAAATACTATGCTGTATTAGTGGTAATTTTTCAACACTTACAGCAAGGATGACAGTTTAAAAGAATCTGTGATCGTCTCAGCTTCTTCTGTAAGCCTCTTCAAAATTATACAATCTCGGTTGATAAGACATAAGCATCAGTTTACATAATTATATATACCCTGAACAATAAACCGAATTGAAAACGAATAGATAATCTTGGGACCCTTTTTCCATTTGATCTCCAGTCATATAGGAGCAATCTTTATGAAGGTTGCCTTCAGCAAACAGAATCTTAACAGTCTAATATTGCAGCAGATACTACAATGATAATCTGGAACCTTCCTGTCTCCTCCCTGTGATTTTCAAGCATCTCGATCAGAATCTCTTAATCTGTGGCAACAATAGCAAATAATATTTTAGAGTACCAGAATAACTGCACATACAATATTCATGACTGCTAGCAGATCTTCACAAACATCTTAATTGTTAGCTATGACAGGGTACAATATTTCAATTTGTCACCTTCAAAGAAAGTTAACTGAATTATGCTAATTCAGGATAACTGGTTTAGACCATAACTGGGTTAGATCTCTGAAATATGAACAAAGCAGTCTGCTGCCTTGCTGGGAGTTTTCTCTTTAGTACATTCAAAATAAAATAATAATCAATTACCTCATTATAACTAGGGTTTTTTAATTAATTTTATTCCTAACCTATCCATTGCCTAATGATTTTTTTAAGTGGTGTTCACATATTTATAAACCAGTATGGTCTTAATATATAAAAGCAAAATACTGCGAATGCTGGAAACTGGAATAAAAACAGATGACGAAGGGTTATCAACCTGAAACGTTAACTCTCTTTTCTCTCCACAAATGCTGCCTGACCCGCTGAGATTTCCAGCAATTTTCTGTTTTTATATGGTCTTAATATATGTTTGAAATATTTCTTATCACCAACTACCTGGAGTTAGCCTGAAGATTTTGCAATAATATCTCAAGTCCACCTCCAGATCTCACAAAATGTAATATGTGAAATAAAATTTGCTGTTAAACTATGTATACCAGTATATGATCCCTTGTTACAGTTCAGCTGTTTTATCAAAATAGAGGGCTACCAAGTTGGAATCAAAGAATGTGTGCTTGTGTTTTTTTAATGCATTCTTGGAATGTGGGCTTTGCTGACAAGGCCAGCATTTATTGTTCAACCCCAATTGCCCTGAGAAGGTATGCAGCATGTGTGGTTTGTAGCTGTTTGGTACAACTGAGTGACTTGCTAGGCCACTCCAAAGGACTGTTGGTGTGGGATCTTTTTTTACTGAATTCAAATTCTCAAATTGCCATTCTCAGGATTATTAGACAAACCCTCTAGGTCACTAGTAACCAGGGGCCCAAGGTTCGACTGGATTTGCTACTATTTTTTTGGAGCAACTAGTTTTTTTTGGAGTATCCTAGAAATTGCTATTCTCCACCTTTAGTTTGCTCCAGTTTCAGCGAGTTAGTTTAGTTTCATTTTAGTTCAGTTTTTTTTCAAAAGGGGGCATGTCCAGCCACTTACGCCTGTTTTGCAAGTTTAGACTGCGAAAAGTTACTCCAAACTAACTTAGTACAGAGTAAGCATCCATATTTGTACGCCTTGTGTAGAATTAAGAAATCAGCACAGCTAACCAGAGATGGGCAGCGGGGGGGAGGGGGGGGGGGGGAGGGGGAAGGGGAAGAGAGAGCACTAAACACCTTCACTTTTAAAAATAAAGAACCATCATCAATAATAAATGGTCAATCAATAAATCAATAAATAAAAAATAAATTTTAAAAAATCAATAAATAAGAAATTAAAAGTTCCTCCCTCACCTACCCATTCGGGAGCACCAGGAGCCCTCCAGCAGCATACACAGCAGCAAGCACACAGGCAGCAAGCAGCGGCAGGCCACTCGACCAGGGATAGGGTCATGAGCGCGGCCAGGGGGGCGGGGAGGGGGTGAGAGGAGTGGGAGAGGGGGCAACATTAAACAGACGAGCCTGCCCAGATTCCATCCTACTCACATCTTGCCCCCAATCTCTTTGCTTTCTTGCTCCATCAACCCCTCTGAACATCTCCGAGACAATCCCAAAGAACACTCGATGGCCTCAATCAGTGAGAGCAATCGACACCTTCCTTCTTGATGGTCACTTTTGCCAGCTCCTTTTCCCTTTCTTGTTTTCCATCTCCAGGTCCAAGCTCAGGCTCTCCTCCTCCTCCGCATAGTCGGTCATCTGCTCCAGGAGCCCATTCGGCCAGGGCTAGGGGAGGCAAGCTTTGCGCACGCGCGCAGCTGCTGGCAGTCTTTTAGGCGCAAGGCTGTAGTTCCGTCCCCTGCTGTTGCTGCTACGCTATGCCGAGGCCACAGGAGACCTCATGGAAGTCGAGAATAGCAAGTTGGAAACAGGTGCACTTTTTATTCCAGGAAATCGGCGGATCTCTCAGAGATGCGCCGTTCTAATCCTCAACTGAAACTTGGGCCCATAATCACTATGTCACCGTGCACTGTGTGCAAGCACTGATGCTATAAGCTACAGAGGAACACAAAGTGTGCAGATAATATAACCTGCCTGGCATGAGTGAGGCAGCACTGTGCAATATGCTTTACTTGCACTGAGATATAACATGAGCTAGCGCATGTACCATAGCAGAGTCTCAGCTCCTCACTCATACTTATTACAATGCATATTGACCAAATACCTGGAGGACTAAGTGGGGCAGTGGGTTAGCATACTGGTCCTTCACCTCTGGAACCTGGATCTGAACTCATTCCAGATTAATGGGTATAAAGGTTTGATGTGAATAGGGTTTGAGCTTTCCCGATCCAGTTCCTGGTTGGTCTGGGCCCACAGAACAACAGCCATTAATTGACAATCTAGTTTCTGGCTTCCATGTGGATTATTGGTGTGGGAAACAGAAAAAAATCTCTTTCATAAGCGGAAAGGATGCTACCCTGAAGGTGGGGTTAAAGCACATTAAAGACAGCTTTACTTTGTAGCCAGTTGTTCTATACCGATTCTGGGAATGCCAGATACTGGGTGAAAATTCACAGAACTGATATTCTTCACCTTGACAATCATCCAAAATGAAACTAAATCAGATACCTGAGTGTGTTTGCAATGCTGGTCTTAAATAGGAATTTGGAAAATGTCACAAAATTTAAGTGAAATGCAATTAGCTTGTATCCATCAGCTGAATCGGAAAATAAGATGATAACATTGAAGTTATTCCTACATACATTTTACTTTTTTCTGCCTCCATAAACTCCACCAGTGTGATCAAACAGTTTTGCTTTGCTGATTTTGTTGTCATGGCAGCCACCAGCAGGCAGGATGTTCCTTGCAGTAAAAATGAAGGATTGGCAATTTTGATCTAATCACTGAAAGTTTATAGTGTAGTATTTCATAGCTGACGACCAGAAATAACAATGATCATAACTTAGTATATGCCATAGAAATTAGCATCTTAACACCCAAGAGAGGGGCAGCATTATTGCTGTGTTGAATATTAAGGAAGCAGTATCACTGTGGAGCTTAAATCAACAAGTTTTAAAGCAAGGATGCTGGAAATCTCAGCGGGTCAGGCAGCAGCTGTGGAGAGGAAGCAGAGTTAACGTTTCGGGTCGGCGACCCTTCGCCAGAACAGGAGCATGTTCAGAAAGAACAGATTCTTAACAAGCACTGAAAGGGGGAGGGGAAGAAAGAACAAAAGGGAAGGTCTGTGATAGGGAAGGCAGGAGAGATTGGAGAGACAAAAGGGATGATGGGCCGCATTGAAATGGTAATGCCAGGAATTAGAGAAACATTAGTCAAGATAGGGTGTGAATGGTGGGATAATGACCAGCTGCCATTGGAGACAAGGAGAAAAAAAAACAAGGTGGTGGTGGGAGGTGGGGGGGTAGCAAAAAGGGAGTCAAAGATTGATGGTCTCCTCCACATTGGGGAGACCAAGCGTAGATTGGGTGACCGCTTTGCGGAGCACCTCCATTCAGTCCGCAAGTGTGACCCTGAGCTTCCAGTCGCCTATCACTTTAATTCTCCGCTCCACTCCCACTCTGACCTCTCTGTCCTCGGTCTCCTACACTGTTCCAATGAAGCTCAACGCAAGCTCGAGGAACAGTATCTCCTCTTTCATTTAGGCACTTTACAGCCTTCTGGACTCAACATCAAGTTCAACAATTTCAGAGCGTAACCACTGCCAATCTTTGGCTCCCTCCCAGCCACCACCCCCCACACCCCCCCCCCCCCACCCCCACCCCCACCCCCACCCCCGAGCCTGTTTTTTTCTCCTTGTCTCTATTGGCAGCTGGTCATTATCCCACCATTCACACCCTATCTTGACTAACGTTTCTCTAACTCCTGGCATTACCATTTCAATTCGGCCCATCATTCCTTTTGTCTCTCCAATCTTTCCTACCTTCTTTCCTATCACAGACCTTCCCTTTTGTTCTTTCTTCCCCTCTTCCTTTCAGTGCTTGTTCAGAATGTGTTCTTTCTGAACACTCTCCAGTTCTGATGCAGTATTTTGCTTTTGTATAAGTTTTAAAGCGATATTTGCAGAGTAGGGTATTTTATATGGTTTCACCTGCTAATTTAAGTAGTGGTATGATAGCCTTGCGGAATGGTGACCATTGTGGTGATACTGTATCCATTGTACTGGGAGATTTCGGCAGTTCCCACTAAGCCTTTTTTAAGGTAACTCGAGTTTATTTTCATCTGTGCACCACTTTTAGCACGCTGGTTATTGTGATTGTGTTAAATTACTGTCTGTGCTATTTTAACATATTTGTTAAGTCATTTATTTTAAATGACTACTTTAAGATAATGTAAACAGAAATTTATCACCAATGTATTAAAAATAGCATACAGAAGCTAAAACTCCATGTACTGATGTGATCAGGTCACGATATACTGCATGTTATGTACAGAATTTTGGCAGTCATGGAAAATACTGTAAAAAGCACTTATGTGTCAATACCCCCATCCTTATGAAGATTTTTTTTAAAAGCTTTGGTTATCCATATACAAACATTTTCCAGTACTACTCTTTTGTTTTTATCAATACAGTAGTATAAATCATAAAAATATTTACAGCACAGAAACAGGCCATTTGGCCATTTAATGTAACAAAGTGGCCCACAGCGCTGCATCATTGTGGGTCAGGCCTGATCATAATTGCCTAGTTTCTCCTTCCCTCACTTCTTAAATAATTGAGCGACATTTGCAATTTTCCAATCCAAAGGTACAATTTCTGAAACAGGAGAGTTTTGGAGAATGATGACTAATTAATTGGCAATTTCTTTCCCTACTTCTTTTAATATCCTGGGGTGGAAACTGTCAGGTCCTGAATATTTCGCTATCTTAAGTCCCATTATTTTCTCTGTTACCTTTATTTCTACTTTATTAAATCCATTAAGTTCCTCCCCTCGACTTATATTTAGGGTCCCTTGTACCGTGAGTATTTTATCCTATTCCACCACTAAGGAAAAATGTATTAATTTAGCAAGTCTGCCATTTTTTTATTGCCCATTGTACTCTCAACTACATCTGTCTTTAATGGGCTCACATTTCCCATTACCATTCTCTTTTTCTTAAATTTATGAAAGCCTTTGCTGTTAGTTTTGATATCCCTTCAAGTTTATTTTTCATAGTCCTTATTACATTCTTTGTATCCCTTTGTTGCTTTTTATAGCTCTCCGAGTTCACTGCATTTTCACTTTTCCTTGTGTTTGCATAAGCCTTTTCTTTTAGCTTGACACTGTTGTTTAACTTATTTGTTGCCCATGGGTCGACACAAGTAGAGTCTTTGCCTTTTAGGGGTATGTACTGGTTTTGATTGCAGCAAATACTTCTTTGAATACTTCCCATTGTTTATCTGTAAGTTTACCCATTAACAATTCAGCCCAGTATACTGTAATCAATTCATTTCTCATCCCATTTAAATTTGCCTTACTTAAATGTAAAACCTTGGTTTGTGACTATTTCTTTTCTGTCTCAAACCTAATAACAAATTCAATCATGGCTTGAGCAGTGGTGCAGCAGGGAGGGATTCAAATTCCTGGGGCATTGGGACCGGTTCTGGGGGAGGTGGGACCAGTACAAACCGGACGGTCTGCACCTGGGCAGGACCGGAACCAATGTCCTAGGGGGAGTGTTTGCTAGTGCTGTTGGGGAGGATTTAAACTAATATGGCAGGGGGATGGGAACCAATGCAGGGAGACAGAGGGAAACAAAAAGGAGACAAAAGCAAAAGACAGAAAGGAGATGAGGAAAAGTGGAGGGCAGAGAAACCCAAGGCAAGGAACAAAAAGGGCCACTGTACAGCAAAATTCTAAAAGGACAAAGGGTGTTAATAAAACAAGCCTGAAGGCTTTGTGTCTTAATGCAAGGAGTATCCGCAATAAGGTGGATGAATTAATTGTGCAAATAGATGTTAACAAATATGATGTGATTGGGATTACGGAGACGTGGCTCCAGGATGATCAGGGCTGGGAACTCAACATTCAGGGGTATTCAACATTCAGGAAGGATAGAATAAAAGGAAAAGGAGGTGGGGTAGCATTGCTGGTTAAAGAGGAGATTAATGCAATAGTTAGGAAAGACATTAGCTTGGATGATGTGGAATCTATATGGGTAGAGCTGCAGAACACCAAAGGGCAAAAAACGTTAGTAGGAGTTGTGTACAGACCTCCAAACAGTAATAGGGATGTTGGGGAGGGCATCAAACAGGAAATTAGGGGTGCATGCAATAAAGGTGTAGCAGTTATAATGGGTGACTTTAATATGCACATAGATTGGGCTAGCCAAACTGGAAGCAATACGGTGGAGGAGGATTTCCTGGAGTGCATAAGGGATGGTTTTCTAGACCAATATGTTGAGGAACCAACTAGGGGGGAGGCCATCTTAGACTGGGTGTTGTGTAATGAGAGAGGATTAATTA
This sequence comes from Pristiophorus japonicus, assembly GCF_044704955.1. NCBI lineage: Eukaryota > Metazoa > Chordata > Chondrichthyes > Pristiophoridae > Pristiophorus > Pristiophorus japonicus. Next base: position 190,386,347 of record NC_091986.1, on the reverse strand, counting down.
GCAATCTCATTGTGCGAGGCCCCTTGGGGAAGAGTGACCATAATATGGTGGAATTCTGCATTAGGATGGAGAATGAAACAGTAATTTCAGAGACCATGGTCCAGAACTTAAAGAAGGGTAACTTTGAAGGTATGAGGCGTGAATTGGCTAGGATAGATTGGCGAATGATACTTAGGGGGTTGACTGTGGATGGGCAATGGCAGACATTTAGAGACCGCATGGATGAATTACAACAATTGTACATTCCTGTCTGGCGTAAAAATAAAAAAGGGAAGGTGGCTCAACCGTGGCTATCTAGGGAAATCAGGGATAGTATTAAAGCCAAGGAAGTGGCATACAAATTGGCCAGAAATAGCAGCGAACCTGGGGACTGGGAGAAATTTAGAACTCAGCAGAGGAGGACAAAGGGTTTGATTAGGGCAGGGAAAATGGAGTACGAGAAGAAGCTTGCAGGGAACATTAAGGCGGATTGCAAAAGTTTCTATAGGTATGTAAAGAGAAAAAGGTTGGTGAAGACAAACGTAGGTCCCCTGCAGTCAGAATCAGGGGAAGTCATAACGGGGAACAAAGAAATGGCAGACCAATTGAACAAGTACTTTGGTTCGGTATTCACTAAGGAGGATACAAACAACCTTCCGGATATAAAAGGGGTCAGAGGGTCTAGTAAGGAGGGGGAACTGAGGGAAATCTTTATTCGTCGGGAAATTGTGTTGGGGAAATTGATGGGATTGAAGGCCGATAAATCCCCAGGGCATGATGGACTGCATCCTAGAGTACTTAAGGAGGTGGCCTTGGAAATAGCGGATGCATTGACAGTCATTTTCCAACATTCCATTGACTCTGGATCAGTTCCTATGGAGTGGAGGGTAGCCAATGTAACCCCACTTTTTAAAAAAGGAGGGAGAGAGAAAACAGGGAATTATAGACCGGTCAGCCTGACCTCAGTAGTGGGTAAAATGATGGAATCAATTATTAAGGATGTCATAGCAGTGCATCTGGAAAATGGTGACATGATAGGTCCAAGTCAGCATGGATTTGTGAAAGGGAAATCATGCTTGACAAATCTTCTGGAATTTTTTGAGGATGTTTCCAGTAAAGTGGACAAAGGAGAACCAGTTGATGTGGTATATTTGGACTTTCAGAAGGCTTTCGACAAGGTCCCACACAAGAGATTAATGTGCAAAGTTAAAGCACATGGGATTGGGGGTAGTGTGCTGACGTGGATTGAGAACTGGTTGTCAGACAGGAAGCAAAGAGTAGGAGTAAACGGGTACTTTTCAGAATGGCAGGCAGTGACTAGTGGAGTGCCGCAAGGTTCTGTGCTGGGGCCCCAGCTGTTTACATTGTACATTAATGATTTAGACGAGGGGATTAAATGCAGTATCTCCAAATTTGCGGATGATACTAAGTTGGGTGGTAGTGTGAGCTGCGAGGAGGATGCTATTAGGCTGCAGAGTGACTTGGATAGGTTAGGTGAGTGGGCAAATGCATGGCAGATGAAGTATAATGTGGATAAATGTGAGGTTATCCACTTTGGTGGTAAAAACAGAGAGACAGACTATTATCTGAATGGTGACAGATTAGGAAAAGGGAAGGTGCAACGAGACCTGGGTGTCATGGTACATCAGTCATTGAAGGTTAGCATGCAGGTACAGCAGGCGGTTAAGAAAGCAAATGGCATGTTGGCCTTCATAGCGAGGGGATTTGAATACAGGGGCAGGGAGGTGTTGCTACAGTTGTACAGGGCCTTGGTGAGGCCACACCTGGAGTATTGTGTACAGTTTTGGTCTCCTAACTTGAGGAAGGACATTCTTGCTATTGAGGGAGTGCAGCGAAGGTTCACCAGACTGATTCCCGGGATGGCGGGACTGACCTATCAAGAAAGATTGGATCAACTGGGCTTGTATTCACTGGAGTTCAGAAGAATGAGAGGGGACCTCATAGAAACGTTTAAAATTCTGACGGGTTTAGACAGGTTAGATGCAGAAAGAATGTTCCCAATGTTGGGGAAGTCCAGAACCAGGGGTCACAGTCTGAGGATAAGGGGTAAGCCATTTAGGACCGAGATGAGGAGAAACTTCTTCACCCAGAGAGTGGTGAACCTGTGGAATTCTCTACCACAGAAAGTAGTTGAGGCCAATTCACTAAATATATTCAAAAGGGAGTTAGATGAAGTCCTTACTACTCGGGGGATCAAGGGTTATGGCGAGAAAGCAGGAAGGGGGTACTGAAGTTTCATGTTCAGCCATGAACTCATTGAATGGCGGTGCAGGCTAGAAGGGCTGAATGGCCTGCTCCTGCACCTATTTTCTATGTTTCTATGTTTCTATATTATGGTCAGTATTTGCAAGATGTTACCTTACTGTCAGATTGTGCTTCATTACTCATCACTAAATCTAGTATAGCCTGTTCACTTGTCGGCTCCAAAACATTGTCCGAGAAAACTATCCCGAATATAGTCTAGAAACTCATAGGGGAGAAATTCGGGATCACCTCGTTTGGGGAGTTGAAAGTTGAAAAAATTAGCATCAGGCACTAATGATTTTCAACTTTTACAAAATTTGGGGATTACGCTCCAGGAAGGAAGTGTAGTATGAAATCAAGCGCTAAACTTCCTTCATGGAGCACGATGCAGGCGGGGCAGTAGATGTGCAGTGCTGCACAATGGGCCGTGCAGCGCTGCCACGTTTGGAAGCTCCTTCCCTCCCTTAAAGGGAAGGGCCATCACTTCAGGCTCTGCACTAGAAAGACTTACTTGGTCCCCGACGGCAGCTGCGATTCAGACCGATCAGCCCGATGCACTGCGGTAGAGTGCCGGGCTGATCGATCGCGGCCGAAGAGGAAGCAAAAAAAATTATAAAGACCATTTGCAAAATGTTGTTACCTGCCTCGACCACCTCACCTTTTAAGTTTCATCCCAAAAGTACCCGGCCTCCCGATCAACACCTCCTGCAGCTGCCGGTGTTTTCGCCTGGCGATGCTGCAGGGTACCAAAGTTCGGGTCCAGGGCACTACTGGAGCGATGCGCACGGTGATGACGTCACGATCCCCGGGCGAAGGAGATCGGGGCGCAATGTCCTACCACTGCTGCAAACCTCCCACCAAATTTAGCAGGAGTCGGTAATTGGTTCGCACCCTGTTATCGTTCCCCGGAGGCGATAACGGGAGGCGCTAAAGGGGCCAATTTCTAGGCCATTGCCTTTACTACTTGAGCTGTTCTGCTTCTCCCAGACTGTGAAAATAAAAATTTTCCATTATGACCACATTGTTTTTGCTACATGCTTCCCTGATCTCTGTATTTAAGTACATTGCCCACAACATCACTATTATCAGGAAGTCTGTAGACAACTCCTACCAGTGACTTACTTCTTTTATTACTGGAGAACCTTCTGGTTATGACACATTATTTAAAGTAAACTTCAATAAATGTCACATTTTGAGATATTGAACAGAGTATTTGTATGAAGAAAGATATTTGGGCCGTTATCAATCTCAGTTACACACATGCACACAAACTGACACTGTAGTAATTTGTGGGCTGGTACTCGTAAAATTATTATAAAAGCTGGTGGATTGTGGAAAAAAAATGTTTTGCTAATGCCCTTCATGAAGGAAACTGGTCAGCGCTTTCTGGTCTGGTTTATATGTGACTCCAATCCCGCACTATAGTGGCCTAGAAAGCCACTCAATTGTGAAAAGAATTGTGTTAGAAGGCCAACCACCGCTTTTCCATGGAAATAAATGTGGCCAGGGCAACATTGTCCTCATCCAAAGAACATGGGCTGAATTTTCACCACTATTCTGCGCCGTTTCTTTGGCCAACCCTTTTTTTTGGAGCAGAGTAAAATCTGCAAGTTTCGCCAAAGTTTCTGCGCCATCCTAAACTACTTACGGACGATTTTTTTATTTCTCAATTTTTTGACGTCACTGGGGTGCTGGCTGCCATTTCTGGCAATTTAAGCAACTTTGGCCAAGTAGGATATTTTCAAAAACGGCGCAGTGCACTGTTCTGAAAAACCTTACCTACGCTTAAGAAAATCGCCGCAGAGAAGAGAAAATCACATAGAAGACGCCATTGTTTTAGCGGAGCTGAGGTTTTGGAGGGTGGGAAGAAGACATGGCACCGGGGGCAGGGGGCCTTTCGACCCAGGATAGCAGCGGCACCGGGGGCGGGGGGCCTTTCGACCCGGGATAGGAGCGGCACTGGGTCTCTACAAAAAAGCAATAACCTAATGTGTGTGGAATGACTTTCATTTTATCAGGCCTGTTTCATCTAAAATTAAATAAATCTATATTGCCGAGTATGATAGTTTGTCACGACAATCTTCCAATAAACAGAAGTGAAGAGATCTTAGCAATGGTAATATGTACCTGCATCTGTCTTGCTGCAACTTGTATGTTTACCTTTGCAGTCTCAGCCCTTCAGTGTGTCCCTCATTACCGTGGCAACCTCAGTTTTTCGGCGCAGACCTTAAGCTCCACCCACAGAGCTTGAGGACAATCTGCGCCGCTGCAAGATGAAAGGTTATTCTGGCGAAACTTGGAACTTTTTTTTGCTGCAGTCGGCCACTAAAAGATCGCACGTACCTCTATAACTGCGGCACAAATTGGCCATGTGGAAAATTGGCCCCCATATTTTTTAAATGTTGCTATTTTAATCGGTCTGTAAAATGAAAGGTTTTCAGTTTCCTCAGTTGTAGCAGCTAGTGTTAATATCAAACACTGCTGGAGACTGTGTTTTCTGTTACATTCATATACTCATGCCTTGTAAATTATATAGAGCATGCTCACTCACCTTAGATCCAGATTTATTTTTCTTTGAAAGACACTGAAATCTCATTCCTCTTTCTCAACTGATTCTGAAATCAGATTTCTGTCCATCAATTTCAATTTTAAGTCAGGAGAAGCAACGTTTTCTGCGCTGGATGAGATCTCGTGTCTACAAATGGATAATGTCTGTACACTAATGGTAGGACACTCTGTCCTTTAATAAGGTTTGTTTGGATTCCATGGATACTGTAATAACCTTTCATGGTTAACCTTGCTAAGGGGGAATTCACATTTAACAAATACTGGCTGATCTCCGTCACTGAGCATTTAATCGTTTATCATTAACTAGAGCATTCTGTAAAAGGCGGAGGTACATGGTGCACACTCAGCCATTGAAAGGAATAATTTGTTCCATGGCTTTCAGCTAACCTCGGATCTTTCTGGCACACAACACCACATGCAAAGTTAAAGAGAGTGAGCATTGTATATCTGTGAAATTAAATCAGACAGATTTGGTCAGAAATAACAGTTGGGGATAGTTACATAGACAGTACAGTGCAGAAACAGGCTGTTCGGCCCATCTAGTCCATGGCAGGTTTTATGCTCCACACGAGCCTCCTCCCACCCCACTTCATCTAACCCCATCAGCATAACCTATTTATTTCTCCCTCATGTGTTTATCTAGCTTCCCCTTCAATACATCTATGCTATTCACATAGTAAAGGAACAATTCCAATGTCTGGCATTGTTTGACAGAAACCCACCTGGATCACTAACCTGTTGATGAATGATTGGGTTTAATATCTGAAATTCTCAACCAGGCTGACTGGGAGGGCTGCCAAGTGGAGGGAAAGGAAAATTAATGAGTTATATCAATCCAGGCTGTGCCTACCTTCTAGAAATTGTTTAAAGAATGGTGCTGGCAGAGGTCTAAGGGCACCTTGCCCAATTATCTGGCACATTGTGGCAGTGACCTTAAGTAAAGAGTGATATAAATCAATAAATAAAAATAAGAAAATTGTGTTTCCAGAATTGAATATATATGGGCTTCCAAGGATTGTATTGCACTTTTATAAATTAATTTGCAAAACGCTGAAATGCCTTCAAGGTGCTCGTTGGTGATATGGAGGATATGGAATTGTACACACCCATATGTCACCCAGCTCTCTGTAGTCTACCCAAACATCAAACTCAGTAGAGTACTTCTTGATGCTTTGTGATATTTCCACTTCCAACAACACTCATCCTTACAGCCTCTCAACTTGGAGGGTAGAAATTCCCTTGTGCACATCTTTTAACCAACTGATTGATTCATTTGGATGACATTCCTCTGTTTTCTATTTTACTACAGCTGTTAACCCATTCATTGAAAACAGGTTTGTCAATTCCATTAAATAGTGAATAGAGAAAGTTCAACCCAACACATTAATAAAATTGTTAAAAATTCATGCACAGATGTAAGGTTCTGAATTACAAGCAGCTTGTACTTTTTAAGAACTGCAATGTAGTGAGTCCCCCAAACTCATTTTAATTAGATTCCTTACATTTGGAAGAATGAGAAGATTTTCATCCCATTAGTCTAACCTGGATTTGAACCCCGGGCCCAGAGGTGAAATAAGTGTATCTTAATGTATTGCCCACCTGGTCCCCCTTATCTTAGTGTCAGCAGTAACACTCTCACCTGAGTCTGAAGGTTATGGGTTCAAGGCCCACCCCAGAGACTTGAGCACAAAATCTAGGCTGACACTTTAGTGCAGTATATGGAAGTGAGTGCTGCACTATTAGTGGTGACATTCATTGGATGAGATGTTAAACTGAGGCCCGTCTGTCCTCTTGGGTGGATGTAAAAGATCCCATGACACTAGTCGAAGCAGAGAAGGGGAGTTATCCCTGAAGTCCTGGCCAATATTTGTCCCTCAACCAACATCACTAAAGTAGATTGCAACAGTGACTGTACTTCAAAAAGTGTACTTCATTGACTGTAAAGCGATTTGGTACATTCTGAGGTCTTGAAAGGCACGACGTAGGTGCAAATTCTATCTTTTAGAGTAAGAATACTGCATGTAACATTGGGAGTTGACATCTTCTAAGCTGCATTTAACATTACAGAAACATTACAAGTTTTCAAAAATACAGCTCGGGTAACATAGACAAAATCCAAATTGCTACACAGGGGTTAAACTAATATGGCAGGGGGATGGGAACCTATGCAGGGAGACAGAGGGAAGTAAAATGGGGGCAAAAGCAAAAGATAGAAAGAAGAAAAGTAAAAGTGGAGGGCAGAGAAACCCAAGGCAAAAATCAAAAAGGGCCACATTACAGCAAAATTCTAAATGAACAAAGTGTGTTAAAAAGACAAGCCTGAAGGCTCTGTGCCTCAATGCGAGGAGTATTCATAATAAGGCGGACAAATTAACTGCGCAGACAGCTATTAATGAATATGATATAATTGGGATTATGGAGGCATGGCTCCAGGGTGACCAAGGCTGGGAACTCAACATCCAGGGGTATTCAACATTCAGGAAGGATAGACAGAAAGGAAAAGGAGATGGGGTAGCGTTGCTGGTTAAAGAGGAAGTTAACACAATGGTAAGGAAGGACATTAGCTTGGATGATGTGAAATCTGTATGGGTAGAGCTGCGGAATACCAAAGGGCTGAAAACGCCGGTGGGAGTTGTGTACAGATCACCAAACAATAGTAGTGAGGTTGGGGACAGCATCAAACAAGAAATTAGGGATGCGTGCAATAAAGGTACAGCAGTTATCATAGGCGACTTTAATCTACATATAGATTGGGCTTACCAAACTGGTAGAAATACGGTGGAGGAGGATTTCCTGGAGTGTATTAGGGATGGTTTTCTAGACCAGTATGTCCAGGAACCAACGAGAGGGCTGGCCATCCTAGGCTGGGTGATGTGTAATGAGAAAGGACTAATTAGCAATCTTGTTGTGCGAGGCCCCTTGGGGAAGAGTGACCATAATATGGTAGAATTCTTTATTAAGATGGAGAGTGACACAGTTCATTCAGAGACTAGGGTCCTGAACTTAAGGAAAGGTAACTTCGATGGTTAGAGACGTGAATTGGCTAGAATAGACTGGCAAATGATACTTAAAGGGGTGACGGTGGATAGGCAATGGCAGACATTTAAAGATCACATGGATGAACTTCAACAATTGTACATCCTTGACTGGAGTAAAAATAAAACGGAGAAGGTGGCTCAACCGTGGCTAAAAAGGGAAATTAAGGATAGTGTTAAATCCAAGGACAAGGCATATAAATTGGCCAGAAGAAGCAGCAAATCTGAGGACTGGGAGAAATATAGAATTCAGCAGAGGAGAACAAAGGGTTTAATTAGGAGGGGGGAAATAGAGTATGAGAGGAAGCTTGCTGGGAACATAAAAACTGACTGCAAAAGCTTCTATCGATATGTGAAGAGAAAAAGATTAGTGAAAACAAACGTGGGTCCCTTGCAGTCAGAATCAGGTGAATTTATAATGGGGAACAAAGAAATGACAGAGCAATTGAACAAATACTTTGGTTCTGTCTTCACGGAGGAAGACACAAATAACCTTCCGGAAATACCAGGGGACCAAGGGCCGAGCGAGAAGGAGGAACTGAAGGAAATCCTTATTAGTCAGGAAATTGTGTTCGGGAAATTGATGGGATTGAAGGCCGATAAATCCCCAGGGCCTGATAGTCTGCATCCTATGGAACTTAAGGAAGTGGCCTTAGAAATAGTGGATGCATTGGTGATCATTTTCCAACAGTCTATTGACTCTGGATCAGTTCCGATAGATTGGAGGGTAGCTAATGTAACACCACTTTTTTAAAAAGGAGGGAGAGAGAAAACGGTGAATTATAGACTGGTTAGCCTGACATCATTAGTGGGGAAAATGTTGGAATCAATTATGAAAGATGAAATAGCAGCGCATTTGGAAAGCAGTGATAGGATCGGTCCAGGTCAGCATGGATTTCTGAAAGGGAAATCATGCTTGACAAATCTTCTAGAATTTTTTGAGGATGTAACTAGTAGAGTGGACAAGGGAGAACCAGTGGATGTGGTGCATTTGGACTTTGAAAAGGCTTTTGACAAGGTCCCACACAAGAGATTGGTGTGCAAAATTAAAGCACATGGTATTGGGGGTAACGTATTGATGTGGATAGAGAACTGGTTAGCAGACAGGAAGCAGAGAGTCAGGATAAACGGGTCCTTTTCAGACTGGCTGGCAGTGACTAGTGGGGTGCTGCAGGGTTCAGTGCTGGGACCCCAGCTATTTACAATATACATCAATGATTTAGATGAAGGAATTGACTGTAATATCTCCAAGTTTGCAGATAACACGAAGCAGGGTGGCGGTGTGAGCTGTGAGGAGGCTGCTAAGAGGCTGCAGGGTGACTTGGACAGGTTAGGTGAGTGGGTAAATGCATGGCAGATGCAGTATAATGTGGATAAATGTGAGGTTATCCACCTTGGGGGCAAAAACACGAAGGCAGAATATTATCTGAATGGCAACGGATGAGGAAAAGGGGAGGTGCAACGAGACCTGGGTGTCATGGTTCATCAGTCATTGAAAGTTGGCATGCAGATACAGCAGGCGGCGAAGTAGGCAAATGGCATGTTGGCCTTCATAGCTAGGAGATATAAGAGCAGGGAGGTCTTACTGCAGTTGTACAGGGCCTTAGTGAGGCCTCACCTGGAATATTGTGTTCAGTTTTGGTCTCTTAACCTGAGGAAGGACATTCTTGCTATTGAGGAAGTGCAGCGAAGGTTCACCAGACTGATTCCCGGGATGGCAGGACTGACATATGAGGAGAGACTGGATCGACTGGGCCTATATTCACTGGAGTTTAGAAGAATGAGAGGGGATCTCATAGAAACATATAAAATTGTGATGGGATTGGACGGGTTAGTGGCAGGAAGAATGTTTCTGTTACTGGGGAAGTCCAGAACCAGGGTCACAGTCTAAGGATAAGGGAGTAAGCCATTTAGGACCGAGATGAGGGGAAACTTCTTCACTCAGAGAGTTGTTAACCTGTGGAATTCTCTACCGCAGAGAGTTGTTGAGGCCAGTTCGTTAGATATATTCCAGAGGGAGTTCGATGTGGCCCTTACGGCTAAAGGGATCAAGGGATATGGGGAGAAAGCAGAAAAGGGGTACTGAGGTGAATGATCAGCCATGATCTTATTGAATGGTGGCGCAGGCTCGAAGGACCGAATGGCCTACTCCTGCACCTATTTTCTATGTTTCTATGTTTCTATGAGTAAGGAGGATTGCAGGATCCAGAAGGAGGCTGGAAGGCTCACTTCAGAAATTCTTCAAATGATGAATTGTGGGTAAAGTGTCAAGGAAAACCTACCTACAACAACAACAACAACAAATATAGGGCTAGAACCTCCACTTTTGAGCTTAGCGCCCAAAAATGGGCGTTATTTCCGGCGTGGGCGTTAAAAAAGGGTTTTCAGATCGCCGGCTTCTTGCCCATTCTGAAAACACCTAGTTTACATTTTTGAAAATGGCTGTTACCGCAAGTGATATCAAATGGGCGGTAGCATTACATTTTTCTGACCTTCTGCCGTAAAGTGTGGCCGTCCTTAGCAACGGCATGGCAACGTTCAATTCCCACAATTCTGGAGTCAAGGGTCACCATGACATGCGCAGAAGAGACAGAGAGAGAGGGAGTTCAGAGGGATTGAAAGCATGTATGGCTGTGGTGTGTGCTTGTTTGGCTGTTGTGGGAGGAACGACGGAGATTCACCATCAGCAAAAAGTCCACTAAGCACCAAGAACATAGTTGGCACCGAGTTTTTTTCCAGCAAATAACATATAAAATCGAAGGGATGGAGGAGGCCCTGGAGCTGGTAGCCAGGAGCCCTGGTGGCAGAGGGCTCCCAGTGGTCCTGGAGCGCCGCACTGCACTCCACGATGACGCACCCCCATTGCCAACCACACGAGAGCCAGCAGCAAAATCTTGGAACCGTCCTCTTCCGTGTCCGTCCAAGCAGCGCTGCGGCTGTCAGCCCCCCACCCCAATGAAGCATCGCCTGAGGACCTCCTCAGCCAGGCGGCTTGGAGTCAGGAGGAGAAGGGGAAGGGGTAGAGGTGGGGAGGAAACATAGAAACATAGAAAATAGGTGCAGGAGTAGGCCATTCGGCCCTTCTAGCCTGCACCACCATTCAATGAGTTCATGGCTGAACATGCAACTTCAGTACCCCATTCCTGCTTTCTCGCCATACCCCTTGATCCCCCTAGTAGTAAGGACTACATCGATCTCCTTTTTGAATATATTTAGTGAATTGGCCTCAACAACTTCCTGTGGTAGAGAATTCCACAGGTTCACCACTCTCTGGGTGAAGAAGTTTCTCCTCATCTCGGTCCTAAATGGCTTACCCCTTATCCTTAGACAGTGACCCCTGGTTCTGGACTTCCCCAACATTGGGAACATTCTTTCTGCATCTAACCTGTCTGAACCCATCAGAATTTTAAACGTTTCTATGAGATCCCCTCTCATTCTTCTGAACTCCAGTGAATACAAGCCCAGTTGATCCAGTCTTTCTTGATATGTCAGTCCCGCAATCCCGGGAATCTGGTGAACCTTCGCTGCAATCCCTCAATAGCAAGAATGTCCTTCCTCAAGTTAGGAGACCAAAACTGTACACAATACTCCAGGTGTGGCCTCACCAAGGCCCTGTACATCTGTAGTAACACCTTCCTGCCCCTGTACTCAAATCCCCTCGCTATGAAGGCCAACATGCCATTTGCTTTCTTAACCGCCTGCTGTACCTGCATGCCAACCATCAATGACTGATGTACCATGACACCCAGGTCTCGTTGCACCTCCCCTTTTCCTAATCTGTCACCATTCAGATAATAGTCTGTCTCCGTTTTTACCACCAAAGTGGATAACCTCACATTTATCCACATTATACTTCATCTGTCATGCATTTGCCCACTCACCTAACCTATCCAAGTCACTCTGCAGCCTCATAGCATCCTCCTCGCAGCTCACACTGCCACCCAACTTAGTGTCATCCGCAAATTTGGAGATACTACATTTAATCCCCTCGTCGAAATCATTAATGTACAATGTAAACAGCTGGGGCCCCAGCACAGAACCTTGCGGTACCCCACTAGTCACTGCCTGCCATTCTGAAAAGTATCCATTTACTCCTACTCTTTGCTTCCTGTCTGCCAACCAGTTCTCAATCCACGTCAGCACACTATCCCCAATCCCTTGTGCGTTAACTTTGCACATTAATCTCTTGTGTGGGACCTTGTCGAAAGCCTTCGGAAAGTCCAAATACACCACATCAACTGGTTCTCCCTTGTCCACTCTACTGGAAACAACCTCAAAAAATTCCAGAAGATTTGTCAAGCATGATTTCCCTTTTACAAATCCATGCTGACTTGGACCTATCATGTCACCTTTTTCCAAATACGCTGCTATGACATCCTTAATAATTGATTCCATCATTTTACCCACTACCGATGTCAGGCTGACCGGTCTTTAATTCCTGTTTTCTATCTCCCTCCTTTTTTAAAAAGTGGGGTTACATTGGCTGCCCTCCACTCCATAGGAACTGATCCAGGATTAATAATCAATCTCCTAGTAAAATAATTTTTTGAGGATGTAACTGGTAGAGTGGACAAGGGAGAACCAGTGGATGTGGTGCATTTGGACTTTCAAAAGGCTTTTGACAAGGTCCCACACAAGAAATTGGTGTGCCAAATTAAAGCACATGGTATTGGGGGTAATGTACTGTCGTGGATAGAGAACAGGTTGTCAGACAGGAAGCAGAGAGTCGGGATAAACGGGTTCTTTTCAGAATGGCAGGCAGTGACTAGTGGGGTGCCGCAGGGCCCAGTGCTGAAACCCACGCTATTTACAATATACATTAATGATTTGGATGAGGGAATTGAGTGTAATATCTCCAAGTTTGCAGATGACACTAAGCTGGGAGGCGGTGTGAGCTGTGAGGAGGTTGCTAAAAGGCTGCAGGGTGACTTGGACAGGTTAGGTGAGTGGGCAAACGCATGGCAGATGCAGTATAATGTGGATAAATGTGAGGTTATCCACCTTGGGGGCAAAAACACGAAGGCAGAATATTATCTGAATGGCGGCAGATTAGGAAAATGGGAGGTGCAACGAGACCTTGGTGTCATGGTACATCAGTCATTGAAAGTTGGCATGCAGGTACAGCAGGCGGTGAAGAAGGCAAATGGTATGTTGGTCTTCATAGCTAGGGGATTTGAGCATAGGAGCAGGGAGGTCTTACTGCAGTTGTACAGGGCCTTAGTGAGGCCTCACCTGGAATATTGTGTTCAGTTTTGGTCTCCTAATCTGAGGAAGGACGTTCTTGCTATTGAGGGAGTGCAGCGAAGGTTCACCAGACTGATTCCCGGGATGGCAGGACTGGGATATGAGAAGAGATTGGATCGACTGGGCCTGTATTCACTGGAGTTTAGAAGGATGAGAGGGGATCTCATAAAAACATATAAAATTCTGACAGGACTGGACAGTTTAGATGCAGGAAGAATGTTCTTGATGTTGGGGAAGTCCAGAACCAGGGGTCACAGTCTAAGGATAAGGGGTAAGCCATTTAGGACTGATATGAGGAGAATCGTCTTCACTCAGAGCGTTGTTAACCTGTGGAATTCCCTACCACTGAGAGTTGTTGATGCCAGTTCATTGGATATATTCAAGAGGGAATTAGATATGGCCCTTATAGCTTAAGGGATCAAGGGGTATGGAGAGAAAGCAGGAAAGGGGTACTGAGGTGAATGATCAGCCATAATCTTATTGAATGGCGGTGCAGGCTCGAAGGGCCGAATGGCCTACTCCTGTACCTATTTTCTATGTTTCTATGTTTCTATCCCCTTGCAATGAGTGATCATAGCATGATTGAATTTCAAATTCAGATGGAGGGTGAGAAAGTTGGATCTCTAACCACCATACTAAGCTTAAATAAAGGAGACTATGAAGGTTTGAGGGCAGTGTTGGCTAAAGTGGACTGGGAAAATAGATTCAAGTGTAGGATGGTTGATGAACAGTGGTGTACATTTAAGGAGATATTTCACAACTCACAAGAAAAATATATTCCAGTGAGGAGGAAAGGATGTAAGAGTATCAAGAGCCATCTGTGGCTAACTAAAGAAATAAAGGACGGTATCCAATTAAAACAAGGGCATACAATGTGGCCAAAACTAGTGGGAGGACAGAAGATTGGGAGGCGTTTAAAAGCCAGCAAAGTGTCATGTATCTCACATTACTGTATATAACTGTATCTTACCATGCTATACATGACTGTAACTGGATATGACCTGTAACAATAAGCATACCTTACCACCAGAGGTGCACTTGCAGGAGACACTCCATACTTGTCCCACTGAGGTATATAAAGGGAGGTCTCAGGCAAGTGCAGCACTGGAGAGCTGGAATTAAAGGTGCAGGTCCTGAGTGACCTTGACTTCAGCATGTGTCTCGTGTAAGTCAGTACATTAGAGTCAGGACTTAACACAAAGAATGACTTAAAAATTATTAAGAAAGGGAAGATAGACTATGAAAGTAAACTAGCACGAAATATAAAAACAGATAGCAAAAGTTTCTATAGGTATATATAAATGAAAAGAGTGGCTAGAGCAAATGTTGTTCCCTTAGAGGACGAGACCGGAGAATTAGTAATGACGAACATGGAGATGGCAGAAACTCTGAACAAATATTTTGTATCAGTCTTTGGGTAGAGGACACTAACAATATTCCAACAGTGGATAGTCAAGGGGCTATAGGGTGTGAGGAACTTAACACAATCACAATCACTAAGGAGGTGGTACTCAGTAAGATAATAGGACTAAAGGCAGATAAATCCCCTGACCTGATGGCTTGCATCCTAGGGTCTGAAGAGAAGTCTCGGCAGCGATTGTGAGTGCATTGGTTATAATTTACCTAAATTCTCTGGATTCTGGGGAGGTCCCAGCAGATTGGAAAACTGCAAATGTAACGCCCCTATTTAAAAAAGGAGGCAGACAAAAAGCAAGAAACTGTAGACCAGTTAGCCTAACATCTGTGGCTGGGGAAATGCTGGAGTCCATTATCAAAGAAGCAGTAGCAGAACATTTGGAAAAGCAAAATTCGGTCAGGCAGAGTCAGCATGGATTTATGAAGGGGAAGTCATGTTTGACAAATTTGCTTGAATTCTTTGTGGATGTAACGAGCAGGGTGGATAAAGGAGAACCAGAGGATGTGGTGTATTTGGACTTCCAGAAGGTATTTGACAAGGTGCCACATAAAAGATTACTGCACAAGATAAAAGTTCACGGGGTTGGGGGTAATATATTAGCATGGATAGAGGATTGGCTAACAAACAGAAAACGAGAGTCGGGATAAATGGTTAATTCTTGAGATGGCAGGGATCAGTGCTGGGACCCCAACTATTTACAATCTATATTAACGACTTGGAAGAAGAGACCGAGTGTAACATAGACAAGTTTGCCAACGATACAAAGATGGGAGGAAAAGCAATGTGTGAGGAGGACACAAAAAATCTGCAAAAGGACATAGACAGGCTAAGTGAGTGGGCAAAAATTTGGCAGATGGAGTATAATGTTGGAAAGTGTGAGGTCATGCACTGTGGCAGAAAAAAAATCAAAGAGCAGGTTATTATTTAAATGGAGAGAGATTGCAAAGTGCTGCAGTACAGAGGGACCTGGGGGTACTTGTGCAAGAAACACAAAAGGTTCGTATGCAGGTACAGCAAGTGATCAGGAAGGCCAATGATATCTTGGCCTTTATTGCAAAGGGGATGGAGTATAAAAGCAGTGAAGTCTTGCTACAGTTGTACAGGGTATTAGTGAGGCCACACCTGGAATACTGTGTGCAGTTTTGGTTTCCATATTTACGTAAGGATATACTTGCTTTTGAGGTAGTTCGGAGAAGGTTCACAAGGTTGATTCCGCAGATGAGGGAGTTGTCTTATGAGGAAAGGTTAAGTAGGTTGAGCCTCTACTTATTGGAATTCAGAAGAATGAGAGGTGATCTTATTGAAACGTATCAGATTATGAAGGAGCTTGACAAGGTGGATGCAGAGAGGATGTTTCCACTGATAGGGGAGACTAGAACTAGAGGGCAAAATCTTAGAATAAGGGGCTGCCCATTTAAAACTGAGATGAGGAGAAATCTCTTCTCTCAGAGGGTTGTGGATCTGTGGAACTCACTGCCTCAGAGAGCTGTGGAAGCTGGGACATTGAATAAATTTGACAAAAATAGACAGTTTCTTAAATGATAAGGGAAAAAGGGGTTATGGGGACCGGGCAGAGAGGTCGACCTGAGTCCATGATCGCATCAGCCATGATCATATTGAATGGCTGAGCAGGCTCAAGGGGCTGTATGGCCTACTCCTGCTCTTATTTCTTTTGCTCTTATTTCAACATTCTATCCTAGATGGGATTTTGGATTCCCTTTTATTAAGATGCTGCTATTAAGTTAAATTCAGCACACAAGGGATTAAATCTACACAACATATAAGCTATTTCGAAATGTGTATTCAACCCAGTGGCCATAGTAAGATTAAAAGCTGGCAACGTTGAGTTTCTTGCATACCATATCAGTTTGAGACAATGACTGCCGTTAGTACATCACATAATATTGGAATGGCTTCATTCATTTGAGCACATTGAGAGGTGGCTGCCAGGGGACCCACACACAGGCAGATTTAATTTGCAGCCCCACTACCTGATCCCTGACAGAGGGTTAAGGCTGTCAAGTTTTTGGCTTTCTGTTGAGCTGGAAAGCAGTCTGCTAAAGTCGATTTTAAAGTACAAGCAGGCAAAGAACTCTCCTCTGCTAGTCAGTTCAGTAAATATTGACTTGTAACTTGAAGCTAGATCTGTATCACAGGCTATGTTTGTGTAATTTTATTATTTTTGATGTTGTGGGAGCAATCATTAATTAGATTAAATTTCACAGAGAACTGTATTATGTTTATTCATGTGTTACATTAAAATAAACCAGTCCCTTCATTCACAATTGGCCTCATCTCACTCGATTGCTTATCAATCCACCTTCCAAAATATAGGTGAAATGCACATAGGGCATTGGCAAGATTGTATACAATGAGTGTTCTCACTATTACAGCCCCCAATTCATGCTATCATAGATATTGGGCAGTAGAGGTAAACTCCTGATCATAGGGAATGCATGGTCCATTTACATGAGAGACCGCTGATGCTGAACTCAAGAAAATATTTAGTGCAGACATGAATATTTTTAACAAAAGCTTGGGCTCCAATCATTATAAGTCCATCCTTGTAGGGTTCCCCATGCTGGAAGATCATCTGCATAGGACTATGAGGAGGTCAGCGGCAGAGCGGGACTACAAAGGGCGGCGACTGAGAGGGAGCAGATAGCTGCAGCTGCAGCAGAGGCAGGAAGTAAACAAAGAAGTAAAAAGTAATCGAAGTGTGATGTCACAGCCAAGTGATTGGCTGGCTGGTTGGTGAGTAGTTTTTCCTTTTTATTTACCTTTTTCTTATCAGTAGGAAACCTTTGTCATTGTTTCCAAATTAAGTAAATTAAGTAATTTAAGGGTTAAGTCATGCAATTGAGCACAGCACCATGCCATGCTCCTCCTGTGCTATGTGGGAAGTGAGGGACATTTCCAGTGTGCCTGACTACTATGTGTGCAGGAAGTGTGTCCAGCTGCAGCTCCTGACAAACCGCATTGCGGAACTGGAGCTGCGGGTGGATTCATTCTTGAGCATCCGCGATGCTGAGGATGTTGTGAATAGCATATTTAGAGAGTTGGTCACACCGCAGACAAAGGGTACAGATAGGGAATGGGTGACCATCAGGTAGAGCAGTAGTAGGAAGGTAGTCCAAAACAGCTATACCGCTTTGGATAATGTTGGGGGAGATGGCTCATTAGGGAAAGGCAGCAGCAGCCAAGTTCATGGCACCATGGATGGCTCTGCTGCCCAGGAGGGCAGGAAAAAGAGTGGGAGAGCTATAGTGGTAGGGGAGTCTATTGTAAGGGGAATAGGTAGGCATTTCTGCGGCCGCAAACGAGACTCCAGGAAGGTATGTTGACTCCCTGGTGCAAGGGTCAAGGATGTCTCGGAGCATTCTGGAGGGGGAGGGTGCATATAGGTACCAACAATACAGGTAAAAAGCTGGATGAGGTCCTACAAGCTGAATTTAGGGAGCTAGGAATTAAATTAAAAAGTAAGACCTCAAAGGTAGTAATCTCAGGATTGCTACCAATGCCACGTGCTAGTCAGAGTAGAAATAGCAGGATAGCTCAGATGAATACGTGGCTTGAGGAATGGTGCAAGAGGGAGGGATTCAAATTCCTGGGACATTGGAACTGGTAATGGGGGAGGTGGGATCAGTACAAACCGGATGGTCTGCACCTTGGCAGGACTGGAACTGATGTCCTGATGTTTGCTAGTGTTGTTGGGGAGGATTTAAACTAATATGGCAGGGGGGTGGGAGTCTATGCAGGGAGACAGAGGGAAGTAAAATGGGGGCAGAAGCAAAAGGTAGAAAGGAGAAAAGTAAAAGTGGAGGGCAGAAAAATCAAAGACAAAGATAAAAAAAAGGGCCACATTACAGCATAATTCTAAAAGGACAAAGAGTGTTAAAAAAAAAAACCTGAATGCTCTGTGTCTCAATGCAAGGAGCATTCATAATAAGGTGGATGAATTAGCTGTGCAGATAGTGGTAAATGGCTATGATGTAATTGGGATTAAGGAGATATGGCTCCAAGGTGACCAAGGCTGGGAACTCAACATCCAAAGGTATTCAATATTCAGGAAAGATAGACAGAAAGGAAAAGGAGGTGGGGTAGCATTGCTGGTTAAAGAGGAGATTAACGCAATATTAAGGAAGAACATTAACATGGATGAGGTGGAATCTGTATGGATAGAGCTGCAGAAAACCAAAGGGCAGAAAATGCTAGTGGGAGTTGTGTACAGACCACCAAACAGTCATAGTGAGGTTGGGGATGGCATCAAACAGGAAATTAGAGATGCATGCAATAAAGGCACAGCAGTTATCATGGGTGACTTTGATCTAATATAGATTCGGCTAACTGGTAGCAATAAGGTGGAGGAGGATTTCCTCGAGTGTATAAGGGATGGTTTTCGAGACCAATATGTAGAGGAACCAACGAGAGAGCTGCACATCCTAGACTGGATGTTGTGTAATGAGAGAGGATTAATTATCAATCTTGTTGTGCGAGGCCCCTTGGGGAAGAGTGACCATAATATGGTAGAATTCTTTATAAAGATGGAGAGTGACACAGTTAATACAGAGACTAGAGTCCTGAAGTTAAAGAAAGGTAAATTCGACGGTATGAGACGTGAATTGGCTCGGATAGACTGGCGAATGATACTTAAAGGGTTGACGGTATATAGGCAATGGTAGACATTTAAAGATCACATGGACGAACTTCAACAATTGTACATCCCTGTCTGGCGTAAAAATAAAACGGGGAAGGTGGTTCAACCGTGGCTAACAAGGGAAATTAGGGATAGTGTTAAATCCAAGGAAGAGGCATATAAATTGGCCAGAAGAAGCAGAAAATCTCAGGACTGGGAGAAATTTAGAATTCAGCAGAGGACGACAAAGGGTTTAATTAGGAGGGCAAAAATAGAATATGAGAGTAAGCTTGCAGGGAACATAAAAACTGACTGCAAAAGCTTCTATAGATATGTGAAGAGAAAAAGATTAGTGAAGACAAATGTAGGTCCCTTACAGTCAGAATCAGATGAAATCATAATGGGGAACAAAGAAATGGCAGACCAATTGAACAAATACTTTGGTTCTGTCTTCACTAAGGAAGACACAAATAAACTTCAGGAAATACTAGGGGAACAAGGGTCTAGCAAGAAGGAGGAACTAAAGGAAATCCTTATTAGTCAGTAAATTGTGTTCAGGAAATTGATGGGATTGAAGGCTGATAAATCCCCAGGGCCTGATAGTCTGCATCCCAGAGTATAAACGGAAGTGGCCCTAGAAATAGTGGATGCATTGGTGGTCATTTACCAACATTCTATAGACTCGGGATCAGTTCCTAAGTACTGGAGGGTACCTAATGTAAACCCACTTTTTAAAAAAAGGAGAGAGAGAGAAAAAAGGGAATTATAGACCGGTCAGCCTGACATCGGAGGTGGGGAAACTGTTGGAAACAATTATTAAAGATGAAATAATAGCGCATTTGGAAAGCAGTGACAGGGTCGGTCCAAGTCAGTATGGATTTATGAAGGGGAAATTATAGAAAACATAGAAAACATAAAAAATAGGTGCAGGAGTAGGCCATTTGGCCCTTCAAGCCTGCACCGCCACTCAATGAGTTCATGGCTGAACATGCAACTTCAGTACCCCATTCCTGCTTTCTCGCCATACCCCTTGATCCCCCTCGTAGTAAGGACTACATCTAACTCCCTTTTTGAATATATTTAGTGAATTGGCCTCAACAACTTTCTGTGGTAGAGAATTCCACAGGTTCACCGCTCTCTGGGTGAAGATGTTTCTCCTCATCTCGGTCCTAAATGGCTTACCCCTTATCCTTAGACTGTGACCCCTGGTTCTGGACTTCCCCAACATTGGGAACATTCTTCCTGCATCTACTCTGTCTAAACCCGTCAGAATTTTGAACGTTTTTATCAGATCCCCTCTCATTCTTCTGAACTCCAGTGAATACAAGCCCAGTTGATCCAGACTTTCTTGATATGTCAGTCCCGCCACCCCGGAAATCATTCTGCACTCCCTCAATAGCAAGAATGTCCTTCCTCAAGTTAGGAGACCAAAACTGTACACAATACTCCAGATGTGACCTCACCAAGGACCTGTACAACTGCTGTAACACATCCCTGCCCCTGTACTCAAGTTCCCTCGCTATGAAGGCCAACATGCCATTTTCCTACTTAACCGCCTGCTGTACCTGCATGCCAACCTTCAATGACTGATGTACCATGACACCCAGGTCTTGTTGCACCTCCCCTTTTCCTAATCTGTCACCATTCAGATAATAGTCTGTCTCTGTTTTTACCACCAAAGTGGATAACCTCACATTTATCCACATTATACTTCATCTGCCATGCATTTGCCCACTCACCTAACCTATCCAAGTCACTCTGCAGCCTCATAGCATCCTCCTCGCAGCTCACACTGCCACCCAACTTAGTGTCATCTGTAAATTTGGAGATACTACATTTAATCCCCTCGTCTAAATCATTAATGTACAATGTAAACAGCTGGGGCCCCAGCACAGAATCTTGCGGTACCCCGCTAGTCACTGTTTGCTAATCTGAAAAGTACCCATTTACTCCTACTCTTTGCTTCCTGTCTGCCAACCAGTTCTCAATCCATGTCAGCACACTATCCCCAATCCCATGTGCTTTAACTTTGCACATTAATCTCTTGTGTGGGACTTTGTCAAAAGCCTTCTGAAAGTCCAAATATACCACATCAACTGGTTCTCCCATGTCCACTCTACTGGAAACATCCTCAAAAAATTCCAGAAGATTTGTCAAGCATGATTTCCCTTTCACAAATCCATGCTGACTTGGACCTATCATGTCACCTCTTTCCAAATGTGCTGCTATGACATCCTTAATAATTGATTCTATCATTTTACCCACCACCGATGTCAGGCTGACTGGTCTATAATTCCCTGTTTTCTATCTCCCTCCTTTTTTAAAAAGTGGGGTTACATTGGCTACTCCATAGGAACTGATCCAGAGTCTATGGAATGTTGGAAAATGACTGTCAATGCATCCGCTATTTCCAAGGCCACCTCCTTAAGTACTCTGGGATGCAGACCATCAGGCCCTGGGGATTTATCGGCCTTCAATCCCATCAATCTCCCCAACACAATTTCCCGACTAATAAGGACTTCCCTCAGTTCCTCCTTCTTATTAGACCCGCTGACCCCTTTTATATCTGGAAGGTTGTTTGTGTCCTCCTTAGTGAATACCGAACCAAAGTACTTGTTCAATTGGTCTGCCATTTCTTTGTTCCCAGTTATGACTTCCCCTGATTCTGACTGCAGGGAACCTACGTTTGTCTTTACTAACATTTTTCTCTTTACATATCTATAGAAGCTCTTGCAGTCCATTTTAATATTCCCTGCAAGCTTCCTCTCTTACTCTATTTTCCCTGCCCTAATAAAACCCTTTGTCCTCCTCTGCTGAGTTCTAAATTTCTCCCAGTCCCTGGGTTCGCAGCTATTTCTGGCCAATTTGTAAGCCACTTCCTTGGCTTTAATACTATCCCTGATTTCCCTTGATAGCCACGGTTGAGCCACCTTCCCTTTTTTATTTTTACGCCAGACAGGGATGTACAAATTTTGTAGTTCATCCATGCGGTCTCTAAATGTCTGCCATTGCCCATCCACTGTCAACCCCTTAAGTATCATTCGCCAATCTATCCTAGCCATTTCACGCCTCATACCTTCAAGGTTACCCTTCTTGATGTCCTGGACCATGGTCTCTGAATTAACTGTTTCCTTCTCCATCCTAATGTAGAATTCCACCATATCATTCTTGACAAATCTTCCAGAATTCTTTGAGGATGTAACTAGTAGAGTGGACAAGGGGGAGCCAGTGGATGTGGTGTATTTGGACTTTCAAAAGGCTTTTTATAAGCTCCCACATAAGAGATTAGTGTGCAAAATTAAAGCACATGGTATTGGGGGTAATGTATTGATGTGCATAAAGAGCTGGTTGGCAGACAGGAAGCAGAGAGTAGGAATAAACGGCTCCTTTTCAGAATGGCAGGCAGCGACTTGTGGGATACGGCAAGGTTCAGTGCTGGGGCCCCAGCTCTTTACAATATACATTAATGATTTAGACAAAGGAATTGAATGTAATATCTCCAAGTTTGCAGATGCCACTAAGCTGGGTGGCAGTGTGAGCTGTGAGGAGGATGCTAAGAGGCCAAAGGGTGACTTGGACAGGTTAGGTGAGTGGGCAAATACATGGCAGATGCAGTATAATGTGGATAAATGTGAGGTTATCCACATTATAGGAGGGCTGATTGTTATCTGAATGGTGACAGATTGGTAAAGGAGGAGGTGCAACGAGACCTGTGTATCATGGTACATCAGTCATTGAAGGTTGGCATATAGGTGCAGCAGGTGGTGAAGAAGGCAAATGGCATGTTGACCTTCATAGTGAGAGGATTTGAGGATAGGGAAGTCTTACTACAGTTGTACTTGATAAGGCCACACCTTGAATATTGTGTACAGTTTTGGTCTCCTAATCTGAGGAAGGACATTCTTGCTATTGAGGGAGTGCAGCGAAGGTTCACCAGACTGATTCCCGGGATGACAGTACTGACATATGAAGAAAGACTGGATCGACTAGGCTTGTATTCAATGGAATTTAGAAGAATGAGAGTGGATCTCATAGAAACATATAAAATTCTGACGGGTTTGGACAGGTTAGATGCAGGGAGAATGTTCCTGATGTTGGGGAAGTCCAGAACCAGGGGTCACAGTCTAAGGATAAGGTGTAAGCCATTTAGGACCGAGATGAGGAGAAACTTCTTCACTCAGAGAGTTGTGGGCATGTGGAATTCTCTACCATGGAAAGTTGTTGGGGTCAGTTCGTTAGATATATTCAAAAGGGAGTTAGATGTGGCCCTAACTTCTAAAGGGATCAAGGGGTATGGAGAGAAAGTAGGAATGGGGTACTGAAATGCATGATCAGCCATGATCATATTGAATGGTGGTGCAGGCTCGAAGAGCCGAATGGCCGACTACTGCACCTATTTTCTATGTTTGTATGTTTCTATGATGCAGAGTTTCCCTGACCTCACAGCAACTCTATAGTTTGTACCCACACTTATGGCTGAATATGCTGAGGCTATGCCCAGCATCAGTCATATAGAAAGAAAGAAACATGTTAGAAATATGGTGGGTTTAAGCTAATTTCCGCAACTTTAATAATCAGGATCAACTGTAAACTAATCTGGTGGATATATTGGCCCCAAGCTTGGTGGAAGCTATGTTCCAACCAAGTGCCACCCAAAGAGCTACTGAGATCCTGACGGTACTTTGGGCGGAAGTTTCATGAAAAAATCCTGGAAAGACCACCCGGCGGCAAAAATGCGATTTACGCCCTGAATCTGGGCGGCAGCAGGCAGGTGCTCCCATTCTTGGCTGCAAATGCAATCCTCGCTAAAGTACCGCTGAGGATTGAGTCGGGCCTAGGGAGGGGGGGAACTGATTAAATTTTAAAATTTCAAAAGATAAAAAAAAATTGGAAATCCTTCAGTGGACCCCATCCACTTGAATCGCTGCAATAAAAATAAAGAAAAGAAGTGTACTAGCCTTTTTTTGCAGGTCTTCATACTTACCATTGAGGTTAGACCTGCCTCCACGTGGCGGTCTTTTCCCCTACTGCAGCGGATGACGGCCCAGACCAAACCGGCAGCTCGATGGACGGGAGGACACTTACGCGCATTGCACGCCAGCGGACATCAGTAGGCGGTCCCCAGCAGTCTTCCCTCCTCGCCGGTGGGAGGCCTCCACCAAACTCGCTCGGAGGGGAGACCGCCCAGAAAATTCAGCGGCAAGGGACAGTAAGACCACCAATTTCAGCCCCATTGTGTTTAATCAGAGTTTAAGACGGAATATAACACATTAGTTATACAGCAAAAACACACAACCGTAACAGATAGTTAATACCCACCCCGATCGGACAAATGGCTGGCACACATAAGCAGTTCTCTTTCTCTTGTCTCGAGCTCTCTTCGGTAAAGCATGGGATCACTCAAAACTCGACTTCGGTTTCACTCTGCCCTCCACTGTCTGTGACTACAAGTTTCCGGGAGGTCACTTTTAATTTATTTTTAGAGGTGGGCATGAACCTGGATATTGACAAGACCTTTTGACCTATAGAGGTTCCCCTTAAACCTTAATATCTAATAAGACTTCTAGTTCTTGTCTTGATCCTTGTTTCAAGAACCTACCTTAAACATGTCGTACGATTCTGGCCATATGTCACTATCTGTTTACACTAACCCAGGGGTTCTTCCTGTGGAAATCTCTCTCATATCTTTCTTCCTGATCCTCTCTTTGATCCCAGATGCCAAGCCAGAAAACTGCTCATTATCTCGTTTACGACGTAGCAACATGTTTATGTTAACTTTTACAATTTCCATCGATTCTAAGCCGTTTCTTTACAAATTGTCTCCAAGATACATAAACAAACTGAAGCTTTAACTTGAAAACCACAGTTAATGGTTGCCATAGTGCAAAATACTATAACATCTCAACAGGGTACCAAGACATTAGCATTTCTGAGCATCTTCAAGAGACAATTCCTCTCCAGTTTAAAACAACGATCTAAACACGGCATTTTTAGGCATCCCTGATTTCTAACAAGACGTACATTTACATAGCGCCTTTCACGACCACCGGATGTCTCAATGCGCTTTACAGACAATTAAGGATTTTAGAATTGTAGTCACTGTTGTAATAAGAACAAAAGAACATAAGAATTAGAAACAGGAGTAGGCCATCTAGCCCCTCGAGCCTGCTCCGCCATTCAACAAGATCATGGCTGATCTGGCCGTGGACTCAGCTCCACTTACCCGCCCGCTCCCCGTAACCCTTAATTCCCTTATTGGTTAAAAATCTATCTATCTGTGATTTGAATACATTCAATGAGCTAGCCTCAACTGCTTCCTTGGGCAGAGAATTCCACAGATTCACAACCCTCTGGGAGAAGAAATTCCTTCTCAATTGGTTTTAAATTGGCTCCCCCGTATTTTGAGGCTGTGCCCCCTAGTTCTAGTCTCCCCGACCAGTGGAAACAACCTCTCTGCCTCTATCTCGTCTATCCGTTTCATTATTTTAAATGTTTCTATAAGATCACCCCTCATCCTTCTGAACTCCAGCGAGTAAAGACCCAGTCTACTCAACCTATCATCATAAGGAATCATCCTAGTGAATCGTCTCTGTACCCCCTCCAAAGCTAGTATATCCTTCCTTAAGTAAGGTGACCAAAACTGCATGCAGTACTCCAGGTGCGGCCTCACCAATACCCTATAGAGTTGCAGCAGGACCTCCCTGCTTTTGTACTCCATCACTCGCGCAATGAAGGCCAACATTCCATTCGCCTTCCTGATTACCTGCTGCACCTGCAAACTAACTTTTTAGGATTCATGCACAAGGACCCCCAGGTCCTTCTGCACCGCAGCATGTTGTAATTTCTCCCCATTCAAATAATATTCCCTTTTACTGTTTTTCTTTTCCAAGGTGCATGACCTCACACTTTCCGACATTGTATTCCATCTGCCAAACCTTAGCCCATTCGCTTAACCTATCTAAATCTCGTTGCAGCCTCTCTGTGTCCTCTACACAACCCGCTTTCCCACTAATCTTTGTGTCATCTGCAAATTTAGTTACACTACACTCTGTCCCCTCTTCCAGGTCATCTATGTATATTGTAAACAGTTGTGGTCCCAGCACCGATCCCTGTGGCACACCACTAACCACCGATTTCCAACCTGAAAAGGACCCATTTTTCCCAACTCTCTGCTTTCTGTTAGCCAGCCAATTCTCTATCCATACTAATACATTTCCTCTGACTCCGCGTGCCTTTATCTTCTGCAATAACCTTTTGTGTGGCACCTTATCGAATACCTTTTGGAAATCTAAATACACCACATCCATCGGTACACCTCTATCCACCATTCTCATTATATCCTCAAAGAATTCCAGTAAATTAGTTGAACATGATTTCCCCTTCATGAATCCATGTTGCGTCTGCTTGATTGCACTATTCCTATCTCGATGTCCTGCTATTTCTTCCTTAATGATAGCTTCAAGCATTTTCCCCACTACAGATGTTAAACTAACCGGCCTATAGTTACCTGCCTTTTGTCTGTCCCCTTTTTTAAACAGAGGCGTTACATTAGCTGCTTTCCAATCCGAAGGTACCTCCCCAGAGTCCAGAGAATTTTGGTAGATTATAACGAATGCATCTGCTATAACTTCCGCCATCTCTTTTAATACCCTGGGATGCATTTCATCAGGACATGGGGACTTGTCTACCTTGAGTCCCATTAGCCTGTCCAGCACTACCCCCCTAGTGATAGTGATTGTCTCAAGGTCCTCCCTTCCCACATTCCTGTGACCAGCAATTTTTGGCATGGTTTTTGTGTCTTCCACTGTGAAGACCGAAGCAAAATAATTGTTTAAGGTCTCAGCCATTTCCATATTTCCCATTATTAAATCCCCCTTCTCATCTTCTAAGGGACCAACATTTACTTTAGTCACTCTTTTCCGTTTTATATATCTGTAAAAGCTTTTACTATCTGTTTTTATATTTTGCGCAAGTTTACTTTCGTAATCTATCTTTCCTTTCTTTATTGCTTTCTTAGTCATTCTTTGCTGTCGTTTAAAATTTTCCCAATCTTCTAGTTTCCCACTAACCTTGGCCA
This sequence comes from Pristiophorus japonicus, assembly GCF_044704955.1. NCBI lineage: Eukaryota > Metazoa > Chordata > Chondrichthyes > Pristiophoridae > Pristiophorus > Pristiophorus japonicus. The sequence goes on along the minus strand of NC_091986.1, from coordinate 190,359,126 downwards.
CCTTATACGCATTGGTTTTTAATTTGATACTCTCCTTTATTTCCTTGGTTATCCACGGCTGGTTATCCCTTCTCTTACCGCCCTTCTTTTTCACTGGAATATATTTTTGTTCAGCACTGCACTGGAGTGTCATGGCACGAGGAGCAGAGAAGAAATAGTTCTTGCTCAGGATGACTCACCCAGCTGGCCCACTGAAATGACTCTTCCTGTGCTGGAAGGCAGACAGATCCACGCAGCCACAGCAGCAACAAAAGTGGCGCTTGCAATTGCAGAAACACCTCGACGACATCCAGCAGCCGGGTACATCATTTCCTTTCCCTATGAGGGTAGCACTTTGAAGGACCATTAGAATTAAGCAACAGGACACACACAATATTAAATGTTATGAAGGATAAACACCAGGAAAAAGTAGAGCCCACCACACAAAAAAACACATGACATAAAAAACACAAAACACTGGAAATGAAAGCAAGGATTCCTTAGCGGTGCACTCCCCTTTATGTTGTACTATATGCCTAGCTGTGAAATGGTTAAAGATGAAATCAATGCAATTGTAAGGAAGGACATTAGCCTGGATGATGTGGAATCGTTTTGGGTGGAGCTGTGGAATTCCAAAGGGCAGAAAACGCTAGTGGGTGTTGTGTATAGGCCACCAAATAGTAGTAGTGAGGTTGGGGACAGCATCAAACAAGAAATAAGGGATGTGTGCAATAAAGGTACAGCAGTAATCATGGGCAACTTTAATCTAGATATTGATTGGGCTAACCTAACTGGTAGCAATGCGGTGGAGGAGGATTTCCTGGAGTGTATTAGGGAAGGTTTTCTAGACCAATATGTCGAGGAATCAACTAGAGAGCTGGCCATCCTAGACTGGGTGATGTGTAATAAGAAGGGACTAATTAGCAATCTTGTTGTGCGAGGCACCTTGGGGAAAAGTGACCATAATATGGCAGAATTCCTTATTAAGATGGAGAGTGACAAAGTTAATTCAGAAACTAGGGTCCTGAACTTATGGAAAGGTAACTTCGACGGTATGAGGCGTGAATTGGCTAGAATAGACTGGCAAACGATACTCAAAGGGTTGACGGTGGATAAGCAGTGGCAAACATTTAAAGATCACATGGATGAACTTCAGCAATTGTTCATCCCTGTCTGGAGTAAAAATAAAACTGGGAAGGTGGCTCAACCATGGCTAACAAAGGAAATTAAGGATAGTGCTAAAGCCAAGGAAGAGGCATATAAATTGGTTAGAAAAAGCAACAAACCTGAGGACTGGGAGAAATTTAGAATTCAACAGAGAAGGACTAAGGATTTAATTAGAAGGGGGAAAATAGAGTATGAGAGGAAGCTTGCAGCAAATATAAAAACTGACTGCAAAAGCTTCTATAAATATGTGAAGAGAAAAAGATTAGTAAAGACAAATGTAGGTCCCTTGCAGTTGGATTCAGGTGAATTTATAATGGGGAACAAAGAAATGGCAGACCAACTGAACCAATACTTCGGTTCTGTCTTCACGAAGGAAGATACAAATAACCTTCCGAAGGTACTGGGGAACAGTGGGTCTCGTGAGAAGGAGGAACTTAAGGATATCCTTATTAGGCGGGAAATTGTGTTAGGGAAATTGATGGGATTGAAGGCCGATAAATCCCCGGGGCCTGATAGTCTGCATCCCAGAGTATTCAATGAAGTGTCCCTAGAAATAGTGGATGCATTGGTGATCATTTTCCAACAGTTTATCGACTCTGGATCTATTCCTGTGGACTGAAGGGGAGCTAATGTAACACCACTTTTTAAAAAAGGATGGAGAGAGAAAACGGGGAATTATAGACCGGTTAGCGTGATATCAGTAGTGGGGAAAATGTTGGAATCAATTATTAAAGATGAAATAGCAGGGCATTTGGAAAGCAGTGACAGGATCGGACCAAGTCAGAATGGATTTATGAAAAGGAAATCATGCTTGACGAATCTTCTGGAATTTTTTGTGGATGTAACTCGCAGAGTGGACAAGGGAGAACCAGTTGATGTGGTGTATTTGGACTTTCAAAAGGCTTTTGACAAGGTCCCGCACAAGTGATTGGTGTGCAAAATCAAAGCACATGGTATTGGGGGTAATATACTGACGTGGATAGGGAACTGGTTGGCAGCCAGGAAGCAGAAAGTCGGGATAAACGGGTCCTTTTCAGAATGGCCGGCAGTGACTAGTGGAGTGCCGCAGAGCTCGGTGCTAGGTTCCCAGCTCTTTACAATGTACATTAACGATTTACATGAAGGAATAGAGTGTAATATCTTCAAGTTTGCGGGTGACACTATACTGGATGGTGGTGTGAGCTGTGAGGAGGATGCTAAGAGGCTGCAGGGTGACTTGGACAGGTTAGGTGAGTGGGCAAACACATGGCAGATGCAGTACAATGTGGATAAATGTGAGGTTATCCATTTTGGGGGCAAAAACATGAAGGCAGAATATTATCTGAATGGCAGTATACTAGGAAAAGGGGAGGTGCATCGAGACCTGGGTGTCTTGGTTCATCAGTCACTGAAAGTGGGCACGCAGGTACAGCAGGCGGTAAAGAAGGCAAATGGTATGTTGGCCTTCATAGCTAGGGGATTTGAAAATTGAAGCAGGGAGGTCTTATTGCAGCTGTACAGGGCCTTAGTGAGGCCTCACCTGGAATAGTGTGTTCAGTTTTGGTCTCCTAGTCTGAGGACGGACGTTCTTGCTATTGAGGGAGTGCAGCGAAGGTTCACCAGACTGATTCCAAGGATGGCTGGGCTGTCATATGAGGAGAGACTGGATCAACTGGGCCTTTATTCACTGGAGTTTAGAAGGATGAGAGGGGATCTCATAGAAACATATAAGATTCTGATGGGTCTGGACAGGATAGATGCAGGAAGAATGTTCCCGATGTTGGTGAAGTCCAGAACCAGGGGACATAGTCTTAGGATAAGGGGTAGGCCATTTAGGACTGAGATGAGGAGAAACTTCTTCACTCAGAGAGTTGTTAACCTGTGGAATTCCCTGCCGCAGAGAGTTGTTGATGCGAGTTCACTGGATATATTCAAGAGGGAGTTAGATATGGCCCTTACAGTTCAGGGGATCAAGGGGTATGGAGAGAAAGCAGGAAAGGGGTACTGAGGGAATGATCAGCCATGATCTTATTGAATGGTGGTGTAGGCTCGAAGGGCCGAATGGCCTACTCCTGCACCTATTTTCTATGTTTCTATGTTTCTATGGTGGTTGCTGAAGGATAGTGGGAATTCACCATAAATGTTGTTTGTGTGTTGTGTAAAAATGGCCTTTTAAGTAAAGTGGGCAGTGACCTTCTAGGTAACGTGGGTTTGGATTAATAGCTATGTCAATAAGAACAAAAGAACATAAGAACTAGGAGCAGGAGTAGGCCATACGTCTCCTCGAGCTTGCTCCGCCATTCACTAAGATCATGGCTGATCATCGACCTCAATTCCACTTTCTCACCCGATCCCCATATCCCATGATTCCCCTCTACTCCAAAAATCTATTTATCTCGGCCTTGAATATACTCAGAGACTCAGTATCCACAGCCCTCTACGGCAGAGAATTCAAAAGATTCACAGCCCCCTGAGTGAAGAAACTCCTCCTCATCTCAAATGGCCATCTTAAATGGCCTACCCCTTATCCTGAGACTGTGCCCCCTAGTTCCAGACTCTCCAACCAGGGGAAACAACCTCCCAGCGTTTGCCCTGTCAATCCCCTTCAGAATCTTGTATATTTCAATGAGATCACATGAGGCCCATTCTACACAATCTCTCATCAAAAGACAGCCCTCTCATCCCAGGAATCAATCTCGTGAACCTGCATTGCACCGCCTCCAAGGGAAGTATATCTTTCCTTAGATAAGGAGACCAAAACTGTGCACAGTATTCCAGGTGTGGTCTCACCAAGACCCTGTACAATTGTAGCAAGACTTTCTTACGCTTATAATCTAACCCCCTTGCAATAAAGGACAACATGCTATTTGCCTTCCTTACTGCGTGCTGTGCCAGTATGCTAGCAAGTTGCGAGCAAGTTCCCGTGTTCTGGCTCATTTTCAGATTCTTCCCCTGAGCCTTCTCTCCTTCTGCAAAATACATAATTATAAAGCATGCAACATACAATTATAACTTTGGACACCTCGATGGGGCTGTATAGTCAATATCTGGCATCAGCCTGGAACTTTGATGACTGTGGTCGCAAAAAAGCTGAACATTTACTGAATGGAACCCATTCCTGTTCATGAATGCCTCTGGATTAATAGAAGATGCTCATATAGACATTAATTAGGGCTTAGACCTGGGGATTCCTACCACCCTGTACAAGTGATGGATCCTCTCCTTTTGCTTCTGCTCTTCCTTGGAGCAGGTGATAAAGTTATTTGCCCTTTTAAACATGCCATCAGTGGCCTGATGGATTCAGTGGTACATTGCAGACTGGCTTATCTGACAGATTTTTTTTTGGCACTGTTATTTGTGTCAGTCTTGGTGTGTGGGCATTTCTGGCAAGGCCAACATTTATTGCCCATCCCTAGTTACCCTTGAGAAGGTGATTGAGGGCCGTCTTCTTGAACCCCTGCAGTCCATGTGGTGAACATGTTCTCACGCAAAACCTAGGACAACCATATGGTGTTGATTTGCAAGGTTATCAGAAGCTAAGTGCGATGAACCTCATCCCCTTCCAGATACATGACTGAGTCAGGTTGGTGAGCCAATTACCAACAGTGCTCTGGAGTACTGAATTGAATACCTGCCTGGCTCAAGTATCAGATTACTGAGTCTGTCATAGAGGATTAACATGGTTCCATTGTCTGAATGTAAAAGTTAACTTGGACTCATCAGAAATATTTCATGGAAGATGGCACAGATCTAGCTGAATGTAACAAGGTAACATAGAAACATAAAAACATAGAAAATAGGTGCAGCAGTAGGCCATTCGGCCCTTCGAGCCTGCCCCACCATTCAATAAGATCATGGCTGATCATTCACCTCAGTACCCCTTTCCTGCTTTCTCTCCATACCCTTTGATCCCTTTAGCCGGAAGGGTACTATCTAACTCCCTCTTGAATATATCCAATGAACTGGCATCAACAACTCTCTGCGGTAGGGAATTCCACAGGTTAACAATTCTCTAAGTGAAGAAGTTTCTCCTCATTTCAGTCCTAAATGGCTTATCCCTTATCCTTAGACTGTGTCCCCTGGTTCTGAACTACCCCAACATCGAGAACATTCTACCTGCATTTAACCTGTCCAGTCCCGTCAGATCCCCTCTCATCCTTCTAAACTCCAGTGAATACAGGCCCAGTTGATCCAGTCTCTCCTCATCTGTCAGTCCTGCCATCCCAGGAATCAGTTTGGTGAACCTTCGCTGCACTCCCTCAATAGCAAAAACGTCCTTCCTCAGATTAGGAGACCAAAACTGAACACAATATTCCAGGTGAGGCCTCACCAAGGCCCAGTACAACTGCAGTAAGACCTCCCTGCTCCTATACTCAAATCACCTAGCTATGAAGGCTAACATACCATTTGCCTTCTTCACCGCCTGCTGTACCTGCATGCCAACTTTCAATGACTGATGTACCATGACACCCAGGTCTCGTTGCACCTCCCCTTTTCCTAATCTGCCGCCATTCAGATAATATTCTGCCTTCGCGTTTTTGCCAACAAAGTGGATAACCTCACATTTATCCACATTATACTGCATCTGCCATGCATTTGCCCACTCACATAACCTGCAGCCTCTTAGCATCCTCCTCACAGCTCACACCACCACCCAGCTTAGTGTCATTCCCAAACTCAATTCCTTCATCTAAATCATTAATGTATAGTGTAAATAGCTGGGATCCCAGCACTGAGCCCTGCGACACCCCACTAGTCACTGCCTGCTATTCTGAAAAGGACCCGTTTCTCCCAACTCTCTGCTTCCTGTCTGCCAACCAGTTCTCTGTCCATGTCAGTACATTACCCCCAATACCATGTTGCTTTTATTTTGCACACCAATCTCTTGTGTGGGACATTGTCAAAAGCCTTTTAAAAGTCCAAATACACCACATCCACTGGGTCTCCCTTGTCCACTCTACTAGTTACATCCTCAAAAAATTCTAGAAGATTTGTCAAGCATGATTTGAGGAAATAACAAAGGAAATCCCTTTCATAAATCCATACTGACTTGGAAAATGATCACCAATGCATCCACTATATCTAGGGCCACTTCCTTAAGTACTCTTGGATGCAGACCATCAGGCCCCAGGGATTTATCAGCCTTCAATCCCATCAATTTCCCTAACACAATTTCACGTCTAATAAGGATTTCCTTCAGTTCCTCCTTCTCACTAGACTCTCGGTCCCCTAGTATTTCCGGAAGGTTATTTGTGCCTTCTTTCGTGAAGACAGAAACAAAGTAATTGTTCAACTGGTCTGCCATTTCTTTGTTCCCCATTATAAATTCACCTTAATCTGACTGCAAGGTACCTACATTTGTTTTCACGAATCTTTTTCTCTTCACATATCTATAGAAGCTTTTGTAGTCAGTTTTTATGTTCCCAGCAAGCTTCCTCTCATACTGTATTTTCCCCCTCCTAATCAGACGCTTTGTCCTCCTCTGCTGAATTCTAAATTAATCCCTGTCCTCAGGTTTGCTGCTTTTACTGGCCAATTTATATGCCTTTTCCTTGGATCTAACACTATCCTTAATTTCCCTTGTTAGCCACGGTTGAGCCACCTTCCCCGTTTTATTTTTACTCCAGATAGGGATGTACAATTATTGAAGTTCATCCATGTGATCTTTAAATGTTTGCCATTGCCTATCCACCGTCAACCCCTTAAGTATCATTCGTCAGTCTATTCTAGCCAATTCACGTCTCATACCATTGAAGTTACCTTTCCTTAAGTTCAGGACCCTAGTCTCTGAATTAACTGTGTCACTCTCCATCTTAATGAAGAATTCTACCATATTATGGTCACTCTTCCCCAAGAGGCCTCGCACAACAAGATTGCTAATTAGTCCTTTCTCATTACACATCATCCAGTCTAGGATGGCCAGCCCTCTAGTTTGTTCCTCGATATATTGGTCTACAAAACCATCCCTAACACACTCCAGGAAATCCTCCTCCCCCGCATTGTTACCAGTTTGGTTAGCCCAATCTATATGTAGATTAAAGTCGCCCATGATAACTGCTGTATCTTTATTGCATGCATCCCTAATTTCTTGTTTGATGCTGTCCCCAACCTCACTACTACTGTTTGGTGGTCTGTACACAACTCCCACATCAATATTTTTAAAATTGTATATGTATGTGAAATTACAAATTTCTTGCTTTATTCTCCTCGAAAAGAAAATGGTTTTCAAAATGCTCCTTTTCAATTAAAGCGATATTAGTATGGAGATCTATTGTTGCTGATTTTCTGATGCAGCGCTTGAAACTTCAATACATAATAGTTGCTGAGCAACATTAATGAGATTGTAAGGCAAAATACTGTACAGGCTGGAGGTGGGAAGGGATTAATTAACTGATGTATTATAGTTATAACCATTGTTAATCATGTTTTAATGTAATCAGTAGTGGGGAAAGTAGCATTAACACTCTCACAATACGCTGTAATTAAATCACAATTTTAATTATTCAATCACCACAAACCAGTGACACCGACAATTAGACCTTGAATTTTAATTATTTGTAAGCATTTCTATATATAATTGTAGATGACATGAGATAGAACAATGTGTCCTTCTACTCAACAAGAGATCCACTCGTATATGTTAAATAAAATACTCTCCATTGATTTTAATAGAAAGTAAAATCAGGCAGGGTGTATGTAATATATGCACTTGTGAGTATGCTCACAGGTGTGTAGAGTTGTTGCATTGTGAGTGGCTTTATTATAATGTGCTAATGACATATAGGCACCATTATGCTGTCTCTCACATCTTTTTGTGGCTATACCATTTCAATACCACTTATGCACTTGGACAGAGTTCCTAAACGCTGAGGAACAAATGGAAGGTACATTTAAAGGGCCAGAAAGAAATGTAATTTAGCAGTTTTGAGACCAGTACAGACCCATTTATCCAAAATGTTGTATTGTGTTTTTCCCTCTCTTAGTCCTCTCCTGGTTGCCATGAGCCTTTGTGCCAATTGTTTTGATTATTTTGTCTCAAGCTGTTATATATGTGGACTTGTATTTACTTTGTACAGCCACCAGAGGGCTCTTCTCCCGTAGTCCCAAGAGATCCCATAATCCCTTGGGAGCACAGGTAATTAAGGAGTCTTCACAGGTTGGATTTGCACTCTGGAGACCTGCAATAAAAGACTAAGGTCACACTTTACTTTGAGCTCACAGTGTTCAGTCTGACTCTTTTTCCATACACAACAAATGGTGATGAGATACAGATAGTGAACCCAACGATGCAGAGAACAGTGGGCATCCTGGAGAAATTCTCGGAGGGAGATGATTGGGAAACTTTTGTGGAGTGACTCGACCAATACTTCGTGACCAACGAGCTAGATGGGGAAGAGAGTGCTGCCAAAAGAAGGGCGATCCTCCTCACCATCTCTGAGGCACCAACGTATGGCCTCAGGAAGAATCTGCTCACTCCAGTGAAACCCACGGAGAAATTGTATGATGAATTGTGCACACTTGAGCATTTGATCCCGAAGGAAAGCATTCTGATGGCGAGGTACCGGTTCTACACCTACAAACGGTCTGAAGGCCAGGAAGTGGTGAGTTATGTCGCCGCGCTGAGACGCCTTGCAGGACATTGCGAATTTGAAGAACATTTGGAGCACATGCTGAAAGACTTTTTCATACTTGGCATTGGCCACAAAACCATACTTCGCAAACTGTGGAGACCCCAACCTTGAGTAAGGCCATAGCGATAGCCCAGGTGTTCATTGCCACCAGTGACAATACGAAGCAAATCTCTCAGCACACAAATGCTGCTACAAGTACTGTGAACAAAGTGATGTTGTTTTCAAATCATAACGTACAGGGTAGGTCACACATGCCTGCAGCTACACATCCGCAGATGTCTCAGAGTCCACCATCAAGGGTGCTGAATGCAAGGCCATTAACACCTTGTTGGCGCTGCGGGGGTGATCATCGTTTCCATTCATGCCGCTTCAAAGAATACGTTTGCAAGGGCTGTGGAAAAATGGGACACCTCCAACGAGTGTGCAGGCGAGCTGCAAAGCCTGTTAAACCTGCAAACCACCATGTTGCAGAGGCGGACAGATCCACGGAGGATCACGACGAACAAGAGCCTCAGATCGAGGAGGCAGAGTACATGGGGTGCACACATTCACCATGAATTGTCCCCCTATAATGCTGAATGTTGAACTAAATGGACTCCCGGTTGAACACGGGTGCAAGCCAGTCCATCATGGGCAAAAAGACTTTCGAAAGGTTGTGGTGCAACAAGGCCTCAAGGCCAGTCTTAACTCCAACTTGCATGAAACTAAGAACTTATAGAAAAGATCTGATTCCTGTAATCGGCAGTGCTACCATAAAGGTCTCCTACGATGGAGCTGTGCACAAGCTACCACTCTGGGTGATACCGGACGATGGTCCCATGCTGCTCGGCAGGAGCTGCCTGGGAAAGATACACTGGAACTGGGATGATGTCCGAGCGCTACCGCCTGCTGACGACACTTCGTGTGCTGAGGTGTTCAACAAATTTCCTTTGCTGTTCGAACCAGGTATCGGGAAATTCCAAGGAGCAAAAGTGCAGATCCATCTAATTCATGGGGCACGACCCATCCATCACAAGGCGAGAGCAGTACCATATATGATGAGAGAAAGGGTAGAGATCAAGCAAGACCAGCTGCAAAGAGAGGGCATCATTTCACCGATCGAGTTCAGCGAGTGGGCCAGTCCTATTGTCCCAGTCCTCAAGGGAGATGGCACCGTCAGAATCTATGGTGATTACAAAGTAACTATTAATCGTTTCTTCCTGCAGGACCAATACCCACTACCAAAGACCGATGACCTCTTTGCAATGCTGGTGGGAGGAAAGATGTTCACGAAGCTGGATCTGACTTCAGCCTACATGATGCAGGAACTAGAGGAATCATCGAAGGCCCTTACCTGCATCAACACGCACAAAGGTCTTTTTGTTTATAACAGATGCCCGTTTGGAATCCGATCAGCAGTGGCGATATTTTAGAGAAACATGGAGAGTTTATTGAAGTCTTTCCCGCACACCGTGGTCTTCCAGGATGACATCTTGGTCACAGGCCGGAACACAGTTGAGCACCTGCAGAACCTGGAGGAGGTTCTTAGTTGATTCAACCACGTGGGGCTCAGGTTAAAACGCTCGAAGTGCATTTTCCTGGTGCCTGAAGTGGAGTTTTTTGGAAGGAGGATTGCAGCGGACGGCATCAGGCCCACCAATGCGAAGACGGAGGCAATTGAGAACGTACCGAGGCCACAGAACATGACGGCGCTGCAGTCGTTTCTGGGACTCTTGAACTACTTTGGTAACTTCTTACCAGGTCTCAGCACACTGCTAGAACCATTGCACGTTTTACTACGAAAAGGGGACGAATGGGTTTGGGGCAAAATCCAAGAAAATGCCTTTGTAAAAGTGAGAAAATTGTTATGCTCAAACAAATTGCTTGTGTTGTATGATCCATGTAAGCGTTTGGTACTAGCATGTGATGCGCCATCATATGGCGTCGGGTGTGTATTGCAACAAGCTAATGATTTCGGGAAATTGCAACTGGTTCCTTATACATCCAGGAGTCTGTCTAAGGCTGAGAGAGCCTGCAGCATGATTGAAAAAGAAGCATTAGCATGAGTCTATAGGGTAATGAAAATGCATCAATACCTATTTGGGCTAAAATTCTAATTGGAAACTGACCATAAGCCACTTATATCCCTGTTTTCCGAGGGTAAAGGGATAAATACCAACGCATCGGCCCGCATCCAGAGATGGATGTTCACATTGTCCGCATACAACTACACCATCCACCACAGGCCAGGCACAGAAAACTGCGCCGATGCTCTCAGTAGGCTGCCATTGCCCACCACGGGGGTGGAAATGGCGTAGCCCGTAGATCTAGCCATGGTTATGGAAGCATTTGAGAGTGAGCAATCACCTGTCACTGCCCGGCAGATCAAAACCTGGACAAGCCAGGACCCCTTATTATCTCTAGTTAAAAGCTGTGTGCTTCACGGGAGCTGGTCCAGTGTCCCAGTGGAAATGCAGGAAGAGATAAAGCCGCTCTAGCGGCGCAAAGATGAAATGTCTATACAGGCAGACTGCATTCTGTGGGGCAATCGAGTACTGGTCCCCAAGAAGGGTAGGGACACCTTCATCAATGACCTCCACAGTACCAACCCAGGCAGTGTAATGATGAAAGCGATAGCCAGATCCCACATGTGGTGGCCCGGTATTGATGCGGACTTAGAGTCCTGCATTCACAGACGTAATACATGTTTGCAGTTAAGCAATGTACCCAGGGAGGCGCCGCTAAATTTATGGCCTTGGCCCTCCAAACCGTGCTCTAGGGTACACGTTTACTGTGCAGGTCCGTTCTTGGGTAAAATGTTCCTTGTGGTTGTAGACGCGTACTCCAAGTGGATTGCATGTGAGATAATGTCGGCTCACACGTCCGCTGCCACTACTGAAAGCCTGCGGGCCATGTTTGCCACTCACAGCTTATCCATTGTCCTGGTGAGCGACAACGGGCCATGTTTTACCAGTGCTGAGTTCAAATAATTCATGACCTGTAACATGATCAAACATGTCACATCTGCCCCGTTTAAACCAGCATCCAATGGTCAGGCAGAGAGCAGTGTAAACCATCAAGCAAGGCTTGAAGAGGGTAACTAAAGGCTCACTGCAGACTCGCCTATCCCGAGTCCTGCTTAGCTACGGCACAAGACCCCACTCACTCACTGGAATCCCACCTGCTGAACTGCTCATGAAAAGAACACTTAAGACAAGGCTCTCGTTAGTTCACCCTGATCTACATGAACAGGCAGAGAGCAGGCGGCTTCAACAAAGTGCATACCATGATAGCGCAAATGTGTCACATGAGATTGAAATCAATGATCCTGTATTTGTATTAAATTATGGACAAGGTCCCAAGTGGCTTCCCGGCACTGTCGTGGCCAAAGAGGGGAGCAGGGTGTTGCGGGTCAAACTTTCAAATGCACTCATTCACCAGAAACACTTGGACCAAATCAAACTCAGATTCATGGATTATCCAGAGCAACCCACCTTGGACCCTACCTTTTTTGATCCCCCAACATACACACCAGTGGCAACTGACACCACGGTTGACCACGAAGCAGAACCCACATCCACATGCAGGGCCCAACACATCAGGCAGCCTGATACGTCCTTACTACACAGTATAAATGTACACAAGGCCCATGCTTGAGAGGTCAGTCTGTGACCTATCCTTTATTCCTTAGCACTCAAGTGATGAAAGTGGGTGGAGATTCCCCTTTTATACCTAGTGGTCATTGTTCTCACAGTGCACAACTTAGGTCAGTTTATACATGGGTTACAATGCTGGTTGAATACATGACACAGCCCAGCAAGGCCAGCTGCACAGCAGCCCAGCGAGGGCCCAACAAATGATTCAACAACACCAGCTTTCACACCGAGACAATCAACCAGGGCAAGAAGGGCCCCAGATCGACTCACATTGTAAATAGTTACACTATTGACTTTTGGGGGGGTGGGGAGGGAGTGTTGTTATATATGTGGACTTGTATTTACTCTGTACAGCCACCAGAGGGCTCACCCCTCAGAGTCCCAAGGGATCCCATAATCCCTTGGGAGCACAGGTATTTAAGGCGGCTTCACAGGTTGGAGAGGCACTCTGGAGACCTGCAATAAAAGACTAAGGTCACACTTTACTTTGAACTCACAGTGTTCAGTCTGACTCTTTCTCCATACACAACACTAGCACTTCTTTTTAGTCCCCCAGTGTCGAGGATGACTTGGTTCCACAGCAAAATGAGTTCGAAGGTGACTGATGTCAGGTCCCGAACTTAATTTTAAAGGGTGGAAGATGCTTGTGCATGAATTCTTTTAAGGTGAGGAGGTCGTTGCACACCAGCTACCACACAGACTTGATAGAGCTAGATCTTGGTCCAATGTCAAGGGGATCCAAGATGACTGGAGACCAGGCTCTGCTGCATGGGCCTAGCACACACACACATATTCCAACTGAATCCCTCCCTCAGGACCTCTCTCCCTAGTTTTCAGAGATCGCAGTGTAGGTGAGCACGTTGATTTTGGGGCAGCTTGTGTAATTTGTCCATAGAACACTGATACTGTACCCTTGCCCCCCCCCCCGGCTCCAGCTCCAGCATGCTGCTCACGCTTTGGTCATTGGTTCTTTACTAGTGACCACACGTATTCTAACCTTGTGTTCCAGCCTCACCGCTGGCATCAGGTCCCAACCTGGCTGCTGGCCCATGCTATACCTTCCCTGGTCCCGAGCTCATTGCTGGCCATGCTGTACCTTTCCTCGTTCCCGATCTCCTTGCTGGCCCATGCTGTGCCTTTCCTGGGTCCCGAGCTCCTTGCTAGCCCATGCTGTGCCTTTCCTAGTTCCCGACCTCCTTGCTGGCCCATGCTGTGCCTTTCCTAGTTCCCGACCTCCTTGCTGGCCCGTGCTGTACCTTCCCTGGGTCCCGACCTCCTTGCTGGCCCATGCTGTACCTTTCCTGAGTTCCGAGCTCCTTGCTGGCCCATGCTGTACCTTTCCTAGGTCCCGACCTCCTTGCTAGCCCATGCTGTATCTTCACTGGGTCTCGAGCTCCTTGCTGGCCCATGCTGTATCTTCCCTAGTTTCCGACCTCCTTGCTGGCCCGTGCTGCATCTTCCCTGGGTCTCGAGCTCCTTGCTGGCCCATGTAGTACCTTTCCTGGGTCCCGACCTCATTGCTGGCCCAAGATGTATCTTTCCTGGGTCCCAATCTTGTTGCTGGCATGAGATGAACCTTTCCTGGACACCGATCCTCCGATCCTCGCTGCCTGCTGATTCCTGCCGGTCCAACCCGCTCTCTAGCACTATTACTTGGATCACAGGTTTCCTAATGGGAATCCCTCTATCTGAGGTTCTGATAAGAAGGGGTGCCAAGAGGCTGGTTTGTACAAGAGAGGCTCTGTACCACCCACTGGTATCCACACACTTGTATCTGAAAACAAAGGTGATTTTTATTTAATAGATGATTAGTGCTTATGGATGTTCCAACTGTCAAGATAAGGTGTGACAGCAGGCCAGATGGCACAGATACATGCCAGTATTCTACTGGTTATTTTTTCAGATACATTCAGTCACAGCATGTCATGTTGCTGCATGAAAGAGGTATACCAGGGTGATCATCAGACAGCACAGCCTGTTTGGCTGCATCCGCCAAGATGCGGCAGTCATACTTTCAAGCAATGTCACACTCATTTGGCAATGGCTGTGCGGAGGTGTCTTCACATGCTCTGGTTGGCAGAGCTGTTCTATTTTTGTTGATTCATCGCTGGCAAGGCCAGCATTTATTGCCTATCTCTAATTGCCCTTGAGAAAGTGGTGGTGAACCGCCTTCTTGAACTACTGCAGTCCGTGTGGTGAAGGTGCTCCCACAGTGCTGTTATGGTGTTCCAGGATTTTGACCCAATGATGATAAAGATATAGCGATATATTTCCAAGTCAGGATGGTGTGTGACTTGGAGGGGAACTTGGAGGTGATGATGTTCCCATGCCCCTGCTGCCCTTGTCCTTCTATGTGGTCGAGGACGCATGTTTGGGTGGCGCTTTTGAAGAAGCCTTGGCGAGTCTCTGACCTGCTCTTGTAGCCACAGTATTTATGTGGCTGGTCCAGTTAAGTTTCTAGTCAATGGTAACCCCCAGGATGTTGATGGTGGGGGATTTGGTGATGGAAATGCCGTTGAATGTCATGGGGAGGTGGTTAGACTTTCTTTTATTGGAAATGGTCATTTCCTGGCACTTGTGTGGTGCAAGTGTTACTTGCCACTTATCAGCCCAAGCCTGAATGTTGTTCAAGTCATGCTGCTTGCAGGCATGGACTGCTTCATTATCTGAGGAGTTGCGAATGGAATTGAACATTGTGCAATCATCAGCAAACATCCCGACTTCTGACCTTATGATAGAGGGAAGGTCATTGATGAAGCAGCTGAGAATGGTTGGGCCTAGGACACTGCCCTAAGGAACTCCTGCAGCGATGTTCTGGGGCTGAGGTGATTGGCATCCAACAACCAAAACCATCTTCCTCGGTGCTAGGTATGATTCCAGCCAGGGGAGAGTTTTCCCCCTGACTTCAGCTTTATTAGAGTCCCTTGATGCCACAGTCGGTCAAATGCTGCCTTGATGTCAAGGGCAGTCACTCTCGCCTCACATCTGGAATTTAGCTCTTTTGTCCATGTTTGTACCAAGGCTGCAAAGAGGTTTGGAGCCGAGTGGTCCTGGCAGAACCCAATGAGCATCAGTGAGCAGGTTATTGATGAGTAAGTGCTGCTTAATAGCATTGATGATGGCACCTTCCATCACTTGGCTGATGATTGAGAGCAGACTAATGAGGCAACAATTGGCTGGATTGGATTTCTCCTGCTTTTTGTGGACAGGACATACCAGGGCAATTTTCTACTTTGTCAGGTAGATGCCAGTGTTGTAGTTGTACTGCAACAGCTTGGCTCGAGGTGCGGCTAGTTCTGGAGCACAAATCTGCTGTAAGCACACCTGCTTGTTAACATGCACGTTCGGGCTGGCACAGCCAGTGACAGAACTGATCAGTGCCACCTCCAACCTGCATTCATGTCCCTCTTTGGGTGTCACTTCTAGTCCACTGCCCTTTCTGCCTTGGGTTGCTAACTGGTTTGAGCCCCTTTGAGCCTTTCTAAAATCTTTAAAATGCTTGTCCTCCCACTGTGACATTTTCCTTTAATTCTTCCAACCCTTTAACATTTTGCTTGTACACAGTTTTCCACGCCCATCTCTTGTTTGGTACCTAATTCTACCTATGGCCGCACCTTGGTCTGTGAATAAGTATACAAATGAGCAGACCCAGGAAATTTAGCACACTTTACCATTCAGATGGGATTAGCAACAGTTCTTTTTCTTTTAGACATGGCACATCAGTAGAGGAAAATCGTCCTCAATAAGTAAGATTTGCGAAAACCAAAACAGAATTTGTTACAAATGGAAACATGACATTACTAATATAACTTCTTAAATGATGTCCCTTCTTCATCAAGGTGCATTATTTCCCTACCAGATTCTATGGTGCTCTTTCAACTTCAAAGCAAGTTCTTGGCTTAAGGTTTCCAGATGTTTAGCATGCTTTGGAAATTGCTCAGCAAGTAGTCTGAGATTCAAATGGATGGAAGGTATAACAAGCCAGAAGGATCTTGCAGATCACAGTTGGAGAAACGTTGCAGCCATCAGCAGCATAGAGTTTAATCATTTTTAATGGTATACTGCACCTTTCCCTGCACATTTGTAAGCTTTAATATTTGTGGGATCCTATCATTGTTGTGATTGATTTTGCTAACATCCATTCTAAGCATAGGTAGGTGCTATTTCTAGAACCTCACTATCTTCTTGCCCAATTGAGTAAAGAATCTGGAGTGCAGCACAGCTGGAAGCAGCAGATATGGGGCTACAATTTCCACTTTTGTGCATATCGTCCAAAAATGGGCGTTATTTCCGGCGTGGGCAGTAAAAATGGGCTTTCAGATCGCCGGCTTCTCACCCATTCTCAAAGCACCTAGTCTCCATTTTTGAAATTGGGCGTTACCGCGAACGATATGAAATGGGCGATAGTGTTAAATCTCGCTGACCTTCTGCCGTAAAGTGTCGCCATCCTTAGCAACATAGAAACATAGAAAATAGGTGCAGGAGTAGGCCATTCAGCCCTTTGAGCCTGCACCGCCAATCAATGAGTTCATGGCTGAACATGCAACTTCAGTACCCCATTCCTGCTTTCTCCCCATACCCCTTGATCCCCCTAGTAGTAAGGACTACATCTAACTCCTTTTTGAATATATTTAGTGAATTGGCCTCAACAACTTTCTGTGGTAGAGAATTCCACAGGTTCACCACTTTCTGGGTGAAGAAGTTTCTCCTCATCTCAGTCCTAAATGGCTTACCCCTTATCCTTAGACTGTGACCCCTGGTTCTGGACTTCCCCAACATCGGAAACATTCTTCCTGCATCTAACCTGTCTAAACCCATCAGAATTTTAAACATTTCTATGAGATCACCTCTCATTCTTCTGAACTCCAGTGAATACAAGCCCAGTCGATCCAGTCTTTATTGATATGTCAGTCCCGCCATCCCAGGAATCAGTCTGGTGAACCTTCGCTGCACTCCCTCAATAGCAAGAATGTCCTTCCTCAAGTTAGGAGACCAAAACTGTACACAATACTCCAGGTGTGGCCTCACCAAGGCCCTGTACAATTGTCGTAACACCTCCCTGCCCCTGTACTCAAATCCCCTTGCTATGAAGGCTAACATGCCATTTGCTTTCTTAACCGCCTGCTGTACCTGCATGCCAACCTTCAATGACTGATGTACCATGACACCCAGGTCTCCTTGCACCTCCCCTTTTCCTAATCTGTCACCATTCAGATAATAGTCTGTCTCTCTGTTTTTACCACCAAAGTGGATAACCTCACATTTATCCACATTATACTTCATCTGCCATGCATTTGCCCACTCACCTAACCTATCCAAGTCACTCTGCAGCCTCATAGCATCCTCCTCGCAGCTCACACTGCCATCCAACTTAGTGTCATCCGCAAATTTGGAGATACTACATTTAATCCCCTTGTCTAAATCATTAATGTACAATGTAAACAGCTGGGGCCCCAGCACAGAACCTTGTGGTACCCCATTAGTCACTGCCTGCCATTCTGAAAAGTACCCATTTACTCCTAATCTTTGCTTCCTGTCTGACAACCAGTTCTCAATCCATGTCAGCACACTACCCCCAATCCCATGTACTTTAACTTTGCACATTAATCTCTTGTGTGGGACCTTGTCGAAAGTCTTCTGAAAGTCCAAATACACCACATCAACTGGTTCTCCCTTGTCCACTCTACTGGAAACATCCTCAAAAAATTCCAGAAGATTTGTCAAGCATGATTTCCCTTTCACAAATCCATGCTGACTTGGACCTATCATGTCACCTCTTTCCAAATACGCTGCTATGACATCCTTAATAATTGATTCCATCATTTTACCCACTACCGATGTCAGGCTGACCGGTCTATAATTCCCTGTTTTCTCTCTCCCTCCTTTTTTAAAAAGTGGGGTTACATTGGCTACCCTCCACTCCATAGCAACTGATCCAGAGTCTATGGAATGTTGGAAAATGACTGTCAATGCATCTGCTATTTCCAAGGCCACCTCTTTAAGTACTCTGGGATACAGTCCATCAGGCCCTGGGGATTTATCGGCCTTCAATCCCATCAATTTCCCCAACACAATTTCCCGACTAATAAGGATTTCCCTCAGTTCCTCCTTCTTACTTGACCCTCTGACCCCTTTTATATCCGGAAGGTTGTTTGTGTCCTCCTTAATGAATACTGAACCAAAGTACTTGTTCAATTGGTCTGCCATTTCTTTGTTCCCCGTTATGACTTCCCTTGATTCTGACTGTCGAGGACCTAAGTTTGTCTTTACTAACCTTTTTCTCTTTGCATATCATAGTAACTTTTGCAGTCCGTCTTAATGTTCCCTGCAAGCTTCCTCTCGTACTCTATTTTCCCTGCCCTAATCAAACCCTTTGTCCTCCTCTGCTGAGTTCTAAATTTCTCCCAGTCCCCGTGTTCACTGCTATTTCTGGCCAATTTGTATGCCACTTCCTTGGCTTTAATACTATCCCTGATTTCCCTTGATAGCCACGGTTGAGCCACCTTCCCTTTTTTATTTTTACGCCAGACAGGGATGTACAATTGTTGTAGTTCATCCATGCGGTTTCTAAATGTCTGCCATTGCCCATCCACAGTCAACCCCTTAAGTATCATTCGCCAATCTATCCTGGCCAATTCATGCCTCATACCTTCAAAGTTACCCTTCTTTAAGTTCTGGACCATGGTCTCTGAATTAACTGTTTCATTCTCCATCCTAATGTAGAATTCCACCATATGATGGTCACTCTTTCCCAAGGGGCCTCGCACAATGAGATTGCTAATTAATCCTCTCTCATCACACAACACCCAGTCTAAGATGGCCTCCCCCCCAGTTGGTTCCTCGACATATTGGTCAATTCCCGCAATTCAGGAGGTCAAGGGTCATCATGACATGCGCAGAAGAGGAGAGAGAGAGAGAGAGAGAGAGAGCTGAGAGGGACTGAAGGCGTGTGTGGGTGTGGTGTGGCTGCTTTGGAAGGAAGGAGGGAGACTTTAGAGCTTTAGAGCCAATAGGGAAACAAAAGTTAGCTGTTACCAGCCACATATTTGCCTGAATTTGGCCTATAATGAAAGGAGAGGAGGAGGCATCACAGCCCGCTGTGGAGACTGACACTGGCGAGAGCAGTGAGGTGGGAGAGGAGAACATTAGAGGACACAAAAGGGCGAGGAGATTCTTGGATGAGGCAAATACCTCCCTCCTTCAGCAGGTCGAGTTACTCTGGGGTGATTTGACACACGGAGGGCATGGGAAGCCCACCCCAAAGGCCTACCAGAAGATATGAACCAAGATAGCAGAGGTGGTCTCGTCAGCGACCAACGAGGTGCGTGAGGGCAACCAATGCCACAAACGATGGAACGACCTTGTGGGATCCGCAAGAGTAAGTATCACATTTATTTACATGTACATATGTGTTTGTATAATTTGATTTGTAACAGTCATGCGTGACTATCAGCAGATGTGAGGTCTTTCACTTTTACCGGGAATGTTGTTAACAAAGCCTGTGGTCACAGCGCACGTCTTTCGGTAAAGAATGATAATTATCATAATAATCATGACTATATCTGTCGGTTGTGTTGTATCAGTATCTGTAACCGTACCTAGCAATGATATCACGCAATGATCTCATGCCATATCGTCCTGTTATCTTTTACAGAAGAAGCTATTGCCGATGTGGTCCATGCAGAGGCGAACGGGTGGGGGGGCCACCAGTCCCCAGCGACATCACTGAGATGGAGGAGCGGGTGCTCGCACTCGTGGGGAAGCACCCCCGGACAGCCAAGGAAACATTTAGAGACCCTGAAGTGATGCCACATGAGTAAAATTTACACCATTGCGTGATGTAAAGTCAATAGATGCCACACCCACTCATATCCGAACAATCATATATGATAGATGATTTGTAAAATGGTCCTAGAAATAATGCTGGCCTAATGAAAATCATTGCAGTACAAATGTGTTGATGGTCATGAACTGTGATGACTATGATGATTTTGATAGCGGTAGTGCTTTTGTCGTGCATATGCTGTGTGTAGTGCTGGACTCAGCTTGTGACCCTAGCAACCACTTCTCCTCTAGTAACCTCATTTGTGTTTTGCAGCTCAGCCAGCAGCGTGGCCCCAGGCAAGATCACAGAGGCCAGAAGGTGGGGGCGTGGGGCCCGACTCTCCAGACGATCCTACATCTGGTGCTGAGGAGCTCCGATTCTCACCCGTCAATCCGCTGGGTCTGTTCTCCACAGATGAGAGCGCGGACTTCGAAGAACCTGCATCGCCACGTTCCAGAAGCCATTCCACCCCAAGGCCATCTAGTGGTCCTTCAGTCATTCCCGCCTCCACTCTGGAGGAACCGGCCCCAAGCACCTCACCACAGGGCACCCCATTTGTCCCCAGGACGGCGCCGACCCCGCGGAGGCCTCGTGGACGTGGTAGGTCTGGTCTACGAGCACCACATGAGAGCGGAGAGATGGTACAGCTGTCCAGAAGGACTGTAGACATTGGTGACCAGCTCATTCAAGCATTGGGGGGGCATATCCCGAGAGCTGGCCACCATGACTGAGTACTTTCCGCGGATGACGGAGGCCCTGGATACGATAGCCAGGAATACTGCTGCCACAGGCCTCTCAGTGGTCTCAGAGAGCGGCACTCCAAACCTAGGTTTCGCACCACCACTGCGAACGAAAGATGAGAGGCAGGACCAAGATCCTGCTTCTGCATCAGAGAATATTCCCCCTCGGCACCCACCGCTCCCATACCCGTGAAACCACCGCTTCTGCCTTAATCCCCCTCCCCCCAATGGGGCACCACCTGAGGAGCTTCTCGGCCAGGCACCATGGAGCAAGGAGAGGAAGGCATAGAGATGGGGAGAAGAAGGGGAAGGGGGAAGAAAAGTGAGGTGCTTGTCCGCAGGTGATGGCTGTGTTATATCTCCATCTGGGTGAATGCAATTTGTTGTAATGTATGGGGGGAGGGGACCACCCACCTGTTTTGCCTTTGTATTCTGTGTTGCTGGACATGTTGAACATTTGATTGATGTCAACGGTGGAAAAAATGGGGTGTGGGCGGGTGTTGGTGTTTTTGCCTGTGATACTTATGATTTCAGACCAATGTTGGTATAAAAGTTTTTTTATTGAATATAACTGGAGCAAGCACGATGCTGAGAATGATGTGAATAGCACATTTAGTGAGTTGGTCTTACCGCAGGTAAAGGGTACACAGCCAGATAGGGAATGGAAGACCAACAGGAAGAGCAGTGCAAGGAAGGTAGTGCAGGGATCCCCTGCGGTCATCTCCCTGCAAAACAGATACACCACTTTGAGTACTGTTGAGGGGGATGACTCATCAGGGGGGAGCAGCAGCAGCCAAGTTCATGGCACCATGGCTGTCTCTGCTGCACAGGACGGCAGGCAAAAGAGTGGTAGAGCAATAGTGATAGGGGATTCAATTGTAAGGGGAATAGATAGGCGTTTCTGCGGCCGCAACCGAGACTCCAGGATGGTGTGTTGCCTCCCTGGTGCAAGGGTCAAGGATGTCTCGGAGCGGGTGCAGGACATTCTGAAAAGGGAGGGTGAACAGCCAGTTGTCGTGGTGCATATAGGTACCAAAGATATAGGTAAAAAATGGGATGAGGTCCTACGAGGCAAATTTAGGGAGCTAGGAGCTAAATTAAAAAGTAGGACCTCAAAAGTAGTAATCTCAGGATTGCTACCAGTGTCATGTGCTAGTCAGAGTAGGAATCGCAGGATAGCTCAGATGAATACGTGGCTTGAGAAATGGTGCAGAAGGGAGAGATTCAAATTCCTAGGACATTGGAACTGGTTCTGGGGGAGATGGGACCAGTACAAACCGAATGGTCTGCACCTGGGCAGGACCGGAACCAATATCCTAGCGGTAGTGTTTGCTAGTGCTGTTGGGGAGGAGTTAAATTAATATGGCAGGGGGATGGGAACCTATGCAGGGAGACAGAGGGAAATAAAAAGGAGGCAGAAGCAAAATATAGAAAGGAGAATAGTAAAATGGAGGGCAAAGAAACCCAAGGCAAAATACAAAAAGGGCCACATTACAGCAAAATTCTAAAGGGGCAAAGTGTGTTAAAAAAAAACAAGCCTGAAGACTCTGTGCCTCAATGCAAGGAGTATTCGGAATAAGGTGGATGAATTAACTGCGCAGATAGCAGTTAACAGATACGATGTGATTGGCATCACGGAGACATGGCTCCAGGGGGACCAAGGCTGGGAACTCAACATCCAAGGGTATTCAGCATTTAGGAAGGATAGACAGAAAGGAAAAGGAGGCGGAGTGGCGTTGCTGGTTAAAGATGAAATCAATGCAATTGTAAGGAAGGACATTAGCCTGGATGATGTGGAATCAGTATGGGTGGAGCTGCGGAATTCCAAAGGGCAGAAAACGCTAGTGGGTGTTGTGTATAGTACAACAAATAGTCGTAGTGAGGTTGGAGACAGCATCAAACAAGAAATAAGGTATGTGTGCAATAAAGGTACAGCAGTAATCATGGGCGACTTTAATCTACGCATTGATTGGACTAACCTAAGTAGTAGCAATGCGGTGGAGGAGGATTTCCTGGAGTGTATTAGGGATGGTTTTCTAGACTAATATGTCGAGGAACCAACCAGGGAGCTGGCCATCCTAGATGGATATTGTGTAATGAGAAGGGACTAATTAGCAATCTTGTTCGAGGCCCCTTGGGAAAAGTGACCATAATATGGTAGAATTCTTTATTAAGAGTGACAAAGTTAATTTGGAAACTAGGGTCCTGAACTAAAGGAAAGGTAACTTCAACGGTATGAGGCGTGAATTGGCAAGAATAGACTGGCAAACGATACTAAAAGAGTTGACGGTGGATAAGCAATGGCAAACATTTAAAGATCACATGGATGAACTTCAGCAAATGCACATCCCCGTCTGGAGTAAAAATAAAATGGGGAAGGTGGCTCAACTATGGCTAACAAAGGAAATTAAGGATAAGGAAGAGGCATATAAATTGGTTAGAAAAAGCAACAAACCTGAGGACTGGGAGAAATGTAGAATTCAACAGAGGAGGACTAAGGGTATAATTAAGAGGGGGAAAATAGAGTACGAGAGGAAGCTTGCAGGGAATATAAAAACTGACTGCAAAAGCTTCTATAAATATGTGAAGAGAAAAAGATTAGTAAAGACAAACGTAGGTCCCTTGCAGTCGGATTCAGATGAAATTAT
Source organism: Pristiophorus japonicus (assembly GCF_044704955.1). Lineage (NCBI taxonomy): Eukaryota > Metazoa > Chordata > Chondrichthyes > Pristiophoridae > Pristiophorus > Pristiophorus japonicus. Next base: position 190,335,522 of record NC_091986.1, on the reverse strand, counting down.
AATGGGGAACAAAGAAATGGCAGATAAATTGAACCAATACTTCGGTTCTGCCTTCACGAAGGAAGATACAAATAACCTTCTGAAGGTACTAGGGACAGTGGGTCTCGTGAGAAGGAGGAACTGAAGGATATCCTTATTAGGCGGGAAATTGTGTTAGGGAAATTGAGGGGATTGAAGGCCGATAAATCACCAGGGCCTGGTAGTCTGCATCCCAGAGTACATACGGAAGTGGCCCTAGAAATAGTGGATGCAATGGTGGTCATTTTCCAACATTCTATAGACTCGGGATCAGTTCCTATGTACTGGAGGGTACCTAATGTAACCCCACTTTTTAAAAAAAGGAGAGAGAGAGAAAAAAGGGAATTATAGACCGGTTAGCGTGACATCAATAGTGGGGAAAATGTTGGAATCGATCATGAAGGACAAAATAGCAGCGCATTTGGAAAGCGGTGGCAGGATCGGATCAAGTCAGCATGGATTTATGAAAGGGAAATCATGCTTGACGAATCTTCTGGAATTTTTTGAGGATGTAACTAGCAGAGTGGACAAGGGAGAACCAGTGAATGTGGTGTATTTGGACTTTCAGAAGGCTTTTGACAAGGTCCCGCACAAGAGATTGTTGTGCAAAATCAAAGCACATGGTATTGGGGGTAATATACTGACGTGGATAGGGAACTGGTTGGCAGACAGGAAGCAGAGAGTTGGGATAAACGGGTCCTTTTCAGAATGGCAGGCAGTGACTAGTGAAGTGCCGCAGGGCTCAATGCTGGGACCCCAGCTCTTTACAATATCCATTAACGATTTGGATGAAGGAATAGAGTGTAATATCTCCAAGTTTGCAGATGACACTAACCTGGGTGGCGGAGTGAGCTGTGAGGAGGACGCTAAGAGGCTGCAGGGTGACTTAGGCAGGTTAGGTGAGTGGGCAAATGCATGGCAGATGCAGTATAATGTGGAAAAATGTGAGGTTATCCATTTTGGGGGCAAAAACACGAAGGCAGAATATTATCTGAATGGCGGTAGACTAGGAAAAGGGGAGGTGCAACGAGACCTGGGTGTCATAGTTCATCATCACTGAAAGTGGGCACACAGGTACAGCAGGCGGTAAAGAAGGTAAATGGTATGAAGGCCTTCATAGCTAGGGGATTTGAATATAGAAGCAGGGAGGTCTTACTGCAGTTGTACAGGGCCTTTGTGAGGCCTCACCTGGAATATTGTGTTCAGTTTTGGTCTCCTAGTCTGAGGAAGGACATTCTTGCTATTGAGGGAGTGCAGTGAAGGTTCCCCAGACTGATTCCAGGGATGGCTGGGCTGTCATATGAGGAGAGACTGGATCAACTGGGCCTTTATTCGCTGGAGTTTAGAAGAATGAGAGGGGATCTCATAGAAACGTATAAGATTCTGACGGGACTGGACAGGTTAGAGGCGGGAAGAATGTTTCCGATGTTGGGGAAGTCCAGAACCAGGGGACATAGTCTTAGGATAAGGGGTAGGCCATTTAGGACTGAGATGAGGAGAAACTTCTTCACTCAGAGAGTTGTTAACCTGTGGAATTCACTGCCGCAGAGAGTTGTTGATGCCAGTTCACTGGATATATTCAAGAGGGAGTTAGATATGGCTCTTACGGTTAAGGGGATCAATGGGTATGGAGAGAAAGCAGGAAAAGGGTACTGAAGAAATGATCAGCCATGATCTTACTGAATGGCGCTGCAGGCTCGAAGGGCCTAATGGCCTACTCCTGCACCTATTTTTCTATGTTTCTATAACCTTGTTGCGCATTGTCTCAGATAGCTGGACTGTTACATACTGGTGATTCCTTAACATGAAAGGGTTAAATAAAACTTAACGCCAATCAACTTTAACTGGCACCAAGGTGATGGCCACCATTGATGTCTGAGCTGCACACAGAGCAGTGTGTCAGCATTGTCACTCACATCAACGTTCTTGCAGGCAAATAATTCAGATATCAGCTGTAAGAATCTTGCAGCTATGTAGCCACCACGGGCCCTTTCCTGCAGTCTGGAGGGGGTCGTGGGCATGGTTGCGTAGCCAGCCTGATTGTCTGGCCCTCAGTCAGCATCCAGCCTCTTGTCATCCTCTTCCTCTCTCTCCTGAGGTGGAGCATCAGTGCCTTCTGGCAATTCTTGGCCCCTCCTGATCACCAGGTTGTGCAGCATGGAGCACATGACCACAAATTTACCTACTTGCTCAGGGTTGTATTGTAGCTCCCCTCCTGAGTGGTCTAGACATCTGAAGCGCTGCTTAAGCACAGTTATTCTTTTGTGGACCACATTGCCTGTGTTTCTGTGGCTCTGGTTGTATCACTTCTCGGCCTCGGTGTGGGTGTAATGCAGGGGGGTCATCAGCCAGGTGGCTAGGCCATATCGGTTATCACCAAGCATCCAGCATTGTCCTTGTGGCTTACTGTTAAAGATGTCAGATACAGCGCTCTCACGCAGGATGTGAGCCTCATCGAAGCTGGCCGGACATTTGGCATTCACTGCCATTATCATCTGGTTGTGGTCGACAAATGGTTGAACCTTCAGGGAGTGAAATTCTTTGCTGTTACGAAAAAACTCCGGGTCCTGAGAAGGTGGCCGCATGGCGATGTGAGTGCACTATATTGCTCCCTGCACCCTGGGGAACTTAGCAATGTTCCAGCCCCGTCAGTCTGAACCTCCGTGGTCATGGGGAAGCTGATAAAGTCCATCCTTCGCTTGTACAAGGCCTCCGTGATCTGTCTAATGCAGCGATGGGTGGCATGGTGAGACAGAGGGCAAATCTCGACTGCGGAGGCCCGAAAGGAACCAGACGCGTAGAAAGACAGTGTCGCGGTGACCTTGACCTCGACCGACACTGATGTCTTGATGGCAGGCTGCATATGTAGCCTGATGAGCTCACATATTTCATTGATCACCACCTTGTGGAAGTGCAGTCTCCGAAGGCAGGTGTGGTCGGACACGTCGAGGTAAGACCTCTGTTCCCTGTACATGCAAGGTGTGTATGATCTAGCCCTCCTCTTCATTCTTGCATGCCTTAAATTGGGCATATAATGATATGCATCACACATTGAGCCATCTGCACTCTGCAGCATCTGCTTATTAATCAATGCAGACTGATAAATGGCTGACCCTATTGCAATGAAAGTATAATAGCGATTGATCAGAAGCAATAATTTCCTCACTAAAATACACCTACAGTAAACCCTCAATAGTCCAGAGTCTGAAAATATGTCTGTTGAGATGGTCACTTCATCTGAGAAGAAACTCCAGAGTCAATCCAAACTCCCCCGAAATTGAAGCAGCCTTTTGAATGAAGCGACCTGCGATTTAAAAAATGGCAGCCACACTGCTGGCTTTAGTTCAGAACAGTTCCACTTTTTCCGGGGCGGTTTTTTGAGCGAGCGATATTGTGGGCGATATGTGTGCGAGGTGGTGAAAGTGACAGTGGGTGATCTCCTGGGCGTTAGTTTTTCCAAATGTGCTTTTTATGACAAAAAAATGGATGGGTGGTATTATTGAATCTCGGCATTAATTCTGTGCGGAAAGTAATGCTGGGCAATATTATGGGCGTTGATTTCGCCCATTCTGATGATTCCGTCCCAAAAAAGTGGGCGGGCGGTATTATTTTTTCCCGGCATTACGCATATGGGGAAAGTAACGCTCGGTGCTAAGTTTCTGAAAAATTCCCGTCAGTTTCCATTTTGTGCCAGAAAAAAATCAAAGAGCAAGTTATTATTTAAATGGAGAAAGATTGCAAAGTGCCGCAGTACAGCAGGACCTGGGGATATTTGTGCATGAAACACAAAAGGAGTGTTATGTATATAAACCTGTAATTACCATGTCTAACCACTAGCGGGCTTATCCCCTGGAGTCCTAAGGGATCCCACAATCCCTTGGGAGCATCTGGTATATAAGGAGGCCTCACAGGCTGGAGAGGCACTCTGAGATCTGTAATAAAGGACTACGGTCACACCTACTTTAAGCTTGCAGTATCTAGTCTGATTCTTTATCTAAGACATAACAACTGGTGATGAGATACAGATAACGAACCCCAACGCAACGATGCAGAGAACTCTGGGTATCCTGGAGAAATTTTCGGAGGGAGATGATTGGGAAACCTTCGTGGAGCAACTTGACCAATACTTCTTGGCCAACGAGCTGGAAGGAGAAGCGAACACTGCCAAACGAAGGGCGATCCTCCTCACCGTTTGCGGGGCATCAACGTATGGCCTCATGAAAAACCTGCTCGCTCCAGCAAAATGCACAGGCATGTCATACAATGAGTTGTGCACACTGGTCCGGGAGCATCTAAACCCGAAGGAAAGCGTTCTGATGGCGAGGTATTGGTTCTACATGTACAAAAGGTCTGAAGGCCAGGAAGTGGCGAGCTATGTCACTGAGCTAAGGCACCTTGCAGGACATTGCAAATTTGAAGAACACTTGGAGCACATGCTCAGGGACTTCTTTGTACTTGGCATTGGCCATGAAGTAATACTTCACAAGCTACAGAGACCCCAACCTTGAGTAAAGCCATAGTGATAGTCCAGGCATATATCTCCACCAGTGACAATACCAAACCATTTCCCAGCACACTAGTGCTGCTGCAAGTACTGTGAACAAAGTAACGTTGTTTTTGAATCGAAATGTACAGGGTAGGACTTACACGCCTGTAGCTGCACGTCCGCAGATGACTCAGAGTCCACCATCAAGGGTGGTGAATACAAGGCCATTAACACCTTGTTGGCGCTGCGGGGGTGATCATCGATTCCATTCATGCCGCTTCAAAGGATACGTTTGCAAGGGCTGTGGAACAATGGGACACCTGCAACGTATGTGCAGGTGAGCTGCAAACCCTGCTAATCCTGCAAACCACTATGTTGCAGAGGAGGACAGATCCACAGTGGATCATGATGAACTAGAGCCTCAGACCGAGGAGACAGAGGTATATGGGGTGCACACATTTACCACAAAGTGTCCCCCGATAATGTTGAAGGTTGAATTAAATGGACTCCCGGTATCCATGGAGCTGGACACAGGCGCAGTCCATAATGAGTAAAAAGACGTTCGAAAAGTTGTGGTGCAACAAGGCTTCAAGGCCAGTCCTGACTTAGAATGTACACAAAGGAACTGATTCACGTAATTGGCAGTGCGATGGAGTGGTGCACGATTTACCACTCTGGGTGGTACCGGGCGATGGCCCCATGCTGTTCGGCAGGAGCTGGCTGGGAAAGATACGCTGGAACTGGGACGACGTCCGAGCGCTTTCGTCCGTCGACGACATCCCATGTGCCCAGGTCCTAAGCAAGTTTCCCTTGCTGTTCAAACCAGGCATCAGGAAGTTCCAAGCAGCAAAAGTGCAGATCCATTTGATTCCAGGGCCGCAACCCATCTATCACAAGACAAGAGCGGTACCTTACATGATGAGAGAGGGGGTGGAGATCGAGCTGCAATGAGAAGGCATAATTTTGCCGATCGAATTCAATGAGTGGGCCAGTCCTGAAGGGAGACTGCACCGTCAGAATCTGTTGTGATTACAAAGTAACTACCAATTGTTTCTCGCTGCAGAATCAATACCCGCTACCAAAGGCAGATGATTTATTTGCGACGCTGGCGGGAGGGAAAACGTTCACGAAGCTGGACTTGACCTCGGCCTACATGACGCAGGAGCTGAAGGAATCTTCAAAAGGCCTCACCTGTATCAACATGTGCAAAGGTCTCTTCGTTTACAACAGATGCCTGTTTGGGATTCGATTGGCCGTGGCGATATTCCAGAGGAACATGGAAAGCTTGCTGAAGTTGGTCCCGTGCACCGTGGTCTTGCAGGACAACATCTTGGTTACAGGTCGGGACACCGTCGAGCACCTGCAGAACCTGGAGGAGGTTCTTAGTCGGCTTAATCGGGTGGGGCTCAGGCTAAAATGCTCGAAGTGCGTTTTCCTGGTGCCCGAAGTGGAGTTCCTGGGGAGAAGAATCACGGCGGACGGCATCAGGCCCACCGATTCGAAGACGGAGGCAATTAATAACGCACCGAGACCACAGAGCGTGATGGAGCTGTGGTCGCTTCTAGGACTCCTGAACTATTTTAGTAACTTCTTACCGGGTCTTAACACATTGTTAGAACCCCTGCACTCTTTACTGCAAAAGGGAGATGAATGGGTATGGGGTAAAAGCCAAGAAAATGCCTTTGAGAAAGCTGTTATGTTCAAACAAATTGCTTGTGTTGTACGATCCATGTAAACTTTTGGTACTAGCATGTGATGTGTCGTCGTACGGGGTTGGGTGTGCGTTGCAACAAGCTAATGAATTTGGGAAATTGCAATTGGTTGCTTATGCATCCAGAAGTCTGTCTAAGGCCGAGAAGGCCTACAGTATGATTGAAAAAGAAGCGTTAGTGTGTGTTTATGGAGTAAAGAAAATGCATCAATATCTGTTCGGGCTCAAATTTGAATTGGAAACTGGCCATAAGCCACTGATATCCCTCTTTTCTGAAAATAAGGGGATAAATACGAATGCATCGACCCGCATCCCGAGATTGGCGCTCACATTGTCCGCATGCAACTATGCCATCTGCCACAGGCCAGGCACAGAAAACTGTGCCGATGCTCTCAGTAGGCTACCATTGCCCACCACCAGGATGGAGATGGCACAGCCCGCAGATTTAGTTATGATAATGGAAGCATTCGAGAGTGAGCAATCACCTGTTACCGCCTGACAGATTAGAACCTGGATGAACCAGAATCCCTTACTGTTCTTAGTAAAAAACTGTGTGCTCCACAGGAGTTGATCTAGTGTCCCTTTAGAGATGCAGGAAGAAATAAAGCCATACCAGCGGCGCAAAGATGAAATGTCTATACAGGAAGACTGCCTCCTATGAGGTAATCAGGTAGTTGTGCCAAGAAAGAGCAGGGACACTTTCATTAGTGATCTCCATAGTACCCACCCAGGCATTGTAATGATGAAAGTGATAGCCAGATCCCATGTGTGGTGGCCCGGTATCAATGCAGACTTAGAGTACTGTGTGCACAAATGTAATACATGTTCCCAGTTAAGCAATGCACCCAGGGAGGTGCCACTAAGTTTATGGTCTTGGCCCTCCAAACCGTGGTCTAGGGTTCATGTCAACTATGCAGGCCTATTCTTGGCAAAAATGTTTTTAGTAGTTGTAGATGCGTACTCCAAATGGATTGAATGTGTGATAATGTCAGCAAGCACGTCCGTTGCCATCATTGAAAGCCTACGGGCCATGTTTACCACGCACGGCCTGCCTGATGTCCTTGTAAGTGACAATGGGCCGTGCTTTACCAGTGCCAAATTCAAGGAATTCATGACCCGCAATGGGGTCAAACATGTCACGTCTGCCCTGTTTAAGCCAGCGTCCAATGGTCAGGCAGAACGAGCAGTTCGAACAATCAAGCAGAGCTTGAAAAGGGTAACTGAAAGCTCACTGCAGACTCGCTTATCCCGAATCCTGCTTAGTTACTGCACAAGACCCCATTCGCTCACCGGGATCCCTCCCGCTTAACTGCTCATGAAAAGGGCACTTAAGTCAAGGCTCTCGTTAGTCCACCCTGATCTACATGAACAGGTAGAGAGTAGGCAGCTTCAACAGAATACATATCATGATCACGCAAATGTGTCACGCAAAATTGAAGTAAATGATCCTGTATTTGTGTTGAACTATGGACAAGATCCCAAGTGAATTGCTGGTACTGTTTTGGCCAAAGAGGGGAGTAGGGTGTTTGTGGTCAAACTCGCAAATGGACTCACCTGCAGAAAACACTTGGACCAAACCAAACTCAGATTTACGGACGATCCAGAAAAATTCACAATAGACTCTACCTTTTTCGACCCTCCAACACACACACAAGTGGCAACCAACCCAGCGGTTGACCATGAAGCAGAACCCATCACCCGCAGCAGCCCAGCAAGGCTCACCACCCCCAGCTGTATAGCAAGGCCAGCTGCACACCAGCTCAGCAAAGGCCCAACAAACGACTCACCAACACCAGCATTTTCACTGAGATGATCAACCAGGGAAAGGAAGGCCCCAGATCGACTCGCATTGTAAATAGTTACACTATTGACTTTGGGGGGGAGGGTGTTGTTATGTATGTACACCTGTAATTACCATGTCTAAGCACCAAAGGGCTTAATCCCTGGAGTCCCATGGGATCCCACAATCCCTTGGGAGTACCTGCATATAAGGCTGGAGAGGCACTCTGAGATCTGTAATAAAGGACTACGGTCACACCTACTTTGAGCTTGTCTAGTCTGACTCTTTATCTAAGACATAACAGATAGTATACAGGTACAGCAAGTGATCAGGAAGGCCTATTACAAAGGGGATGGAGTATAAAAGCAGGGAAGTCTTTCTACAGCTATATAAGGTATTGGTGAGGCCACAAATGGGATACTTCGTGCAGTTTTGCTTTCCATATTTACGAAAGGATAAACTTGCTTTGGAGGCAGTTCAGAGAAGGTTCACTAGGTTGATTCCGTGGATGGGGGGTTTAACATCTGAGGAAAGGTTGAGTAGGTTGGGCCTCTACTCATTGGAATCCAGAAGAATGAGAGGTGATCTTATCGAAACGTATAATATTATGAGGGGGCTTGACAAGGTGGATGCAGAGATGATGTTTCCACTGATGGGGGAGACTAGAATTAGAGGGCATGATCTTAGAATAAGAGGCCGTCCATTTAAAACAGAGATGAGGAAAAATTTCTTCTCTCAGAGGGTTGTAAATCTGTGGAATTTGCTGCCTCAGCGAGCTGTGGAAGCTGGGACATTGAATAAATTTAAGACAGAAATAGACAGTTTCTTAAATGATAAGGGGATAAGGGGTTATGGGGACCGGGCGGGGAAGTGGAGCTGAGTCCATGATCAGATCAGCCATGATCTTATTGAATGGCGGAGCAGGCTTGAGGGGCCGTATGGCCTACTCCTGTTCCTATTTCTTATGTTCTTATATGGGCGTTATACGTCATTTCAGCGGTAAAATGGACGTTAAGTGGGTGTTAAGCATGCAACAAACATGGAAAATCTAGCCCCATGGACTTTACAATTTAGTTTTAGTCAGGAAATCAGAATCCAGCTTCTCCTAGGGAACCTAGACCAACGCCTGGAGCTGTATTTTCTTTGGACTCCCCTTGCTGCAGTACCTTAGGCATATCTATGCCTAGGCATTAATTTGGCCCTGTATTGGCTACTTGCTTGCTCCAAAGTGCGTGTTCACCTTTGAATAACAAATGATGGTTTACACACCAACCTCAACATTGCAGTACAACAAAGTTAGTGTGTAAACAGAGACTGACACCTATAATCTCAGAGTGGATCCTAGGAGAAGCTGGATTCTGATTTCCTGACTAAAGCTAAATTGTAAAGTCCATGGGGCTAAGCAGATCTTAGACAACAGTGTGAGCATGATTTTCTGCAGTGTGCGTTGAAAAGTCCACAACAAAGTGAAGGCATGGATGGAGCTTTGCTAGCATGACACGCAAAATGGGAAATTTAATGAAAAATCTTGAAACAATTGGATGTCCCTCCTAAGTATAATGAATGAAATATTTTTCATTGCTGCTAAGTTTTTCAAATTGTGGTGGGTGCATGTGCTCTGAGCATTGTGACATTATCATGCATATGTAACAACAGAATAATGACAACAAGCTTCAGACCAATTTAAAAGCCAAGAAGTAAGAAAAGCTTTTGCCTGAACCAGTGTAAATTAGATCTCCAAACCAGAAGTGAATTCAGGAACAAGTTGCTCTCAGTTTGCTTGATGCAATATAAATGTATCTTAGTTTTTACAAACACAAATACAATTGTTCATTTTTTTTGGTATGAGTAGATCATACATAAATGTGAGTCACTGAGGTTGTTAACATCAGTCACAACAGTTGAAGCTATCATTAAGGAAGAAATACTGGGACATCTAGATAGGAATAGTGCAATCAAGCAGACGCAACATGGATTCATGAAGGGGAAATCATGTTTAACTAATTTACTGGAATTCTTTGAGGATATAACGAGCATGGTGGATAGAGGTGTACCAATGGATGTGGTGTATTTAGATTTCCAAAAGGCATTCGATAAGGTGTCACACAAAAGGTTACTGCAGAAGATAAAGGTACGCGGAGTCAGCGATAATGTATTAGCATGGATAGAGAATTGGCTGGCGAACAGAAAGCAGAGAGTCGGGATAAATGGGTCTTTTTCAGGTTGGAAATCGGTGATTAGTGGTGTGCCACAGGGATCGGTGCTGGGACCACAATTGTTTACAATATACATAGATGACCTGGAGGAGGGGACAGAATGTAGTGTAACAAAATTTGCAGATGACACAAAGATTAGTGGGGAAGCGGATTGTGTAGAGGACACAGAGAGGCTGCAAAGAGATTTAGCTGGTTAAGCAAATGGGCTAAGGTTTGGCAGATGGAATACAATGTTGGAAAATGTGAGGTCATCCACCTTGGGAAAGAAAATAGTAAAAGGGAATATTATTTGAATAGGGAGAAATTACAACATGCTGCGGTGCAGAGGGACCTGGGGGTCCTTGTGCATGAATCCCAAAAAGTTAGTTTGCAGGTGCAGCAGGTAATCAGGAAGGCGAATGGAATGTTGGCCTTCATTGTGAGAGGGATGGAGTACAAAAGCAGGGAGATCCTTCTGCAACTGTATAGGGTATTGGTGAGGCCACACCTGGAGTACTGCGTGCAGTTTTGGTCGCCTTACTTAAGGAAGGATATACTGGCTTTGGAGGGGGTACAGAGATGATTCACTAGGCTGATTCCGGAGATGAGGGGGTTACCTTATGATGATAGCTTGAGTAGACTGGGTCTTTACTTGTTGGAGTTCAGAAGGATGAGGGGTGATCTTATAGAAACATTTAAAATAATGAAAGGGGCAGAGAGGTTGTTTCCACTGGTCAGGGAGACTAGAACTAGGGGGCACAGCCTCAAAATATGGGGGAGCCAATTTAAAACCGAGTTGAGAAGGAATTTCTTCTCCCAGAGGGTTGTGAATCTGTGGAATTCTCTGCCCAAGGAAGCAGTTGAGGCTAGCTCATTGAATGTATTCAAATCACAGATAGATAGATTTTTAACCAATAAGGGAATTAAGGGTTATGGGGAGCGGGCGGGTAAGTGGAGCTGAGTCCACGGCCAGATCAGCCATGATCTTGTTGAATGGCGGAGCAGGCTCGAGGGGCTAGATGGCCTACTCCTGTTCCTAATTCTTATGTTCTTATGTAACAGTTGTTGGTGGGGCCGGATTCAAAGAGACAAAATCTACAAAAATGGAATAAAACTGCTCCATTAACATCACAGTATAAAATACCAGATACTCTAAAAGAATTTTGAGGCTTTAATTTTATTTTGGATTCAAATGTTGCTGCTGCAGTTTGGCATTGTGTGGGCCCCTTGATCAGATTACCAATATGTCATTATCAATATAGGGAAAAAATGAAATATGGTACATAAATAAGGTAGAAAGATACTAGCTTGCTGTTTTAAAGTGAAACAATATATAATACATTATCTTTGCGATTAGCACTATCAGATCCATATTCATACACAATTTGAGAACTGTTGGGAATGACATTTAGAATATGCAAGAATCAAACCGATTGAGAACCTATTTAAACTACCTATTTCCACCTCTGTAACATCGCCCCTTGCCTCAACTCATCTACTGCTGAAACCCTTATCCATGTATTTGTTACTGCTAGACTTGACTATTCCAATGCACTCCTGGCTGGCCTCCCACATTCTACCCTATGCAAACTAGAGGCAATCGAAAACTTGGCTGCCCTTGTCCTAACTCGCACCAGGTCCCACTCACCCACCACCCCAGTGCTCACTGACCTAAATTGGCTTCTGGTTAAGCAATGCCTTGATTTCAAAATTTTCACCCTTATTTTCAGAACCCTCCATGATCTCACCCCTCCCTATCTCTGTAATCTCCTCCAGCCCCCTAACCCCTCAAGATGTCTGCGCTCCTCTAATTCTGCCCTCCTGAGCTTCCCTGATTATAATCGCTCAACTATTGGTGGCCGTGCCTTCTGTTGCCTAGGCCCCAAGCTCTGGAACTCCCTGCCTAAACCTCTCTGCCTCTCTTTCCTCCTTCAAGATGCTCCTTAAAACATACCTCTTTGACCAAGCTTTTGGTCACCTGTGCTAATTTCTACTTATGTGGCTCAGTGTCAAATTCTTATACATAATACTCCTGTAAAGTGCCTAGGGATGTTTCATTATGTTAAAGGTGCTATAGAAAGAGAAGTTTTTGTTGTTGTTGTTATGGAGCTTTAATAATTTTTCAACAATAAATTGTATCAGATTTAGACAAATGCCCTAGATGTGAGATTTTCAGCTGAAGCCATAAACCGGAGGCATAAGTTAGTGCCCAAAACATAAACATGATGAAAGGTGGCATGTTGCATTGATATAGTTGCCGCCAAAATAAGTCTTTAATTTATACAGCCTTTCACGACCCCAGGACGTCCCAAAGCATTTTATAACCAATGAAGTACTTTTGAAGTGTAGTCACTATTGGAATTTCACACTGAGTTCGAGAATGAAGTACTTAAATCCGAAACTAGAGTATTAAACTTAAATTACATAGTCATGAGGGGCGAGTTGGCTATGGTAGATTGGGAAATTAGATTAAAAGGTATGACAGTAGATATGATAACTAAGATAATAGAATCTGAAAACTGACTGAAAAGTACTTTCATTTTTCTTTGAATATTCTGTGGTTGGAAAATTACTACATATTTAAGAGCAAGTCCATTTTACAGCCATTTTATTCTTAGTTAATTGTCGAAGTTAGCTTATTTTTAAAAAGCATTGATAATGTTTGTCTTCTTTATCCTATCTTTTCATTTATCTCTCTTACCCTTTCTACCTTTGTCGCCTCAGAGCTCACCAGGCTACGGGATTTGTCCAGTGTTTCTCTTCCAGTCATGGAGGTGGGACCATCCCAGACTGCACTTCGACGGTGCAAGCCCTCTATTAAACCTGCAGGAACTGCTTTGAGCAGCACTCCCGTGTGTAGATGGCGCTGTGAGAGGGTGAAATGTCCATCCAATGTTACCCAGAAGCTCCTTCCTCTCATTGCAAATGACAAACAGTGGGTGGAGGCAAAGCAGGCGCCTTGCTCAACAAGAGAAGCAGTGTAAAGGTGAGTGAATGTGTCTGGCCTTCACTCTGCAGGAGCGGGTTGTCATAACGTGTGCGTTGCAGGTATTTGTTACTGTTTGTATTTTTGCAGCGCCGTGATGCCCTTGCTGAGGGGTAGCCTGCGGGCAGCGTGGAGAGCGCTCTGCCCCGTTCGCTGCGCCATTCTGGCCGCTTTGGATGACCCCCAGGGCGGTGCCCTGCTCTTGAAGTCCACGTCCACTGATGTCTACGAGAACCTGGCGGCGGAGGACTGGCTGCACGAGTACGTGCAGTCCCGGGGCCGGGAGGTGCTGCTGCTCTGGAGGAATTGCCCAGCCGTGGTCATCGGTCGCCACCAGAACCCCTGGCAGGAATGCAACCTGAAACTCATGCGGGACAAAGGCGTCCAACTGAGCCGGAGGAGGAGCGGAGGAGGCACCGTCTACCACGACCTGGGCAACATCAACCTGACCTTCTTCACCTCCAAGAAGAGGTACGACCGGCGCGGGAACTTGGAGCTGGTCATCTCTGCCCTGAGGGGAATCCGACCTCACCTGGACATCTTGGCCACAGACAGGTACGACCTGGTGCTCAACGGTGCCTTCAAGATCTCAGGCACTGCCTCCAAGATTGGAAGGACCTCAGCTTATCACCATTGCACCTTGCTTTGCAACTCAGACAGGTCTCTGTTATCCTCTGTACTCCGCACTCCCCACCAAGGTCTAAAAAGCAACGCTACCCCTAGTGTCCCCGCCACTGTGAAGAACCTCTGGGAAGAGGATCCCACTCTCACTTGTGATGTCTTGATGGATGCAATTGCAGCAGAGTATGCGAGGCGCCACGGCCTCCAAAACCAAATCGTGCTCATTGATCCCAAAGACAATTTGGCGCTACCAGGAGTTAACAAGTTTACCCAGGAGCTTAAAAGCTGGGATTGGATCTATGGAAGAACACCCAAGTTCAGTGTCAGTCACTCTTTCTCTATGGACCATAATGTATCCGGGGCAGAGGTGAAATTGAACATGAGCATCAACCATGGCAGAATTGAAAATTGTAACATCGAAGTGCTGTCTAATTGGTTGCCATCTGCAATGTGTGACCAGCTCTCTACAGACCTCATTGGCAACAAATTTTGCCCCACTGAAGCAATGGTTTTGGCAAGTGCCCATTTAAGGGTTTGCCCCCAGGACAATGAGCTGCATAACAAATGGAATGTACTTTGTGAACAGGTTATGGCAATTATGTAATTTTTAAGTTTTGAGTAATTTTTAACCAACTCTCTACATGCACCCTGGCAAACTTGAATTTAACACAACTGAACCTACCAGCTGATAGTTCAAATCAAGATGAAAAGCATCTCATTGTGCAACTTTTATTCAAAGATGAGTTTTACAATCCACTGTACCAAGTCACTAAAAACTGCAAAAAGAGGTTCAGGCAGTTTGAAGTAGTTATTTTCTTTAGGGAATAGGGAAGCAAAAAGAGTCTGTATGAGTGACAAACTTGAATCCAAATAATGCAATTGGTGCCTATTAGGAATATTTGAATTAACAATATATACACTTATGTGTAAAATACTAACAATACAGTGTGCAAAATGTAACTTTTTGTTGTTGAAATCTATATAATATCTGGGAAATGAGATGGGGTGGGGGTCAGTATGTATAGGGGCAGTGAGCCTAACTTTAAATTATAAACAGAAAATGTTGAAATTCCACTGACTCACTTGCTATGTATTTCCAGCATTGTCTGTTTTTCTATTAAAACATCTGATTTTATTTTTGTTGTAACTTTTTTCTTAATCTTTTTTGATTGTTTAGTGCCAAGGTAATGAGCAAGTACTGAGAAATTAAATCTGAAATCAGCTGTGCAATTACAACAACAAGAATTTCTTGCATGTACATGAAGCATTTTACAGGACAGAGGAAAGACAGTGGGTGCTGACCAGAAGGCTGGAAAGGGAAAATGAGTAGCTAAGGGAGGAAAAAGAATTGTTTGGAGGGGGAAAAAGGTTTTGAGAAAACCTTTTTAAGCAGGGAGGGAGATGTAAGGAGACTGTTCTAGTGCATTTCATACTAAGAAATTACACTCTTTTCATTTTTCAATGTGTTGTTTTTTAAAGAAATTATTTTTTTTTATGCAGTAAAAATAACTGCTATAATTCTATTTTATCATCATCATCATCTTCATAGGCGGTCCCTTGAACGAGGGTGACTTGCTTCCACGTGAGTTCACAGATGTTTCAATGAAGGACACGATGTTCCAGTCCTGAACTCCAGTTGAGGGGGTGGAAGATGCCTGTGCGTGGATTTTTTTAACGTGGTGACCGTTGCACATCAGCCACTACACGCGCTTGACAGAGCTAGGCCTTTATCCAGTGGCAAAGGTTAACCAGGATGATTGGAGACCTGCTCTGCTGTCTGTTTTCGAGTACCAGTGACTACAATACGAACAAAATGCTATTGTAGGGTGCTGCTGTCAATTTGTAACCAAACTACTGTCCTCACCAGATTTTTTTTGTAAATGACTAAATTTGTATCTTAATGTCAAAAAAAACTTGCATTTATATAGCGCCTTATCATGGCTCTCAAAGTGCTTTACTGACACATTTGTTTTGAAATTCATTTATTATGTATACAATGTGCCAGCCATGTTGTACACAACAAGATCCCACAAACAGTAATTAGATGAATGATCAGCTAATCTGTGCTCCTGTTGGGTGAGGAAGGAATGTTGGCCAGGATATTAGAACTTTCTGTTTTTGTTCAAATGATGCCATTGAATCTTTTAATATGCACCAGAACAGGCATAGATATATGGTCTCGTCTAGAAGAGCAGCACCTCTGTGATTACATCACCCAGTACTGCCATGGAGCACGAGCCTAGATTGTGTGCTCAAGCTCGGCCCCTTTCTTTCTACTCTATGTAAACAACTTGAGTTCAAATTTCTCGATACTGATACTGACCGGTGAAACCTGAAGCGGGTACATACACGGCATTGCACTTTAGAAGAAAGAATGGGGCGACACACTTACTCGGTGGTAAAGAACATAAGAAATAGGAACAGGAGTAGGCCATACAGCCCCTCGAGCCTGCTCTGCCATTCAATAAGATCATGGCTGATCTGATCATGGATTCAGCTCCACTTCCCCACCTGCTCCCCATAACCCTTATCCCCTTAGACAGTTCCTTAAACTATATTTCTGTCTTAAATTTATTCAATGTCCCAGCTTCCACAGCTCTCTGAGGCAGCGAATTCCACAGATTTGCAACCCTCTGAGAGAAGAAATTTCTCCTCATCTCTGTTTTAAAAGGGAGTCCCCTTATTCTAAGATTGTGCCCTCTAGTTCTAGTCTCTCCCATCAGAGGAAACATTCTCTCTGCATCCACATGTGGAAAATAACCAAGACAAAACAGCTATCACTCCAATCATGTAGCCACCACTGTGAAATATATTGATGTTGCTGATGTTGACCTAGCAGGGGAGAGGCAAACGAGGTAAGAGAGGGTAGTAGATTAACAATAAACTAAATGGAATGCTGATCCCAATTGTCAAGTCGTAGACAATTAAACTGCTTAGTGCTTTGATCAGACTCCAGCTTGATGGCTAAGTTCAGTTCTGATCAGTAAGTCACCAGAAACACCCAAGACCTGGAAAGAGTGCAACGAGAGGCCCTGTAGGTGACGCTCTGAGTTTGAGAACTGAGTTTTGAGGAAAGACTAGAAAAATTCAACCTCTTCAGCTTTCAAAGGAGGCAAATGAAAAGGGTCCAATAGAGAGAGATAGAGTATTAAGTGCAATAGAAAAGGTTAATCTGGGACATTTTAATTTAAATCACAATTGTAGGTCAAGGGGTTATGGATATAATTCACTAAAGATCTAATACCGGTCTAATTTCAGGAAGCACTTTTTAATGCAAAGAATGGCCTTCCAGCTAGGGTAGTAGAGGCAAAAAATTGAATAATTCAAGATGCAATTAGAATACAGTGACGGTGGGACTGTAAGCTTCTGTGGAAGGTTGGGCTGAATAGTGTTCTTCAGCTGTACTGACCTTTGTGACAAGGATGTGTTTTCACTACACAGGAGTTTACATGTGAAAATAACCAAGATAAAACAGCTATCACTCATCATGTGGCCACCACTATGAAATATTTTAAGTGCATGCTAGAGATTGCTAGGTGTTCCATATATTATTTCCTTTAAGAAAACATAATTTTTGTGATTTGTAGTATAAACTACTGCCTGTATCGTAACTTGCACCAAGTCCAATTCACCCATCATCATCGCAGTCAGTCCCTCGAAATCGAGGAAGACTTGCTTCCACTCTAAAAGTGAGTTCTCAGGTGGCTGTACAGTCCAATGTGAGAATTACAGTCTCTGTCACAGGTGGGGCAGACAGTGGTTGAAGGAAAGGGTGGCTGGGGAGTCTGGTTTGCCACACGCTCCTTCCGCTGTCTGCGCTTGATTTCTGCATGCTCTCGGTGACGAGACTCCAGGTGCTCAGCGCCCTCCCGGATGCTCTTCCTCCACTTTGGGCGGTCTTGGGCCAGGGATTCCCAGGTGCTGGTGGGGATGTTGCACTTTATCAAGGAGGCTTTGAGGGCGTCCTTGAAATGTTTCCTCTGCCCAGCTGGGGCTCGCTTGCTGTGTCGAAGTTCCGAGTAGAACGCTTGCTTAGGGAGTCTCTTGTCGGGCATGCGGATGATGTAGCCTGCCCAACAGAGTTGGTTGAGCGTGGTCAGTGCTTCGATGCTGGGGATGTTGGCCTGAGCGAGAACACTGACGTTGGTGCGTCTATCCAGGATTTGCAGGATCTTGCGGAGGCAGCACTTTGAGATGTCTGCTGTATATTGTCCACGTGAGACCCATCAACTCTGTGCTCGGTGACCTACATTGATCCACCAACACCTCGATTTCTTTAAAAGAATTCTCATCCTCATGTTCAAATCCCTCCATGGCCTCGGCCCTCCCCATTTCTGTAACCTACTGTAGCCCTAAAATCCTCCCAAGAACTCTACATTCCTCCAACTCTGACCTCTTGTGCATCCACCACTTCCTTTGCCCCAGCATTGGTGGCCGTGCATTCAGTTGTCTAGGCTCTAAAATTTCCTCCCTAAACCCCTCTCGCTAGTTCTCCTCTTACGATGCTCCTTTAAAACCTTACCCTTGACCAAGCTTTTAGTCACTTCTTCTTCCTCCTTTGGCTCGCTGTCAGTTTTTGTTTAATAATGTTCCAGTGAAGCACCTTGGGACGTTTTAGTACATTAAAGGTGTTATATAAATGCAAGCTGTTATATTTGCATCCTGTTTTACCAGTAGATGGCAGAAAATTACAACATATTCCCTTGCCTTTTATAAGGCAACTTTCAGTGCTTGCAAATAGGACATTGTTCTGAGGTCTCCTGTTCGCAATGTTAACATCTTTAAGGCAATCATTCTGGCTAGTGAAGGAAGGCATAATTAATAAAGTTGTCTCATCATCCCAGCCAAGTTATACTGGCTGCGTGCAATTGAGCAATGCAGATTCCCTAATGTTGCACTTATATCACAGATACTGATCTGATACCAGTACAGGGTAGCTGTTTTCTGGATTCCACCTCATTGAAAGTGTGAGGCTGGAACTGCTATTCTTCCCAGGAGAGATTTTTGCACATATGTGGTTACATGAGTAGTCTCTGAGCTCCACTCCCAGGAGTTAAAATTTCAAGTTTAGAAAGCATAGGTGGTGTCCACACTCATTATTCAAATTAACTCCAGTTATGTTTAAAAAGCATTCCATGCAGTGTCAAACCCAAGCAGGGCGAGACAACCTTCTCCAGGGAGTCTCAAGCCTCCTTAAGGAGTTAGATTAGGCCCTGTGGCTGGATTTACACTGGAACCGTTTTGGTGCTTGTGAAGTGGAAATCAGTGTGCAGCGATGCTAAAGTTGAAATGTAAATGCTCCCTAAAATCTGACATGCATTGAATTCTGGAGCTAGCACATTGGCTTATCACAAGATCACCACCGTGTGTTGTGTCTCTGTGGAGCTGAACTGGATTTGGATTGAGCAACTCTGGAATAATTTTCACTGCATAACTCTTTGCATGACCAGGAGATTAGCAAGTGCTTGCTGTGTGTGATTTGTATTCTAGCTACTAAACCACCTAAATGTGTCACATGTGACATGACATAATTCCTGTACAACAGATTTGTTTCCGAATGAGACTAGCTGAAATGCATTCTGGGAGTAAACACAGCTACCTTTCCCAGAATGCTATGTGCTAAATGACCTTTTAGGTCGCAGGTAAGGAACACCTGCACAAAACATTATCTGTATCTAGTTTCTACGCATTTTCCACCAAAATTGAAATTGAATTTAATTAACTGGATGATTTTTTGATAAGACATCAACATTGGAATAACAATTAATAAGAGAAAATAAGGATTGAACAGTGTGTAGAACTCAAATGTCTTGAAATGCTTTCGTGGCCTGGGGCGTGACTGTGTTTGCTTTTGTTAATGCCTTAAAGGTAAGGCCGTATGTTAAATACAGAATATTCTGACATTTTAGTGGATCAATTAAAGTTTATAGTTGAAGAATTTTTCAAGTACATGGTTTTGAAGATGCAGTTATACCTTTTTTAGGCCTTTTATAAGCTTTTACTGAAAGCCTTTAAAGCACATTGCCCATGGTTTCAAATGTTGAACTTAATGTGTCGTGGGTTTTATTTAGGAATAACTGAAGTTTTGAAAACTAAAAATGTAAACCTTTAAACAACAAAGAGTTTGTTTATAGAACTTTATATTTTTAATTCTATATATGCTAAAATGATTGTTTATACAGTCTTGCCTCGACCCGTGCTCTAATTGACTCTCCCTGCTCTGTGGTTTTCTTCCGTTTTGTAAATCATGTAGGCTACATTCTACTGTGGCAGTAAATGAGATGGTAGAGAATGTCTGTCAGTATTCTAGCACATAGTTTGAAAATCATTAATAATGTATTTTTGTATCAATTTCTCAAAGGAAAAAAACACCAAAAGGCTATGCATGGTTGTACAACTAGATATTAGAGGGATCCAGAATGCCATGATACAACTATGAGAGATTAAACGTGCTGGAGTTGCTGATTGACCTACCATTTCAGCATTGATGCAGTACAATCAAAGACAGTTGTAATGTATATGCAGGAATTGACAAATTTTTGAAATGCCAACAGAGCACTCATTTTAAAATTGGTCTTGAGGTTTTGGAAACAGTCGTATTAATATTACATTTAAATATTATTAGCATCAGTTTATTTTGATATCCAAAGTAAATTGCCACCTATAATTGTAAAACAGTCATGTTTATTTTGTTTCTCCATTTTTACATTTATTCTCAGGGTGTGGGCGTCACTGGCTAGGCCACCATTTATTGCCCAACCGTAATTGCCCCTGAAAAGGTGGTGGTGAGCCATCTTGAATACAACTGAGTGGCTTGCGAGGCCATTTCAGAGGGCAGTTAAAAGTCAGCCACATTGCTATGGGTCTGGAGTCACATATAGGCCAGACCCGGGTAAGGACGGCAGATTTCCTTCCCTAAAGGACAATTAGTGAACCAGATGGGTTTTTACAACAATCCGGTAGTTTCATGGTCACCATTACTGATGCAGCTTTTTATTCCAGGTTGATTTAATTAACTGAATTTAAATCCCCCAGCTGCCGTGGTGGGATTTGAACTCATGACTCTGGATCATTCCAGTAACATAACCACTGTGCTACCATACCCCTAAAGTGATGCAACAACACTTCACATTTCCAAGTGCTTTGTGTGGTGTTTGTCACTTTAAAGTTAACGAGCTGTGCCTGACAGTGTCCTTTTTATGTTAGCTGTGGAATATCCTACTTTCGATTTTTGGAGAGAAACACAGCTGTCCAGGGAAAATGGTTACTCCATGGAATCAAGTGTTTTAATTTTAAGATCTCCCACTGGTTCACGGAGTTTATCAATTTGAAGGAGTTGAGACATACAGACTCGGATGGCTCCAGGGATTGCTCTGTTTTGTGCTAAGTCAGTTGTTCTCAGCTAGAAGAGTGGTCGGGGTACTACAACTGGACTCCGTGCTCCTGGGTTCGGCTTAGGAAAATTGTCCGGGTTCCTCCTGCTCCTAATCACTAACTGGGAAATAATGCTACAAGTGCAGGTATGATGGCTGTTGAGTGAAGACGAGATTGGGCTCGGTAATCTCAATCCAGTTCCGAGTGGGATGGGCCCACAGCACAAAATTGTTACCTAATTTGGCATTAAATTGGCAAATTCACTTAAATGCCACAAGAGGAAAAGCATCAGAAATAGAAAACAAAAAGTCATGCTAATTTGGTGGTGGGTGTGCATCTGAGGTTGAGGCTGACCACTTTGTAGAGCATTATTGAGAAAGTTTTAATCTGCATCTAATCATGCAAGGTTAATAATGGGGAGTGCTTGGTGCTGATACTAGGTTGTTGATATTGCTAATGTGAACGTCGCTTTTTTAAAAAAAAAAAAATTTTTTTTTAAAGAATTATCAGATGTTGTCTATATATGATTCAAGACTATTGGTGTTGGTGCCAGGACAGAACAGTCTAGGACCTAGCAATAAAGGCAGGCCATTTTTTTTAAAGCATTTTTCAGGGGATCGCATATTTTAATTTTTATTTTGTTTACAGAGATTAAGTTAAAGACTTCACCATGCCTGGACCAATAACGCTGAATGTAGGGGGAAGGTTATACACTACTTCCCTGATGACTTTAATACGCTATCCAGAATCGATGCTTGGCTCAATGTTTTGTGGAGGAATGTCCACCAGTAAGGATCTGCAAGGAAACTACTTTATAGACAGAGATGGAAAAATGTTTCGATACATCCTGAACTTCCTTCGTACATCACACCTGGACCTTCCGGTTGATTTCCAAGAGCTGGATATTCTGAAGAGAGAGGCAGATTTTTTCCAGATCCAACCCCTGCTGGAGGCTTTGCAGCAGATCGAGTGCCCAGTCACTAAAAGAAAAAAGAATACAACGCTTAACATCATTTACAACTCGCAGTCACATAATGTCTGCTCCTTTAATGTAAACATTGTTGATGTTCAAGTATTTTCAACATCACCGGCCTTGCTGAAGCTCCTGGATTCCAAATTCTATTATACTTTCAAAGGAAACAATTTACCTGCTGGCACCAATTTGGAAGATCTGAAATGTATTTCACTAGAATGGGTTGAATATGCGACATCTTCAATGGAATTGGAATATGTAACGCAGAATTGGAAAATCCTCCGTGTTTCACCATCTCATAAGCAAATCAGAAGTCTGCAAATGTTTGTTGAGCAAGTCATAAAAATAGCAGTCAATGGTGGATTCCTTCTTCATTCCTTTCCTCCTTGTTCATCTGGCCCACAGATCCTGCATTTCACTCAGTAATAAGACTGCAAACCAACTGTCACAGACTCCCAATCTTTGGGTTTAAAAAAATGGGAATGGCTTCCCCCTTCTGCTTTTCTTATATAGAATTGAAACTATCACCAGCTGTGTACTTCATAATAAAATTCCTGGTATATAATATGTAGTATCATGAATGATCATTCTTTTACTTGTACAGTTGAATTAAGAGGCATAGAAACAAAAAAGGGCTAGACTTTCCACTTCACATCGCCCATTTTGAGCAAAAAGTGGAAACTCGGCCCAAAACATCGCCGGAAAAATAGGCCCCCAAGTTTCCACTTTGATCGCCCACACAAGGCCCATCCCAAGTCCGTTGACTCCATCAGTACTTGTTGACCTTTGAAAGACAAATGGAAGTTATAAACAATGTTTAACAATGCAAATCAATTAATCTCAATTAAGAACTCAAAACATTACCATTAGCCCATATTCACAAGCGGTCACCAGGCCTAACATGACCTCATTTGAAGATCAATAGTACATTTCAATAGTATAACTCAATTATATATGAAACTAATGTATCATTGCATAGGATTACCCACGTAACAAATATTTACTATTGATTCACACAATGCACAGTTCTCATTACTCACATGACTCTAGGGTGGGTTCAGCCACACCACGGGTTGTGACCGAACGGCTTTCTGGCCCCACCAAGGCCACTGCAAGCTCCTCATAGGCATTGAGCGACTGCAGCATGGCACAGCCCCCGCCCGTCCTGCATTGCCCCTGCTGGTTGATGGAAATCTTCTTCGGTAGTAGATAAGGTAACATTGCACGGCATAAGCAGATGGATTTGGCAGTAAACATTTAGGACTGACCGATTTATAAGTTCAATTTCAAGTTTACAATACATTGTATAGGAAGATATTTCATACTGTAACATTCAAATTTATGTTGCGGTACATGAATGTAATCATAATTTAATCCTAATTTAGTTATTTAGTCATGCTTAAAGATTACGATATAACATTGCAGATTCTAATTCGATTTTCCATACAACATTAAATAATAAATATGGATGATTTCAAATTTAAATTTTAACTCACTCTTGCAGCCGCCAGTAGGCTGTTCCATCTTTTCCGGCACTGGTCTGGTGTCCGAGCTTCATTTGATGCCGATGTGACCACGTCGGCAATCTCTGCCCAAATCCACCGATATGCATGGGGTGGAGGTTTGCCGTGCCCACCCTGTGTCAGATCCTCCCACCTCGCGCTTACACTATTCATTAGGGCCCCATTTGCCTCTTCGTTGAAGGGTTTGGCCCTTCTCTTTCCTGCAGCTCCCTCCATTCTTTAAATTTATCTGTTTTTTCAGTAGCTTAAGATAACATGCTGCCTTTCTCCTCTCTCTCTCTCTCTCTCTCTCTTCCAGACCCACGCAGAACTTCTGAACATGTGTGAAGACCCTTGACCTCTCAAAACGCGGGAAGGAGCATCAACCTGAAAAGAAAAATCAACCTGCACATGCGCAGTAATGAGTTGCTGGGGAAGATTTTTTTTTCAATTCATTTCCGTTTCCTCTGGGCGATCGTGAGAACGCCGAGAAATCACATCGCCCATTTGACATCGCTGGGCTAAGGATGAGTGGAAAATCGCAAAATAAAGGGCCTTGAGCCGGCGATCAGCACAGGCGATACGTCCTGCATCGCTGGAATAAGGCCCATTTTATTCGGCCTGAGCCACCAAGTGGAAAGTCTAGCCCATAGAAACATAGAAAATAGATGCAGGAGTAGGCCATTCGGCCCTTCGAGCCTGCACCGCCATTCAATAAGATCATGGCTGATCATTCCCTCAGTACCCCTTTCCTGCTTTCTCTCCATACCCCTTGATCCCTTTAGCCGTAAGGGCCATATCTAACTCCCTCTTGAATATATCCAATGAACTGGCATCAACAACTCTCTGCGGTAGGGAATTCCACAGGTTAACAACTCTGAGTGAAGAAGTTTCTCCTCATCTCAGTCCTAAATGGCCTACCCCTTATCCTAAGACTTTGTCCCCTGGTTCTGGACTTCCCCAACATCGGGAATAATCTACCCGCATCTAACCTGTCCAGTCCCGTCAGAATCTTGTATGTTTCTATGAGATCTCCTCTCATCCTTCTAAACTCCAATGTATCAAGGCCCAGTTGATCCATTCTCTCCTCATATGTCAGTCCAGCCATCCCGGGAATCAATCTGGTGAACCTTCGCTGCACTCCCTCAATAGCAAGGACGCGCTTGCTCAGATTTGGAGACCAAAACTGAACACGATATTCCAGGTGAGGCCTCACCAAGGCATTGTACAACTGCAGTAAGACCTCCCTGCTCCTAAACTCAAATCCCCTAGCTATGAAGCCCAACATACCATTTGCCTTCTTTACCGCCTGCTGTACCTGTATGCCAACTTTCAATGACTGATGAACCATGACACCCAGGTCTCATTGAACCTCTCCTTTTCCTAATCTGCCACCATTCAGATAATAATCTGTCTTTGCATTTTTGCCCCCAAAGTGGATAACCTCACATTTATCCATGTTATACTGCATCTGCCATGCATTTGCCCACTCACCTAACCTGTCTAAGTCACCCTGCAGCCTCTTGGCATCCCCTCACAGCTCACACCGCCACCCAGTTTAGTGTCATCTGCAAACTTGGAGATATTACACTCAATTCCTTCATCCAAATCATTGATGTATATTGTAAAGAGCTGGGGTTCCAGCACTGAGCCCTGCTGCACCCCACTAGTCACTGCCTGCCATTCTGAAAAGGACCCATTTATCCCGACTTTTTGCTTCCTGTCTGCCAATCAGTTCTCTATCCACTTCAGTATATTAGCCCCAATACCATGTGCTTTGATTTTGCACACCAATCTCTTGTGTGGGACCTTGTCAAAAGCCTTTTGAAAGTCCAAATACACCACATCCACTGGTTCTCCCTTGTCCACTCTATTAGTTATATCCTCAAAAAATTCCAGAAGATTTGTCAAGCATGATTTCCCCTTCATAAATCCATGCTGACTTGGACCGATCCTGTCACTGCTTTCCAAATGCGCTGCTATTTCATCCGTAATAATTGATTCCAACATTTTCCCCACCACTGATGTCAGGCTAACTGGTCTATAATTACCCGCTTTCTCTCCCTTTTTAAAAAGTAGATGTTATATTAGCTACCCTCCAGTTCATAGGAACTGATCCCGAGTCGTTAGACTGTTGGAAAATGATTACCAATGCATCCACTATTTCTAGGGCCACTTCCTGAAGTACTCTGGGATGCAGACCATCAGGCTCCAGGGATTTATTGGCCTTCAACCCCATCAATTTCCCTAACACAATTTCCCGCCTAATAAGGATATCCTTCAGTTCCTCCTTCTCACTAGACCCTCGGTCCCCTAGTACTTCCAGAAGGTATTTGTGACTTACTTCTTGAAGACAGAACCAAAGTATTTGTTCAATTGGCCTGCCATTTCTTTGTTCCCCACTATAAATTCACCTGAATCCGACTGCAAGGGACCTACATTTGTATTCACTAATCTTTTTCTCTTCTATCTATAGAAGCTTTTGCAGTCAGTTTTTATGTTCCCGGCAAGCTTCTTCTCGTACTCTCTTTTCCCCCTCTTAATTAAACCCTTTGTTCTCCTCTACTGAATTCTAAATTTCTCCCAGTCCTCAGGTCTGCTGCTTTTTCTGGACAATTTATATGCCTCTTGGATTTAACACTATCCTTAATTTCCCTTGTTAGCCACGGTTGAGCCACCTTCCCAGTTTTATTTTTACTCCAGACAGGGATGTACAATTGAAATAATGGAGGCTTGTAATAAAGGAATGGCAATAATCATGGGCGATTTTAACCTTTTTAACCTTTAACTTTGATTGGACAAAGCAAATAGGCCAGGGTAGCCTTGAGGAAGAGTTCATAGAGTGTATCCGGGACAGTTTCCTTGAACAGTATGTTGCAGAACCAACCAGGGAGCAGGCTATCTTAGATCTGGTACTCTGTAATGAGACAGGATTAATAAAGGATCTCTTGGCAAAGGATCCTCTAGGAATGAGTGACCATAACATGGTTGAATTTCAAATTCAGTTGGAGGGTGAGAAAGTTGGATCTCAAACCAGTGTCCTAAGCTTAAATAAAGGAGATTACAAAGGTATGAGGGCAGAGTTGGCTAAAGTGGACTGGGAAAATAGATTAAAGTATGGGACGGTTGATGACCAGTGGTAGACATTTAAGGAGATATTTCATAACTCGCAACAAAAATATATCCGAATGAGAAGGAAAGGCTGTAAGAGAAGGGATAACCATCCATGGCTAACTAAGGAAATAAGGGATGGTATCAAATTGAAAACAAGGGCATACAATGTGGCCAAGACTAGTGGGAAGCCAGAGGATTGGGAAACTTTTAAAAGCCAGCAAAGAACAACTAAAACAATAATAGAGGGACGATAGATTTTGAAAGTAAACTAGCACGAAATAAAAACAGATAGTAAGAGTTTCTTTAGGTACATAAAAAGGAAAAAAGTGGCTAAAATAAATGTTTGTCCCCTAGAGGATGAGACTGGGGAATTAATAATGGAGAACAGGGAAATGGCAGAGATGTTGAACAAATATTTTGTATCGGTCTTCATGGTAGATGTAGTGTCTCTGCACTGTACTATCAAGTCACACAAGGCATATACTGTAGACAAGGTCACTATATGACCTGCACCTTTATTCCCAGGACCAAGGATTGCTGAGCCTGCGTGGAACCTCCCTTTAAGTACCTGGCTGACCAGGTAAGGAGTGTCTCCCACAAGTTCACCCTCTGTGGTCAAGGGAGTATTTCACAATTGTATAGTGTACAGTGTTGTTACATATTCGTTACAGTTATGTGAAGGTTACAAACATGACATCACCTCCCCCCAAATGTCTTTGGGTCAAAGATTGAGTCTTTCAGGCAGTCGACGCTCTCTCGTGGAACGCCGCAGTTGTGGCTCTGGTGGTTGGGCCTTGGCATGCGTCTCTGTCGCCTGAGTTGGTTCCGGCCTGTCCGGGCTGGCCGCAGGGACTGTGCATGCTGTTGAATGTCCTTGTTGCTCGTTCACTGGCAGTAGTGTGGTTGACATCCCATGGTCTTCTTCAGGTTCCTCAATGTCCATGCTGAACCTTTTCTTTACCTGGTCCAGATGTTTGCGACATATCTGCCCATTGTTTAGTCTGACGACTATGACCCTATTCCCCTCTTTGCCTATTACACTGCCCTCAAGCCACTTGGGTCCCAATGCGTGATTGAGAACGAATACAGGGTCATTGATTTCTATGCATCTGCCCACTGAGTTGCGATCATGGCACTCGATTTAGGACTGGCGCTTGCCCTCAACAATGTCCGACAGAGCAGGATGAATGAGGGACAGCCGCGTTTTAAGTGTGCGTTTCATGAGTAGTTCCGCGGACGGGACTCCCGTGAGCGAATGCGGGTGGGACCTATAGGCCAGCAGGAGGCGTGATAGGCGGTACTGAAGAGAGGGTCCTTGAATCCGGAGCATGCCCTGTTTTACGATTTGAACCGCACGTTCTGCCTGGCCATTGGAAGCCGGTATGAACGGCGCAGTCCGGACTGTTTGATACCATTACCCGACATAAACTCCTGGAATTCATAGCTAGTAATGCATGGGCCATTGTCGCTAACTAGGATGTCTGGCAAGCCATGGGTCGCAAATAACATTTACAGACTCTCCACAGTGGTGGATGTCATGCACGAATTCAATATGATGCACTCGATTCATTTCGAGTATGCATCGACAACAATTAGGAACATTTTTCCCATAAACAGGCCCATGTAGTCTACGTGAATGCGTGCCCATGGCTTGGTGGGCCAGGGCCACGGGCTGAGGGGGGCCACCCTAGGGGAATTTCCCAGCTGAGCACACATCGTGCTCACAGTGTTCCAGGTCTGAGTCAATTCCCGGCCACCATACATGTGACCGGGCAATGGCCTTCATTAACACGATGCCTGGGTGCTCGCTGTGGAGTTCCCTGATGAAAGCTTCCCTTCCTTTCTGGGGCATGACTACCCGGCTGCCCCATAGTAGGCAGTCGGCTTGGATGGAGAGATCGTCCATCCATCTGTGAAACGGTCTGACCTCCTCGGGGCACGTTCCGTGTGCGGGCGCCCAATCCTCAGTTAGGACACATTTCTTTATCAGTGATAGGAGGGGTTCTCTGTTGGTCCAGATTTTGATCTGGCGGGCTGTGATAGGGGAGCCTGCGGTATCAAAAGCCTCAATGGCCATGACCATCTCTGCGCTTTGCTCCGACGTCCCCTCAGTGGTCGTCAGTGGGAGCCTGCTGAGCGCATCAGCACAATTTTTGGTGCCTGGCCGGTGCCATATGGTATAATCATACGCAGCCAGTGTGAGAGCCCATCGCTGTATGCGAGCTGACGCATTGGCATTGACAGCCTTGCTGTCAGACAACAGGGATGTTAACGGCTTGTGGTCTGTTTCTAACTCGAACCTTCTGCCAAAAAGGTATTAGTGCATCTTTTCTCCCCATAGACACATGCAAGTGCTTCCTTTTCAAACATCCCATATCCCCGTTCTGCCTGGGAGAGCAACCTGGAGGCATAAGCCACAGGTTGAAGTTGGCCCTCATCATTACTCTGCTGCAACACACACCCAACCCCATAGGATGATGCATCACGCGTTAAAACCAGTTTCTTACTGGGGTCGTACAAGGTCAACAGCTTATTAGAACAAAGCAGGTTCCGCTCCCGATTGAAAGCCCGTTCTTGACAGTCCCCCAAAAACATTTGCAACCCTTACGCAAGAGCACGTGTAGTGGCTCCAACAATGTACTTAAGTTCGGCAGAAAGTTCCCGAAGTAGTTTAAGAGTCCCAGGAATGACCGCAACTCCGATGTGTTGCCGGGCCGGGACGCACGACGGATTGCCTCCGTTTTAGATTCGGTAGGCCAGATCCCGTTTGCGGCAACCCTCCTGCCCAAAAACACACACTTGGGCTTCTTTATTCGCAAGCCTACTCGGCCCAGTCGGCGTAGCACCTCCTCCAGGTTGTGGAGGTGTTCCTCGGTATCTTGACCTGTGATTAAGATGTCATCTTGCAATATGATTGTGCCAGGAATGGATTTAAGCAAGCTTTCCATGTTCCTCTGGAAGATAGCGGCCGCTGAACGAATGCCAAACAGACACCTATTGTACACAAATAGCCCTTTGTGCGTAGTGATGGTGGTTAGTAGCTTGGATTCTTCGGCCAGTTCCTGGGTCATATAGGCTGAAGTGAGGTCCAACTTGGTGAACAGCTTGCCACCTGCCAGCGTGGCAAAAAGGTCCCCCGCTCTCAGAAGCGGGTATTGGTCTTGTAGTGACACTCGGTTAATGGTGGCCTTGTAGTCGCCACAAATCCTGACCGAGCCATCCGCTTTAAGGGCTTGCCCAGTCACTGAATTCAACAGGTGATATTATGCCCTCTCTTAGCAGCCTGTTCAACTCACTCTCAATTTTCTCACGCATCACATACGGCATGGTTCTGGCTTTGTGGTGCACTGGTCTGGCGTCCGGGGTGATGCGTATCACTACTTTGGTACCCTTGAAAGTCCCGACCCCAGGTTGAAATAGTGATTCGAATTTCTGTAGGACCTGTGAGCATGAACTTCGCTCCACAGATGAAATGGCATGCACATCCCCTCATTTCCAGTTCATGTCGGCTAGCCAGCTCCTCCCCAAAAGCGTGGGACCATTCCCCGGGACAATCCAGAGTGGCAGCCGGTTCTCTGATTCATTATGTGTAACCATCAAATTTGCACTGCTGAGTACTGGGATGATCTCTTTGGTGTATGTTGGTAATTGCATCTCAAAATGTTCTAGTTTGGGTCTGCTAGCTTTGAGTGGCCATAGTCTTTCGAATTGTTGGACACTCATAGCTCCTGTGTCCAGCTCCATGCATACGGGATGCCATTTAATAGAACTTTCATCATCATAGGTGGTGTTTTAGTGTATGAGCTGTGGATGTCCCTGCCACGTGAACTCGCTGGACTTCAGCATCCATGGCTGTGCCCCAAGTATCCAACTGCCTTGCAGACTCTTCCTCTGGCTCCTCTGCCTTGTAAACTAACCTCGCTATGGGTTTTCTGCACATTCTGGCCAAATGTCCCTTGAAATTTCAGTTTTTGCAGATAAATTGTTGAACCCTGCAGGTTTTCGCATTGTGTCTGTCACCGCACCTCCAGCATGAGCTGCG
Source organism: Pristiophorus japonicus (assembly GCF_044704955.1). Lineage (NCBI taxonomy): Eukaryota > Metazoa > Chordata > Chondrichthyes > Pristiophoridae > Pristiophorus > Pristiophorus japonicus. The sequence goes on along the minus strand of NC_091986.1, from coordinate 190,304,720 downwards.
ATTGTTGTGGACAAAGGGACTGTTACCAGGCATTCCTCTCTGATTGTCTCTTTGATTACTCCTGATCACTCTGTTCCTGTGTATCAATGGTCCCAACCCGAAACGCATTGTCCCTTGTGATGGTGTGAATTGCTGATCCTCCTGCCATTGTCTCTGTTGCTGTCCCACCCTGGAATCTGTTGCTGCCTGGGCGATGTCAAATTGCCCTTGCTTGCCTGCCTGGGTGGTGTCGAATTGCCCTTGCCTGCCTGTGGGGTTCTGTATCACTTTTACAACATTAACTCCCTGGTTCATCGCACATTGAAACCAGGGCTGCGCACATAAATTATCTTGGTCTCCTCTTCCCCTGCCATGAAGGTCTAAGCTATCAAAGCTGCCCTTTCCAAAGTCAAATCCTTGGTCTCACTAAGCTTCCTGAAAATCCTGGCATGACCAATGCCCTCAATGAAGAAATCCCTTAACATCTCCCCCCTGCAGGCATCTGTGAACATACAGAGGCTGGCCAAACGCCGAAGGTCCGCAACGAAGTCCGGTATGCTTTGTCCCTCCCGACGTCTGTATGAATACAATCGTGTCGGATACTGAAGTTGCATGTTCAGCCATGAACTCATTGAATGGCGGTGCAGGCTAGAAGGGCCGAATGGCCTACTCCTGCACCTATTTTCTATGTTTCTATGTTTCTAATGTAGGTCCCTTGCAGTGAGAATCAGGTGAATTCATAATGGGGAACAAGGAAATGGCAGACCAATTGAACAAATACTTTGGTTCTGTCTTCACTAAGGAAGACATGAATAACCTCCCGAAAATAGTCAGGGACCGAGGATCTAGCGAGAAGGGGGAACTGAGGGAAATCCTTATTAGTCAGGAAATTATGTTAGAGAAATTGAAGGGACTGGAGGCCGATAAATCCCCAGGGCCTGATAATCTGCATCCCAGTGTACTTAAGGAAATGGCCCTAGAAATAGTAGATGCATTGGTCATTTTCCAACATTCCATGGACTCTGGATCAGTTCCTATGGATTGGAGGGTAGCTAATGTAACCCCACTTTTTAAAAAAGGAGGCAGAGAGAAAACAGGGAATTATAGACCGGTTAGCCTGACATCAGTGGTAGGAAAAATGCTGGAGTCAATTATTAAAGATGTAATAGCAGCCCATTTGGAAAGCAGTGGCAGGATCGGTCCAAGTCAGCATGGATTTATGAAAGGGAAATCATGCTTGACAAATCTTCTAGAGTTTTTTGAGGATGTAACTAGTAGAGTGGATAAGGGAGAACCAGTGGATGTGGTGTATTTGGACTTTCAAAAGGCTTTTGACAAGGCCCCACACAAGCGATTAGTGTGCAAAATTAAGGCACATGGTATTGGGGGTAATGTATTGACGTGGATAGAGAAATGGTTGGCACACAGGAAGCAAAGAGTGGGTCCTTTACAGAATGGCAGGCAGTGACTAGTGGGGTGCCGCAAGGTTCAGTGCTGGGATCTCAGCTATTTACAATATACATTAATGATTTAGACGAAGGAATTGAATGTAATATCTCCAAGTTTGCAGATGACACTAAGCTGGATGGCGGTGTGAGCTGTGAGGAGGACGCTAAGAGGCTGTAGGGGGACTTGGACAGGTTAGGTGAGTGGGCAAATGCATGGCAGATGCAGTATAATGTGGATAAATGTGAGGTTATCCACTTTGGTGACAAAACCAGGAAGGCAGATTGTTATCTGAATGGTGACAGATTATTAAAAGGGAAGGTGCAACGAGACTTGGGTGTCACGGTACATTAGTCATTAAAGGTAGGCATGCAGGTACAGCAGGCAGTAAAGAAAGAAAATGGCATGCTGGCCTTCATAGTGAGGGGATTTGCATATAGGAACAGGGAGGTCTTGCTAAATGGCCTTGGTGAGACCACACCTTGAGTATTGTGTACAGTTTTGGTCTCCCAATCTGAGGAAGGACGTGCTTGCTATTGAGGGAGTGCAGCGAAGGTTCACCAGACTAATTCCCGGGATGGGCTGGACTGATGTATGAGGACTGGCATGGATCCGCTCGGCTTATATTCACTGGAATTTAGAAGAATGAGAGGGGATCTTATAGAAACGTATAAAATTCTGATGGTACTGGACAGGTGAGATGCAGGAAGAATGTTCCCGATGTTGGGGAAGTCCAGAACCAGGGGACACAGTCTAAGGATAAGGGGTAAGTCATATAGGACCAAGATGAGGAGAAACTTTTTCACCCAGAGAGTTGTGAACCTGTGGAATTCTCTACCACAGAAAGTTGTTGAGGAATGCATGCTATTATGCAGCTATATGTGGCAGCCATTCTGCACACGCCAAGGTTCCACAAATAGCTATTGCCAAAGAAAACTATTTCCTGATAAACAAGAATAAATTGGGTTTATTTTTACTGAAAATATATACATAACACAGGACTTAAAGATATATAGGGTTTGGTAATATGGTGGTTATGGATTGGGCCAGCAACTTCATGGTTGTGAGTTCAAATCCCACCATGGCAACTTGCTGCTGCAGTTAAGTACAGACAATCAATACTGCGGGAAACCAACTTCACTGCCTTACCCCAAAATCAAAGCTACCTCTAGACAGATTTGCTTCCCACATAAACATAACTTACTCGGGGTTCTATTCATGGTTTTGGTTATCTGAGTAAATTTTTCTCCCAAATAATTCAAAATATTCCACACACAGCTCAGTAGGTATGTGCACGACATGGTTTGGTAATGAACCATACAGTTTCTATGACAACTTAGCTGATCTCAGCCAGGGCAGCAGTGGGGAAACTACAATTAGCCTCAGTGCCTATAAACTGAAGGATTGGCGGTTGGATTAAACCTTATTCACCTTCAATGACTCCTGCTAGAAAGGCTGTATGTATGAATGTCTGGTGGCGTTTATCTGCATTGCCCTCTCTCCCCCACCCATTCATTCATCCATCTGTCATAACAAAAAAAATAGGAGCAGGAATAGGCCATTTGGCCCTTCCACCATTCAATGAGATCACGGCTGATCTTCTACCTCAATTCCACCTTCCTGCACTATCCCCATATCTCTTGATAAACTCATCGATTTCTTAATTTCCAAAACTAACACCATCTGCCTTAGTCTTCTGTTGGCCTACTGCTTTCAACATCATTGATCCTTTCTCTCAAAAGTTATTTTTTCCATTTTCCCTCCCACCTCCCATCAGACACAACTCCTCCATGTGATCCAACACCTGATCTCTTGATTTCCTCCCAACCTAGTTCATACAATCATAATAATTTGCAGCACAAAAGCAGGCCATTCAGCCCATCGTGTCTGTGCCAGCTGGAAAAGAGCTATCCAGCCAAATCCCACTTTCCAGCTCTTGATCTGTAGCCTTGTAGATTATAGCACTTCATAGAAACATAGAAAATAGTGCAGGAGTAGGCCATTCGGCCCTTCGAGCCTGCACCGCCATTCAATGAGTTCATGGCTGAACATGCAACTTCAGTACCCCATTCCTGCTTTCTCACCATGATCCCCCTAGTAGTAAGGACTACATCGAACTCCTTTTTGAATATATTTAGTGAATTGGCCTCAACAACTTTCTGTGGTGGAGAATTCGACAGGTTCACCACTCTCTGGGTGAAGAAGTTTCTCCTTATCTCGGTCCTAAATGGCTTACCCCTTATCCTTAGACTGTGACCCCTGGTTCTGGACTTCCCCAACATTGGGAACATTCTTGCTGTATCTAACCTGTCTAAACCCGTCAGAATTTTAAACGTTTCTATGAGATCCCCTCTCATTCTTCTGAACTCCAGTGAATACAAGCCCAGTTGATCCAGTCTTTCTTGATATGTCAGTCCCGCCATCCCAGGAATCAGTCTGGTGAACCTTCGCTGCACTCCCTCAATAGCAAGAATGTCCTTCCTCAAGTTAGGAGACCAAAACTGTACACAATACTCCAGGTGTGGCCTCACCAAGGCCATGTACAACTGTAGTAACACCTCCTTGCCCCTGTACTCAAATCCCCTCGCCAACATGCCATTTGCTTTCTTAACCGCCTGCTGTACTTGCATGCCAATCTTCAATGACTGATGTACCATGACACCCATGTCTCGTTGCACCTCCCCTTTTCCTAATCTGTCACCATTCAGATAATAGTCTGTCTCTCTGTTTTTACCACCAAAGTGGATAACCTCACATTTATCCACATTATACTTCATCTGCCATGCATTTGCCCACTCACCTAACCTATCCAAGTCATTCTGCAGCCTCATAGCATCCTCCTCGCAGCTCACACTGCCACCCAACTTAGTGTCATCCGAAAATTTGGAGATACTACATTTAATCCCCTCGTCTAAATCATTAATGTACAATGTAAACAGCTGGGGCCCCAGCACAGAACCTTGCGGTACCCCACTAGTCACTGCCTGCCGTTCTGAAAAGTACCCATTTACTCCTACTCTTTGCTTCCTGTCTGCCAACCAGTTCTCCATCCATGTCAGCACACTACCCCCAAATCCCCCAATTCAAGTACACATCCAAGCATTTTTTAAATGTGATGAACGTTTCTGCCTCTACCACCCTTTCAGGCAGTGAGTTCCAGACCCCCACCACCCTCAGTCAAATGCTTTGACACTCATGAAGCGTGATTATTTGATTCGGGTACTAGAGGGTTGCTAAGATCCTTTGAGTTGCACCCCAAGCTAAGCTACGATCCTGGGAATAAGAAAATATAACCATTTTGAACCTTGTTTATTTTTGGATAATTTGGTTACATGGCAACTGAGGCTGATGTCATTGGCATGAGAGACAGCAACAGGATTCAAGCTACCACTTGCGAATCATCAGTTCTGACCTACTCATTTGTACCAGTTTTTATTTCACTGGCCTCTGTAAGAGAATACCATGTGGTGTATAATAAAACTTTTAGCAGAAAAACTTTTTTTATTTTAAACCTTTCTTTGAAGTAAACGCAATAAAACATTCCATAGGGAAAAGTAACAGGCTCACATAAAGTTGTGTGATTTGAATGAAAAGAAATAAGGAGTCGAGCAGGAAGTTGCCTTTACTTGCACTCACTCAGTGAGTAGCTTTGCTCGTTGCAGCTGAACTGTGAGTTTGAATAAAGTTGTGTGAAACAGCAATGGAGGCGCCCAGTGTGAGCAGTTGGAGCTGGTTGGCGCCGCTCGTTGTCGGTGTGACCCTGTTAAAGTGTCTGCTGATCCCTGCTTAGTAAGAGCTGCCTCGGGCCCGGGGCTTTATCCTTAAGCTGGTTTTGTTTGAAAGTATGAATTTTCGCCACACGCACGGTCCGGGGGAGGAGAGGAGAGGGGCCTGGAGATGCTGCGACCGCAGTTTCAGGGCCAAATGTTCTGTTGCTTTTAATGGGACTTTCGCCGAATGTTACTGCAAACGGAGTAAAATGTTTTAAGGGTTAATCTCTTAACGCTCAGATCAACTGTCAGACGTTTTCAGAAATCCATGCTATAATGTTCCTTCGTTGTCCCCATCAGATTACAAATCTGATCTTTTTTCTAGTTCTCTGCCCTTTCCAGGAGCGGTTGAGTGCAGGGATACAGTGACACGGCCAATGGGGACCCTCCAGTGCTTTGCCCAAATGAGCTTTCTTGAATGTGCCTATGGATGATTAAAAGACTTGCATTTATATAGCGCCTTTCATGACCACCGGACACTCCAAAGCACTTTACAGCCAATGAAGTACTTTTTGAAGTGTAGTCGCTGTTGTAATGTAGGAAATGCGGCAGCTAATTGGTGTACAGCAAGCTCCCACAAACAGCAACTGTGATAATGACCAGATAATCTGTTTTAGTGATGTTGGCCAGGGTTAACTCCCGTGTTCTTCTAAATAGTGCCATGGCATCTTTTATGTCCACCTGACAGAGCAGACGGGGCCTTGCTTTAACATCTCATCTGAAAGATGGCACCTCTGACAGTGCAGCACTCCATCAGTACTGCACTGGAGTGTCAGCCTAGATTTTTGTGCTCAAGTCTCTGGAGTGGGACTTGAACCCCCAACTTTCTGACTCCGAGGCAAGAATGCCACCCACTGAGCCACAACTGACATTACTGTTGGGGGAGAGGGAAGAGAGTGATGGGATGACTGCTTTGCCCAATCCTGACCACACATGCAGACACTTTCCTTGCCACTGGACATTGATTAGGATTGTTTTTTTCCCCTTCCCTAGCTGGGGGGCTCTATGGCCAATTGTATTCCTCTATTGCTACCCAGGCTGAGATCACATCACAAGATTCTTAAAGATGAGGAAGGCCATCTAATGCATACATCCAGAAAGACCCTACTTGGTACAAACTGCTAGTCAAAACTGTACTTTCATGGTTTATATGACTCAATATCACTCTGCTGGGTACATTTACCCAGCAAGTCATCACAGTGGAATGAAAGGTTGCATCTTTAAACAAAAATGACTGAATATCACTCTAAATCAAGTGTGAAATAGGCCTGTTTGTAACTTTGTGCTCCATTTGTTGGAAATGCAGTAGTGTTACTGATTAAATTGAGTATTTTTAGTACTTATAGTTCATTTAATTGATGTGCATGTGTTCTGCAGCAAAGCGTCTGACCATAAAGCAAAATGATCATTGATTGTGTATTTATCATTTCAACTGTCTTATTTGGGAAATGTACATCATTGATCTATTTGCATGAAATGCTTAGTTATTATTTAATTATTTCACTTGTAGTCATTCAACAGACTTTGAAGTCCACAGAAACTGGCTGGCAATTACTCACAGTTTTCCTGTTTCACAGTGGTATTATGAAGTAAGTCTTTACTATTTCAGGGTAGCTTTCATGATATGTGAAGGTGTGCTATGTCCTGTGATAATTTAGTCATTCCTGTCATGTCCTTTCAGTCAGGATATGGATGACGAAGACCATTCATCCCATTTTATTTGATATATTCGGAACACCTACAGTCCTACGCATCATAACCTTCCGGAAATACTAGGGGACCGAGGGTCTAGTGAGAAGGAGGAACTGAAGGAAATCCTTATTAGGCGGGAAATTGTGTTAGGGAAATTGATGGGATTGAAGGAAATTGATGTTATAATCTACCAAAATTCTCTAGACTCTGGGGAGGTACCAGCGGATTAGAGAGCAGCTAATGTAACGCCTCTGTTTAAAAAAGGGGGCAGGCAAAAGGCAGGTAACTATAGGCCGGTTAGTTTAACATCTGTAGTGGGGAAAATGCTTGAAACTATCATTAAGGAAGAAATAGCGGGACATCTGGATAGGAATAGTGCAATCAAGCAGACGCAGCATGAATTCATGAAAGGGAAATTATGTTTAACTAACTTACTGGAATTCTTTGAGGATATAACGAGCATGGTGGATAGAGGTGTACCGATGGATGTGGTGTATTTAGATTTCCAAAAGGCATTCGATAAGGTGCCACACAAAAGATTACTGCAGAAGATAAAGGTACGCGGAGTCAGAGGAAATGTATTAGCATGGATAGAGAATTGGCTGGCGAACAGAAAGCAGAGAGTCGGGATAAATGGGTTATTTTCCGGTTGGAAGTCAGTGGTTAGTGGTGTGCCGCAGGGATCAGTGCTGGGACCACAACTGTTTACAATATACATAGGTGACCTAGAAGAGGGGACAGAGTGTAGTGCAACAAAATTTGCAGATGACACTAAGATTAGTGGGAAAGCGGGTTGTGTAGAGGACTCAGAGGCTACAAGGAGATTTGGATAGGTTAAGCGAATGGGCTAAGGTTTGGCAGATGGAATACAATGTCGGAAAGTGTGAGGTCATCCACCTTGGGGAAAAAAAACAGTAAAAGGGAATACTATTTGAATGGGGAGAAATTACAACATGCTGTGGTGCAGAGGGACCTGGGGGTCCTTGTGCATGAAACTCTTTTTGGAGTTTATCTGAAAAACATAAAACATTAAACCGTGCCACCCGACCTGGATGACACACCAGACATTTACAAGGCCCTTTTTTTTTCATTTTTGTGGGGTTTTTTTCTTTTTTTGTGGTTTTTTTTGTGTTTTTCTTATTTTTTTGTTTTTTTTTTGGGCACTAAAATCAAATTTTTTTCCTCCAGTGCCCCCTATAAAAGGAGAGGGGGACACTAAAAGCACCGGCAATTAAAACAAATTAAACTTTAAAACGTAAAATCCCAAAAGGTTAGTTTGCAGGTGCAGCAGGTAATCAGGAAGGCAAATGGAATGTTGGCCTTCATTGCGAAAGGGACGGAGTACAAAAGCAGGGAGGTGTTGCTGCAACTGTATAAGGTATTGGTAAGGCCGCACCTGGAGTACTGCATGTAGTTTTGGTCACCTTACTTAAGCAAGGATATACTAGCTTTGGAAGGGGTACAGAGACGATTCACTAGGCTGATTCGAGAAATGAGGGGGTTAACTTATGATGATAGATTGAGTAGACTGGGTCTTTACTCCTTGGAGTTCAGAAGGATGAGGGGTGATCTTATAGAAACATTTAAAATCATGAAAGGGATAGACAAGATAGAGGCAGAGAGGTTGTTTCCATTGGTGGGGGAGACTAGAACTAGGGGACACAGCCTCAAAATACGGAGGAGCCAATTTAAAACCGAGTTGAGAAAAAATTTCTTCTCCCAGAGGGTTGTGAATCTGTGGAATTCTCTGCCCAAGGAAGCAGTTGAGGCTGGCTCATTGAATGTTTTCAAGTCAAAGATAGATAGATTTTTAAGCAATAAGGGAATTAAGGGTTACAGGGAGAGGGCGGATAAGTGGAGCTGAGTCCACGACCAGATCAGCCATGATCTTATTGAATGGCGGAGCAGGCTCGAGGGGCTAGATGGCCTACTCCTGTTCCTAATTCTTATGTTCTTATGAAGACCGATAAATCCACGGGGGCCTGATAGTCTGCATCCCAGAGTACTTAAGGAAGTGGCCCTAGAAATAGTGGATGCATTGGTGATTATTTTCCAGCAGTCTATCGACTCTGGATTGGTTCCTATGGACTGGAGGGTAGCTAATGTAACACCACATTTTAAGAAAGGAGGGAGAGAGAAAACAGGTAATTATAGACCGGTTAGCCAGACATCAGTAGTGGGGAAAATGTTGGAATCAATTATTAAAGATGAAATAGCAGCACATTTGGAAAGCAGTGACGGGATCAGTCCAAGTCAGCATGGATTTATTGAAAGGGAAGTCCTGCTTGACAAATCTTCTAGAATTTTGTAAGGATGTAACTGATAGAGTGGACAAGGGAGAACCAGTGGATGTGGTATATTTGGACTTTCAAAAGGCTTTTGACAAGGTCTCACACAAGAGATTGGTGTGCAAAATTAAAGCACATGGTATTGGGGTTAATGTACTGACATGGATAGAGAACTGGTTGGCAGACAGGAAGCAGAGTCGGGATAAACGTGTCCTTTTCAGAATGGCAAGCAGTGATTAGTGGGGTGCTGTAGGGCTCCGTGCTGGGACCCCGGCTCTTTACAATATACATTAATGATTTGGATGAGGGAATTGAGTGTAGTATCTCCAAGTTTACAGATGACACTAAACTGGGTGGTGGTGTGAGCTGTGAGGAGGACGCCAAAAGGCTGCATGGTGATTTGGACAGGTGAGATGAGTGGGCAAACGCGTGGCAGATGCAGTATAATGTGGATAAATGTGAGGTTATCCACTTTGGTGACAAAAACACGAAGGCTGAATATTATCTGAATGGTGGCAGATTTAAAAAAGAGGAGGTGCAAGGAGACCTGGGTGTCATGGTACATCAGTCATTGAAAGTTGGCATGCAGGTACAGCAGGTGGTGAAGAAGATAAATGGTTTATTGGCCTTCATAGCTAGGGGATTTGAGTATAGGAGCAGGGAGGTCGTACTGCAGTTGTACAGGGCCTTAGTGAGGCCTCACCTGGAATATTGTGTTCAGTTTTGGTCTCCTAATCTGAGAAAGGAAGTTCTTGCTATTGAGGGAGTGCAGTGAAGGTTCACCAGACAGATTCCCAGGATGGCAGAACTGACATATGAGGAGAGATTGGATCGACTGGGCCTGTATTCACTGGAGTTTAGAAGGATGAGGAGGGGGATCTCATAGAAACATAAAATTCTGACGGGACTGGACAGGTTAGATGCGGGAAGAATGTTCCCGATGATGGGGAAGTCCAGAACCAGGGGACACAGTCTTAGGATAAGGGGTAGGCCATTTAGGACTGAGATGAGGAGAAACTTCTTCACTCAGAGAGTTGTTAACCTGTGGAATTCCCTGCCGCAGAGAGTTGTTGATGCCAGTTCATTGGATATATTCAAGAGGGAGTTAGATACGGCCCTTATGGCTAAAGGGATCAAGGGGTATGGAGAGAAAGCAGGAAGGGGGTACTGTGGTGAATGATCAGCCATGATCTTATTGAATGGTGGTGCAGGCTCGAAGGGCCGAATGACCTACTCCTGCACTTCATTTCTATGTTTCTATCATAGCATCCAATTGTTTCTTAAATGTTTCCAGATTCTTTTTTTTTCTCCACAAAGTGAAGCTTTTTGTGTAAAAGCTTCAGTCCCAAATTTGCCTTTTTGTTGGCTTAGACCTGTGTCCTTTACCCTACCGTCACAGTTGAACTTGATGTAGTGTCCTGGATTTACTGCTCCTATCCCATTTATTAATTTAGAAGCCGCTTTTATGCCTCCTTTATCAAGGCTGAAATGTTCAAATTTGTTAATTATTTCTTTATAACTCGGTCCACTGATTCTAGGGATCTGTCTTTTCCCTTCTCTGTGCAACAACTCCAGGGCTTTATTGTCTGACGTGTTTACGTGATCAATCTAGATATAGTACCCGAGGTGCAGTTAGAGCAAAACATTGTACAGTTTCAGATTGGGTAAAGCCTGGATTATTTTTAATGTTTAAATATGCCTGGTTCCTTAATCAAATGTAGTTTTCAGTTGAAGCAGGGGTAGAGGGTGTAGATGTAATTCAGCCCCCATTTTAAAGCTTCTGCATTCTGTACTTATTTTTATCCAATACTCTGATATTAAAATAGACTACAGTTAAATAGAAAAAGGTACTAATGGTTTGGGAGGCAGCGAACTAGAGTTGGAGCACAGGAGTTTCTCGACAGTAGAGATGACACAAATAAAGGCATTGTAGTGTCACCACTGGCAGGAGGGAGTAATTACAGCATGACAAGTTTACATAAATAGTTTCCATTTTAAATGTGGCCATAGGAATGTATAATGGGTCAAGTATGTGCAGATGTAAGATTTTTAATATATTAAATAGATAATATAAAACAATGTATTTTATAAAATTAAGGACAAAATATGTCTTTAAAATGATAACTGAATTGCTTTTGCTCGTCCTGGCCCAATTAACCCCTGTCCTTTAATTCTGCTTCACCATGTTAGTTATATAATTGAATAAGACCACTTATTGTAATAGCCATCAGCAAGAATAGTCATTGGACCAAAGTTCACTAAATGAGGTATATGTCATGATATTTACTTGACTTAAATAAATGTCATCTTTTAATTGATACTAAATGCTGAATTGTAAATGTATATAATTAAATAAAATACAGTGTATAATTTTTATTTTATTTTCTCTCTCTATTACTCCTCATCCTTCTGCCCCCCAAATCTAGGCGACTTCAGAATGGACTTTGGACTATCCACCATTTTTTGCGTGGTTTGAATACCTACTCTCCCTCGTTGCGCAATATTTCGATAAGGAAATGCTGGTTGTTCAGAATCTTAATTATGCCAGTAATGCAACAATCCTATTTCAACGACTTTCAGTCATCCTCGTGGACATAGTATTTATTTATGGAGTGACAGAGTATGTCTTAATATTATCTTTTATATTTATTTTTAAAATGTGCGAGTTCTTTATTAGCTGTATAACAAGTATGTAAATATTTACTTTCCAATTTGAAAAGTTAAGCATCAGTAATCATCAAAAGTATTTGTAAAACCACCAGCTCTGAGAAATGAAGGATCACTAAATGCTCAAAGTGCTGATTTAAAAAAAATATATATTTTTCCATCCTCTACTGAAGGTGCTGACACTTTTGGAAGTATGGTTGCAAGGTTACTGGCAGTCTTCTGATACCATGTAAAGTGGCCATTCTTCATCTTTTGTGTCAGTAGTCTCTTCAGCCATGGAAGAGAGTTTCTTAATCTTAGTAAAGCCCAATTGTGTCCTCAACTAAGACCGCCTATTTCCACCTCTGTAACATCGCCTGTCTCTGCCACCGCCTCAGCTCATCTGCTGCTGAAACCCTTATCCTTGCCTTTATTATCTCTAGACTTGACTATTCCAATGCACTCCTGGCTGGCTTCTCCTGTTCAATCCTACGTAAACTTGAGATTGCCCAAAACTCAGCTGCCCGGGTCCTAACTCGCATCAAGTCTCGTTCGCCCACCACCCATGTGCTCGCTGACCTACATTAGCTCCTGGTTAAGCAACGCCTCAATTTTAAAATTCTCATTCTTGCTTTCAAATCCTTCCATGGCCTTGCCCCTCCCTATCTCTGTAATCTCCTCCAGCCCCATTCTCGAGATATCTGCGCTCCTCTAATTCAGGTCTCTTGAGCATCCCCGATTTAAATTGCTCAACCATTGGTGGCCGTGCCTTCAGATGCCTAGGCCCTAAGGTCTGGAATTCCCTCCCTAAACCTCTCCACCTCGCTACCTCTGTTTCCTCATTTAAGACACTCCTTAAAACCTAACTGTTTGACCAAGCTCTGTCCTAATATCTCCTTATGTGGCTTGGTGTCAAATTTTGTTTTATAACACTCCTGTGGAGCGCCTTGGGATATTTTACTACGTTAAGGGCACGATGTTAATATAAGTTGTGCTTTCATCTGATGTCCACATGTGCACTTTCTAGCAGGGATCAGCCCAGAGATTGCAATACTCCTACCACTGCCCAGGCTGAGACCAGCTAACTCCGCATATATGGGATTGAACTTTGGAACCGTCCTGGCCTGCATGGCTCAGTATCACACTGGGCAATGCATTCACTGCTAAGCCATTGGAGAAGCTCTCATTTAAATTTTTTTATAATCACGTCAGATCAGCCAGCCAGCCATGTGTCTGCTCAACTTTCAAACAAAGTTGTTGGGTCAGCTTGCAAAGAATTGCATTCCAACTCATTTATTATACCTCAGTCGGGAGCGTTCTTTTGGTATTTGGCTGTGTGCTTTGAAAGAGAAAGTGAACAAAAGATAAAATGGCTCTTAGCGATGAGAAATGTGAATTTCATCCTGACCCTCCTATGTCATGGGAATGTGGATGGGAATAGTGCAATTGGCTATCAACATAGGACTAATCAGCGATCATTGTTTAAAATGCTATTTAATAATGATCCTCCACTATTTTGAATTACCAGTCACAGTTATGCTGTTAACGAGGATACTGGGTAGAGCCCAGGCATTTCCCACCCTGTGTAGTTTTCATGTAGCCAGCTAAAGAATATAGTTGTTGGAAGATTGAGAGCTGGTTGCCATCCCTCTTACCTGAGAGTGGTGCACGACCATAGGGAGGTCAATAGAAAAGGTGAAAAATACCATGTACATTAACTGATATATTCTCACCCGTAAAAATGTATTTATAATATTTGTTTTTAAAAGTTGCATTAGCAGCAAGCCTTTCTGTTCAGCCCTGCTAACAATTTCCATCTTGATTCTCATGTTTTAAATATTTTGAATGACATTACATGGGCATCATTGAAATTAACTGTAGGTGACCCGTTTAAAATTACATTAGCAAAAGGCATTGCCATTTTGACATGCAACCCAAAACAAAATCCCCTATCGAAGTGTTTTGTATCATTTTTCCTATTGTAGCCAGAGACTCTTTATAGTTTAGTGGAAAGAAAATCAGCAACTTATAGTGGCTGGTAATCAACATTACAAGCTGTTTTATTGTTTAGAAACATCACATTTAGAATATATTGTTATGGTGCTCCTGCGTTACATAGGACTGCAAAATGTGCAAAAGAAAATCTCCCCCCCTTGCTATTTGCTTCCATCACTTTCGCTGTCTGCACAATAACTGCAGTTAGAAAGCAATTCAACACAGGATCCTAAAAGTGAATGGTGTGTCTTTAACCACTGCGCTATCTCGTTCTCGGGGGTAGAAGAAAAATGGAAAATGTATAATCAATAAGCATATTTTTATTTGTACTATTTTAAAGGTGTTGTAAGTGTGTAAACAGAACAAAGGAATCAAAGGAAATAATGGAGAGACCAGCTTTTATACTTGCAGTGCTGTTACTTTGGAACTTTGGATTATTGATAGTTGATCGTATCCTTGCATTATAAAGTACATCTTTTTAAACAACTACTGGGTAATATTTTATAGATTCTAATGCCTTAAGTGTGGCTTCATTTTCCACCCCATGACAAAATATTACTGTTGTTCCTGGCTAGTTTTAGTCAGCGAATATGACGTGCTTTAACTTATATTGATTTATAATACTTTAGTCTATTCTATGATGGTAGAGACTGGGTTTATTTATTGGTGAAATTTATGATTTAAAATCATAACTATCACACTATTGCTGGTGATAGTAAAAATGAGTATATTTTAGTAGCAACTACATGATGGTTATTTGTCTTTATTTTTTGTGTAATTTTGATTCGTTTAACAAAGTAATTGTGAATATTTTTAATGGTATCTTGACTAATAGCATCGTATGTGGCGCCATGGAATGATGGGACATTGTGACTTGACTAGAATCCCGGATACTGCTGGGTTCCTGATTGGAAGCCACTTTGGGAAGGTGATTTCTGCAGGATCACAGTTTAGAGGAAGATTCGCCCTGAATGACGTTCGTAGAGGCCGAAGAGCAGGTTTCCTTTCTCCGATTTGGATGGTGCGTGATTTGGGGAGAACAGAGAAAGAGGAAATGTTGCCTTTATTTTTTTTAAACTTGTGTGTTTCTCTCTTTCTCTCACACATACACATGCAAAGTATCATTCCTTAATTCAAACTTAGATATTCACTTTCAGTACAATGGCTTCTTATTTGGTTTGATGCTTCTTTCCATTGCAAGGATGTTTCAGGTAATGTGGGAAATTCAGTATAACAACTAATAAATAATTGAATGCGATTCCCTTCAGTGCTTGCTCATGGTATACATCAATCACAGAAATATGAACAGATTTAACACTCCATAATGTTGGAAAACAATAAAAAGGCTTCAGTACTACAATACTGGAAATATTTCCGGTATGGACTGGTTGGGCGGAATGGCCTGTTTCTGTGTCCTAAATCCTATGTAATCTTATGTAATGTAATTTGATTTTATTGCAGGGCAGACATTTGGAAAGCGCTTTACTCTTTGCAGTCCTGCTGAACTTTAAGCACATTTTTCTTTATGTGGCTCCTGCCTATGGTATTTACCTGCTACGTTCATACTGCTTCACTGAGAACAAACTAGGTACTGAACTTCTTTTTTACAATTTGTGATAAGATACAACTTAGTTTAGTTTTTTAGTAGATTTTCAATTGTGAAGTGAAAAGCAGGGAGCAATTACGGGGATTGGTGCCAGGGAGAGCTGAAGAGGGATGAAAAAATGTAAAAATAGCAAGGAGAGTGGAGTAGAAAATGATATTAAGAGATGTGTTCTTTGTGAAATGACCAAGATAATTATGGAAGAGGAAGTCAATCTTAGTTCACCCATTCAAAATGATCCCAAAGTCCCTCCATTGCAGCATCCAATTGTTTCTTAAAAGATTCCAGGGTTTCTGTCTCCACTAGTTACCCTGCGAAGGCGGTATAGCAGTTTGATAAACCGGAGTGACTTGCTAGGTCACTTCAGAGAGCAGTTAATTATAATTAGAAATTTTACAGAAATCGTCTTTTTGATCATCCAGAAAGGTAAATGTACTTGCTGAATCTGTATTGCTAAATCTTTTTAAAATCATTCTGCTTCTTTTGTAGGGGTCACAGTCTAAGGATAAGGGGTAGGATTTAGGACCGAGATGAGGAGAAACTTCTTCACTCAGAGAATTGTGAACCTGTGGAATTCTCTGCCACCGAAAGTTGTTGATGCCAGTTCATTGGATATATTCAAAAGGGAGTTAGATGTGACCCTTACGGCTAAAGGGATCAAGGGGTATGGAGAGAAAGCAGGAATGGGGTACTGAAGTTGCATGATCAGCCATGCTCGAAGGGCCGAATGGCCTACTCCTGCACCTATTTTCTATGTTTCTATAAGCTAGGTTTTTCATTTTGTGTTCCAGAAATCTCATTCATTCTTGCGCGCTCATTTTTTTTAAAGTAGAGTTTTATCAAAATTGCTCTCTGTCTGAGGAAGCCAGTTTTGCTTGTTTTCAGCTCATACAACCTGACACCACAGTTGAAAGAAACATAACCCGAAATTTCAGCACAAATATTTTTCCTCAAGTGTTTATCTAATTCTCCCTTAAATGTTCTGATTGCCTCAACCTCAATAGTCACTTGCAGTAAAGCATTCTAGATCCTCATCACTTTTTGTATGAAAATATTATTTCGACTCTCTCTCCTTTATACTTCTAGTACTAATTCTGAGTTTGTTGCCTCTTTTTACAAATTTGCTGACCAATAATACTGCTGTAATGAAGCTCCTCAAAAGTCAAGAATGGCTTTATTACTATAACGTAATTTTTCCTAACCTTAATATTCCAGTTAAGAATAAAGAGGATGAGTAAACTTGTTCTGCTAATCTCTTCAGAGTTTCTTTTTGTGTTAAGCATTAATCGTTAAACTTTTTTGATAATTCACATTCAGTCATGGTAGCCTATTCAAACTAACTACCCCAGTGTCAACACTCCGCGTTTATATAAAAGTAATTAAAAAAAAATCAACTGAAATTGATAGAAGAAAGGAAATTTAATTACATGTTGGAACTATCTGATTTTTTTTAAGGGGTATTGATGGTGAATATTACCTTTTTGGAATTTTAAAATGTCATGTCATTTAATTTTGTCACTGCCTGGCTTGTAATTAATGAAATATTTTCTTTTGTAATATTGTAGATAGTCATTATTGCTTTTTGTGTTTATTTTTAAGATGGATCTATCCAGTGGAGGAGCTTCAGTTCCCGTCTTTTTGCCTTGGGATTTATAGTCTGTTCTGTTTTTGCTGTTTCATTTGGGCCCTTCATTGCCATGGTAAAGATGAGTTTGATAAATGAATTTAAAGTACTGTATTCTGTACTTTATATTTTACTACATTTGAGATGTAATTTTGATGTACTCTGATTCCTATTGAGCACAGAATTTTAATATGGGGACAATTGTGCAGTTTTGTCACAGTGCCAGAAGTCTCTGATGTCAACTCATTATCATATTTGTAATATGTTCCCTGCGACATTAGCCCAACAGCAGAAAGCATGCTTGATGTATTGGGGGATACCTGGAGCAACTCTTAAAGGGCTGCTGAAAAAATTTATAAGGATGCAGTCACTTAAAGATAAGTGGCTGCGTATGGGGGTAAAAATGACTGGCCTTTCTGAAGGCTATGTGTGGGGAAAGAAACTGGAAGATAAAAGTCGAGGGGCGATACTAAGTGGAGTCTTTGAGCAAGTGGTAGAGGGCACAGCAGCGGATTCACTATCATGGATGGGTGAAGTTGACTCGCCACTGTATGAAGTGAGTACAGGAAGGTCACTTTATTTGGCACTAGAAGACACCCTCTCCAAAGGCAGCAGCAAATTCTGCGTGGGAAGAGGTAGCAGCTATGTTGAAGGCTGTGTACATTACCTGCACGTCTTGGGAATACAGGTGGGAGAAAACACCATACTTTCAGGAACCTAGCAAGGTAAGATTACCTAACAGCATCATGTAGAAGATAGATGACCTGAGAAGTTTAGGCACAAAGTGTTGCATGTCAGCCTGTTACACATTTATTGCTCACGCATGCCAAGCAGTCGTATATCCTCACAGCTTATGCATACCCATATTTCAACAGGGCACACATTTAAATTGCAAATTACAATTGAAAGCTTTGGCATGCTGACATTGTCTAAGTGTAAGAGTAGGAAAGTCTTGCTACAAATGTACAGTGTATTGGTGAGACCACACCTGGAGTACTGCATACAGACTTGGTCTCCTTATTTAAGGAGGGGATATACTTGCATTGGAGGCAGTTCAGAGAAGGTTCACTAGGTTGATTCCTGAGATGAAGCGGTTGTCTTATGAAGAAAGTTTGAGCAGGTTGGAGTTTAGAAGACTGAGAGGTGATCTTATTGAAACATAAGATTATGAGGGGGCATGACAGAGTAGATGCAGAGAGGATTTTTCCCCTCGTGGGGGGAATCTAGAACTAGGGGGCATAGTCTCAGAGTAAGGGGTCGCCCATTTAAAACAGAGATGAGTAAGAACTTCTTCTCTGAGCGTCGTGAATCTTTGGAATTCTCTACCCCAGAGAGCTGTGGAGGATGGGTCATTGAATATATTTAAGGTGGAGATAGACAGATTTTTGAACGATAAGGGAGTCGAGGGTTTATGGGGAGCGGGCAGTGACGTGCAGTTGAGGCCAAGGTCAGAACAGCCATGATCTTATTGAATGACTGAGCAGGCTCGAGGGGCCGAATGGCCTACTTCTGCTCCTATGTCTTATGTTGATGATGTCATCAGAAAGAAGTGGCTTGAAGGAGCTACTGAATTGGACAATGTGAGATCTTGAGAGCAATTGTAATAATATTGCTGAAACAATGGTGATTAATAGCTGTATCTTTACTGATGTGAATTCAGCTCCTTTGCTGTTCATTTTGACCCACGACAATGAAGCAATGGCAATACATGTCCAAGTTGAACTGGTGTGTGATATTGGAGGGGGACTTGGAGGTGATAGTATTTCCATGCATCCGCTGCCCTTATCCTTCTAGGTGGTGGAAGTCATGGGTCTGGGAGGAGCTGCAAAAGGAGCTTTGGCATCTTGCTGCAGTGCATCCTATAGATAGCACACACTGCAGCCATGGTATGTCGGTGGTGGAGAGGGTGGATATTTAAGCTAGTGAATGGGATGCCGATCAAGCGAACTGCTTTGTCCTGGATGGTGTTGAGCTTCTTGAGTGTTGTTGCAGAAGCACCCATCATGGCAAGTAGAAAGTATTCCATCACCCTTCTGACTTGTGCCTTGTGGAGCGGCTTTGGGGAGTTGTGAGGTGAGGTGAGCCACTCTCCGCAGAATACCATGCCTCTGGCCTGCTCTAGTAGCCATGGCCTTTATGTAGCTGCTCCAGTTGAGTTTCTGGTCAATGGTGACCCTGACTGCCCCCTCACCCCCACCCCCACCCCCAGGATGGCGAAGGTAATGCCATTGAATGTCAAGGGGAAGTGATGAGCTCACTTTTTGGAGATGGTCATTGCCTGACACTTGTATAACGTGAATATTACTTCTAATGTCATGTCTATTATGGCCTCTCCAGTGTCACTTGCATATTCCAGTTACTGGTTGCCTCTCTTCAGCTTCTGATCTGTCACCCATTTCTCTTGGGTTCTGTGTTTTCCACACTGTCCGTATACATTAGAATTAGATTTCCCATTTTTGGGGAGCCGTGATAACTGATGGGGCATCTTATACCTAGGTGATAGATTGTTTCCAGATTTATTTGGCTGGGAAGTAGGGATAGGTATAATACACGGGGTACTTTATATAAATGAGAAGATGTAAAGCAAAAAAACCTGAAGAATGATAGCTTTCGTTATAATTCTTTTTTTAACAATTTGGTTTTTAATAGGGGGATTGATGGCAAGATGTGTTTCTTGTATAATGAGAGATGAATTTTGATGGGATAATTATGGAATTATTTATATGGATAGGAGGATGCAGGGCTATTGTTGAAATATTTGAAATATCCACATGTTTCATTTGAAAGTAAGTAATTTAAAATAAGTTATAACATTTCAAACATTAAGAAATGTATTAGGACTTTACTTAAAAATATACTTCTGTCGAAAATTCTGATGCAAGAATACAAAATGCCCCAAGCTGTTTAATAATTGATGTTTCTTTCTTTCTCAGGGTCAGCTGCCTCAGGTGCTTGCACGACTTTTCCCCTTCAAGCGAGGTCTCTGTCATGCATATTGGGCCCCAAATTTCTGGGCTCTGTACAATGTGGTGGACAAAGTACTGTCTGTCATTGGTATGATCTAGTTCAGTTTATTGAACATTTAATATATGGGCATCTAAAACATTCAGCACAAAGGCCTCTTAAGAGATTTTTGCTGACAAAAGTGGAAATTCATTCTTTATCTGAGTGTTGAAAGCTGATAACCCAGGAAACTATATTTTCATAGTCGTGATATTTACCGGATCGGAGTTATTTATCTCACCAGCTGCTGGTGCCATTTCTGTAACTGCCACATTAAATAATGTTATTAAACCGAAAGCTAATGTTTCACATAGCTGACAGATAACTCTTATTTACTGCTGCAGGTGTAAAGTTACAACTGTTGGATCCTGCCAAGATTTCAAAGGCATCAATGACAGGAGGCTTAGTGCAGGAGTTCCAGCATGCTGTCCTACCTTCTGTGTCAGCATTCACCACGTTGGTCTGTACATTGGTCTCAATAATGGTCAGTACCGGCACATGCTTTCCAAATAATTCCATGTTCAATAAAATGTAACTCCATAACTACTGATAATTTTTGGCCTTTATTTTATAGAAACATAGAAAATAGGTGCAGGAGTAGACCATTCGGCCCTTCGATCCTGCACCACCATTCAATTAGATCATGGCTGATCATTCACCTCAGTACCCCTTTCCCGCTTTCTCTCCATACCCCTTGATCCCTTTAGCCGTAGGGGCCATATTTAACTCCCTCTTGAATATATCCAATGAACTGGCATCAACAACTCTCTGCGGTAGGGAATTCCACAGGTTAACAACTCTCTGAGTGAAGAAGTTTCTCCTCATTTCAGTCCTAAATGGCTTACCCCTTATCCTTAGACTGTGTCCCCTGGTTCTGGAATTCCCCAACATCGGGAACATTCTTCCAGCATCTAACCTGTCCAGTCCCGTCAGAATTTTATATGTTTCTATGAGATCCCCTCTCATCCTTCTAAACTCCAGTGAATACAGGCCCAGTCGAACCAGTCTCTCCTCATGTCAGTCCTGCCATCCCGGGAATCAGTCTGGTGAACCTTCGCTGCACTCCCTCAATAGCAAGAACGTCCTTCCTCAGATTAGGAGACCAAAACTGAACACAATATTTCAGGTGAGGCCTCACCAAGGCCCTGTACAACTGCAGTAAGACCTCCCTGCTCCTAAACTCAAATCCCCTAGCTATGAAGGTCAACATACCATTTGCCTTCTTCACCGCCTGCTGTACCTGCATGCCAACTTTCAATGACTGATGTACCATGACACCCAGGTCTCCTTGCACCTCCCCTTTTCCTAATCTGCCGCCATTCAGATAATATTTTGCCTTCGTGTTTTTGCCATCAAAGTGGATAACCTCACACTTATCCACATTATACTGCATCTGCCATGCATTTGCCCAATCACCTAACCTGTCCAAGTCACCCTGCAGCCTCTTAGCGTCCTCCTCACAGCTCACACTGCCACCCAGCTTAGTGTCATCCACAAACTTGGAGATATTACACTCAATTCCTTCATCTAAATCATTAATGTATATTGTAAATAGCTGGGATCCCAGCACTGAGCCCTGCGGCATCCCACTAGTCACTGCCTGGCATTCTGAAAAGGACCCGTTTATCCCGACTCTCTGCTTCCTGTCTGCCAACCGTTCTCTATCCACGTCAGTACATTACCCCCAATACCATGTGCTTTAATTTTGCACACCAATCTCTTGTGTGGGATCTTGTCACAAGTCTTTTGAAAGTCCAAATACACATTCACTGGTTCTCCCTTGTCCACTCTACTAGTTACATCCTCAAAAAATTCTAGAAGATTTGTCAAGCATGATTTCCTTTTCATAAATACATACTGACTTGGACCGATCTTGTCACTGCTTTCCAAATGCGCTACTATTTCATCTTTAATAATTGATTCCAACATTTTCCCCACTACTGATGTCGGGCTAAGTGGTCTATAATTACTCATTTTCTCGCTCTCCCTTTTTTTAAAAGTGGGCTTACCCTCCAGTCCATAGGAACTGATTCAGATAGACTGTTGAAAATGATCACCAATGCATCCACTATTTCTAGGGCCACTTCCTTAAGTACTCTGCATGCAGACTATCAGGCCCCGGGGATTTATCGGCCTTCAATCCTATCAATTTCCCTAATACAATTTCACGCCTAATAAGGATTTCCTTCAGTTCCTCCTACTCACTAGACCCTCGGTCCCTTAGTATTTCCGGAAGGTTATTTGTGTCTTCCTTCGTGAAGACAGAACCAAAGTAATTGTTCAACTGGTCTGCCATTTCTTTGTTCCCCATTATAAATTCACCTGAATCTGACTGCAAGGGACCTACGTTTGTCTTCACTAATCTTTTTCTCTTCACATATCTATAGAAGCTTTTGCAGTCAGTTTTTATGTTCCCAGCAAGCTTCCTCTCATACTCTATTTTCCCCCTCCTAATTAGACCCTTTGTCCTCTGCTGAATTCTAAATTTCTCCCAGTCCTCAAGTTTGCTGCTTTTTCTGGCCAATTTATATGCCTCTTCCTTGGATCTAACACTATCCTTAATTTCCCTTGTTAGCCACAGTTGAGCCATCTTTCCCGTTTTATTTTTACTCCAGACAGGGATGTACAATTGTTGAAATTCATCCATGTGATCTTTAAATGTTTGCCATTGCCTATCCATCGTCATCCCTTTAAGTATCACTCGCCAGTCTATTCTAGCCAATTCACGTCTCATACCATCGAAGTGACCTTTCCTTAAGTTCAGGACCCTAGTCTCTGAATTAACTGTGTCACTCTCCATCTTAATAAAGAATTCTACCATATTATGTCACTCTTCCCCAAGCAGCCTTGCACAACAAGATTACTAATTAGTCCTTTCTCATTACACATCACCCAGTCTCGGATGGCCAGCCCTCTAGTTGGTTCTTCGACATATTGGTCTGGAAAACAATCCCCAATACACTTCAGGAAATCCTCCTTCACTGTATTGCTACCAGTTTGTTTAGCCCAATCTGTAGGTGGATTAAAGTCGCCCATGATAACTGCTGTACCTTAATTGCACGCATCCCTAATTTCTTGTTTGATGCTTTTGGCTGATGCACAGATCGTAAATGTTCACGATGAACATTTGTGTTGATGTTCTGCTCTTGAGGCCAAATGCTGGCTCGAGTGTTTCGTCATGTGCTATATGGCTGATGGAGAACATTGTTTTTTGCTTCAGTTATTAATCATTGTCTTATACCTCTATTTATCTTTTGTTTCAAGCCTGCTATTCTCCATCTTTGGCTAAGACCTCGAGGACCTAGAGGGTTCCTTCAGTGCCTGATACTTTGCGCATTGGGGTCGTTCATGTTTGGCTGGCATGTACATGAAAAGGCCATCCTCATCGCTATACTGCCTTTGAGGTACCATAAATTCATTGGCTTCATGATGTGTAATAAGAGTGCTTTTTGTAATAATGAGGATTCTTCTATAATGTCATAAGCAAAAATATTTTACAAAGGTAGTTGAATTAGATCTTGATATGAACAGCCCATTGAGGAATAGATGAGGTAATGGGCAACATTGTAAATGGTGACACAGAGGTAGGACAGTGTGGCTGAGCAGCACTCTGGCGCTCCCGCCCAGCCGGCTCACCAGCCTTTAAATGGGAAAAAAATGTGCTGTTTTTGAATGGGCCATGCACCCAAAAAAAGTAACAGGAACCTTGGTAATGGGTTAGTACAGGGATGTTCAGATTGCAGCCCAGGGGCCACTCCTCTTCTTCTTAGGCATTCCCTTGGAGTCGAGGATGACTTGCTTCCACACTAAAAATGAGTTCTCAGGTGACTGAAGAATCCAATGCGGGATCCACAATCTCTGTCACAGGTGGGGCAGACGGTGGTTGAAGGAACGGGTGGGTGGGGTGCCTGGATTGCCGCACGCTCCTTCCGCTGTCTACGTTTGGCTTCAGTTTGTGCTTGGTGATGAGACTCAATGCCTTCCCGGATGCTCTTCCTCCACTTTGGGCGGTCTTGGGCTAGAGATTCCCAGGTGTCGGTGAGGATGTCCTTGAAGCGTTTCCTCTGCTACCCCCCCACCCCGGGTTCACTTGCCGTGTCGAAGCTCCAAGTAGAGCGCTTGCTTTGGGAGTCTCGTGTCAGGCATGCGGACAATGTGGCCTGCCCAACTGAGCTGATCAAGCGTGGTCAATACTTCGATGCTGGGGGTGTTGGCCTGAGCGAGAACACTGACGTTGGTGCGCCTATCCTGCCAATGGATTTGCAGGATCTTGCGGATGCAGCGCTGGTGGAACCTCTCCAGCATTTTGAGGTGTCTGCTGTACATAGTCCATGTCTCTGAGCCATATAGGAGGGCGGGTATCACTACTGCCCTGTAGACCATAAGCTTGAACAGAGAGCTACTCATCAAGGACAGAGAGGCAGTGAGTGCCCGTTGGAAGGAACACTTCAAAGATCTCCTTAACTGAGACTCTGTCTTTGACACGAGTGTTCTGAACTCCATCCCGCAGTAGGCTACCCGGCCGCATTTAGTCCCAAGCCACTGGCAATCCGGCCTCCGAAACCCTGGCAACTCAATCCTATTTTCACTTGGGTCAAACCAGCAAATAAGAAAACTGTTTGTGTTTTGTAGACCTGGAGGTTTAGCTGTAGGTAGCATTGTTTCCTCATTGGTAAATACATCTTAAAACTAGCAGACCTTGGTGTTCTGATTTAACAACTCCGATACATGTTAATTAATTGAAACATGGATTTCAACCTTGTAAGTGGCCTTTGAGGCTCCATGGTACTTACTTTAATGACCCATGACTGGGCATTCCTGGATTGGTATTCAGTCCTATCGCCTCTGGGACCTGGATTTAAATGCAGGCTATACTAATAGGATGTAAATCTTTTATTGCTGCTGACTGTAAATGCAGCCCTTCTCAAAACCATACTAATATGTTTAGTAATACAATTTAAAATAGTAAGATTGCTTAAAATGATAGTAATGGGTTTAGTATATCTATTTAAGGGTGCTGTTATTTTGCCATTTTCCTAGAAGGAAGAAGAATAACTTGCATCTATATAGTACTTTTTGAATGTAGTTACTGTTGTACTGTAGGAAATGCGGCAGCCAATTTGCACACAGCAAGCTCCCACAAACAATGTGATAATGACCAGATAATCTGTTTTAGTGATGTTAATTGAGGGATAAATATCGGCCAAGACACCAGGGATAACTCCCCTACTCTTCTTCGAAATAGTGCCATGGGATCTTTTACGTCCACCTGAGAGAGCAGACGGGGCTACATCCGAAAGACAGCATCTCTGACAGTGCAGCGTTCCCTCAGTACTGCACTGGAGTATTAGCCTAGATTTTGTGCTCTCGTCTCTGGAGTGGGATTTGAACCCACAACCTGCTGACTCAAAGGCAAGAGTGCTACCAACTGAGCCACAGGCTGACGCTCATGTTGAAACAAGACAGTTTGCAATGACTGGAAAGTGGCAATATATCTTAAGAATCGGACTGGTGGTCTGACTCCTGAGTGCACAAAGCCAGAATCTATGTGGTCGAAGTTTGCGCCATGTACAATATAACTCCAGCCCAGTGCAAAGATGCTCTTTAACAGTACTCGGGTGGTCCATTGGTTATACTAGAACTTTATAGACTTATTTTTTAATCTCATCCTGGCAGTTATTTTTCATTCTTTTCAGAAAATCTTTTCAGAAAATAATTGCTCCTATCCTTATTTTCAAAACATTGCATTATGGTGCTGGAATATACTCTTCGTACAAGAGATGTGAGCTCCCATCCCACCCCAGTCATTTACAGATGATGTAAATTGGCTATTCTATGCAGTAAATGAACCAGCAATGACCAAAGAAACTAGTCTTATGTTCCTTATGCTGCAGTATTTTTATTTTAAATCCTTAGTTTGTTTGCTGTGGAAAATCGAAAAGATGCGGGAATATATCTCATCTTAGTAACCACAGGGCATCTTTCCCTCTTCCCACTCCTCTTCACAGGACCAGGTAAGGATAAGATGCTCACTTACATTCTAAAACGACTTTTTTTGCGTATGTACTAAACAAATAGATGCATTTTATTCACTGTTTTTCCCTCATGTTAAGAATTACATGAACATACCTTCAGTTTCTCTGGCCTAGTGGCTTTGCCTTGTAAAGTGCTCAGATGTACAGACCAGAAGGTCCCGGGTTTGATTCCCAATCTGTGCTGAGTTAGCTCATTGTAATCTGGGTAACAGTCGGGGCCCCCTGTAAGCAGAGGGGGAGAGAAAGTCAGCAAGGCTTCCCACTTCTCATTGCTATCCAATGACTCCTGCTGGAAAGTGTGCATGCGTCAATTTTGAGAGAGGACTAGCGTTAGTTTGTGGTGCAATAACCGACCAATACTCGCAGTCTAGCCTCGAGGATGAGGTAGCCCCAGCATGTCACTGGCTTTAGGAAGAGAAGAAAAACACATAGCAACAAAGAATATAAATGTACTCATTGGTTCCCTCATTTGGGTGGTTAACAAATCATTGGGCAACTGTTGACTTTCCTTCTCAATGTTTTTCCCCCTAATTTGCTCCCCTTTCCTAACTATGCTGCATTGTGTATTCGGGATCACTGGATAGTGATCAGGATGCTGGTTGCTATTCCTTTGCCTAACACTGAAACCAATTATTGCACCCACACTATTGTCCCAGTTGAACATACCTAACTCGATACACAGCCTAGATATCAAACCTGCAAACTTCCTTGTCTGTGTGATTTAGCACCGTCCAATCTGAGGCTTTTACTAACAAAGCCACTGGAGTGGTCCCCTGCCCTACATTTGACGTAACTTAAAAGCACTCTCCTATAATATTATCTTTAATTTCATGCTTGTTTATGAGTCTCTCAACACATTGTCTGCTAGTCGAGTATAATTGAAATTCTAGTTACGTTTGGATTGCTAGTACAAAAAGTAATCAACAATACTAGTGAAGTAGGCCTTCATCTCGAGGGGTTTGGAATACAAAAGGGATGTTTCAGTTGTACGGAGCCTTGGTCAGATCCCATCTAGAGTACTGCATTGAGTTTTGGGCACAGCACCTCAGCAATGACATATTGACCTTGGACGGGGTACAACACAGATTTACCAGAATGATACCAGGGCTGAAAGGGTTAAATTAAAAGGACAGGTTGCATAAACCTAATTTGTATTACCTTGAGTTTAGAACATTAAGGAGGTATTCGAATCGAGTGCTTTAAAATGATAAAAGGATTTGATGGGATAGATACAAAGAAATTATTTCCTTTGATGAGGGAATCCAAAACAAGGCAGCATAATCTTAAAATTGGAGCTATGCCATTTAGGAGTGACATCAGGAAGCACTTTATCACAGAGAAGGTAATGGAAATCTGGAAAACTCTCCCTCAAAACTGCTGTAGAATCTGGGTCAAAATGAAACTTTAAAGACAAGGATCGATAGATTTTTGTTGGGTAAGAGTATCGAGGGATAAGGATCAAAGGTAGGGAAATCGATTTGAGGTTCAGATCAGCCATGATTAATTGAATAGCGGAATAGACTTGAGGGGCTGAATGGCCTGTACCTGTTTCTAAGATTGACTTGTACTATGGTAAGAATTTGAATCCAGAACATTTCTACGCTCTCCGTCAGTAATATAAACTGTAACTAGATTCCTAGTATAAATGTGATTACTTTGGTAGTGAGCTGATGCAGCCTTGTAATTAATTGTCCATGTGTGTCCATGTAGCAGTGCAACATCGCTCAGAATCATTAAGTATGTTTATTTCCTTTCTGCATTTCTAATGCAAAATCGGCCACAGGAAGGCAGCTTGGTGGGTGTTATATTCCACACTGCAGATACAAACATGAACAATGACGGACAGATAAAGACCACCTGGTCCATCAAGTCTGTCCCACACAATTGCGATACCTTGTGTATCACAACATACACTCCACCCCACCCGAAACCATGTGATCTCCTGGGAGAGGCAAAAAACAGATTAAAAAAAAAACCCAGACCAATTTGGGGGGAAAAATCTGGGAAATTCCTCTCCGACCCATCTAGGTGATCGAAACTATTCCAAGAGATCACTCTGCCCATTAAATTCCCTGCAGTACCTACCTTCTGTAAGCAGTGATCTCTGTCGCAGCCAGAAACAAATCCAGCTTTCGCTTGAAGGAATTCAGTGAGTCTGCATCCACCACATGAAATGGCAGCTTGTTCCAGAGGTCTACTATTCTCTGAGAAAAGAAACCCCTCCTGACGTCTAATCTAGATCTAGCCTGATACAACTTAAATTTGTGCCCCTGGTCCTGCCTAACCTATTTAATTGATATCATAGGGAACGTACACTGATCCCATGCTCCCTGCAGGGGATGAGCTCAAAGGCAAAGATCTGGGCTACAATTGTTTATTCTTATCTCTGACTGTTGCTCCTTTCAAGTGGACTCCTTTGCTGCGTGAATTTACTCTGGTATGTCATGTATTGTATTCAGTGCTATGTGTTTGATTTTGTTTTGGTCTTTTTTTTCCTTTATAGAAATGCCAATCAAAATCTGCCTTATGCTTTTGTTCACTGTATATAGTTTCTCTGCTCTGCGAGCTTTGTTCAGGTGAGTGGAAATGTATCTTTCCCCCTCTCTCCCTGGAAATCTATGGTAATAATTCTGCTAGAAAGACTGCATATGGTTTTATGTTATCAATATTTAAATATTGCAAATACTGTTGAAACAGGAAGGAAAGTCTAGAGGGAGATGCTTTTTGTTCAAAGTACACTCATAATTTTGTAAAAGCATCATTTTCTATCTGCATAAAGACCTTCAAATCAAGTGTCAAATGTCCTCCTCTCTTGTGCTGTGATGTGACCAACCGGTAGCATCCAGGGGTCACAGTCTAAGGATAAGGGGGAAGCCATTTAGGACCGAGATGAGGAGAAACTTCTTCACCCAGAGAGTGGTGAACCTGTGGAGTTCTCTACCACAGAAAGTTGTTGAGGCCAATTCACTAAATATATTCAAAAAGGAGTTTGATGTCGTCCTTACTACTAGGGGGATCAAGGGGTATGGCGAGAAAGCAGGAATGGGGTACTGAAGTTGCATGTTCAGCCATGAACTCATTGAATGGCGGTGCAAGCTCGAAGGGCCGAATGGCCTACTCCTGCACCTATTTTCTATGTTTCTATCTAGCATCCCTATGCATCTTGGAGCAGCTCCATATCAACAGTAGACAGGGGTAGAAGAAATTGTTTACGATTGAAGATTTCCCCCTTTACTATCTATTCTTTTTTTTGTCACTGTGGCTGAAATGAGATTTGCTACTTCCTATTAAAATAACTCCATCAACTCCACACATTTATTTATTTTCTGTGTTACCTTTTTTATTGCCATGTTCTTAGTTGGCCCATACTACACACTATCCCTCAGTGAGGTGTACATAGGAGCTGCTCCTGAGCCTCTGCCACTGCAGTTCTTGATCCAGCTGATGGGAAGCATGCTCGAGCACCCTGGAAGATTCACCTACTCGGTTTCTTGTCTCTTTCTGCCCCTGGCCTTGGTTAAGGATCTGATCGCTGCTCAGTGTCACTCCTTGGTGGCACAGCTGATTTTGGAAACTGACCATATGGAAAATATTAACAAAACAACTTGCATTTATATAGTGCCTTTAACGTAATAAAATGTCTCGAGCAATGTTCCCCCTAACCTGCATGGTCAACGCAACTATCTGCTGGTCCAGCGCAGCCTGGGACCAGCTTTTCAAATGTGAAATTTCGCACATGAGCCAAACTTTGGGCCATGCAGCCCTTTAAAGGGGTCATGCACCCAAAAAAAATTGGGGGGGGGAAACATTGGTTCCAAGGTGTTTCACAGGAGTGTTTTCAGACAAATTTTGACACCGAGCCACATAAGGAGATATTAGGACAGGCTTGGTCAAAGAGGTAGGTTTTAAGAAGTGTCTTGAGGGAGATGAGAGGCAGAGAGGTTTAGGGAAGGAATTGAAGATGCTTAGGGCCTTGGCAACTGAAGGCACTGCTGTCCATTATGGGGTGAAGGAACATATCCTATTATTCTATCCCATCACACATGGAGCTCCAAAGCACTGTTGCACTGCAGCATTTGTGCAAGTATTGTTCTGTATAGACAACAGAAATTGTTACCTAAGAACATAAGAAATAGGAGCAGGAGTAGGCCATTTGGCTCCTCGAGCCTGCTCTGCCATTCAATAAGATCATGGCTGATCTGATCCTGGTCTCAACTCCACTTCCCCGCCCGCTCTCCATAACCCTTGACTCCCTTATTATTCAAAATCTGTCGATCTCCACCTTAAATATATTCAAATACCCAGTCTCCACAGCTCTCTGGGGTAGAGAATTCCAAAGATTCACGACCCTCTGAGAGAAGAAATTCCTCCTCATTTCTGTTTTAAATGGGTAACCCCTTATTCTGAAACTGTGCCCCCCTAGTTCTAGATTCCTCCATGAAGGGAAGCATCCTCTCTGCATCTACCTTGTCAAGCCCCCTCAGAATCTTATATGTTTCAATAAGATCACCTCTCAGTCTTCTAAACTCCAAGGAGTACAGGCCCAACCTTTCTTCATATGACAACCACTTCATCTCAGGAATCAACCTCGTGAACCTTCTCTGTTGGAAATGTACCTGCCAACATTGGAAAGAGAAAGAAAGAATCTTTTTTGTCTTTCAGATGCTGATTGGATCTGTTGTATATTTCCAGTAATTGTTTTTCATTTTATAAATATTATAGATGGGAATTAATGCAACAAATGCATAATACGCTGCCTAGTTCAGTAAAAGAGAGATTTATCCAGAATATGCTGTGACAGGTCACCGTAACTTCTCGTGCTTTCACATTTTATTGGAAAATATGTAAAGCAATGTGCCCTGTTGGACACAGAGTGGGTCAGGGGAACTTCATCTTGACGAGCAATATCTGACTCCACTTGTTTCCAAAGAGGCTCCCACAAAGTTTCAGATCGCACTTAAATATTTTCAATTTCAAATGTTCGGTTTATTGAATTAAAAAAAGTATATATAGTAAATCCACGATAATCTAACTGGGTTTGTTACCTATCCAGGAAGGAAGGATCGCTTCTAAACTGGCCTGAATCCATCTACCTCAGTGGTCTTATTCCCCTGCAAGTTATTTGTGAGATCATCTATCCCCTAACGTCCTGGCAGCAAAAGTTTCCCTTTGTGCCACTGTTGCTCACCTCTGTATACTGTTCGCTAGGAGTTACCTACACTTGGATTAAACTGTACATTTCAGTCCTGACGGAGCCAGGGACTGACAGGAAGATGAAAGCACAGTAGTTGATGGACTCGTTCAAATGCTTTATTCGGACTTGCGAATGTGCTATTAACTTGGAGTTACAGTACAGGAATCATGGACACAATGCAGGAATCATGGACACAATACAAGAATTATGGACATAATCCAGTTTGAGGCCACTGCCGTTGTGATAATCTTATTTTACTACAGCCTTTGAAAGCACTGGTGCTGGGACTGGCATGATCTTTCAAATATAGACATGTTTTCAGTACCTTTAACAATAATTGCATGATATTGTGTCCATGTTGATGTTTAAGATTAATTTCACTACCCTGGAATAACTGTTGCGTGTTGATTAAAGTATTTGTCCCTTTCCTGTCCCTCCCCACAGTATGCCATTGGAGGCTAAATGCTTCCACTGTATTTTGTAATGCAAAATTCAGTACATTGTGACTATCAATGTTAAAATGATATTCAAAGTGAATTTTGAAACAATAAATCTGCATCACAACTGCAATAACATCACATACTGATTTTTAAGTAGAGGTATACCCTCGACCTCCAAATGACCTCCACAAGCCTATTCTTGGTTGCATATTTTTAGGGAAAGACCTATTGAAGTGTCAATAATTGGTATTGCTTAAGGACCAAAAATATTTCTGTTATGAATACCGCTTCTGTGTATGTTTACATCGACCTGTATGTATTGTGAATTGTAAATGTAACATGAAAAGGTGTTTGTTTTACAAATACAAAATCCTGTAGCTGTAAGTTGAAATGGAATCATGTTGAAGCAACTGCATTCTAGAAACAAAATAATTTGTTTAGTGCAGAATAAATTTATTTTCTTATTTGTATAAATCGAAACACTGAATAAACATTTGGGACTGAATTAAGTGAAATCATGAAATTCATTTTATATAACAAATAAAGGAGATTGTTTGCATGTTGATTGTTTCTGACTTTTGCCTCAAACAGCATAAAATAGTGCTGCGGCATAGGGCCAAATGCAACATTCACCAGTAAGTCAGTAAAATAAAGAAGAAAGAGTCAGATTAGTGATTCTAAATTAAAGCCATGGAACTGAAGAGCTTGCAATGAATTTGCACCTTAACCAGTCTAGCTCTGAGTTCAGCACATGTCAAAGGTTTGATATTCAAAATATTTCATTAGTATTTTCTGAAACTAACTTCTCTGTAAACTGCATTTTGTCAGAATGTGCAGCTTAAATAAAAGAAACTTGCACAACCTTGGGCTGTTCCCAAGCACTTTACAGCCAATTTTAAAAGTGTAGTCACTTGTAAGGTACACCATTTGATATCCTCTGGCCAACCATCTTTCAGCTGCTTCATCAGTACCCTTCCCTCCATCATAAGGTTAGGGCCGGGACTGTTTGCTGACAATTGTCAGTGTTCAGCTCCATTCACATCTCCTCGAATAATGAAACAGTCCATACCAACAGGACCTTGACAATATTCAGGCTTGAGCTGACATGTGGCAGTTCCATGCTATATAAGTGCCAGATAATCACCATCTTGCATAAGACAAAGCTCCCTCTGACATTCAGTGGCATCACCATTGCCAACTACCTGACCATCAATATCTTGGGGGATCAGCACCAACAGAAGCTTAACTGGACCAGCCATATAAATATCAGAGCTACAAAACAGGGCAGAGATAACCAATGGCTCACCTATTGTCCCCAGGGGTACGGCAAGGTTCTATGCTGGGGCCCCAGCTGTTTACATTGTACATTAATGATTTAGATGAGGGGATTAAATGTAGTATCTCCAAATTTGCAGATGACACTAAGTTGGTTGGCAGTGTGAGCTGTGAGGAGGATGCTATGAGGCTGCAGAGTGATTTTAATAGTTTACGTGAGTGGGCAAATGCATGGCAGATGAAGTATAATGTGGATAAATGTGAGGTTATCCACTTTGGTTGTAAAAACAGAGAGACAGACTATTATCTGAATGGTGACAGATTAGGAAAAGGGCAGGTGCAACGAGACCTGGGTGTCATGGTACATCAGTCACTGAAGGTTGGCATACAGGTACAGCAGTGGTTAAGAAAGCAAATGGCATGTTGGCCTTCATAACGAGGGGATTTGAGTACAGGGGCAGGGAGGTGTTACTACAGTTGTACAGGGCCCTGGCGAGGCCACACCTGGAGTATTATGTACAGTTTTGGTTTCCTAACTTGAGGAAGGACATTCTTGCTATTGAGGGAGCGCTGCGAAGGTTCACCAGACTGATTCCTGGGATGGTGGGACTGACATATCAAGAAAGACTGGATCAACTGGGCTTGTATTCACTGGAGTTCAGAAGAATGAGAGGGGATCTCATAGAAACGTTTAAAATTCTGACGGGTTTAGACAGATTAGATGCAGGAAGAATGTTCCCAATGTTGGGGAAGTCCAGAACCAGGGGTCACAGTCTAAGGATAAGGGGTAAGCCATTT
Organism: Pristiophorus japonicus; assembly: GCF_044704955.1. NCBI lineage: Eukaryota > Metazoa > Chordata > Chondrichthyes > Pristiophoridae > Pristiophorus > Pristiophorus japonicus. Next base: position 190,270,932 of record NC_091986.1, on the reverse strand, counting down.
AGGACCGAGATGAGGAGAAACTTCTTCACCCAGAGAGTGGTGAACCTGTGGAATTCTCTACCACAGAAAGTTGTTGAAGCCAATCCACTAAATATATTCAAAAAGGAGTTAGATGTAGTCCTTACCAGTAGGGGGATCAAGGGGTATGGCGAGAAAGCAGAAATGGGGTACTGAAGTTGCATGTTCAGCCATGAACTCGTTGAATGGCGGTGCAGGCTCGAAGGGCCGAATGGCCTACTCCTGCACCTATTTTCTATGTTTCTATGTTTCACCATCTATAAGGCTCACATAAGGAGTGTGATGGTAAACTCACCACTCGTCTGAATGGATGTATTCACAACACTCGAGAAGCTTGATTCCAACAGTCTGTTCATGAGCACCTATGCCACTGAACTCCATATACATCATTGGGTGCACTGTGGCTCCTGTAAGTAGTGTACACTAAATGCATTGCAGCAAATTGCCATTTTTACTTTTGGCCGCAACTCCCAGTCTTATGACTTACGCTGCTCACCACCTTAGTAACTATGGGTGAGCAATAAATGCAATCTTGCCAGCATTGCTAATATTTTGAGAACAAAATTTTAAAATTTTACATATGGTTATTCATTTGCCTCATGTGATTCGAGCCAAGACTGTGCTATTTGGGGGTTAACTGTGAATTACTAAGGTCTTTAGGAAAAATGTTGCCTGCCTGTTAGGCCCCCATATCACTTTTCTTAGCTGCAGATGTAAACTGCATGATCTCCAGTGTGCTGTTCAATGGGGCATCAAAAATGATGATCATTGGGAGTAATGGTTAAATGACTTGAGCAGACAGTTAAGTCCCTGCATACACATAAGAGAGGGCAGGCCTGGGGTATTTTAATCATTTTGCTGTAGAATGGATGCTGGGAAAGCAAGAATATCACATTTTGATTATCAAGCACCCAACATTCTTTTTGTGATGCTAAAACAAATTACTGCGGATGCTAGAATCAACCTGTTACATCTCTAACATTTTCCAGTTCTGACGAAGGGTCATCGACTTGAAACGTTAACTCTGTTTCTCTCTCCACAGATGCTGCCTGACCTGCCAAGTATCTCCAGCATTTTCTATTCTTACTTGTGAACTGCAGGAAGAGCCTTTCTCTGTTTCTGTTTCTGAACTCCCCAAATTAGTGGCCAGTAATACTGAATTGTCACTGCCATAAACTTTTGTGATGACAGCAATTTCTAGGCTTAAGTGAGATTGGGAGTGTTCATGACTAATCAAACTGACCAATCTGTTGGAAAGAATAGTTTGAACTACGGGACCTTTTCTCATTCCCTATATTTCTGTTTTTTTTTACCAAACTCCTCAAACTATCAGTTAAATAAAATATATAATGCAAGTTGACCTGTTTGATTTTTTTAAATGCACTGATTAGAACGTGAATATATAATTAAAATAAAATGTTGAGTGGCAAAGTTTGATCATAAATAATTCACTTGGAACCAAGTACCCCTTCCTGTGAAATATTGGAAGAAAAAACAAAATGATGGCAAAGTTTCCTTTAAATTATTAATGTATCTTTTATATGAACAAAAAAAATCAATCAATTAATGAGTTAAAAGGAAGACAGATTTCACTATATATGTAATTGCAAAACATGTCATCTGTGTTTTCCTGAATTTTCTCTATTCCTCTCCGAGATGCACCTGTCATTTGTAAACATTTTTCATGTGACAGCAGCCCATTCAATCATGGAGCCAGATGGCAACTTCATCTGAGTTTGTCCTCACCTGACTATCACACAAGCATTTCCCAGCAGAGGTCACTGAATGGTGATCAAGAGCGGGGACCCGGGCTGATTTCACTCTACCCCTCCCCAAAACCCAAACTTGCCTAAATGTACTGAGGCCAATTGTAGTATCCTTACCACCTAGCTGCAACTTGATTCTTCATCTGAAAATTGGAAAGTTACTGTGTCTTGTCATGTCTCAGTTGAGTCAGCACATGCTGTCTAGCTGTACTCCGCCAGCTTATGATAATGACCAGGTAATCTCTTTCAGTGACGTTGATTGAGGGATGAACATTGGCCAGGACACCGGGGATAACTCCCCTGCTCTTCCTTAAAATAGTGCCATGGGATCTTTTACGTGCTGAGAGCGCGGACGGGGAAAGAAAGACTTGCATTTATACAGTGCTTCTCATGACCACCGGACATCTCAAAGCATTTTACAGCCAATTAAGCACTTTTGGCGTGTAGTCACTGTTGTAATGTGGGAAGTGCAGCAGCCAATTTGCGCACGGCAAGCTCCCACAAACAGCAATTTGATAATGACTAGATAATCTGTTTTCATTATGTTGATTGGGGGATAAATATTGGCCAGGACACCAGGAAAGGTCACTGGATGGTGATCAAGAGCGGGAACCTGGGCTGATTTCCTCCTCCCCCGCCCCAAAAACCCTGTTCTATAGGTGCCATGGGATCTTTTACGTCCACCTGAGCAGACAGGGCCTCGGTTTAACATCTCATCTGAAAGATGACACCTCCGACACTACAGCACTCCCCTGGCTATGAAAGCATACGACTTACACTAAACATCCGTAAGACAAAAGTCCTGCACCAACCTGTCCCCACTGCCCCCCAGTCATCAAGATCCATGGCTCGGCTCTGGACAACGTGGACCGTTTCCCATACCTCAGGAGCCTCTTATCAACAAGAGCAGACATTGGCGACGAGATTCAACACCGCCTCCAGTGGGCCAGTGCAGCCTTCGGCTGCCTGAGGAAATGAGTGTTCGAAGAACAGGCCCTCAAATCTGCCACCAAGCTCATGGTCTTCAGTGCTGTAGTAATACCCGCCCTCTTCTATGGCTCAGAGACATAGACCATGTACAATAGGCACCTCAAGTCGCTGGAGAAATACCACCAACGATGTCTCTGCAAGATCCTGCAAATCCCCTGGGAGGACAGACGCACCAACATTAGCGTCCTCGACCAGGCCAACATCCCCAGCATTGAACACACTTGATCAGCTCCGCTGGGCAGGCCACATCGTTCGCATGCCAGATATGAGACTCCCAAAGCAAGTGCTCTACTTGGCACTCCTTCATGGCAAACGAGCCAAAGATGGGCAGAGGAAGCATTACAAGGGCACCCTCAAAGCCTCCCTGATAAAATGTAACATCCCCACTGACACCTGGGAGTCCCTGGCCAAAGACCGCCCTAAGTGAAGGAAGTGCATCCTGGAGGGCGCTGAGCACCTCGAGTCTCATCGCTGAGAGCATGCAGAAATCAAGCGCAGGCAGCGGAAAGAGCGTGCAGCAAACCAGTCCCACCCACCCTTAGAAACATAGAAACTTAGAAAATAGGTGCAGGAGTAGGCCATTCGGCCCTTCGAGCCTACACCATCATTCAATATGATCATGGCTGATCATGCATTTCAGTACCCCATTCCTGCTTTCTCTCCATACCCCTTGATCCCTTTAGCCATGAGGGCCACATCTAACTTCCTTTTGAATATATCTAATGAACTGGCCCCAACAACTTTCTTTGGCAGAGAATTCCCCATGCCCACAACTCTCTGAGTGAATAAGTTTCTCCTCATCTCAGTCTTAAATGGCTTATCCCTTATCCTTAGACTGTGACACCTTATTCTGGACTTACCCAACATCGGGAACATTTTTCCTGCATCTAACCTGTCCAATCCCGTCAGAATGTTATATGTTTCTATGAGATCCCCTCTCATTCTTCTAAATTCCATTGAATACAAGTCTAGTCGAATCAGTCTGGTGAACCTTCGCCGCACTCCCTCAATAGCAAGAATGTCCTTCCTCAGATTAGGAGACCAAAACTGTACACAATATTCAAGGAGTGGCCTTACCAAGGCCCTGTACAACTGTAGTAAGACCTCCATGCTCCTATACTCAAATCCTCTCACTATGAAGGCCAACATGCCATTTGCCTTCTTCACCACCTGCTGCACCTGTATGCCAACCTTCAATGACTGATGTACCATGACCCCCAGGTCTTGTTGCACCTCCCCCTTTACCAATCTGTCACCACCATTCAGATAATAATCAGCCCTCCTGTTTTTACCACCAAAGTGGATAACTTCACATTTATCCACATTATACTGCATCTGTCATGTATTTGCCCACTCACCTAACCTGTCCAAGTCACCCTGCAGCCTCTTAGCATCCTCCTCACAGCTCACATTGCCACACAGTTTAATGTCATCTGCAAACTTGGAGATATTACATTCAATTCCTTCATCTAAATCATTAATGTATATTGTAAATAGCTGGCGTCCCAGCACTGAACCTTGCAGTACCCCACTAGTCACTGCCTGCCATTCTGAAAATGACCCGTTTATTCCTACTCTCTGCTTCCTGTCTGCCAACCAGTTCTCTATCCACGTCAGTACAGTACCCCCAATACCATGTGCTTTAATTTTGCACACTAATCTCTTATGTGGGACCTTGTCAAAAGCCTTTTGAAAGTCTAAATACACCACATCCACTGGCTCTCCCTTGTCCGCTCTACTAGTTACATCCTCAAAAAATTCTAGAAGATTTATCAAGCATGATTTCTCTTTCATAAATCCATGCTGACTTGGACCGATCCTGTCACTGCTTTCCGAATGCGCTGCTATTACATCTTTAATAATTGATTCTAACATTTTCCCCACCATCAATGTCAGGTTGACCGGTCTATAATTCCCTGTTTTCCTCTCTCCCTCCTTTTTTAAAAAGTGGGGTTACATTAACTACCCTCCAGTCCATAGGAACTGATCCAGAGTCTATAGAATGTTAGAAAATGACCACCAATGCATCCACTATTTCTAGGGCCACTTCCTTAAGTACTCTGGGATGCAGCCTATCAGTCCCTGGGGATTTATCAGCCTTCAATCCCATCAATTTCCCTAACACAATTTCCTGACTAATAAGGATTTGCTTTAGTTCCTCCTTCTTGCTAGACCCTCGGTCCCCTAGTATTTCCAGAAGGTTATTTGCATCTTCCTTAGTGAAGACAGAACCAAAGTATTTGTTCAATTGATCTGCCATTTCTTTCCCATTTTGACTTCACCTGATTCTGACTGTAAGGGACCTATATTTGTCTTCACTAATCTTTTTCTCTTCACGTATCTGTAGAAGCTTTTGCAGTCAGTTTTTATGTTCCCTGCAAGCTTCCTCTCATACTCTATTTTCCCCCTCCTAATTAAACCATTTGTCCTCCTCTGCTGAATTCTAAATTTCACCCAGTCCTCAGATTTGCTGCTTTTTTTGGCCAATTTATATGCCTCTTCCTTGGATTTAATACTATCTCTAATTTCCCTTGTAAGCCACCTTCCCCATTTTATTGTAACGCCATACAGGGATTTACAATTGCTGAAGTTCATCCATGTGATCTTTAAATGTCTGCCATTGCCTGTACACCGTCAACCCTTTAAGTATCATTCCCTTTCCCTCAACGACTATATGTCCCGCCTGTGGCAGGGACTGTGGTTCTCATATTAGAAACATAGAAACATAGAAAATAGGTGCAGGAGCAGGCCATTCAGCCCTTCTAGCCTGCACCGCCATTCAATGAGTTCATGGCTGAACATGAAACCTCAGTACCCCCTTCCTGCTTTCACGCCATACCTTTGATCCCCCGAGTAGTAAGGACTTAATCTAACTCCCTTTTGAATATATTTAGTGAATTGGCCTCAACTACTTTCTGTGGTAGAGAATTCCACAGGTTCACCACTCTCTGGGTGAAGAAGTTTCTCCTTATCTCGGTCCTAAATGGCTTACCCCTTATCCTTAGACTGTGACCCCTGGTTCTGGACTTCCCCAACATTGGGAACATTCTTCCTGCATCCAACCTGTCCAAACCCGTCAGAATTTTAAACGTTTCTATGAGGTCCCCTCTCACTCTTCTGAACTCCAGTGAATACAAGCCCAGTTGATCCAGTCTTTCTTGATAGGTCAGTCCCACCATCCCGGGAATCAGTCTGGTGAATCTTCGCTGCACTCCCTCAATAGCAAGAACGTCCTTCCTCAAGTTAGGAGACCAAAACTGTACATAATACTTCAGGTGTGGCCTCACCAAGGCCCTGTACAACTGTAGCAACACCTCCCTGCCCCTGTACTCAAATCCCCTCGCTATGAAGGCCAACATGCCATTTGCTTTCTTAACCGCCTGCTGTACCTGCATACCAACCTTCAATGACTGATGTACCATGACACCCAGGTCTCGTTGCACCTTCCCTTTTCCTAATCTGTCACCAGTCAGATAATAGTCTGTCTCTCTGTTTTTACCACCAAAGTGGATAACCTCACATTTATCCACATTATACTTCATCTGCCACGCATTTGCCCACTCACCTAACCTATCCAAGTCACTCTGCAGCCTCATAGCAACCTCCTCGCAGCTCACACTGCCACCCAACTTAGTGTCATCCGCAAATTTGGAGATACTACATTTAATCCCCTCGTCTAAATCATTAATATACAATGTAAACAGCTGGGGCCCCAGCACAGAACCCTGCGGTACCCCACTAGTCACTGCCTGCCATTCCGAAAAGTACCCATTTACTCCTACTCTTTGCTTCCTGTCTGACAACCAGTTCTCAATCCACGTCAGCACACTACCCCCAATCCCATGTGCTTTAACTTTGCACATTAATCTCCTGTGTGGGACCTTGTCGAAAGCCTTCTGAAAGTCCAAATATACCACATCAACTGGTACTCCTTTGTCCACTTTATTGGAAACATCCTCAAAAAATTCCAGAAGATTTGTCAAGCATGATCTCCCTTTCACAAATCCATGCTGACTTGGACCTATCATGTCACCATTTTCCAAATGCGCTGCTATGACATCCTTAATAATTGATTCCATCATTTTACCCACTACTGAGGTCAGGCTGACCGGTCTATAATTCCCTGCTTTCTCTCTCCCTCCTTTTTTAAAAAGTGGGGTTACATTGGCTACCCTCCACTCGATAGGAACTGATCCAGAGTCAATGGAATGTTGGAAAATGACTGTCAATGCATCCGCTATTTCCAAGGCCACCTCCTTAAGTACTCTGGGATGCAGTCCATCAGGCCCTGGGGATTTATCGGCCTTCAATCCCATCAATTTCCCCAACACAATTTTCCGACTAATAAAGATTTCCCTCAGTTCCTCCTCCTTACTAGACCCTCTGACCCCTTTTATATCCGGAAGGTTGTTTGTGTCCTCCTTAGTGAATACTGAACCAAAGTACTTGTTCAATTGGTCTGACATTTCTTTGTTCCCCGTTATGACTTCCCCTGATTCTGACTGCAGGGGACCTACGTTTGTCTTTACTAACCTTTTTCTCTTTACATATCTATAGAAACTTTTGCAATCCGCCTTAATGTTCCCTGCAAGCTTCTTCTCGTACTCCATTTTCCCTGCCCTAATCAAACCCTTTGTCCTCCTCTGCTGAGTTCTAAATTTCTCCCAGTCCCCAGGTTCGCTGCTATTTCTGGCCAATTTGTATGCCATTTCCTTGGCTTTAATACTATCCCTGATTTCCTTAGATAGCCACGGTTGAGCCACCTTCCCTTTTTTATTTTTACGCCAGACAGGAATGTACAATTGTTGTAATTCATCCCTGCGGTCTCTAAATGTCTGCCATTGCCCATCCACAGTCAACCCCTTAAGTATCATTAGCCAATCTATCTTAGCCAATTCATACCTCATACCTTCAAAGTTACCCTTCTTTAAGTTCTGGACCATGGTCTCTGAATTAACTGTTTCATTCTCCATCCTAATGCAGAATTCCACCATATTATGGTCACTCTTCCCCAAGGGGCCTCGCACAATGAGATTGCTAATTAATCCTCTCTCATTACACAACACCCAGTCTAAGATAGCCTCCCCTCTAGTTGGTTCCTCGACATATTGGTCTAGAAAACCATCCCTTATGCACTCCAGGAAATCCTCCTCCACCGTATTGCTTCCAGTTTGGCTGGCCCAATCTCTGTGCATATTAAAGTCACCCATTATAACTGCTGCACCTTTATTGCATGCACTCCTAATTTCCTGTTTGATGCCCTCCCCAACATCACTACTACTGTTTGGAGGTCTGTACACAACTCCCACTAACGATTTTTGCCCTTTAGTGTTCTGCAGCTCTACCCATATAGATTCCACATCATCCAAGCTAATGTCTTTCCTAACTATTGCATTAATCTCCTCTTTAACCAGCAATGCTACCCCACCTCCTTTTCCTTTTATTCTATCCTTCCTGAATGTTGAATACCCCTGGATGTTGAGTTCCCAGCCCTGATCATCCTGGAGCCACGTCTCCGTAATCCCAATCACATCATATTTGTTAACATCTATTTGCACAGTTAATTCATCCACCTTATTGCGGATACTCCTTGCATTAAGACACAAAGCCTTCAGGCTTGCTTTTTTAACACCCTTTGTCCTTTTAGAATTTTGCTGTACAGTGGCCCTTTTTGTTCTTTGCCTTGGGTTTCTCTGCCCTCCACTTTTCCTCATCTCCTTTCTGTCTTTTGCTTTTGCCTCATTTTTGTCTCCCTCTGTCTCCCTGCATAGGTTCCCATCCCCCTGCAATATTAGTTTAACTCCTCCCCAACAGCACTAGCAAACACTCCCCCTAGGACATTGGTTCCGGTCCTGCCCAGGTGCAGACCGTCCGGTTTGTACTGGTCCCACCTCCCCCAGAACCGGTTCCAATGCCCCAAAAATTTGAATCCCTCCCTGCTGCACCACTGCTCAAGCCATGTATTCATCTGCGCTATCCTGCGATTCCTACTCTGACTAGCACGTGGCACTGGTAGCAATCCCGAGATTACTACTTTTGAGGTCCTACTTTTTAATTTAGCTCCTAGCTCCTTAAATTCTTTTCGTAGGACCTCATCCCTTTTTTTACCTATGTCGTTGGTACCAATGTGCACCACGACAACTGGCTGTTCTCCCTCCCATTTCAGAATGTCCTGCACCCGCTCCGAGACATCCTTGACCCTTGCACCAGGGAGGCAACATACCATCCTGAAGTCTCGGTTGCGTCCGCAGAAACGCCTATCTATTCCCCTCACCATCGAATCCCCTATCACTATCGCGCTCCCAATCTTTTTCCTGCCCTCCTTTGCAGCAGAGCCACCTACGGTGCCATGAACTTGGCTGCTGCTGCCCTCCCCTGATGAGTCATCCTCCCCAACAGTACTCAAAGCAGGATTGGATTGTTCAGTCACCTAAGAACTCATTTTTAGAGTGGAAGCAAGTCTTCCTCGATTCCGAGGGACTGCCTATGATGATGACTCCCCTGGGGCATCAGCCTAGTTTTATGTGCTTATGTTCCTGGAGTGGGACTTGAAACCACAAACTTCTGACTCAGCGGCGAGTGTGCTACCAACTGAGACAATGTTGATACTACATTTATGTAGTGAAATAGGGGGGCCTCGGTATAACATCTCATCCAAAAGACAGCACCTCTGACAGTGCAGCACTCCCTCAGCACTACACTGGAATTACCCACTGAGCCATGGCTGACACTTGTATTTGTTTTCTGGGTCGGAGTTTTATAGTCAAACAGGAATCCGTGTATTGGGAACATCAAGCAGCTGTTTGTCAGTAAACCGGAGACAAGCAGCTGGTTGGGGTTGGGATTGAGGGTCGGAACGTTTTATTATCGATGCGGAGCTCCACCCGGACAGTCTGAGGGGCGCGTGCGGAAAGCGGCTGTCCGTTGCCCTTGAGTTGCGGTCCGTGGGTGACGGTTAGGAAGTGAGTGGAGATGGGGCTCTTGCCGGCCGAGGCCAAGGTTCTGCCGCCGCCGGGCATCGTCAACCGTAACAGCGTGTGGCTGGGCGTCATCGGCTGGACCACCGCGCTGCTGCAGAACGGCGTCAACCGGCGGCCGCCGCTCAAAGCCGGTGAGTGAAAGCCTGGAAAACCCGGCGGGGACATGAAGCTGCGGGCCCGGCCCGGCCTGACCCGACAGTCGCTTTCAAACAGCAGGGGCCGGGGGGGAGGGCAGTCCCTGCAGAGTTACTCCCCCCTCCCGGCCTATGGTGAACACCAGCAATACTAAGCTCATTCTCAGCTTGAAGTCAACATGCATTTTTGTACATCTACCACTTTTCACCGTAAACATTAAAGGCCTCTCTTTGGACTAACCCCCCACCCTTTTAGTTGAGAGCGCGCTGTCTGAGGGGGAGGGGCTGTTAGGTTGTAATAGTTACTTTTTAAAAAAAAAAATAATATTTACTTCAAAAAAAATCTGTAACTTGCATCTGTTTCTGTGGCCTATAACTGCTTCGTATGGCAATCGTTCACGTGTATCCTCTCAATTTCACGTGATGTATAAGCAATTTAAAAAAACTACTTTGCAATGTACAGAACATTATGTAAAATGCCTCGTTGACTTATGAATCAATAATGGCCCGGATTTTACGGTGTTTCCGACACAGTGTACGTTGTCGGAAACCCTCAGAACATGTGCGAAAACCCGGATCGTGCGATCTATCAAGTTTCGTTTGGACAGATCCACCGCATCCGCTACAAAACAACACTTTTTCACTGGTGCCCAATTACTGCACAGCGAATACCCACAAAACCTTTACGCCTAGTGAAAGCAGTCCATATGGGTTGAACTGAAGAACAAAAATGGGGTGATCACACTGCTGAGAGTGTACTGTAGACCCTCAGTCAGGTGGAGATAGAAGAACAAATATGTAGGCAAATTTCTGAGGTGCAGAAACTATTGAGCAGTAATAGTCAGGGATTTCAACTACCCTAATATTAACTGGGATAAGATTGGTGTGAATGGTATAGAGGGTGCAGAATTCCTAAAATGCATTCAAGAGAACTTTTTTAGTCAGTATGTAGCAAGCCCAACACTGGAGGGGGAGGTTCTGAATTCAGTTTTAGGGAATGAAGCTGGGCAGGTGGAAGGGGTATCATTGGGAGAGCATTTTGGTACTAGTGATCATAATTCAGTTAGATTTAGGGTAGTTATGGAAAAGGACAAAGATAGACCAGGAATAAAATTTCTCAATTGGGGAAAAACTAATGTTACTTTTAAGGAGGAGATTGTGAGGGTTCAGAGCAAGTATGTTCCCTTAAAGAAAAAGAGTTGAACTAACAAGTCTAGGATAAAGAAAAAAATGGAGGCTTATGACAGATACCGAGGGCTCAATACTACAGAAACTCTAGAAGAGTATAGAAAGTGCAGGGGTGAAATTAAAAGGAAATGAGGAAAGCAAAGAGAGAGCATGAAAACATTTTGGCACGTAAAATCAAGGAAAACCCAAATATGTTTTATAAATACATTAAGAGGAAGAGGATAACTGAAGAAAGAGTAGGGCCTATTAGAGATCATGAAGATAATCTGTGTGTGGAGGCGGAAGATGTGTGGGTATAGTTCTTAATGAACACTTGCATCTGTCCTCACAAAAGAGAGGGGCGATGCAGGCGTTGCCAGCAGGGAGGAGTGTGAAATATTAGATAAAATAAACATAGTGAGAGAGGAAATATTAGGGGTTTAGCATCTTTGAACATGAATAAATCCCCAGGCCTGGATGAAATGTATCCCAGGCTCTTAAGGGAAGCAAGAGAAGAAATAGCAGAGGCTCTTACCATCATTTTCCAAACCCTTCTGGCTACAGGTGTGGTGCTGGAGGACTGCTAACATTGTACCATTGTTTAAAAAGGGAGAAAGGGATAGACCGAGTAATTACAGGCCAGTCAGCCTAACTTTGGTGGTGGGAAAGTTATTGGAAAAAAATTCAGGGAGTCAGGATAAATTTTCATTGAGAAAGATCCGGATTAATCAAGGACAGTCAGCATGGATTTGTTATGGGAAGGTCGTGTCTGACTAACTTGATTGAATTTTTTGAGGAGGGTCGATGAGGGTAGCGCATTTGATATAGTCTGTACGGATTTTAGCAAGGCTTTTGATAAGGTCCCACTTGGTAGACTGGTCACGAAAGTAAAAGCCCATGGGATCCAAGGCAAAATGGCAAGTTGGATCCAAAATTGGCTCAGAGGCAGGAAGCAAAGGGTAATGTAACTGGAAGGCTGTTTCCATTGGGGTTCCACAGGGCTCAGTACTAGGTCCCTTGCTTTTTGTGGTATGTATCAATGATTTAGACTTGAATGTAGGGGGCATGATTAAGCTTGCAGATAATACAAGGTTTGGCTGTGTGGTTGATAATGAAAAAGAAAGCTATAGACTGCAGGAAGATATCAATGAACTGGTCCGGTGGGCAGAACAGTGGCAAATGGAATTCAATCCTGAGAAGTGTTGGGTAATGTATTTGGGAAGGGCTAACAAGGCAAGGGAATACACATTAAATGGTTGGATACTGAAAAGTGCAGAGGAACAAAGGGACATTGGAGTGCATGTCTGCATGTCCACAGATCCCTGAAGGTGGCAGGCCAGGTAGATAAGATGGCTAAGAAGGCATACTGAATACGTGCCTTTATTAGCTGAGCAGGGAGGTTATGCTTGAACTGTATAAAACACTAGTTAGGCCACAGCTAGATTACTGTGGCAGTTTTGGTCACCACATTCATCATAGGTAGTCCTTCGGCGTCGAGGGTGACTTGCTTCCACAGTAGTTATGAGCTCTCAGGTGATTGAAGAGTCCAATGCGGGATCGACAGTCCCTGTCACAGGTGGAGCAAACGGTGGCTGATGAAACAGGTGGGTGAGTTGCCACGCATTCCTTCTGCTGTCGACGCTTGGCTTCAGCTTGCTCTTGGCAAAGAAACTCGAGGTGTTCAGCACCTTCCTGGATGCTTTCCTTCACTTTGGGCGGTCTTGGGCCAATGATTCCCAGGTGTCGGTGGGGATCTTACATTTTTTCAAAGGAGGCTTTGAGGGTGTTTTGAAGCGTTTCCTCTGCCCACCTGGGGCTCGCTTGCTGTGTTGGAGCTCCGAGTAGCGTGCTTGTTTTGGGAGTCTCGTGTCAGGCATGCGGGCGATGTGGCCCAGCCAGCGGTGCTGATCGAGCGTGGTCAATGCTTCGATGCTGGCCTGAGCGAGAACACTGACGTTGGTGCGCCTATCCTGCTAATAGATTTGTAGGATCTTGCGGAGGTAGCGTTGGTGGTACTTCTCCAGTGTTTTGAGGTGCCTGCTGTACATAGTCCATGTCTCTGAGCCATATAGGAGGGCGGGTATCACCACTGCTCTGTAGACCATGAGCTTGGTGCCGGGTTTGAGGTCCTGGTCTTCAAACACTCTCTTCCTCAGGTAACCGAAGGCTGCACTGGCACACTGAAGGCGGTGTTGGACCTAGTCATCGATGTCTGCCCTTCTTGACAGTAGGTTCCCGAGGTATGGAAAATGGTCCACGTTGCTCAACGTCTCGTTGTGGATTTTTGATAACCGGGGGTTAGTGCTGTGTAGCAGGGGCAGGTTGGTAGAGGACCTTTGTCTTATGGATGTTTAGCGTAAGTCCCATGCTCTCGTACGCCTCGGTGAAAGTGTTGACGATGGCTTGGAGTTCGGCCTCTGAGTGTGCGCATTCGCAGGCGTCGTCTGCGTACTGTAGTTCGATGACAGTGGAGTGGGCCGACTTTGGGTCTGGCCTGCAGGCGGCGGAGGTTGAACAGGTTCCCGTTTGTCCTGTAATTTAGCTCCACTCCAGTGGGGAGCTTACCGAGGGTGAGATAGAGCATTGCAGCAAGGAAGATCGAGAGGAGCGTTGGTGCGATGACACAGTCTTACTTGACCCCGGTCCAAACGTGGAATGGGTCTGTGGTGGATCCGTTGGTCAGGATCACAGCTTGCATGTCATCGTGGAGCAAGCTGAGAATGGTGACAAACGTTTGAGGGCAGCCGAATCTGAGGAGGACCTCCATAATCCCTCACGGTTGACAGTGTTGAAGGCTTTTGTGAGGTTGAAGAAGGCCATGTACAGGGGTTGGTGCTGTTCCCTGCATTTTTCTTGTATCTGCCGCATGGTGAAGATCATGTCCATTGTGCCCCTTAGTGGGCGGAATCCGCGTTGCGACTCTGGGAGGAGTTCTTCAGCCACAGGAAGAAGGCGATTCAGGAGGATTCTTGCAACAAGACAGTACAGGAAAGATGTGATTGCATTAGAGAGGGTGCAGAGGAGATTTACGAGGATGTTGCCTATTCTGGAGAATTTTAGTTATGAGAAAAGATTGGATGGATTGGGGTTGTTTTCTTTGGAATTGAGGGGAGACCTTATTGAGATGTATAAAATTATGAGGGGCCTAGATAGAGTGGATAGGAGGACCAATTTCCCTTAGAAGGGTCAATAACCAGGGGGCATAGATTTAAAGTAATTCGTAGGGGATTTGAGGGGAATTATTTTCACCCAGAGGGTGGCAGAGGTTTGGCCTGAAAGGGTGGTGAGGCAGAAAATGATTTAAACATTCACTTACTGTTGAAATTAGTGAAGGTAAATATTGTCTTTTTAAAATGTTTAAATTTAATTTTCAAAAAATGTAATTTTTATTTTAAATGTTTCCCTAAAGGGTCTTTTGATTAATTTTGAACCTGTGAGCATTTATTTTTATTTCAGTGTTCTGAGATTTTATTTATTAGGTGATTTCTATTGTGCTTATGGGGATTCCATATGTAAATGGAATCCCCTTTTTTGATTGGTTGGCCCATGTGATCCCAGGGACACTTGCGGACCGCATGCGCCCCTGGGATCCGTGGGTCTTTATGCAGGTGTGCGCCTCGAGGCCCAGGATCATAACAGGCCGAAGTTCCTGAGTCATAGAAAATAGGTGCAGGAGTAGGCCATTCGGCCCTTCGAGCTTGCACCACCATTCAATATGATCATGGCTGATCATTCACCTCAGTGCACTTTTCCTGCTTCCTCTCCATATCCCTTGATCCCTTTAGCCATAATGGCCATATCTAACTCCCTCTTGAATATATCCACTGAACTGTCATCAACAACTCTCTGCGGTAGAGAATTCCACAGGTTAACAACTCTGAGTGAAAAAGTTTCTCCTCATCTCAGTCCTAAATGGCTTACCCCTTATCCTTAGACTGTGTCCCCTGGTTCTGGATTTCCCCAACATCGGGAACATTCTTCCTGCATCTAACCTGTCCAGTCCCATCAGAATTTTATATGTTTCTATGAGATCCCCTCTCATCCTTCTAAAGTCCAGTGAATACAGGCCCAGTCGATCCAGTCTCTCCTCATATGTCAGTCCTGCCATTCCTGGAATCAGTCTGGTGAACCTTCGCTGCACTCCCTCAATAGCAAGAACGTCATTCCTCCGATTAGGAGACCAATATTCCAGGTGAGGCCTTACCAAGGCCCTGTACAACTGCAGTAAGGCCTCCCTGCTCCTATACTCAAATCCCCTAGCTATGAAAGCCAACTTCTTCATTTGCTTTCTTCACCACCTGCTGTACCTGCATGGCAACTTTCAATGACTGATGTACCATGACACCCAGGTCTCGTTGCATCTCCCCCTTTGCTAATCTGCCGCCATTCAGATAATAATCTGCCTTCCTGTTGTTGCCACCAAAGTGGATAACCTCACATTTATCAACATTATACTGCATCTGCCATGCATTTGCCCACTCACCTAACCTGTCCAAGTCACCCTGCAGCCTCTTACCATCCTCCTCACAGCTCACACTGCCACCGAGCTTAGTGTCATCTGCAAACTTGGAGATATTACACTCAATTCCTTCATCTAAATCATTGATGTATATTGTAAATAGCTGGGGTCCCAGCATTGAGCCCTGCGGCACCCCACTAGTTACTGCCTGCCATTCTGAAAAGGACCCGTTTATCCCAACTCTCTGCTTCCTGTCTGCCAGCCAGTTCTCTATCCACGTCAGTACATTACCCCCAATACCATGTGCTTTAATTTTGCACACCAATCTCTTGTGTGGGCCTTGTCAAAAGCCTTTTGAAAGTCCACATCCACTGGTTCACCCTTGTCCACACTACTAGTTACATCCTCAAAAAAATTTCAAGAAGATTTGTCAAGCATAATTTCCCTTTCATAAATCCATGCTGACTTGGGCTGATCCTGTCACTACTTTCCAAATGATTTCATCTTTAATAATTGATTCCAACATTTTCCCCACTACTGATGTCAGGCTAACCGGTCTATAATTCCCCGTTTTCTCTCTCCCTCCTTTTTTAAAAAGTGGTGTTACATTAGCTACCTTCCAGTCCATAGGAACTGATCCAGAGTCAATAGAGTGCTGGAAAATGATCACCAATGCATCCACTATTTCTAGGGCTACTTCCTTAAGAACTCTGGGATGCAGACTATCAGGCTCTGGGGATTTATCGGCCTTCAATCTCATCAATTTCCCGACTAATAAGAATTTCCTTCAGTTCCTCCTTCTCACTAGACCCTCGGTCCCCTAGTATTTCTGGAAGGTTATTTGTGTCTTACTTTGTGAAGTATTTGTTGAACTGGTCTGCCATTTCTTTGTTCTCCATTATAAATTCACCTGATTCTGACTGCAAGGGACCTGTTTGTCTTCACTAATCTTTTTCTCTTCACATATCTATAGAAGCTTTTGCAATCAGTTTTTATGTTCCCAGCAAGCTTCCTCTCATACTCTATTTTCCCTCTCCTAATTAAATCCTTTGTCCTCCTCTGCTGAATTCTAAATTTCTCCCAGTCCTCAGGTTTGCTGCTTTTTCTGGCCAATTAATATGCCTCTTCCTTTGATTTAACACTACCCTTAATTTCCCTTGTTAGCCACGGTTGAGCCACCTTCCCCGTTTTATTTTTACTCCAGACAGGGATGTACAATTGTTGAAGTTCATCCATGTGATCTTTAAATGTTTGCCATTGCCTATCTACCGTCAACCCTTTAAGTATCATTCGCCAGTCTATTCTAGCCAATTCACCTCTCATGCCATCGAAGTTACCTTTCCTTAAGTTCAGGACTCTAGTCTCTTAATAAAGAATTCTACCATATTATGGTTACTCTTCCCCCAAGGGACCTCGCACAACAAGATTGCTAATTAGTCCCTTCTCATTGCACATCATCCTGTCTAGGATGGCCAGCCCTCTGGTTGGTTACTCGACATATTGGTCTAGAAAATTATCCCTAATACACTCCAGGAAATCTTCCTCCACCGTATTGCTACCAGTTTGGTTAGCCCAATCTATATTTAGATTAAAGTTGCCCATGATAACTGCTGTACCTTTATTGCATGCATCCCTAATTTCTTGTTTGATGCTGTCCCCAACCTCACTACTACTGTTTGGTGGTCTGTACACAACTCCCACCAGCGTTTTCTGCCCTTTGATATTCTGCAGCTCCACCCATACAGATTTCACATCATCCAAGCTAATGTCCTTTCTTACTATTGCGTTAATTTCCTCTTTAACCAGCAACATTACCCCACCACCTTTTCCTTTCTGTCTATCCTTCCTGACTGTTGAATACCCCTGGATGTTGAATACCCCTGGATGTTGAGTTCCCAGCCTTGGTCACCCTGGAGCCTTGTCTCCGTGATGCCAATTATATCATATTCGTTAATTGCTGCCTGTACAGTTAATTCGTCCACCTTATTACGAATACTCCTCGCATTGAGGCACAGAGCCTTCAGGCTTGTCTTTTTAACACACTTTGCTCCATTAGAATTTTGCTGTAATGTGGCCCTTTTTGCTTTTTGCCTTGGGTTTCTCTGCCCTCCACTTTTACTTTTCTTCTTTCTATCTTTTGCTTCTACCCCTATTCTACTTCCCTCTGTGTCCCTGCATAGGTTCCCATCCCCCAGCCATATCAGTTTAAACCCTCCCCAACAGCACTAGCAAACACTCCCCCCTAGGATATTGGTTCCGGTCCTGCCCAGGTGCAGACCTTCCGGTTTGTACTGGTCCCACTTCCCCCAGAACCGGTTCCAATGTCCCAGGAATTTGAATCCCTCCCTTCTGCACCACTCCTCAAGCCACGTATTCATCTTAGCTATCCTGCAGTTCCTACTCTGACGAGCACGTGGCACTGGTAGCAATCCTGAGACATGAGGTAAGTTTGTATTTTCTTTCGGTTCAGAGACGTACGCTGGCGGCAAGCCTCCGACCACAATTTCCAGGCCAATATGTCTAACTTCTGACCTTAGCAATCATATTTGTTAAAGTATGGAAGCCAGTTGCCAAATTTTGGGTGTTAATGACTTGCAAACTGCAATTTATCAATCTGAAAGTTCCCTGACTAAGCACTATTTAAACTCTGACTGACTGGAACCTGTGCTGTTCAATTGGACGTTGTGGCCTTAAAAAGCCACAGCTGCACCATACATGGTAGAAATTGTAAGAGGCAGGGAATCTGAGGGAGATAAAAGTCTGACAATTTTGAGGTTTTGAGAAAGAATAAGTTAAGAGTATGAAACAGTGCAATGAATCTTTATTTCAACATTCAGAAGGTATTCAGATGGGGGAGGAACAAGACCACAATGGTCAGAGGTGAACTGATCATAGTAGTATCAATTCAAATAAAAGTAATAAATGTTTGTGATCATGAGGTTGGAGGCTAGAGAGAAAAGAAGATCCTTTTGGACGATGAGCATTTTCTTCATTACTCTCCATTCATGTTTCTCATGAATGAAAATTATTTGAATGTAAGTGGTTTACATAAATGTTTACCTTTTGTGTATGTGCTCCTTGCTTTGGTATTTGCTTACATCTAGGCTTAAATAATCAGATTGCTTACATGTCTGCAATTCAATCCTATATGATGTCAAGTCAGATTTAATCCTTGACGTGCCATTGATGAGCTTTCTAGTCAAGGTGCAATCAGACTGCTTGTGTTGTAATTAAAGGTAACTCTTTGAATGGTAATGATCCTCTTTTTGAAGCCAGCAAATATCATCAAAGGTTGGCTTGGTTGCAATTATGATGCTACCATGTCAAACTTCAGCATCTATTAGCTGAAAATGTGACCTTTTGGAACTGGTTTACAGTCCTTGTGCCATTTTTCCCACAAAATGCATGTCAAACCCCAGAAGGCAGAGGAAAAACGTGTAAGTAAATTTAATTCCGAGGAGTACTGAAGTTCTGCAAGAGGAATTCAAAGGGATGCTGGATATTATAGTCTTTAACAATTTTTATTGCAGTCTGAAGGGAAGAATTGGCATTCACAGGTGCCTGGTTAAATGGACAGTCAGTTGGACCAGCATATTGTAAATGACAAGGTTGTTCGTAGAATCATAGAAAAATTACAACACAGAAGGAGGCCATTCGGCCCATAGTGTCCGTGTCGGTGAAGCACTGACTCGATGGGCTCTGTCCGTTGCTTGTGAAGCTTGATTAAAACTCAGTGAAACCTCAGGGTGACAAATTAGGATTCACAGATCAAAGGGCACACACATGGTGTGTTCAAAGCAGACCCACTTTTATATGAATTAGTGTATTAGGCAGACGAAAAATCGTTTGTCATTGCGCTAGGAATGCTTGTGGAAAAAGACCAGGTGCCACGTATTCTTGCTTTAGGGCATGTTTTGTCATCTTATTCCATATAGCAGAGCAACTAAAATCTCTCTCTTTTGTTGTAGGCGTGCACCGACAGCTTCTTTTTGCAAGTGTTGGATGGTTTATTGGCTATTACGTCACAAAGCTGGAAAATTACAAGACTGCCAAAGTAGACCATGAAATGATGGAATATATTCAGCGTCACCCAGATGATTTTCCTGCAAAAGGTATGTAATTCATTGAGTACAAATTAATAGCAAAAAATACATAGGCTGTAAGGGGATGTTTACTTCTTAGATAGGTGTTGAACTACCTCTTCAAAAGAATTCTGCAGTCACACACATGAAAGTTTTATAATGAAGCAATACAAAACCTAGACAGCAAAAGCTGCCAGATTAATCAGTTGCATTGCAGACAAGCTTAATCTGTCCTCATCCAATATTGAGAAATGCACATTGCCAGTAGGGGTCACTGGATAATAATCAACAACAGAACAACCACTTACATTTATTGATTGTAGAAAAATGTTCCAAAATGCTTGATTTAGGAATTCAAGCTGTATTTGCCCTTCTAAATCCATGGGACATGAGGCCATTTGTAGTGTCCCCGATGCTGCCCAGAATCATGGAAACTTATAGCTCAGAGGGAGGCCATTCGGCCTATCATGCCTGTGCTGACTCTTTGAAAGAGCTATCATGCTTTTTGTCGGTAACCCTGTAAGTTCCTCATCCTCGAATATCTGTCCAACTCCCCTTCAAAATTATTTATGAAATCAGCTTCCACCACATTTTCAGGTCGAGCATTCCAGATCCCGATAACTCTGAGTGAAAACATTTATCCTCATCTCCCTAAAGATTAAGCTAGCTGAAATCAGGCTGCGGATTGAATCTGGTACCTTCCTGGTCTGAACGACTCAGCTACTAACAAACTGACTTTAATGGCGGTGCTTAAATTATATCAGAAATCACATCTCAGTAGAATGCTGGGTTTATGCAAAAAGAAAAGCCTGCAATATCATCTTAAAACTTGGACCTGGAATTTCCTGAAAACTCATTCAATACTAATGGTGCAACTTGTGGGAACACTGCAGCAGGAAGCACTGGCATATTGCTGCCAGTATTGCCCAGGGAACGTCTTTCATCAATGTTGTGGTTTTGATTAAACTGCTCAGCGCCCAGACGGCTCAAAGATTTGTTCTGGGCTTGGAATTTAAAGGTTGCTGATTTAAAAAAAAAATGCCATGTAATAAAAATATTTAATAAAATGTTACAAGCAGTAAATTGTTGCAATATCTGGGGAGGTGATTATTGCAAACATATACGGGAAGCAATTTTTCTTTAAAATGCCACCCAGCATTTCTCATCTGTTCAGCAGACCCATTCATGACATTTCAAAGTGAAATTAATTTGTCAGAATATACTGCACATGCATTGGCCCCAAGTTTCCACACGCGGCAAAACAGGCGCCCCTCCGAGCTGGGCGCCCGTTTTTCGCGCTGAAAACGGCGCCTGAAAAAAAACGTGCTATTCTCGAGCGCTTTGCAGCTCGATGTCAGCTTGGCGCAGCGCCCAGGGGGCGGAGCCTACCATTCGCGCCGATTTTGTAAGTAGGCGGGGGCGGGTACCATTTAAATGAGTTTTTTTCATGCCGGCAACCCTGCGCGTGCGCGTTGGAGCGTTCGCGCACGCGCAGCGTGAAGGAAACATTGGCACTCGGCCATTTTTGTAGTTCTTTGTAGCTGCCTCAACTTGTGAGGCTTCCTGCAGCCTTCTCCCTGCCTCCCCCCAGCTGCCGTCGGTCGGGCCCTCACTGCCTCCCCCCCCTCCCCCCCCCCCCCCCTGCCGTCGGGAACGGCTGCCTCAACTTCTGAGGCTTCCTGCAGCCTTCTCCCTGCCTGAAAGGCCTGCCTGAAGCACTTTCACACAGGTAGGAACATAGTTTATTTAATCTTTTCTTTGCTTATAAATTTTTATTCAGGTTGGAAATATTTGTATAAGTATAACTAAGGATTTATTGTAGAATGTAATGACTTCCCTTCCCCCCCCCGCCCCCCACCCTGTTCCGGACGCCTAATTTGTAACCTGCGCCTGATTTTTTAATGTGTAGACAAGGTTTTTTCAAGCCTACAAAAATCTTCACTTGCTCCATTCTAAGTTAGTTTGGAGTACGTTTTCACTGTGGAAACTTTCAAATCAGGCGTCAGTGGCCGGACACTCCCCCTTTTGGAAAAAAAAATTCTGTTCAAAAGTGAAACTGTTCTACCTGACTAGAACTGCAGAAAACTTAAATGTGGAGAATTCTGATTTCTAAGATACTCCGTTCTCCACCAGTTGCTCCTAAAAATTAGGAGCAAATCATGTGGAAACTTGGGGCCATTGATTCTTCTCCCCCCTTGAAAACGTTGAAATTCACAAGTGAAGCATTATGGATGTAACTTACAATATCTTTTGGACGTGTTTCGCAAATATAACTGCGTAAATGACACTTCTGTGAGATAGCGCTGCTTCAGAGCTCTTTGGTTCGTCACCGTCATTGCTGTGTCGTATGACGATTAGTTCCCCTGCAAATCTTGGCTTTGGATCGTGCTGGAAGATGGGGGTAAACAATGTTCTTACACATGCCGATCGATGCGAATGTTGCAACAAATTCCCTGCCGAAATCTGGGGATGTCACAATGGGTTTTCATGCTTTCCTGACTCATAAGAACATAAGAATTAGGAACAGGAGTAGGTCATCTAGCCCCTCGAGCCTGCTCAGCCATTCAATAAGATCATGGCTGATCTGGTCGTTGACTCAGCTCCACTTACCCGCCCTCTCCCCGTAACCCTTAATTCCCTTATTGGTTAAAAATCTATCTATCTGTGACTTGAATACATTTAATGAGCTAGCCTCAACTGCTTCCTTGGGCAGAGAATTCCACAGATTCACAACCCTCTGGGAGAAGAAATTCCTTCTCAACTCGGTTTTAAATTGGCTCCTCCGTATTTTGAGGCTGTGCCCCCTAGTTCTAGTCTCCCCGACCAGTGGAAACAACCTCTCTGCCTCTTTCTTGTCTATCCCTTTCATGATTTTAAATGTTTCTATAAGATCACCCCTCATCCTTCTGAACTCCAACGAGTAAAGACCCAGTCTACTCAATCTATCATCATAAGGTAACCCCCTCATCTCCGGAATCAGCCTAGTGAATCGTCTCTCTACCCGCTCCAAAGCCAGTATATCCTTCCTTAAGTAAGGTGACCAAAACTGCACGCAGTGCTCCAGGTGCGGCCTTACCAATATCCTATACAGTTGCAGCAGGACCTCCCTGCTTTTGTACTCCATCCCTCTCGCAATGAAGACCAACATTCCATTCGCCTTCTTGATTACCTGCTGCACCTGTAAACTTTTTGAGATTCATGCACAAGGACCCCCAGGTCCCTCTGCACCTCAGCATGTTGTAATTTCTCCCCATTCAAATAATATTCCCTTTTACTGTTTTTTTTTTTCCCAAGGTGGATGACTTCACACTTTCCGACATTGTATTCCATCTGCCAAACCTTAGCCCATTCGCTTAAACTATCTAAATCTCTTTGCAGCCTCTCTGTGTCCTCTACACAACCCACTTCCCCACTAATCTTTGTGTCATCTGCAAATTTTGTTACACTACACTCTGTCCCCTCTTCCAGGTCATCTATGTATATTGTAAACAGTTGTGGTCCCAGCACCGATCCCTGTGGCACACCACTAACCACCGATTTCCAACCCGAAAAGGACGCTTTTATCCCGACTCTCTGCTTTCTGTTCGGCAGCCAATTCTCTATCCATGCTAATACATTTCCTCTGACTCCGCGTACCTCTATCTTCTGCAGTAACCTTTTGTGTGGCACCTTATCGAATGCCTTTTAGAAATCTAAATACACCACATCCATCGGTACACCTCTATCCACCATGCTCGTTATATCCTCAAAGAATTCCAGTAAATTAGTTAAACATGATTTCCCCTTCATGAATCCATGCTGCGTCTGCTTGATTGCACTATTCCTATCTAGATGTCCCGCTATTTCTTCCTGAATGATAATTTCAAGCATTTTCCCCACTACAGATGTTGAACTAACCGGTCTATAGTTACCTGCCTTTTGTCTGCCCCCTTTTTTAAACAGAGGTGTTACATTAGCTGCTTTCCAATCCGCTGGTACCTCCCCAGAGTCCAGAGAATTTTGGTAGATTATAACGAATGCATCTGCTATAACTTCCGCCATCTCTTTTAATACCCTGGGATGCATTTCATCAGGACCAGGGGACTTGTCTACCTTGAGTCCCATTAGCCTGTCCAGCACTACCCCCCGAGTGATCGTGATTGTCTCAAGGTCCTCCCTTCCCACATTCCCGTGACCAGCAATTTTTGGCATGGTTTTCCACTGTGAAGACGAAGCAAAATAATTGTTTACGGTCTCAGCCATTTCCACATTTCCCATTATTAAATCCCCCTTCTCATCTTCTAAGGGACCAACATTTACTTTAGTCACTCTTTTCCGTTTTATATATCTGTAAAAGCTTTTACTATCTGTTTTTATGTTTTGTGCAAGTTTACCTTCGTAATCTATCTTCCTTTCTTTATTGCTTTTTTAGTCATTCTTTGCTGTTGTTTAAAATTTTCCCAATCCTCTAGTTTCCCACTAACCTTGGCCACCTTATACGCATTGGTCTTTGATTTGACACTCTCCTTTATTTCCTTGGTTATCCACGGCTGGTTATCCCTTCTCTTATCGCCCTTCTTTTTCACTGGAATATATTTTTGTTGCGCACTATGAAAGAGCTCCTTAAAAGTCCTCCCATTGTTCCTCAATTGTGCCACTGTTTAGTCGGTGCTTCCAGTCTACTTTCACCAACTCTGCCCTCATCCCACTGTAGTCCCCTTTGTTTAAGCATAGTACGCTCGTTTCTGACACAACTTCCTCACCCTCAATCTGTATTACAAATTCAATCATACTGTGATTACTCATTCTGAGAGGATCTTTTGCTAGGAGATCGTTTATTTTTCCTGTCTCATTACACAGGACCAGATCTAAGATAGCTTGCTCCCTTGTAGGTTCTGTAACATACTGTTCTAAGAAACAATCCCGTATGCATTCTATGAATTCCTCCTCCAGGCTACACCGTGCGATTTGAATTGACCAATCGATATGTAGGTTGAAATCCCCAATGACTACTGCCGTTCCTTTTTCACATGCCTCCATTATTCCCTTGATTATTGCCCACCCCACCGTGAAGTTATTATTTGGGGGCCTATAAACTACGCCCACCAGTGACTTTTTCCCCTTACTATCTCTAATCTTCACCCACAATGATTCAACATTTTGTTCATTAGAGCCAATATCGTCTCTCACAACTGCCCTGATATCATCCTTTATTAACAGAGCTACCCCATATCCTTTCCCTTGTCTATCTTTCCGAATCGTCAGATACCCCTGTATGTTTAATTCCCAGTCTTGGCCACCCTGCAATCATGTTTCTGTAATGGCCACCAAATCGTACCCATTTGTAATGATTTGTGCCGTCAACTCATTTACTTTATTTTGAATGCTGTGTGCATTTAGGTAGAGTGTTTTAATCCTTGTTTTTAAACCATGATTTTTAGTTCTGACCCCTCCTGCAGCCCCTTTATATTCAGTGGCCTTTTTTGTTTTTTGCCTTGGGTTTCTCTGCCCTCCACTTTTACTCATCTCCTTTCTGTCTTTTGCTTTTATCTCCTTTTTGTTTCCCTCTGTCTCCCTGCATTGGTTCCCATCCCCCTGCCATATTAGTTTAACTCCTCCCCAACAGCACTAGCAAACACTCCCCCTCGGACATTGGTTCCGGTCCTGCCCAGGTGCAGACCATCCGGTTTGTACTGGTCCCACCTCCGCCAGAACCTGTTCCAATGCCCCAGGAATTTGAATCCCTCCCTGCTGCACCACTGCTCAAGCCACGTATTCATCTGCACTGTCCTGCGATTCCTACTCTGACTAGCACGTGGCACTGGTAGCAATCCCGAGAATACTACTTTTGAGGTCCTACTTTTTAATTTAGCTCCTAGCTCCTTAAATTCGTCTCGTAGGACCTCATCCCTTTTTTTACCTATGTCGTTGGTACCAATGTGCACCACGACAACTGGCTGTTCTCCCTCCCTTTTTTTAATGTCCTGCACCCGCTCCGAGACATCCTTGACCCTTGCACCAAGGAGGCAACATACCATCCTGGAGTCTCGGTTGCGGCCACAGAAACGCCTATCTATTCCCCTTACAATTGAATCCCCTATCACTATCGCTCTCCCACTCTTTTTCCTGCCCTCCTGTGCAACAGAGCCAGCCACAGTGCCATGAACTTGGCTGCTGCTGCCCTCCCCTGATGAATCATCCCCCTCAACAGTACTCAAAACAGTACTCAAAGCAGTGTATCTGTTTTGCAGGGGGATGACTCCTCGCTTCAGATATATTTCAGCCTGTGTGGCTGAAACTTGCTATGTGAAGGGACTTTCCTTGTTTCAGTCCAGTTCCACATGGACAGAATTACCCATTCATTTGGTACTCGACACTAGCGAGTTCAAAAGAATAGCTGGTACAGTAAGCAGTATGTGTGTAATGCACTGTTGGGACTCTTTTTACTCTGCAACAGTGAGGTGCAGAATCTGCTCATACTAAATTTTTCTGTCTGCTTTTTTTAAAACTGTCATACTATTACCCTGGATACAGTAAATGGGTCGACATCTGCGCTTTAAGAAAAAGCGCAAAAAGCAATTTGATTGTTTTAATCATTCGTACAGGAATGGTGCTGTGTGGAAAGTACATCCCAATGTGTCATAACCCCAACCTCAGAAGATTACCCTCAGAGAGAGAGAGAGAGAGAGAGAAGGAAGGAAAAAAGAAAAAAGGAAGGAAAAAAACGGGAAAGGAGTCGGGGGGGGGAGGGGAGGGGGGAAAAGCGGGTGTCGGGTCTGGTCCGGAGGCAGGGGGGGAAGCAGGAGCTGGCCGTGGGAGGAGCCTTATTCACGCAGCCCCAGTGAGGCCATTCAGCCAGGTCTAGGAGCTGCGTGTTTCGGGCCCCTCCCACACAGTTCGGCACCTGGAGCTACTGCACTTGCGTGCTCACTGTAGCGCGCATGTGCAGAGGTCCCGGCACTGTTTTCAGCGCAGGGACCTGGCTCTGCCCCCCCACAGCTCCTGCTGTGCTGCGCCGAGGGCCAGAGGACCTGCAGGTAGGTGGAGAATACCGAGGATTTTTTTAGACGCACTTTGTGGCGCGAAAAACTGGCATCCAGGTCGGGACTGCACCGTTCTAGGCGCGTGTGGAAACTTGGGCCCCTTGTCCCAACAACCACATCTTGTTATTTTGGGTCTGCTATTCGATCCTAGCACTATGAAATTATTGGTTATTTTCATTTTTAAGCATGATTGATTTTTCTCATTCATATGTTTCTTTTCCAGAAAAAAAGACATTTGCTGAGATTCTGGAGAATTTTCATCCAATTCGCTAAACTACACATCAGTAACTCTTAGTAGACCATGTTGGGTAATCGTTATAACTCACACTACAGTCTATCAGCTGATGTATAAAAATACAATAATGTGTGCTCATGGTCTTTTTCATTGTAAATTGCTTCGTAATAAATTATATGAAATAATTATGCTGTTTTATTTAATCCTGATATTAAAATGCAATTTGGCACAAAGTAATCAGATTAAGCAAATGGTCTTTGGTCTCTGCCCTCAAACTGATGTAAAAATTTGAGACAGACAGACAGTAAATGGATTATTGCAATGCAGGTTAAGTAAGCTTTGAGTGAAAATTGGCTGGAATGAAATAATGTAATTCTAGAAACTCAAATAATCTATTGCAGCCTTTAAATGATAACGTCCATTTCTGGGTGAAATGCCAACTTCAGTTACATGGAGAGTCCTCTGGCCAAAGTAACAAGCTGCATAAAAGGACTTCTGCAATATTTATTAATTTATAGTTGGACTGTTTAATATTTTATAAGAAAGATTAAATGCTGTGTTTTTATAGAAAAATAAAATTCCTATGTTAGAATGGTCCAATGGCACTGAACTTTAGAGCACCAAGGGACAATAATTATGGCGTACGATGAATTATGGTTTATTCCCCACTGCTCAGTTTTCAATCTGAGCTCAGCTGAGTGGGATGGTGCTGAGCAAAAGTGGTGGAATTGTCCTTTAGGGAGAGTGTAAATCAGACAGGAAGTTATAATTGGTACCTCCTAACAGCTGGCTATAGAAGGGACACCAAACATGGGTCCACCTACTTGGTAGGGCAACTGTGAAGATCAAATTGAATTTTTAAATAATTTTTGCTTCTCAATATTTTATCTTGTGTTCATTGCAGATACCCACGCCTCATATGGATTGAAGCAAAACTTGGCAAAATAATGCGGTGTAGCATACCGTGGGTGAACAGTAGATCTGTTTGCCAGCGTTGATTTTCTGATTATGCACTCTCGATGCGGACCCTTGCCCACCAGAGATGCATATTGGGACGCTACGGCCAGGTTCCCGCATTTTACTGTCCTGAAAATTGTTGGAAAGTGAGTGGGCTTGCAATTTGCCAATTGTGCGCTCTCAGCAGCGTGACTCCATGCTGGGATGTGCATTTAGGAAACCGGCCCTGTTTTATCGATATTTAAAAGTAGATTTCCACAGTATATGTACTTCAGAAGATTTTTTTCTTAAATACAGCATGTGGGTATTGTTGCATTCAATTCAGAGCCAACCGCAGTGTGGGATGGATCATGTGCAGGCTGGATCGGGTCGGGGTGGCGAGCAGTTGGGTTTTTATGACCCAAAAATCTGGCAACTTTCATTGTCTTTTTCTAATGCCAACCCACAAATTGCCAGTTCTATTGAATTTAATTTCATAACCTGCCGTGTTGGGATTTGAACCCACAGCCTGTTTCTAAGGTTTCTAGTCCAGTACCATAACCACTATACCATACTCACAAGATGATTAAAATTAATGGTGCCAGATACATTCTTAGAAAACTATACTACCATATAGGTTTATTCACAAATGGCAGTGTTCACCAAAATGAGCATTAACAGCCAGTTGTTGAAGTTGACTCAATTAGCACAGCAGCTTTGAACTAGTTCATGAAAGATTAAACAGACAGATCAGTTAGTTCAGTTCCTTTGAATGGCTTTCTTTCCAGATATTTCAAACAAAAGATAGGCAAACACTTAGGGGAGCAGTCTTTCTCCGAATTGCATAGGAGCCACATTTTACCATGACAACATCTTTTTGTGGCTAAATCAAAAGTACCTGAGCTTTGTGCCCATAAAACCTTTTGAAATACATTATAGCCTTTGAGAAAACAACCTGGAAGGAAGACAAATAATGAAGAGCAAGTTTCATAATAGGTAAATAAAATACCAGTAGCCATTTATGTCTGACAAGAGGTGTCTCTGCTTGGGTTTATCAGTTTGTGCTTTAATAGCCTACTATTCTGTAAATGGAATTCTAACACACGGATTTTCATAGAGGCTGTTAGTAATGAGCAGTATTGACTTGACTGGCTTCTTTCATGCAGTGGCAAATCAATAAATCCGAATTTCCAGCGTGTAGTTGCAGAAGCCATTTTGAGGATGGTATCTTTCAAAGAACTTTTACAACAAAAATCGATAGAAAGAGAAACCCCATGGACTAGGGGATAAAATTCACAATATCTGTCACTTGCGGGTCATCACTTGCAATTAAAAATTGGGTGAAAAGAAACTCTGCATCTGTAGAACTACGGAAAAGGAGGTTTTAAACATCAGGAACCCTATATTCTGTAAAGTACGGAGATTCTTCAACTTTATTCCTGTGCATTTCACCCAGATGGTGAAATAGAGGTAGTGAAATGTGACTGCATACACGGTGAAGGTATACACTGGTGGAATATATGCAATTCAAATCTGTTTTCTGTGCAATAGGAATTCAATGCTGATCTTCAATTGGAATGTTTGGATATGATTTTGTATTCGAGATGGCCCACTTACTAAACAGTTGTCACACTCCTCCCTCAGATTCCTGCTGCTCTGCTTGATATTGCACCTAGTGAAGATTGGGCAATTTTCAGTGAAGTAGAAATGCAAATATATCAGTGACAGATGTTTATTATACTGTTAAGTGGGCACCCCACACCATTCTAGGCTCTTAGTTCCAGGAAAATTGGATCTCTTGGCTGCTGATTTTTTTTCATTGTAAATAAAAATGTTTCCTGTTGGGATAAGTAGGGTACTTGAAGGTGGCACTAATAACCAAGACTGTTGCTTACTTTTCTTTTTTACTCATTAAAAACAATGAACAGAATAATCTCTCGTGAAACGTAATTGTTCTTTGCCAGTGCATCTTCTATGCGTTTTGCCAAAACTGCACAATAGCTTCCAGGCTTTGGAGCAAGGTATTTTTTCTTCCAATTCTTTTGTAAGAGGGCCTCTGTTCTTCTCTCCTTCCCGACCTTCCAAGGCATAGATATGATTAGGAACTCGCAATGTAAGAAGTTACGAATGTGAGCCTGACATTTCTAGGACTGATGCCCCAATGCACTTCCCGCCTTGCTAGGTAAAGATTAGGGATATACTTTCTGCCCAATGGACAGAATCTGGCCTGCTATTTTAACTTTTTCCCTAAACTAGACAAGTCTTGGGGTGGAAAAAATAAACTGGACACGTTCATTTTCTGAATTATTAAAATGTACATAAAGCATTTACAACCTGCCCGGCCATTGCACACATGTAAAAATTGTGACTGAAGCATCTCATGGAATGTTGTACATAAATAGTGCATGCATTGGTCAACATTTGAAATAATTCATTATAAATAAGATCTTTACCATCTGAAGTGTAGAAATTAGATTTTCGGATAAAAAATATGAATACTCATTGAAATACCTTTCAGTGAATGGTTAAAGTCGTCTAGTAAAGACAGTGAGGGAAAATGATATGTTGCAGTTTCAGAAATCATGCTGTATCTCCCAAGTGTGCTGAATCAAACTATTTAGAAGATATTCAGATTTAACTCATTTTAATTTTGCCCTAGTACAGTCAATATTTCCTGCAATAATTATGATAGCCTTTTAAATTTATTATTTGCATTTAAGTAAATCAGACAAGATTTATTTTCCCAAAATTTTAACGGGGAGGTGGCCGGCTGCTGAGAAAAAAACCTGCCGTTTTGTTGCCGCTTCAGTTGTGCTTTGGTCGTGGGGTCGGTGCCGAGATCGCTCAGACCTGCACTCTGCTTGATTGCGCGGCACCCCTGCTCCCCAGTGTTCCACGTAGGTAGGTTCTTCTTTGGCCGAGAATGCAGCTTGGGCCCTTCACTTTAATTGAGGGAAGAGCTTCTTGTACGTGGCAGCACCAAGCAGCCCATTGCATAGCACTGCTTGATTTAGCGCTCCACTTCCTTCCGGGGGCAGTAACCTGAGTTTATCGCAAGGGGCGAGGCTTCTATGTCTGTCGTGAAGTCTCGTGCATCCCGAGTGTTACCACCCCCAAACGGGGCAATACCCAATTTCGAGGCCTTAGTGTATTGTTTTACAACCAGGGAAGGAAAAGGTAATTTTCTCAGCTCAGTCTACCTTTACGAAGATCCAATTGTTGCAAATTCAGGTGAGCAGTAGATACCTTTGAGTGTTCAGTGGCATCACTCCTCTGACCCCATCCCCCCCCCCCATAAGAAGTCCAAGTATTTCACTGTTATGGTAGTTGACTCGCATCCCCCCCCCCCCCCCCCCCCCCCAAAGCTACTTGTACAAAAGCATAACTCACATACGTTACAATAAATCGTTTGGATACTTGCGCCTTTTGCACATTTATTTTTTCAATTGCTGAAGGAGAACTGAGTTACTACTAGACGAGGGGGTTTGGTTCAAATCATACCCTGCTTTATTCCACAGTAAGATGAAACAGAGTAATGGGTATGATCAGTCATTTAGTTCAAATAGCACAACTTGTATTCGCAAAGTGATACAAAATAAAAAATGTGCAGTGCCCCCCACAAAGGATGAGTCATGTTACTTAACTTAAAAAGGATAATCCCCTGCATCATGCCTGACAGCCCAGGACAGAAACATTGTCCCTGTAATCCTCCTTCTTTTGCAACCTTTTGTCCCAGCCAATAATTATCCCTCAACAAAAAGTAATTAATTGACTGTAAAAGACTAGGATATCCTGAGGATGTGGAAGGTGCCATATAAATACAATATATTTTTGCTGTCTCAAGAAAGCTCGATTGCCTTCCTGGATGTCTGTTCTTAAAAAGCACTCCCTCAGTGCCAAAGGGTCTGTCCCTCTCTCAGATAGCCAGGAAAGCTAATGAATCACTTATTGTTTAACCTCTGAGCGAAGCATTTCATTGCTCAACTCATCAGCCTATGAACCATCATTCAATCAGGTGCCTTTTTTGAAGTCATGAGAAAGAAGAAGGAAGGACTTGCATTTATACAAGTGCATTTCACAACCTCAAGATGTCCCAAATCTGTTTTTTGTGGTGTTGGTTGAGGGATAAATATTGGACAGGACACCGCGGAAAGCGTCGCTGTTCTTCTTTGAAATAGTGTCAAGGGATCTTTAAGGTCCACAAGAGAGGGCAGACGGGGTCTCGGTTTAATGTCTCTTCTGAAAGACGGCACCTTCGACAGTGCACTAAAGTGTCAGCCTAGAATTTTGCGCTCAATTTCTTGGAGTGTGACCTGAACCCACAACCTACTGACTCGGAGGCGAGAGTGCTACTTACTGAACAACAGCTAACACTAAGAAGACCTATTGCTTTTAAAAACTTAGAATTAAAGTTAACTTTTTTTCTCACTCCTTTCTGTGGTAAAAGTCAAAAAATCCACAAACCCAAAACCAGTACTAAATGTTAAATGTAAAAACGTGCATGAGAAGATCATTTAAAAAAAAAACACATTTTAAATAATTGTACTATTTTATTTGTCATAAATGAGAAATGATGGAAATAGTTCACATTTATGCTAATCAAGTACAGTTGGGAAAATTATTCAACTTTGTAACAGTTCGATGGTACATACTGGTCACAATATAATGTTCCAAAATGTTTCTTGCAGAAGAATTGTTTCATCAGATTTGAAAATTCACAATTACATACAGCACTACACATTTAATAGTTCTGCCTCTTGGCCAGGAAAATTGGTTCAGTTCAAGTTCTCAAAAAATTTGTGGTATTTTCACGAATACAAACACAGTGGTGCCTGCTTGATCATTCCCCAAACGCATTCTGTAGGTGCATGTAGGGTTTTCGTTTCTGCTTTCACATGCTTATCGGCTAAGCAGAACAGTTACCCTACTTTCTCCTCAGTTTCTTTATTTCAGGTTGCTCGTCAGTTGAGTGATTATCTTGTCTGTGCCACAAAGCTACAGAGGAAGTCCTATCCTGTTCTTGTACCTACTGGTCAGTGTGTTGGCCTTGTTGGTCAGTGTATTCAACACAATGCAGAGACCCTTCACATGATCATAGAAAAGCGTCTCTAAATTTGTCTCGTCCTCATTTTCCAAGTCGTTGATTTTCCATTTCAAATCTTCAAAGGGCAACAGGCCACATTCCACGGTATTTTTGATGGATTTCAACAAGGTGTAGCATTTGTACAAGTTCGAGGAATTAGCTGTAGCATTGTT
Organism: Pristiophorus japonicus; assembly: GCF_044704955.1. Lineage (NCBI taxonomy): Eukaryota > Metazoa > Chordata > Chondrichthyes > Pristiophoridae > Pristiophorus > Pristiophorus japonicus. The sequence goes on along the minus strand of NC_091986.1, from coordinate 190,237,887 downwards.
AGCTTCATCTTGGTCATCCAATGTGATGTCTTGAAGGAGGCTGGGAATCATGACTGTCTGCTCCATATTCTTCACTGCAGAAGAATATTTGCTCATAGTGGCAACGAGGAAATTATTTTGTTGCTGAGCAAGAATGGACTGCATAGTGCTTGCTGTTCGGTGTTGAGATAGCTATAAAGTTGGTCCTTGCACAGCAGTCCTGGAGTCACAGTAGAGAACAGTAAGTAAATCTAGGGTTTATGTACTGTTAGGAAATGGTATGATGTTACTTGAGTTCAGTCTGTGTCAGCTCAAAATCACACAGGCATTGTAAATTGACATCTGATAGGTCAGTGTTTAATCTGAATTGGTTTAGGCATGCAATCAACCTATTGCAACTGAGAACAGCCATTGGCTCTGATAAATTATCTGCTCTATCTAGCAATCGCATTGACCTATAGATTTGCAGCAATGGATTGCACAATATCATGAGAGTGGTGTGATTGATTGTTATATACAATGGGACTCTAGCCAAAAGTTTGAACCAATACAAAGTTAATATTTAACTACATTCTGTAGGTCAGGGATATGTTGGACAAATTTGATTAACTGCAAAAATAGCTTTATCGGGTGTCATCATAGGCAGTCTCTCGAAATCTAGGAAGACTTGCTTCCACTCTAAAAGTGAGTTCTTAGGTGACTGAACAGTCTCTCACAGGTGGGACAGACAGACGTTGAAGGAAAGGGTGGGTGGGACTGGTTTCCTGCACGCTCCATCTGCCTGCGCTTGTTTTCTACATGCTCTCGGTGACGTGACGCGACTCGAGGTGCTCAGCGCCCTCCCAGATGCACTTCCTCCACTTAGGGCAGTCTTTGGCCAGGGACTCCCAGGTGTTGGTGGGGATGTTGCATTTTATCAAGGAGGCTTTGAGGGTGTCCTTGAAACATTTCCTCTGCCCACCTGGGGCTCGCTTGCCGTGTAGGAGTTATGAGTAGAGGGCTTGCTTTGGGAGTCTTGTCAATGTGGCCCGCCCAACGGAGTTGGTCGAGTGTGGTCAGTGCTTCGATGCTGGGGATGTTGGCCTGATCGAGGACGCTAGCATTGGTGCGTCTGTCCTCCCAGTGGATTTGCAGGATCTTGCGGAGACATCGTTGGTGGTATTGCTCCAGCGAATTGAGGTGCCTACCGTATATGGTCTACGTCTCTGAGCCATACAGTAGGGCGGGTATCACTACAGCCCTGTAAACCATGAGCTTGGTGGCAGATTTGAGGGCCTGATCTTTGAACAATCTTTTTCTTAGGCGGCCAAAGGCTGCACTGGCGCACTGGAGGCGATGTTGAACCTCGTCATTGATGTCTGTTCTTGCTGATAATAGGCTCCTGAGGTATGGAAAGTGGTCCATGTTGTCCAGCGTAGCGCCGTAGATCTTGATGTCTGGGAGACTGTGCTGTGTGGCGGGGCCAGGTTGGTGGAGGACCTTTGTCATACGGATGTTTAGTGTAAGGCCCATGCTTTCGTACGCCTCGGTGAAGATGTTGACTATGACAGTCTCTGTGCACAGACACAAGCGTCGGCTGCATACTATTGTTCGACCACAAAGGTTGGGACGGTCTTGGATCTGGCCTGGAGATGACGAAGGTTGAACAGGTTCCCACTGATTCCAGCGGGGAGCTTGTTGAGTGTGAGGTGGAGCATTGCAGTGAGGAAGATCGAGAAGAGGGTTGGCACGATGACACAGCCCTGCTTGATCCCGGTCCGGACGTGGATAGGGTCTGTGATGGATCCGTTGGTCAGGATCACGAATTGCATGTCGTCATGGAGCAGGCGGAGGATGGTGACAAACTTTTGGGGGCAGCTGAAATGGAGGAGGGTGATCCAAGAGCTAATAAATCTTAAGCACAGGGCAGTTCTGAACCTAAAACAACAATCCAGCTCTGGAGCAGCAAAGCAGCATTACAGACGGCTTAAGGCCGAGGTCCAACAAAAAACTCGCGACCTAAAGAATAGATGGTGGGTGGAGAAAGCACTGGAGATTCAGCAGCTGGCCAACAGCCATGATGTGCGAGGATTCTTCACTGCAGTCAAGGCCACTTATGGCCCAAGCACCCAAGGCCCCACGCCACTGCTGGCCAAGAACGGGGCGACATCAAGAAAACCGAGGCAGTCAGGACCTGCTAGAAAGAGCACTTTGAAGATCTCCTTAACCGAGACTCTGCCTTTGACTTGGGAGTCCTCGACTCCATCCCACAGCATGCTGCCCGCCACCATCTCAGCAAAACCCCAGCCCTGCACGAGGTAGAAAAGGCCACCCGCCAGCTCGAGCAACAAAGCAACGGGAGCGGATGGAATCCCCGCTGAGGCACTAAAGTATGGCGGAGAGGCACTATTGGCACGAATGCATGACCTCATCTCTCACATCTGGAAGGAGGAGAGCATGCCAGGAGATCTCAGAGATGCAGTAATCATGACCATCTTTAAAAAAGGGGACAAGTCCAACTGCGGCAACAACAGAGGAATCTCCCCTGTTATCAGCCACTGGGAAAGTCGTCGCTAGAGTCCTCCTCAACTGTCTTCTCCCTGTGATTGAGGAGCTCCTCCCAGAGTCACAGTGCAGATTTCGTCCTCTACGGGGTACAACGGCCATGATCAGGTGTAATGTAAGACTCAAAGTCGTTTGCTTTGGAGCAATTCAAGTCAGCATGAGTAGGATTCAGGTGGCACGACCGTCTTCCCAGTAGCTTCTTTAACTTCTGTTCAGAAGGGCTGGAGGTGCAAATGTCCAGAATCAGTGGCTAGAGAGGCATAGCCTTAGGATAAGGGGTCATCCATTTGAGACTGAGATGAAGAGAAATTTCTTCACTGAGGGTTGTGAATCTTTGGAATCCTCTATCCTAAAGGGTTGTGAATGCTGAATCGTTGAGTATGTTCAAGGCTGAGATATATAGATTTTTGGGGAATCAAGGGATATGGAGATTGGAGGTCGTAGATCACCCATGATCTTATTGAGGGGCCGTATGGCCTATTCCTGCTTCTAGTCTTGCGTCTTATCTAAGTCATTAATATGTATTGTGAAAAGCTGAGGCCCTGGTACAGATCCCTGGTGACAACACTTGCCACATCCTGCCAATCAAAGAACGTTCCATTTACTAGTGGAGTACCGCAAGGATTAGTGCTTGAGCCTCAGCTATTTACAATCTATAGCAATGACTTAGATGAGGGGACCGAGTGTAATGTATCCACGTTTGCTGATGATACAAAACTAGGTGGGAAAGTAAGATGTGAGAAAGATGCAAAGAGGCTGCAAAGGGATATAGACAGGTTAAATGAATGGGTAAGAATGTGGAAGATGGAATTTAATGTGGAGAAATGTGAAGTTATCCACTTTGGTAGGTAAATAGAAAAGCAGAATATTTTTTTAAAGCTGAGAGACTGGGAAATGTTGGTATTCAGAGGGACATGGATGTCCTTGTACACGAATCACAGAAAGTTACCATGTAGGAACAGCAAACAATTAGGGAAGCAAATGGTACGTTAGTCTTTATTACAAAGAATTGGAGTACAAGAGTAAAGAAGTCTTACTGCAATTATATAGGCCATTGGTGAGACCACACCTGGAGTACTGTGTACAGTTTTTGTCTCCTTACCTAAGAAAGGATATGCTTGCTTTAGAAGGGAGTGCAATGAAGGTACACCAGACTGATTCCTGGGATTGTCCAATGAGGAGAGATTGAGTAGACTAGGCCTATATTCTCTAGAGTTTAGAAGAATGAGAGACATACAAAATTCTTACAGGGTTTGACAGGGTAGATGCAGGGAGGATGTTTCCTCTGGCTGGAGAGTCTAAAACCAGGTGTCATAGTCTCAGAATTAGGGGTCGGCCATTTCGGACTGAGATGAGGAGAAATGTCTTCACTCAAAGGGTTGTGAATCTTTGAAATTCTCTACCCCTGAGGGTGTGGCTGTTCAGTCGTTGACTATATTCAAGACAGAGATTGATAGATTTTTGGTTACTAAGGGAATCAAGGGAAATGGAGATAGTGTGGGAAGGGGGAGTTGAGGTAGAAGATCAGCCATGATCTTATTGAATGGTGGAACTGGCTCGAAGGGACGAATGACCTACTCCTGTTCCTATTTCTTATCCCTACTCTCGGTCCTCTACTTCCCAACCAATTACCAGAGCATGTTGCAAACATGAGTTTTCATATTTGATAATATTTTCTTGTGCAAAATGTTATCAAACGCCTTCTGGAAGTCCATATACATATCCTTTAGACATCCTTTACAAGCATCGGAGAGAAGACATCCCATTACTCTGAGATGTGTTAAAACTCAGATTCCAGAAATGAGAGACTGCTTTACAGCTCAGTCCTCCATCTACTCCTATCCTTGCCACAGTCATGTACAGCTGGATTGAAGATGTTTGTAGTCTAGAGCTGTACGAATGCTGCAGGCCTTGGTTGTATCTGATGAGCCACAGTGGGTGCAAGTGTAAATGTAGGATGAGATTCTCATTTTCTGATAAATGGGTGAAAGCAGCAATTTAAACCCAGCTTTATTTTAAATCTAGAAAGTAATTGGATTTTCATGTTTTGAAAAATATTAAGACTTGAGGAAAATTGCAAGAAGTAATGCATTATAAAATTAGGTGGCTATTAGCTGGAAATAAATGATTAAAAAATGAAAATGAATAGAATGACCTTGTGTGGTCAGCATGAAATCCCTTCTTTATCTGATTGGCATGAATTAAGTGACTGTGGAAATGATTGCTGTTACTCAAGTTCATTGGAATATTTATTTTTCAAGAGCATTGTAAATCAGTCAGCTTCAGATCAATATCCAGGCAGGATAATGATTTCTGAGCTAAGTTACAGTTTTCTTGCATTCCCACTGTGCCGTAGAAATACAGAAATCTCATCTCTCCCCATGAGCACGAGCACAGTAAATTAGCACAAAGAGCCCCTGTTTACATCCAAATACAACATCCCATGTTGCAGCTAGAAATACATTTTTAAACACTGGAGAAAGGGTGTAAGGATCAACCCAACTACAGGCCAGTCAGTTTAACCTCGGTAGTGGGGAAGCTTTTAGAAATGATAATCAGGGACAAAATTAACAATCACTTGGACAAGTGTGGCTTAATTAGGTAAACCAGCACGGATTTGTTAAAGGCAAATCGTGTTTAACTAACTTGATCGAGTTTTTTGATGAGGGCGATGCGGTTGATGTGCTGTATATGGATTTCCAAAAGACATTTGATAAAGTGCCACATAATAGGCTTGCCAGTAAAGTTGAAGGGCACAGAATAAAAGTGACAGTGGCAGCATGGATACGAAATTGGCTAATTGACAGGAACGGGAGAGAAGTGATGAACGGTTCTTTATACAGTGGTGTTCCCCAGGGGTCGGTACTAGGACAACTGATTTTCTTGACATAGATATTAATGACTTGGGTGTACATGGCACAAGTTCAAAATTTGCAGATGACACAAAACTTAGAAGTATAGTGAACAGTGAAGAGGATAGTGATAGACTTAAAGACATAGATAGGCTGGTGAAATGGGCAGACACGTGGCAGATAAAATTTAACACAGAAAAGTACGAAGTGATACATTTTGGTAGGAAGAACAAGGAGAGGCAATATAAACTAAAGGGTACAATCCTAAATCGGGTTCATGAACAGGGACCTGGGGGTATATCTGCACAAATTGTTGAAAGTGGCAGGACCGGTAGAGAAAGTGGTTAAAAAAAACATGCAGGATCCTGGGCTTTATAAATAGAGGTGTAGGGTATAAAAGGAAGAAAATGGGCCTTTATAAAATATTAGTTCGACCTCAATTGGAGCATTGTGTCCAATTTTGGGCACCACGCTTTAGGAAGGATGTAAAAGCCTTGGAGAGGATACAGAAAAGATTTCCGAGAATGGTTCCAGGGATAAGGGACTTCAGTTATGTGGATAGTCTATAGAAGCTGGGGTTGTTCTCCTCGAAGCAGAGAAGGTTGAGAGGAGATTTAATAGAGGTGTTCAAAATCATGATGGGTTTAGATAGAGATGATAGAGAGAAACTGTTCCCGTTGGCAGAAGGGTCGAGAACCAGAGGACACAGATTTAAGGGGATTGGCAAAAGAACCAAAGGCAACATGATGAAAAACTTTTTACGCAGCGAGTGGTTAGGATCTGGAATGCACTGCCTGAAAGGGCAGTGGATGCATTCAATCCTGGCTTTCAAAAGGGAATTGGATAAGCGCCTGATAGAAAAAAAATTTCAGGGCTACAGGGAAAGGGCGGGAGAGTGGGACTAGCTGCAGTGCTCTTGTAGAGAGCCGGCACGGGCTCGACAGGCCGAATGGCCTCCAGTGATTCTATGTGAATGAGCTGAACACACATATATTCACTGTCGGTCTCCATTTTAAGACATGTTGCACAGTGGTAGAATGGGGCATACCGACAAACCAAAGCACTACTTTCTATGTTTCTATGTTTCTACTCTACCTGTTGCAAATCAGAAAAACTGAAATGTCTAGTTACTAAGCTGCTGCACTGATAGGAGACAAACGCTTTTTTTCCCTCTGTGTCCAAATAAAAGTTACAACATCTAATGTGGCTCCGTGTCAAATCTCCTGTGAAGTGCCTTGGATGTTGAGTGTAGATCCATATCAAGGATGGTTTACGTGCATATGGAACCATTAGCCCTTCTGTGGGCTCTAGTCTGAGAACACTACTTTCCCTCGTACTCATAGCAGGTTTCTGCTCCTGTGTGTTGGTGCCTGCATCCTCCCACAAGCCTAGCCATTCGGTAGCTGCCCAGGGAGGTCACTGACATGGAGACATGGGACAATCAGAATTTCAAATTTGCTCCAAGGTCAAACTAGATTTGTCCATCTGTAAATAATAACTTGCGTCAAGATCGAAATGGGGGCCGAAGTTGTCATACAAGCATTTGAGCAATTTTTAAATGATTTTCTGCTTAACAAAACTTACCTTCTGCCACTTACCACTGACATTCTTGCACATTTGAGCTTAGCTTGGGTGTAAATTAGGAATCCTTTCATTATGCTGCAATAGAATATTGAGCGATGTGTTTTATTTTATATTTGTATTGTTTAAAGTGTGCAAATATGTGTGAAAGATGCTTAGAGCTTGGCTTGAAGTCCTAATACTGCAAATGTTCAGAATAAACTGTCAGAGTAGACTCAAAGGAAAGGGTTTGCAGTTTTAAAAAATTCTCTGCCAACAGTATTTCACGATTGGTACTTCAGCAAACAGTTGCATCAGCTGTTCCGTTTCAACTGCTGCTGTTTCCTCGGGATCCACAGAGGTCGATCTTAGTGTCGAGCTCCTGATCATCGGCACAGACTGGCTATACTGGACCCCGCAAAAGCACTGGAACTCAACATACAGGGGTATTCAACATTTAGGATAAATAGGCAGAGAGGAAAAGCAGGTGGGATGGCGTTGCTGGTTAAAGAGGAAATTAATGCAATAGTAAGGAAGGACATTAGCCTGGATGATGTGGAATCGGTATGGGTGGAGCTGCGGAATTCCAAAGGGCAGAAAACGTTAGTGGGAGTTGTGTACAGACCACCAAACAGTAGTAGTGAGATTGGGGACAGCATCAAACAAGAAATAAGAAATGTATGCAATAAAGGTACAACAGTTATCATGGGCGACTTTAATCTACATATTGATTGGGCTAACCAAACTGGTAGCAATGCGGTGGAGGAGGATTTCCTGGAGTGTATTAGGGATGGTTTTCTAGACCAATATGTCGAGGAACCAACTGGAGAGCTGGCCATCCTAGACTGGGTGATGTGTAATGAGAAGGGACTAATTAGCAATCTTGTTGTGCGAGGCCCCTTGGGGAAGAGTGACCATAATATGGTAAAATTATTTATTATGATGGAGAGTGACACAGTTAATTCGGAAACTAAGTTCCTGAACTTAAGGAAAGGTAACTTCAACGTATGAGACGTGAATTGGCTAGAATAGTCTGGCAACGGATATTTAAAGGGTTGACGGTAGATAAGCAAACATTTAAAGATCACATGGATGAACTTCAGCAATTGTACATCCCTGTCTGGAGTAAAAATAAAACGGGGAAGGTGGCTCAACCGTGGCTAACAAGGGAAATTAAGGATAGTGTTAAAACCAAGGAAGAGGCATATAAATTGGCTAGAAAAAGCAACAAACCTGAAGACTGGGAGAAATTTAGAATTCAACAGAGGACAAAGGGTTTAATTAAGAGGGGGAAAATAGAGTACGAGAGGAAGCTTGCAGGGAACATAAAAACTGACTGCAAAAGCTTCGATAAATATGTGAAGAGAAAAAGATTAGTGAAGACAAACAGGTCCCTTGCAGTTGGATTCAGGTGAATTTATAATGGGGAACAAAGAAATGGCAGATCAATTGAACAAATACTTTAGTTCTGTCTTCACGAAGGAAGACAAAAAAACCTTCCGAATGTACTAGGGGACAGTGGGTCTAGTGAAAAGGAGGAACTGAAGGATATCCTTATTAGGCAGGAAGTTGTGTTAGGGAAATTGATGGGATTGAAGGCCGATAAATCCCTGGGGCCTGATAGTCTGCATCCCAGAGTACTTAAGGAAGTGGCCCTAGAAATAGTGAATGCATTGGTGATCATTTTCCAATAGTCTATCGACTCTGGATCAGTTCCTATGGACTGAAGGGTAACTAATGCAACACCATTGTTTAAAAAAGGAGGGAGAGAGAAAATGGGTAATTATAGACCGGTTAGCCTGACATCAGTAGTGGGGAAAATGTTGGAATCAATCATTAAGGATGAAATAGCAGCGCATTTGGAAAGCAGTGACAGGATCGGTCCAAATCAGCATGGATTTATGAAAGGGAAATCATGCTTGACGAATCTTCTGGAATTTTTTGAGGATGTAACTAGCAGAGTGGACATGGGAGAACCAGTGGATGTGGTGTATTTGGACTTTCAAAAGGCTTTTGACAAGGTCCCGCACAAGAGATTGGCGAGCAAAATCAAAGCGCATGGTATTGGGGGTAATGTACTGACGTGAATAGAGAACTGGTTGGCAGACAGGAAGCAGAGAGTCGGGATAAAGGGGTCCTTTTCAGAATGGCAGGCAGTGACTAGTGCAGTGTTGCAGGGCTCAGTGCTGGGACCCCAGCTCGTTACAATATCCATTAACGAATTAGATGAAGGAATTGAGTGTAATATCTCCAAGTTTGTGAATGACACTAAATTGGGTGGCGGTGTAAGCTGTGAGGAGGATGCTAAGAGGCTGCAGGGTGACTTGGACAGGTTAGGTGAGTGGGCAAATGCATGGCAGATGTAGTATAATTTCGATAAATGTGAGGTTATCCATTTTGGGGGCAAAAACATGAAGGCAGAATATTATCTGAATGGCGGCAGATTAGGAAAAGGGGGAGGTGCAACGAGACCTGGGTGTCATGGTTCATCAGTCACTAAAAGTGGACATGCAGGTACAGCAGGCGGTGAAGAAGGCAAATGGTATGTTGGCCTTCATAGCTAGGGGATTTGAGTATTGGAGCAGGGAGGTCTTACCGCAGTTGTACAGGGCTTTAGTGAGGCCTCACCTGGAATATTGTGTTCAGTTTTGGTCTCCTAATCTGAGGAAGGATGTTCTTGCTATTGAGGGAGTGCATCGAAGGTTCACCAGACTGATTCCAGGGATGGCTTGACTGTTATATGAGGAGAGACTGGATCAACTGGGCCTTTATTCACTGGATTTTAGAAGAATGAGAGGCGATCTCATAGAAACGTATAAGATTCTGACGGGACTGGACATGTTAGATGGAGGAAGAATGTTCCCGATGTTGGGGAAGTCCAGAACCAGAGGACATAGTCTTAGGATAAGGGGTAGGCCATTTAGGACTGAGATGAGGAGAAACTTCTTTACTCAGAGAGTTGTTAACCTATGGAATTCCCTGCCGCAGAGAGTTGTTGATGCCAGTTCATTGGATATATTCAAGAGGGAGTTAGATATGGTCCTTACGGCTAAGGGGATCAAGGGGTCTGGAGAGAAAGCAGGAAAGAGGTACTGAGGGAATGATCAGCCATGATCTTTTTGAATGGTGGTGCAGGCTTCAAAGGCCGAATGGCCTACTCCTGTACATATTTTCTATGTTTCCAGATTGCTACCCAAGTGAGGTTATTCGCATAAATGCCTTTAAGAGGAAGAAAAGAAAGACTTGGATTTATATAGCGCCTTTCACGACCACTGGATGTCTCAAAGGGCTTTACAGCCAATGAAGTACTTTGGAAGTGTAGTCACTGTTGTAATGTAGGAAACGCAGGCAGTCACTTTGCGCACAGCAAGCTCTCACTCCCATAAATAACAATGTGATATTGACCAGATAATCTGTTTTTTTTTTGTTATGTTGATTGAGGGATAAATATTGGCCAGGACACCGGGGATAACTCCCGTGCTCTTCTTCGAAATAGTGCCATGGGATCTTTTACGACCACCTGAGAGAGCAGATTGGACCTCGGTTTAACATCTCCAGTGCAGCACTACCTCAGCACTGCACTGGAGTATCAGCCTAGATTTGTTTGTGCTCAAGTCCCTGGACTGGGACTTGAACCCACAACCTTCTGACTCAAAGGTAAGTGTGGTACCCACTGAGTCACAGCTGACAAGTACGTGAGGGAGAAAAGAACAGAAGGATATACAGATCGGGCTAGATGTAGTTGGGTGGGAGGAAGGTTGTTTGGAGCAAAAATACCGGCACAGACCATTTGGGCCACATGGTCTGTTTTTTCGCTGTAAATTCTATGCAATTTCAGTTCTGCACCAATTTCCAGGTTGGCTGTTATAAGTATTAGAGGCTCCTGTCCAAAGAAGGCAGGCCTTTCATCCGTAGGGACAGGGGGAGGGCTGAACACCATTTGTAGCTGGTGGTTATGGTGGACATCAACAACAACGGCGGGGATTTCCATGGTGCTTTTGCCAATTGGTCAGCCAAAACTTTGCTAGAACTTTGGCAGAACTCCCGTATAAACGAGGTCTCCACCAATCTTCCACTGACGTTACAGCGGCCGACCAGGAGAATCCCTGAAGAAATTCCTGGAAAATCTGCAGCACACTCGGGAAATCTAATGGGAAAATGGCTTTGGGATGGGCTTTTTAGCTGAAAGCGTGGCTCAGGTAAGTGTTTTTCTGCCATTGCTGGATTTCTGGGCCCTTTCTTTAAATACATTTTGTCTATTTGCTGCTGACATTTAGGCTTTCATTAACTTTTCTGCTAAATGTTAATTAATTCATTTTTGCCCCCCCCCCTCCAGCTCTCTTTCCTGGCACCAATGTGAATCTTCCGGGCTGACTTTTATTGGAAGAGGAATACCTATGGTGAGTTGCCCGAGATGTTCTCTGCATCCTCTTACCGGTGCATCAGACCCTATTGCGGTTTCTAACATATCACAATGCCTGACTAACTGTTGTGTTCTGGATGGTTCTACAGAAGAACCCCTATAAATGGGATACAAAAGTAAAATACTGTGGCTGCTGGAAATCTGAACTAAAAACAGAAAATGCTGGAAATACTCAGCAGGTCAAGCAGCATCTGTGGAATTTTCCCATTGCCGTGCGTGTGTGTTTCGAGGCGGATCGGCTGTAAAAATTGTGAAAATAGGCCGCACGTTGGGAACACACCATCATCCCGCTTCCTTGCGCCTTTAACTCGGGCGTGTTTGCCAGCACGCCACAGACATGAGCGGGAGAGGTGGGCGACCTAATTAAACTCATTAAATGCTTGTTATCAGTCCCTTAACCGCAGCTTTTGAATCTAACAGCATGAGTATGGGGACCCTCGCCTGTGAAGGGGAGGTGGAATCTCAATGGCCATTGTGCGAGGGCCATTATTTGCCAGCTGGGAAAACCAGATCAATACCTTACACCATCTTTAGTGGCCAAAGGGAAAGGCTGTTGCTAACTCCATTTAGTGCACAGATTTAGGTTTCTGGAGTTTGCAGGTTATGTCTTCAACCTCGGAATCCATTTTCATCACATTACTACTCACTATCACCACATTGCGGGACTGGCCCTCCGATTGTTACTTGGCCTGTCTGCCATCTGTGACATCAGCATGGGTGCCGCTTATAATGTCTCACCTTGGTCCTCAGAATCGGACCAAGATGAGCCCCACCAGTAGCAACAGCAGCAACCACAACTGCAGCCTTCTCCTCAATCTTGTTGTGCGAGGCCCCTTGCGGAAGAGTGACCATAATATGGTAGAATTCTTTATTAAGATGGAGAGTGATACAGTTAATTCAGAAACTAGGGTCCTGAACTTAAGGAACGGTAACTTCGATGGTTTGAGGCGTGAATTGGCTAGAATAGACTGGCAAATGATACTCAAAGGATTAACGGTGGATAGGCAATGGCAAACATTTAAAGATCACATGGATGAACTTCAGCAATTGTACATCCCTGTCTGGAGTAAAAATAAAACGGGGAAGGTGGCTCAACCGTGGCTAACAAGGGAAATTAAGGATAGTGTTAAATCCATGAAGAGGCATATAAATTAGAAAAAGCAACAAACCTGAGGACTGGGAGAAATTTAGAATTCAGCAGAGGAGGACAAAGGGTTTAATTAAGAGTACGAGAAGAAGTTTGCCGGGAACATAAAAACTGACTGCAAAAACGTCTATAGATATGTGAAGAGAAAAAGATTAGTGAAGACAAACGTAGATCCCTTGCAGTCAGATTCAGGTGAATTTATAATGGGGAACAAAGAAATGGCAGACCAATTGAACAAATACTTTGATTCTGTCTTCACGAAGGAAGACACAAATAACCTTCCGGAAGTACTAGGGGACCGAGGGTCTAGTGAGAAGGAATAACTGAAGGAAATCCTTATTAGGCGGGAAATTGTGTTTGGGAAATTGATGGGATTGAAGGCCGATAAATCCTCGGGGCCTGATAGTCTGCATCCCAGAGTACTTAAGGAAGTGGCCCTAGAAATAGTGGATGCATTGGTGATCATTTTCCAACAGTCTATCGACTCTGGATCAGTTCTTATGGACTGGAGGGTAGCTAATGTAACACCACTTTTTAAAAAGGGAGGGAGAGAGAAAACGGATAATTATAGACCGCTTAGCCTGACATCAGTAGTGGGGAAAATGTTAGAATCAATTATTAAGGATGAAATAGCAGCGCATTTGGAAAGCAGTGACAGGATCGGTCCAAGTCAGCATGGATTTATGAAGGGGAAATCATGCTTGACAAATCTTCTTGAATTTTTTGAGGATGTAACTAGTAGAATGGACAAGGAAGAACCAGTGGATGTGATGTATTTGGACTTTCAAAAGGCTTTTGACAAGGTCCTATACAAGAGATTGGTGTGCAAAATCAAAGCACTTGGTATTGGGGGTAATATACTGACGTGGATAGAGAACTGGTTGGCAGTCAGGAAGCAGAGAGTCGAGATAAACATGTTCTTTTTAGATTGGCAGGCAGTGACTAGTGGAGTGCCGCAGGGCTCAGTGTTGAGACCCCAGCTCTTTAAAATATACATCAATGATTTGGATGAAGGAATTGAGTGTAATATCTCCAAGTTTGCAGATGATACTAAACTGGGTGGCGGTGTGAGCTGTGAGGGGGACGCTAGGAGGCTGCAGGGTGATTTGGACAGGTAAGGTGAGTGGGCAAATGCATGGCAGATGCAGTATAATGTGGATAAATGTGAGGTTATCCGTTTTGGGGACAAAAACGTGAAGACAGATTATCGGAATGGCGGCAGATTAGGAAAAGGGAAGGTGCAACGAGACCTGGGTGTCATGGTTCATCGGTCACTAAAAGTGGACATACAGGTACAGCAGGCGGTGAAGAAGGCAAATGGTTTGTTGGCCTTCATAGCTAGGGGATTTGAGTATAGGAGCAGGGAGGTCTTACTGCAGTTGTACAGGGCCTTAGTGAGGCCTCACCTGGAATAGTGTGTTCAGTTTTGGTCTTCTAATCTGAGGAAGGACGTTCTTGCTATTGAGGGAGTGCATCGAAGGTTCACCAGACTGATTCCAGGGATGGCTGGACTGTCATATGAGGAGAGATTGGATCAACTGGGCCTTTATTCACTGGAGTTTAGAAGGATGAGAGGCGATCTCATAGAAACGTTTCAGATTCTGACGGGACTGGACAGGTTATGTGCAGGAAGAATGTTCCCAATATTGGGGAGGTCCAGAACCAGGGGACATAGTCTTAGGATAAGGGGTAGGCCATTTAGGACTGAGATGAGGAGAAACTTCTTCACTCAGAGAGTTGTTAACCTGTGGAATTCCCTGCCACAGAGAGTTGTTGATGCCAGTTCATTGGATATATTCAAGAGGGAGTTAGATATGGCCCTTATGGTTAAGGGGATCAAGGGGTATGGAGAGAAAGCAGGAAAGGGGTACTGAGGGAATGATCAGCCATGATCTTATTCAATGGTGGTGCAGGCTCGAAGGGCCGAATGGCCTACTCCTGTACCTATTTTCAATGTTTCTATGTTTCTATGACCTGATGCTCCACAAGAGAAAGGGGGGCACCACAGGGCTGCACCACGCTGGAGACGATGCCCTCCAGAATAAATAGGCAGAGGATGAGCTTCCTGGACATGACTGAGCAGCAATGCTTCAGGAGGCTCAGGCTATTGCACCAGGTCGTCGAAGACATTTTGTAGCTTGCTGGAACACGACCTGCTGCCCAGAGGTCCTGGTGGACACCCCTTGCCAGTGGCTTTAAAAGTCATCACCACCCTCAACCTCTTCGCCTCAGGCTCCTTCGAGGGATCTGCAGCAGACATTTGTAGGATCTCTCAGTCGGCCGCCCACAGATGCATCACACAAAGCCAAGAATGCATCTGGGGCTCTGACTGGGGAGGAGGCAAAGGGGGAGAAGTGGGACCACTTTGAGAAGAGTCCCCACTCACCATCATCCCTCTCATGGGCCACCTGCATTTCCCCGCTAGCCAGGAGATGGCGAACAACCCTTGGGTGATGAGGCCCCAAGTCAATATTTGCATCCCTCCTTGAGAAGCAGTCCATGAGCACCTGCCATCTGTTGTCCATAGCTAACTTATGTTCATGTGAGTGGTGCATTTACTGCTCCATGCAGGTGGCCATCCTTTCCATGCAACAGCACATCATCGTCATCGCCTGCGACATGGTGATGCTCATTTTGGAGATGGACTCCTCCATTCTCTGCACATTTGCAACCATCGCGGCTGCAAAAGATGCCAGAGACTCGTGCAATTGTTGCTGTCCCTCCAGGATCACCCTCATTCTCGATGGCCCCGAGACTCAGCATCTGCAGGCAGCTCAGCAGAGCTTGGAGAGTCCTGCACCCTGTCAACCTCACCTGCTCTTGCTCACTTGTGAATTGTGAGACACCAGGTGACAATTTTATTCTATGGCACAATCTGCGCTGGTGCTGGGTGCACTTGGGTCTGCTGACGGTGCACCCTCAGAGGCTGGAGGTTCCTCTGAGGAGTCGTCTTCCTCCTGGACACGGACAAGGATGCAATTGGTGCACCTGTAGGAGAATAGAGAGATGAATTAGAAGTGTTATAATAAGAATGGATAATGTTACCATTATGCACATGATGACATTTCACTGGCTGCTGACACGAGTCACCACATGGGTGACTGCTGTATGCCATGTGACTTTATGAGATGTGATTCTGTCACCAGGTTGCTGAGATGTGCCGTTATCTCCGTCTCCCACCGCCTGCGTCTCTCGAGCTCCCCAAATTTCCAGCGTTGCTTCCTCTGCTGCTGAGAGATGTGCAATTACTGGAGGGCCACCTCCGGCTCTCCCTGCTGTTGTAGGCTCTCTTCTCCTGCAAGAAAGGAAAGAAGAGAAGTTTGAGTGAGAGTGATGGAATGAGTGTAAGGAAGGGATGGGTTACATCGGCAGAGGGTGATTATGAGGGAGTGAGGTACCAATGCCAAATGGCCTTGTGTGGTGTTACTTGCTATGATTGTATTAGGATGAGGGTGAGTGTGAGGGATGGTTAGTCAGTTGGGGATGTGAGTATATACATAGAGAGGGATGGGTGCACGTGCAATGTATGTTGGTGTGAGGAATGATGTGCAGGAGTAGGCTGGAGAAGCCAGAGTGATGGGGATGTGTTGACAGGCACTTCAGTGTTATGTATGTAAACATTGTAACTGTGAAAGACTTGCCACCAGAGGGCACAACTGTTGGAGGCCCAAGGGTCACCTGCACACCTCGTACAAGGGAGTATTAAAAGGTTGTCTGCCATGCTGCATTAGGCACTCTAGAGTTGTATTAAAGAGACTAAGGTCACATCAGTTTTAGCTCACAGTACTCAGTCTTGTGGAGTTCTTCCATACTTAACAATTGGCGACGAGTAACAGATTATGAACTTTCACGTGGTCATGGCTGCCGTTGGTATTTTAGAGAGATTTGTAGAGGGTGATGATTGGGAAGCCTTCATTGAGTGTCTCGACCAATACTTTATGGCTAATGAGCTGGATGGGGACAATAAAGTGATCAAGCGCAGGGCGATTCTCCTCACCGTGTGTGGGTCCACAATACACAGCCTCATCAAGAATCTGCTAGCGCCAGAGAAACCAGTGGAAAAGACATATACAGAGTTGTGTACGTTGATTCGGAACCAGCTCAAGCCGAATTGAGCGTCTTAATGGCCAGGCATCACTTCTACATGCACCACCGCTCCGAGAGCCAGAACGTGGCGAGTTAAGTGCCGACCTGAGACACCTTGCGGGAACTTGCGAATTTGCTGGATTTTTGCGGAAATGCTGTGGGACTTTTTTGTGCTTGGTATTGGCCACGAGGTCATTCTTTGCAAGCTGCTGTCCGCCGAATCCCTAGACCTGAACAAGGCCATCACGATAGCCCAGGCATTCATATCCACAAGCGATAATACCAGACAGATATCTTACCAGTATCGAAGCTCACTGGCAAGTACTGTGCATAAAATAACGTCGCTAGCAGGCAGAACTGCATATGGCAGGGCCTACACGTCTGCAGCTGCAAGACCTAGGATGACTCAGAGTCCGCCATCGGGCGTGAATGCAAATCCATTAGCACCATGTTGGCGCTGAGGGGATAATCATCAAGCCCATCAATGTCAATTCAAGCATTATGTGGTGCAAAGGCTGTGAAACAATGGGGCACCTCCAGCGAATATGCAAGGGTGCTGCGACTCACAACGTGGCAGAGTCGGCAGAGGATGATCGATCCGGCGCGGATCACGCACAACAAACAAGAGAGGCAACTCAACCCGAGGAGGAAGTGTATGGGGTACACACCTTCACCACCAAGAGCCCTCCTATCATGCTGAAAGTCAAACTGAATGGTATTCCGGTATCAATGGAGTTGGACACGGGGGTGAGTCAGTCAATTATAAGCCAGAAGGCTTTTGAGAAATTGTGGGGCAACAAGGCACAAAGGCCCAAACTGAGCCCGATTCAGACAAAGCTGCACGCCTACACCAAAGAGCTCATACCAGTCATTGGCAGTGCAGCAGTTAAGGTATCGTACGATGGAGCTGTGCATGATTTATCACTGTGGATTGTACCAGGCGATGGCCCAACGCTATTCGGTAGAAGCTGGCTGGGAAAGATTCGATGGAACTGGGACGACATCAAAGCACTATCTTCAGTGGATGATGCCTCGTACACCCAAGTGCTGAGTAAGTTTCCGTCGCTATTCGAACCAGGCATCGGCAACTTCACAGGCGCCAAGGTGTAGATCCATCTAGTCTCCGATGCAAGGCCCGTTCATCACAAGGCTCGAGCAGTTCCATATATGATGAGGGAGAAAGTCGGGATCGAACTGGACAGACTTCAACGATAGGGAATGATATCGCCAGTTGAGTTCAATGAGTGGACCAGTCCGATAGTGCTGATGTTGAAAAGCGATGGCATGGTCAGAATCTGCGGAGACTACAAGGTAATGATCAACCGAGTATCGTTACAAGACCAGTACCCGCTACCCAAGGCGGATGATCTGTTTGCAATGTTAGCAGGGGGGAGGTCGTTGACCAAGTTGGACCTAACTTCCGCCTACATGACACAGGAGCTGGCTGAATCTTCAAAAAGATTGACGTGCATCAACACGCACAAAGGACTGTTTATATACCACAGGTGCCCTTTTGGAAGTCGCTCAGCTGCTGCTATCTTCCGGAGGAACATGGAGAGTCTGCTGAAATCAGTTCCACGCACCATTGTTTTTCAAGACGACATCCTGATCACCGGTTGTGACACCATCGAACACCTGCACAACCAGGAAGAGGTTCTAAATCGACTAGACAGAGTGGGACTCAGGCTGAAACGCTCCAAGTGTGTTTTCCTGCCACCAGAGCATCGAGGAGGTGCATGGAGAGGCAGTCGGGACTTCGGCGAGAGGCCGATAAAAGGCACAGCAGGGAGTCCGGGGCCCAGCGTCGAGGAGGTGCGTGGAGAGGCCCAGCTTGTGCAGCTACAGGGAGAAAGCAAAAAAGAAGTAGAAAGAAATAAAAAGGTGAAGTCACAGCCAAGGGGGTAAGTGATTGGCTGGTGATTGGTGAGTAGTTTTTCTTTTTTCTCTTCTATAACAGAGAGTAAATTTTAGCACTGGTGTTGCCAATTTAAGTGTATCTAAGGGTTAAGTCATGGCAGGAGAGCTCGGTCACGTGACATGCTCCTCCTGTACCATGTGGGAACTCAGGGACACTTCCGGTGTCCCTGACGACTACGTGTGCGGAAAGTGTATCCGCCTCCAGCTCCTGACGGTCCATGTTGCGGAATTGAAGCTGAGGGTGGATTCACTCTGGAGCATCCACGATGCTGAGAATGACGTGAGTAGCACGTGTAGCGAGTTGGTCTTACCGCAGGTGAAGGGTCCACAGCCAGATAGGGAATGGAAGGCCAGCAGGAAGAGCAGTGCAAGGAAGGTAGTGTAGGGGTCCCCTGCGGTCATCCCCCTGCAAAACAGATACACCGCTTTGAGTACTGTTGAGGGGGATGACTCATCAGGGGAGGGCAGCAGCAGCCAAGTTCATGGCACCGTGGCTGGCTCTGCTGCACAGGAAGGCAGGAAAAAGAGTGGGAGAGCGATAGTGATAGGGGATTCAATTGTAAGGGGAATAGATAGGCGTTTCTGCGGCCGCAACCGAGACTCCAGGATGGTATGTTGCCTCCCTGGTGCAAGGGTCAAGGATGTTTCGGAGCGGGTGAAGGACATTCTGAAAAGGGAGGGTGAACAGCCAGTTGTCGTGGTGCACATTGGTACCAACGATATAGGTAAAAAAAGGGATGAGGTCCTACGAGAAGAATTTAAGGAGCTAGGAGCTAAATTAAAAAGTAGGACCTCAAAAGTAGTAATCTCGCGATTGCTACCAGTGCCACGTGCTAGTCAGAGTAGGAATTGCAGGATAGCTCAGATGAATACGTGGCTTGAGCAGTGGTGTAGCAGGGAGGGATTCAAATTCCTGGGGCATCGGTTCTGGGGGAGGTGGGACCAGTACAAACCAGGCGGTCTGCACCTGGGCAGGACCGGAACCAATATCCTAGAGGGAGTGTTTGCTAGTGCTGTTGGGGAGGGGTTAAACTAATATGGCAGGGGGATGGGAACCAATGCAGGGAGACAGAGGGAAACAAAATGGAGACAGAAGCAAAAGACAGAAAGGAGATGAGTAAAAGTGGAGGGCAGATAAACCCAAGGCAAAAAACAAAAAGGGCCACTGTACAGCAAAATTCTAAAGGGTCAAAGTGTAATAAAAAGGCAAGCATGAAAGCTCGGTGCCTCAATGCGAGGAGTATTCGGAACCCAGGAGAGTGCTCTGAGCTAGTCAGAGTGGGTGAGAGCTCAGATGAACAGGACCCCAAGAAAGACTGCAAAAGGCAGGAGGCAACAGAGCAGAGTAGCACTAGGGTAAGTGTAAACCACAAGGTGATAGGAAGGGACAATGTGTATGAATATAAAGGGGCTGCAGGAGGGGTCAAAACTAAAAACCATGGTTTAAAAACTAGTATTAAAACACTCTACCTAAACGCACGCAGCATTCGAAATAAAGTAAATGAGTTGACGGCTCAAATCATTACAAATGGGTATGATTTGGTGGCCATTACAGAAACGTGATTGCAGGGTGGCCAAGACTGGGAATTAAACAAACAGGGGTATCTGACAATTCGGAAAGATAGATAAGAAGGGAAAGGAGGTGGGGTAGCTCTGTTAATAAAGGAAGATATCAGGGCAGTTGTGAGTGATGATATTGGCTCTAATGAACAAAATGTTGAATCATTGTGGGTGGAGATTAGAGATAGTAAGGGGAAAAAGTCACTGGTGGGCGTAGTTTATAGGCCCCCAAATAATAACTTCATGGTGCGGCGGACAATAATCAAGGGAATAATGGAGGCATGTGAAAAAGGAACGGCAGTAATCATGGGGGATTTTAACCTACATATCGATTGATCAAATCAAATCGCACGGGGTAGCCTTGAGGAGGAATTCATAGAATGCATACGGGATTGTTTCTTAGAACAGTATGTTACAGAACCTACAAGGGAGCAAGCTATCTTAGATCTGGTCCTGTGTAATGAGACATGAATGATAAACGATCTCCTAGTAAAAGATCCTCTCGGAATGAGTGATCACAGTATGGTTAAATTTGTAATACAGATTGAGAGTGAGGAAGTAGTGTCTCAAACGAACATACTATGCTTAAACAAAGGACACTACAGTGGGATGAGGGCAGAGTTGGCGAAAGTAGACTGGAAACACAGACTAAACGGTGGCACAATTGAGGAACAGTGGAGGACTTTTGAGGAGCTCTTTTATAGTGCTCAACAAAAATATATTCCAGTGAAAAAGAAGGGCGGTAAGAGAATGGATAATCAGCCGTGGATAACGAAGGAAATAAAGGAGAGTATCAAATTAAAAACCAATGCTCAAAAGTGGCCAAGGTTAGTGGGAAACTAGAAGATTGGGAAAATTTTAAACGACAGCAAAGAATGACTAAGAAAGCAATAAAGAAAGGAAAGATAGATTACGAAAGTAAACTTGCGCAAAACATAAAAACAGATAGTAAAAGCTTTTACCGATATATAAAACGGAAAAGAGTGACTTAAGTAAATGTTGGTCCCTTAGAAGATGAGAAGGGGGATTTAATAATGGGAAATGTGGAAATTGCTTCGGTCTTCACAGTGGAAGACACAAAAACCATGCCAAAAATTGCTGGTCACGGGAATGTGGGAAGGGAGGACCTTGAGATAATCACTATCATTAGTGGGGTAGTGCTGGACAGGCTAATGGGACTCAAGGTAGACAAGTCCCCTGGTCCTGATGAAATGCATCCCAGGGTATTAAAAGAGATGGCAGAAATTATAGCAGATGCATTTCGTTATAATCTACCAAAATTCTCTGGACTCTGGGGAGGTACCAGCAGATTGGAAAGCAGCTAATGTAATGCCTCTGTTTAAAAAAGGGGGCAGACAAAAGGCAGGTAACTATAGGCCGGTTAGTTTAACATCTGTAGTAGGGAAAATGTTTGAAGCTATCATTAAGGAAGAAATAGCGGGACATCTAGATAGGAATAATGCAATCAGGTAGATGCAACATGGATTCATGAAGGGGAAATCATGTTTAACTAATTTACTGGAATTCTTTGAGGATATAACGAGCATGGTGGATAGACGTGTACCGATGGATGTAGTGTATTTAGATTTCCAAAAAGCATTCGATAAGGTGCCACACAAAAGGTTACTGCAGGAGATAAAGGTACGCGGAGTCAGAGGAAATGTATTAGCATGGATCGAGAATTGGCTGGCTAACAGAAAGCAGAGAGTCAGGATAAATGGGTCCTTTTCGGGTTGGAAATCGGTGGTTAGTGGTGTGCCACAGGGATCGGTGCTGGGACCACAACTGTTTACAATATACATAGATGACCTGGAAGAGGGGACAGAGTGTAGCATAACAAAATTTGCAGATGACACAAAGATTAGTGGGAAAGCGGGTTGTGTAGAGGACACAGAGAGACTGCAAAGAGATTTAGATAGGTTAAGTGAATGGGCTAAGGTTTGGCAGATGGAATACAATGTTGGAAAATGTGAGGTCATCCATCTTGGAAAAAAAACAGTAAAAGGGAATATTATTTGAATGGGGAGAAATTACAACATGCTGCGGTGCAGAGAGACCTGGAGGTCCTTGTGCATGAAACTCTTTTTGGAGTTTATCTGGAAAACATAAAACATTAATCGGTGCCACCCGACCTGGATGACACACCAGACATTTACAAGGCCCCTTTTTTTCCCCTCTTTTTTGTGTTTTTTTTTGTATTTTTCTTTTTTTTTTTGGTTTTTTTTTGGGCACTAAAATCAAATTTTTTCCTCCAGTGCCCCCTATAAAAGGGGAGGGGGACACTAAAAGCACCGGCAATTAAAACAAATTAAACTTTAAAACGTAAAATCAAATTAAAATTTGGTTGCCGGGCGTGATGATGCACTCCAGTCCCTCCGGTGCCCACCTCTCGCGGAAGGCCGCGAGCGTACTGGTGGACACCGCGTGCTCCATCTCCAAGGACACCCTGGACCGGATGTAAGAGCGGAAGAGAGGCAGGCAGTCAGGTTGAACGACCCCCTCGACCGCCCGCTGTCTGGACCGGCTGATGGCACCCTTGGCCGTGCCCAGGAGCAGTCCTACGAGGAGGCCCTCGGACGACCCGCTCCCCTCCGCACAGGGTGCCCAAAGATCAGGAGAGTGGGACTGAAGTGCAGCCAGAATTTCAGGAGCAGCCCCTTTAAATAATGGAACAGGGGCTGCAACCTCGTGCACTCAATAAAAACATGGAACACGGACTCCTCCTGACCGCAGAAATTGCAGGCGGCCTGGGAGTTCATGAACCGGCTTAAAAATTTGTTGCACGGCACTGCTCCGTGCACCACCCTCCAGGCCAAGTCCCCGATGAATAGTGGGAGGACTCCCGCATAGAGTGCCCTCCATCTCCTTGTGCATGAATCCCAAAAAGTTAGTTTACAGGTGCAGCAGGTAATCAGGAAGCCGAATGGAATGTTGGCCTTCATTGCGAGAGGGATGGAGTACAAAAGCAGGGAGGTCCTGCTGCAACTGTACAGGGTATTGGTGAGGCCGCACCTGGAGTACTGCGTGCAGTTTTGGTCACCTTACTTAAGGAAGGATATACTAGCTTTGGAGGGGGTACAGAGACGATTCACTTGGCTGATTCCGGAGATGAGGGGGTTACCTTATGATGATAGATTGAGTAGACTGGGTATTTAATCGTTGGAGTTCAGAAAAATGAGGGGTGATCTTATAGAAACACTTAAAATAATGAAAGGGATAGACAAGATAGAGGCAGAGAGGTTGTTTCCACTGGTCGGGGAGACTAGAACTAGGGGGCACAGCCTCAAAATAGGGGGAAGCCAATTTAAAACCGAGTTGAGAAGGAAATTCTTCTCCCAGAGGGTTGTGAATCTGTGGAATTCTCTGCCCAAGGAAGCAGTTGAGGCTAGCTCATTGAATGTATTCAAATCACAGATAGATAGATTTTTAACCAATAAGGGAATTAAGGGTTACGGGGAGCGGGCGGATAAGTGGAGCTGAGTCCACGGCCAGATCAGCCATGATCTTGTTGAATGGCGGAGCAGGCTCGAGGGGCTAGATGGCCTACTCCCGTTCCTAATTCTTATGTTCTTATGTAAA
This sequence comes from Pristiophorus japonicus, assembly GCF_044704955.1. Lineage (NCBI taxonomy): Eukaryota > Metazoa > Chordata > Chondrichthyes > Pristiophoridae > Pristiophorus > Pristiophorus japonicus. The sequence continues at coordinate 190,214,240 of NC_091986.1, read as the reverse complement.
TTTTTGGGGAGAAAGATTGCGGCAGATGGCATCAGACCCACGGATTCAAAGACAGAGGCCATCAATAATGCACCCAGACCACAGAATGTGACGGAGCTGCGTTCGTTCCTGGGACTCAACTATTTTGGTAACTTTCTACCCAGGTTAAGCACTTTGCTGGAACTGTTGCACATGTTGCTACGTAAGGGTGACGACTGGGTTTGGGGCAAATCTCAAGAGACAGTCTTTGAGAAGGTCAGAAACCTACTTTGTTCTCATAAGTTACTTGTACTGTATGATCCATGTAAACGATTAGTGCTAGCTTGTGATGCATCTTCGTACGGGATCGGCTGTGTGTTACACCGAACCAATGTATCGGGCAAACTTCAACCGGTTGCATTCGCGTCTAGAAGTCTGTCTAAGGCTGAAAGAGCCTACAGTATGGTTGAGAAAGAGGCTTTGGCACTTGTATATGGGGTTAAGAAAATGCACCAATACCTATTTGGACTTCGGTTTGAGCTTGAAACCACTCATTTTGCTTTTTGCAGAAAGAAAGGTAGAAACACCAATGCTTTGTCCCGCATCCAAAGATGGGCACTAACATTGTCCGCCTATGACTATGTTATCTGCCACAGACCAGGCACAGAGAGCTGTGCTGATGCCCTCAGTTGGCTACCATTGCCCACTACCGGGATGGAAATGGCGCAGCCCGCAGACTTGCTTCTGGTCATGGATGCTTTTGTGAGCGAGGGGGTCACCGTCACTGCTCGCCAGATCAGGACCTGGACCAGCCAGGATCCTGTGCTATCACTAGTAAAAAGTTGCATCCTCAATGGGAGCTGGTCGGCCGTTCCCGGGGAAATGCAAGATGAAATTAAGCCATTTTACCGACGCAAAGATGAAATGTCCATCCAATCGGATTGTCTCTTATGGGGTAATCGCGTGGTTTTGCCAAAAAAAGGCAGGGAAACATTTATACGCAACCCACACGATACCTAGCCAGGCATAGTCATGATGAAGCCCATAACCAGATCGAATGTTTGGTGGCCCGGCATTGACTCAGACTTAGAATCATGCATACACCCGTTCAACACGTGCTCACAATTGAACAATGCACCAAGGGAGGTTCCATTGAGTCTGTGGTCATGGCCCTCCAAACCATGGTCCAGGATCCACGTAGATTTTGCTGGTCTCTTTCTCGGAAAATGTTTTTAGTTATAGTGGACGCTTACTCTAAATGGATTGAGTCATATCATCCAGCACATCCACTGCCATCATTGAAAGCCTCCGGGCTATGTTCGCCACCCATGGCTTGACTGACGTCCTTTTCAGTGACAATGGACCATGTTTCACCAGCTCGGAATTCAACGAGTTTATGATCCGCAATGGCATCAAGCATGTCAGGTCTGCCCCGTTTAAGCCCGCATCCAATGGTCAAGCAGAACGGGCAGTCCAAACTATCAAGCAGAGCTTGAAACACGTGACGGAAGGCTCCTTGCAGACTCACTTATCTCGGGTTCTGCTCAGCTACCGGATGCGACCCCACTCGCTCACTGGGGTTCCCCCTGTAGAATTGTTAATGAAGTGAGCACTCAAAACTAGGCTCTCCGTAGTCCACCTTGATCGAAATGATCATATGGAAACCCGACGGCACCGGCAAAGCATGTACCACGATCGTGCGGCTGTATCGCGTGACATTGATGTTAATGACCGTGTTTGTCCTTAATTACGGTCATGGTCCTAAATGGGTCGCTGGCACTGTCTTGGCCAAGGAGGGGAATAGAGTGTTTATAATCAAACTATTGAATAGACAAACGTGCAGAAAGCATTTGGATCAGACAAAACTGCGGTTCACCGATAACCAGGAACAACCTGAAGAGGACATCACCATCATCGACCCACCAACACACACCCAACCTCGCTGGCAATCAAGAGGATGAACCCCACCATTCCTAACAGTCCTGTCAGACCAGCCGTGTTGGTCCGACCAACTCACCCATGCCAGAGTTTTAACTCAGACGATCAACCAGGGAGTGTAGGGCCCCGGATCATCTCAACTTGTAAATAATTTGTATCAAATACTTTGGGAGGGGGGGGGGGGGAGTGATGTTATGTATGTAAACATTGTAACTGTGTAAGACTTGCCACAGAGGGCGTAACTGTTGGAGGCCCAAGGATCACTTGCACACCTCGTGCAAGGGAGTATAAAAGGTTGTTTGCCATGCTGCTTAGGCACTCTGGAGTTGTATTAAAGAGACTAAGGTCACATCAGCTTTAGCTCACAGTACTCAGTCTTGTGGAGTTCTTCCTTACTTAACATTCAGGATGAGGGTGAGTGAGGCATTACACTCACCTCTCCTGATCTCATGAGATCATTGAAGCGCTTCTTGCTCTGTATCCAGGTCCTCCTCACCACATCCCTGCTGCTAATCTCCTCAGCAATATCCTGCCAAGCTCTCTTTGTTGCTTGTGGAGGTCTCCTTGGCTGTCAGCCTCCATAAGAGTATGCAACGAAAATGAGAACTGGGGTGCAGCCCTCTGCCTTTGGCTATCCATGTTTCAGAAGTTTTAGTTGTACTGTGGCCTTTCTTTCACACCTTCCACCCTTCTCTGGAAACCTTCAAGTGAGTTCAGTGCAAGGCTGCTTCTAAATATGGGCACTGGAAACGAGTCATCGATGATGTCATCAGACCCGCATCATTTAATAGGGCCAGGAAAGGCACATGACTCTTTCAATTGGGGACATTAAGTGAAAGCCGCTCTGAGCATGCGTTGCTCAGGACATTGCGTTTCGGACCCGCTACACCGCCCGCACACATCCAACCCGACATAAAGGTGGAAATTCCAGCTGAAGTTAACATTTCAGGTCAATGACCCTTCATGAGATCATTTCATCACAGCTTTATGTGCTTTATGTATCAACTGTGGCTCAGTGGTTGCACTCTTGCCTCTGAGTCAGAAGTTGTGGGTCCGGAGACTTGAACACAAAATCTAGGCTGACACTCCAGTGCAGTGTTGAGGGAGTGCTGCAATGTCGAAGATGCTGTCTTTTGGATGAGATGTTAAACTGAGGCCCCCTCTTGGGTGGATGTAAAAGATACCATGGCACCATTTTGAAGAAGAGCAGGGTAGTTCCCCCTGGTGTCCAGGCTTACATTTATCCCTCAACCAACATCATTAAAACAGATTATCTGGTAAGTATCACATTGCTTTTTGTGGGATCTTGTGGTGTGCAAATTGGCTGCTGTGTTTCCCACATTACAATTCAAAAGTACTTTATTGGCTGTAAAGTATTTTGGGATGTCCTGAGGCTATATAAATGCAAGACTTTTTTCTTTTTTTACTGCATAGAAGACTGCATAGCAATGATCCAAAGCCAGCATACCTGGACGAGCTGTAATTATAAAGATGCCACCAAACATTTAAGTGGCCCCTGGAATGTCTAAAGAATGACAGTAAAGTGGCCATCAATTTTGTCCACTACCTCTTAGTCGCATGCCCTTTTCAGTCTTGGCAATGGTTGCTGATGGGTTGCGATGCCTTTTAAGGCTCTCCAAAAGCTTATTATATACCTGCATTTTAACATTCTGTTTTAATTGTCCTTTAAATTTCATGTGCACACAATGTCTTCCCATATGAGATTGCATCTGGATTTGTGAATAATTATTGAACTTATGTTGAAGAACTGTGCTGTTCGCATCCTCGATGTCCTATTTGACCTTGAGCTGAGCTTCCGACCCCATTTCCTCTCCATCACCAAGACAGCGTACTTCCACCTCCATCATATCGCCCATCACCGCCCCTGCCTCTCAGCTGCTGAAACCCTCACCCATGCTTATATTACCTTCAGACTCAACTATTCCAGTGCTCTCTGAGCTAGCTTCCCAATTTCCAGCCTCTATACAAAGCTCATCCAAAACTCTGCTGCTCGTATTCTAACTTACATCAAATCCCGTCCCTGTGATTTCTGACCTTTATTGGCTCCTGGACCCCAATGCCTCCAATTTGGAATACTCATCCTCATGTTGAAATCTCTCCATTGCCATGCCCCTACTGATCTCTGTAACCTCCTCCAGCCCTACAACTCTCTGAGAACTCTGTGTTCCTCCAACTCTGGCCCCTTGTGAATCCTCCACTCCTTTCATTCCATTATTGGGGGCCTTGCCTTCAGCCGTCCAGGACCCAAGCTCTGAAATTCACTTCTAAACTTCTCTGTCTGTCTCACTGCTGCTTCCTTTAAGACCCTCCTTAAAGCCAATCATTGGGTTTGTGGCCTCCTAGGGCTTGGCAGATTGCCTTTGAGGGGCAGAGAGGAGTGTTTGACAGAGGATTCCTGAATAACTGTCTGTTTTGTGCCTCTCCCAGGGTTGAGGGTGAAGGAAATTAAAGACATAGGGGTGAAGCCAGCAAAATAAGGTGAGCATGAATGTAATATATTCGGATTTTCAAAAAAGCCTTTGATAAAGGTACTGTATAGTAGACTCATGACTAAGGTTGGAGCATGTGGAATCAGGGGACAGGTAGCAGAATCGATAGCTTTAATAATGACTCCACGAGACGATTGTGTTGTGCTTGAACTGTAGTGACCTTAGTCCATTTAATGTAAAGTCTCCCACTGCGGTGCCCTCTGGTGGCACACCTTGTAATAGTACAAGCAGTAACCATGCCAAAATGCCAAAAACAGAAAACAGAGAGTCAGGGTTAAGGGTAGCTACTCAAACTGGCAAAAGGTGGGAAGTGGTGTTTCACAGGGATTGCTGCTGGTACCACTGTTGTTCACTATTTATATTAATGATTTCGACTCGTGACTCAGAAGTACAATTTCAAACTTTGCGGACGACACCAAATTGGGAGGTGTAGTTGATACAAACCAAGAATGCAACAAAATACAGGAAGACATTAATACACTTGCAGGTTGGGCGAGTAATTGGCAAATTAATTTCAATACAGATAAATGTGAGGTGGTACATTTTGGTAGGAAAAATAAGAAGGCCACATACTGCTTGGATAATAATAAGGGTCTGAATGGGGCAGAGGAGCAAAGGAATTTAGGGGTATAGATACACAAATCTCTAAAAGTAGTGATGCAGGTTAATAAGGCCATAAAAATTGCAAACTGGGATTCATTTCTAAAGGGATAGAATTCAAAAGCAGAGAAGTTATGTTAAACTTTTATCAAACCTTGGTTCGACTACAATTGGAGTACTGTGCACAGTTCTGATCTCATTATAAAATGGATATAGACGCACTGGAGAAGGTGCAAAAAAGATTTACAAGAATCATACCATAACTGAAAGGATATCCTTATCAGGAAAGGCTGAGGAGGCTGGGGCTCTTTTCTCTAGAAAAAAGAAGGCTAAAGGGTGACCTGATAGAGGTCTTCAAGATAATGACAGGGTTTTATAGGGTAGACATAGAGAAAATGTTTCCACTTGTCATAAATATCCGATAGTCACGAATAAATCCAATAGGGAATTCAGGAGAAACATCTTTACCCAAAGAGTGGTAAGAATGTGGAATGCGCTCCCATAAGGAGTAGTTCAGGTGACTAGCATAGATGCATTTAAGGGGAAGCGAGATAAGCACAGGAGGGAGAAAGGAATAGAAGGATGATAGGATTACATAAAGTGGGGTGGGATGAAGCGTGTGTGAAGTATAAACGCCAGCATGGGCCAGTTGGGCCAAATGGTTATGAATGGACCTAGTGGATTTTTCTTACTCTAAGTACATAATATATAATTTTAAATTTTCACAATTTTAAATGATTAAAAATATCAACTGAACTGTACAGATAAGTAAGGTCCCAAGTTCAACCTCTAGTCTGGGCTGAGTTAGCTGATCTCAGCTAAACTAACAATTGTAACACTATAATTTGAGGTTATCTCCACAATAGTTTTAAAACCAGAAAATCAATTATTGGCAGCCAGGCCTTGACTAACATAATAACGGCAAGCGGCACATTGGAAATGCTGTACAGGGTAGAAGCTAGATAATCTCATCAGTAAACTGTACAGTTCAATCACCTCTGTTTGGAAAGTATAACCCTTTCCCTCTCCCCTTCATCTTCCCCCCTCACACCTGCACACATGCCTCTCTTTCTCTCTTTCTGTGCTTCTTTTTCTTTCTGTCTATTCACCATCGTGAATATTGCCTGCGATTTTTCGTTGTTAGACCATTAGAGGGTGGTTTTAGGCAATAATATCTGCAGAAATGTAACAATGTAATACAAATATTATTAAAAGTGCCACAGGATAGTAGATATAATCATAGAATGATACAGCACACAAGGAGGCCATTCGGCCCATTGTGCCTATGCTGGCTCTTTGAAAGAGCTTTCCAATTAGCACCACCTGCTCTTTCCCCATTACCCAGCAAATATTTCCACTAGCTGCAAAATCTTTGAAGAAGGAATTTTTAGTTTGCAACTTCTCTCTTTTTGCCATATTAATAATTTATACAATTTTTGCGTCTAGTACCAGACTCACAAAACATATCCTAATTTACCGTAACCACATTATTTACTTAGCACTACTGATTTAATTATGTAACAGCAAGGCATACTTGCCAAAATCAAAGTTCAACTGACTCAAAATGCAAGCTGTGGCAAAAAAAGGCAGCATCTATGTACACACATGCAAATCATCGTAATAGCACAGATATTGTAGTAAAATACGTGCGTTAAATTATGATGATATGTATGAAAGTACAGACTTATTATAGTAAAATACATACATTATAAAGTGAAATATATGGGCCCACATTTTCTCTGAATCATGGGAGTATCAATGAATGTATCTGTGACTTGCCTGGGTTTATTGGATTTCTGTCTGTGTTTTGCCCTTGGTTTATGCATGTTTGTAAAGGAGTTAAGTTTTAGTTTTCTGAAGAAAGCTTTGCAACTGTAACTGTGTTTCTCAGTAACTGAAATTTCTAATATCCAAAATGAGGATTTAAACAAGATAAAAAGTTCTATATTTCATAATAACACAATTGAATTATTTTCTGTCTATTACTAGATTCATTAATGTTTTTACTTGAAGATATTAATCTTTCACAATATTTTTGCTGAGTTGTGATTATGCAATCTGAGTGTGTGCAGTGTACTGAATCTCCCAGAATGCATCAGTACCACCCAGTCAGCTGCATTGATGAGATATTTGTCTTTACCTCTTAGCAGTTTCTGCCCAGTAGCTTTTCTTCAAATAATTTTTAAAAACAGGATGACAAATTTGAAAAGCTTTATCAAAGTAAATTTTATATTGAGTTTTTAAAAAAATGCTCCTCCTGGGCCCACATAAACCCTCCGGCTCACTGCAAGCCCCCTCCTGGGGAATACCCCCAAGTCCCCTCCCCCTCAGGCTTGATCTGCCGGCTAGAAAAAGGATGTTTGCTTATACTCTCCATATAAATCAACATCACTAAAAAACAGATTATCTGGACATTATCACATTGCTGTTTGTGGGAGCTTGCTTGTGCGCAAATTGGCTGCTGCATTTCCTACATTACAACAATGACTACACCTCAAAAAGTACTTAATTGGCTGTAAAGCGCCTTAGGACGTCCAGTGATCATAAAAGGCGCTATATAAATGCAAATCTTTCGTTATAAACAATTTGTTCCACATTTGGACTCTTCTCGGCCTCGGGAGGCACCAATACAATTTGAAACCTCCCAGCAGATGAATCTGACAAGTTACACTCCACAGAAGATTCATCAATGTTGCCAATAGGAAATAAATCCTCATATTCCAGTAAGTATTTTTTTTAATCAGGGTCTATCTTTATTCTTATAACCTTGAATCCCATTCTTGAACAGATGTTTATCCAGGTCTCTTTTTCCAAAAGGAGTTAACTGACATAGTATCAATTGATTTTTCTGAGGATTCAGTCCAAACTGTGGGAACAAATAATTTCTTGACTTCAATGGAAGTGAAAATTAGGCAGAATGTACAACAGGCACCTGATCCACTGTTACCAGTTTTCTGCCCGTATCTATAATGGAAATTATCAGCAAGTTGTAATTTTGTTGTGGCTCATACAATGGTGATCTGTTAATCGGTTGATTAATACAGGATGACTGTTACGTTGCAATTACAAACTGTTTATGCCATTGTCAAAGAAGGGCCACAGTGTTCCTCAGTAGTACTTTGTGATGCCTTGTTGCTGAAAGTATCAGCCTATCAATTCACCCAGCAGGGCGCAGAGTCGGCCGGGCTATGAGAAGCCTTTTGGCCATAGTTCAAAGGATAGGTCACACCCCGACCCAGTGTGGTGACCCTCGACCTGTTCCTAAGATTTTTGAGGAGACGGCAAGCTCCATGATGGACTGGAGCCAATCTATGAATGACAGTTTGGTGGGCAGAGACTTCATCCTACAGAATTGTATTGACAGCCCGTAGGCAGTCTTGAGAGCGAGATGCAGTCAATGTGTGCAAACCTTATACCAACAGCCAAAAGGCTGTCTGCATTTTTAAATGCTTGGTCAGTGAGCTACACTAGGATGAGTTTGCAGTATATGATCTTCTTACAATCCATGTTTACAGAGAAAGCAAGTTGCATCTTTACACAGATGAGTCGAGAGAGAAAAATATATCTTATTGTGTTAATCTATATATCACATTGTTCACCTATCATTTTACCTTAACTAAAACCAGTTATTGATTCAAAGCCTGTGTTTCAATTTGGTTAGTGTTTACCCAGTCTGCCAGGCAGAAAGACAGAATTCACAGCACCAGCATTTGATACATTCCTGTAGCTGGTATGCAGAATAAAGGTTCCCTGTTACAATCCCTGGATTTCAATATCACTTAACTAGATATTGAACTGGAAAGGGTGAATCAGGATCATAGGAGTTAAATTAAAAAGTAGGACTTAAAAGGTAGTAATCTCAGAATTGCTACCAGTGCCCCGTGCTAGTCAGAGTAGGAATTGCAGGATAGCTAAGATGAATACGTGGCTTGAGGAGTGGTGCAGAAGGGAGGGATTCAAATTCCTGGGACATTGGAACCGGTTCTGGGGGAGGTGGGACCAGTACAAACCAGGCGGTCTGCACCTCGGCAGGACCGGAACCAATATCCTAGGGGGAGTGTTTGCTAGTGCTGTTGGGGAGGGTTTAAACTAATATGGCAGGGGGATGGGAACCTATGCAGGGAGACAAAGGGAAGTAGAATGGGGGCAGAAGCAAAAGATAGAAAGAAAAGTAAAAGTGGAGGGCAGAGAAACCCAAGGCAAAAATCAAAAAGGGCCACATTACAGCAAAATTCTAAAGGGACAAAGTGTGTTAAAAAGACAAGCCTGAAGGCTCTGTGCCTCAATGCGAGGAGTATTCGTAATAAGGTGAACGAATTAACTGCACAGGCAGCAATTAACGAATATGATATAATTGGCATCACGGAGTCATGGCTCCAGGGTGACCAAGGCTGGGAGCTCAACATCCAGGGGTATTCAACAGTCAGGAAGGATAGGCAGAAAGAAAAAGAAGGTGGGGTAATGCTGCTGGTTAAAGAGGAAATTAACGCAATAGTAAGGAAGGACATTAGCTTGAATGATGTGGAATCTGTATGGGTGGAGCTGTGGAATACCAAAGGGCAGAAAACACTAGTGGGACTTGTGTACAGACCACTAAACAGTAGTAATGAGGTTCAGGACAGCATCAAACAAGAAATTAGGTACAGCAGTTATCATGGGTAACTTTAATCTACATATAGATTGGGCTAATCAAACTGGTAGCAATATGGTGGAGGAGGATTTCCTGGAGTGTATTAGGGATGGTTTTCTCGACCAATATGTCGAGAAACCAACTGGAGGGCTGGCCATCCTAGACTGGGAGATGTGTAATGAGAAAGGACTAATTAGCAATCTTGTTGTGCGAGGCCCCTTGGGGAAGAGTGACCATAATATGGTAGAATTCTTTATTAAGATGGAGAGTGACACAATTAATTCATAGACCTGAACTTAAGGAAAGGTAACTTCGATGGTATGAGATGTAAATTGGCTAGAATAGACTGGCGACTGATACTTAAAGGATTGATGGTGGATAGGCAATGGAAAACATTTAAAGATCACATGGATGAACTTCAACAATTGTACATCCCTGTCTGGAGTAAAAATAAAATGGGAAGGTGGCTCAACCGTGGCTAACAAAGGAAATTAAGGATAGTGTTAAATCCAAGGAAGAGGCATATAAATTGGCCAGAAAAAGCAGCAAACCTGAGGACTGGGAGAAATTTAGAATTCAGCAGAGGAGGACAAAGGGTTTAATTAGGAGGGAGAAAATAGAGTATGAGAGGAAGCTTGCTGGGAACATAAAAACTGACGGCAATAGCTTCTATAGATATGTGAAGAGAAAAAGATTAGTGAAGACAAACGTAGTCAGAATCAGGTGAATTTATAATGGGGAACAAAAAAATGGCAGACCAATTAAACAAATACTTTGGTTCTGTCTTCATGAAGGAAGATACAAATAACCTTCCAGAAATATTAGGGGACCAAGGGTCTAGTGAGAAGGAGGAACTGAAGGAAATCCTTATTAGTCGGGAAGTTGTGTTAGGGAAATTGATGGGATTGAAGGCCGATAAATCCCCAGGGCCTGATAGTCCGCATCCCAGAGTACTTAAGGAAGTGGCCCTAGAAATAGTGGATGCATTGGTGATCATTTTCCAACAGTCTATCGACTCTGGATCAGTTCCTATGGACTGGAGGGTAGCTAATGTAACACCACTTTTTAAAAAAGGAGGGAGAGAGAAAATGGGGAATTATAGACCGGTTAGCCTGACATCAGTAGTGGGGAAAATGTTGGAATCAATTATTAAAGATGAAATAGCAGTGCATTTGGAAAGTAGTGACAGGATCGGTCCAAGTCAGCATGAATTTATGAAAGGGAAATCATGCTTGACAAATCTTCTAGAATTTTTTGAGGATGTAACTAGTAGTGTGGGCAATTGAGAACCAGTGGATGTGGTGTATTTGGACTTTGAAAAGGCTTTTGACAAGGTTCCACACGAGAGATTGTTGTGCAAAATTAAGGCACATTGTATTGGGGGTAATGTACTGACGTGGATAGAGAACTGGTTGGCAGACAGGAAGCTGAGAGTCGGGATAAACAGGTCCTTTTCAGAATGGCAGGCAGTGACTAGTGGGGTGCCGCAGGGCTCAGTGCTGGGACCCCAGCTATTTACAATATACATCAATGATTTAGATGAAGGAATTGAGTGTAATATATCCAAGTTTTCAGATGACACTAAGCTGGGTGGTGGTGTGAGCTGTGAGGAGAATGCTAAGAGGCTGCAGGGTGACTTGGACAGGTTAGGTGAGTGGGCAAATGCATGGCAGATACAGTATAATGTGGATAAGTGTGAGGTTATCCACTTTGGTGGCAAAAACACGAAGGCAGAATATTATCTGAATTAGGAAAAGGGGAAGTGCAACGAGACCTGGGTGTCATGGTACATCAGTCATTGAAAGTTTGCATGCAAGTATAGCAGGCGGTGAAGAAGGCAAATGGTATGTTGGCCTTCGTAGCTAGGGGATTTGAGTATAGGAGCAGGGAGGTCTTATTGCAGTTGTACAAGGCCTTGGTGTGGCCTCACCTGGAATATTGTGCTCAGTTTTGATCTCCTAATCAGTGGAAGGACACTGAGGGAGTGCAGCTAAGGTTCACCAGACTGATTCCCGGGATGACAGGACTGACATATGAGGAGAGACTGGACTGACTGGGCCTGTATTCACTGGAGTTTAGAAGGATGAAAGGGGATCTCAAAGAAACATATAAAATTTTGACGGGAGTGGACAGGTTAGATTCAGGAAGAATGTTCCCGATGTTGGGGAAGTCCAGAACCGGGGGACACAGTCTAAGGATAAGGAGTAAGCCATTTAAGACTGAGATGAGGAGAAACTTCTTCACTCCGAGAGTTTTTAACCTGTGGAATTCTCTACCGCAGAGCGTTGTTGATGTCAGTTCCTTGGATATATTCAAGAGAGAGTTAGATATGGCCCTTACAGCTAAAGGAATCAAGGGATATGGAGAGAAAGCAGGAAAGGGGTACTGAGGTGAATGATCAGCCGTGATCTTATTGAATAGTGGTGCAGGCTCGAAGGGCCGAATGGCCTACTCCTGCACCTATTTTCTATGTTTCTCCAGGGAATGCGAGGTCCACCTACGGGAATGACTGGTGACAATGAACCGAAGAAAATATCTAGTGTGGTGTTTAAATAACTCCATAGCCTCACCCTCCCTATTTATGTAACCTCCTCCAAACTTCCACCCGCTCCCCCAAACTCGCCATTTCTCTGAATCCAGCCTCTCGTGCATCAGCCCCCTTGGCCCTTTGCACTGGATTCTCTCCCTGTGCTCCTCCACCTTTAAGATGCCCCTTAAAACCCACCTCTTTAAACAGGCTTTTTGTGACCCCCTCCTTGGTTCAGTATTCTTTTTTATGTGAAGCACCGGGGCACATCTTTTACTACATTAAAAGGAGTCACATGCATGCAAGAGTCACATGCATTCTACTAAGAAGAAAAGCTCAGTCAAGTGGGCACAAGTCTAGACAATAAAATCACCATCATAGGCAGTCCCTCGGAATCGAGGAAGACCTGCTTCCACTCTTAAAATTAGTCTTTAGGTAGTTGTACAGTCCAATACAAGAACCACAGTCCCTGTCACAGGTGGGACAGATAGTCGTTGTGCATAGACAATAAAATAAGTATAAATTAACAGCATGTTTTGAAAATTCCCCCCAAAAAACATTATTTATAGCAGTGAGCTCTGAAAAGTAAAATACCAATCAGTAATTTGGTTGATTGTTACTCTTTGAAAAATGATGTGATGAAGGAACATCGTTTTATCGATAGAATTAAATTCTGTCAACAATGGCTGATGATTAAACCCTGCCAGCCAGAAAAATGGAGCGTTGTTTTTTGGTCAGTGTATAATATTGTTGGAAATCGTTACATCATTCTCATTTAACGTTGTTTTAAATTGTTTAATTTCGAATTGAATGGTGGCTTTCGGGTGAATGTACAGTGCAGCGACCCGTGTAACTACAGTTTGAGTTTCAGCGAGCCATTACTTGGCTCCTGACTGGCTGGAACTTTAACTCTGCTATTTAGGAGAGTGCTTCATATGCCGAAAGTTAGAAGTTTAAATATTTACATAGCTCCATGTGATGTCAAAGTGAAGAAGTGTAAGGCTGTCACCTGCAGGGAGTCTAACTCCACTTTGCCTTGGAGTCAGATAGGACCCTGACTCACGATGTACACTATCAGTGCAAACTGTTATATCGCATCAACTCCAAACGCGCAGCGAAAATGTATCCTTGCCCAATTCAGACCCCCAGTTAACACGCATGCCTTTTATTTAAAAGCTAGAGTTAGTTTTATCTTTGCGGGCTAACACGGATAAAAATGTGTCTTCAATTTTTTTTAACACCGCATTAATTGCTTTGAGCAACCGTTTCCACACAGACCATCGTACAAAATCCTAAAAATTAAACATGTACATTTTGATTGAATAATAAATGTCTTTGAAAAACAATGAGGCTTACTATAACGATTGCTGTAAGATAATTGGTTCATGAGCTTCAATCCTTTGAAATGCAGAGCTGCTTTCCGTCACTTTGTTAATTGATGCAATGTATTAAGCAACACAATGAGTACAGAGATTTACTTACATTTTTATCCAATGCCACTCATTAAAAGTTCATTACAAAAGGTTTATGCAATTCTGGAGTAGGTTTAACACTGTTGACCAACATGCCTTAGTCACTGAAAGTTTATCAATCTCAGATAACGCGATTTGCGTTACTTTGGATACTTACCTTCGCTAGATATATCACGATTCCAGATTTGCAATCCCCAATGTGTTTGCAATTGGGTTTGAATAGAATTGAAGAGAAACCCATTTATTTTACAAGTGCTTGTCTTTATTCCTGTTCAAATGTGTGTGTTTAGCAGGAATGTTTAGAGCAAATGATTTGGTGTGCCATGACATCTTGTGGCAAATCCAGTAAATTGCTACACGTAATTTGCGAAATTTTCTTTTTAGGTGCTGCAATTTTGTATAAAAGTCCCAGAGGCAGATTTTAAAAAACAGACATGCATTTATATAGCACCTTTCATGATCTCAGGACGTCCCAAAGCGCTTTACAATCAATGAAGTAATTTTTGAATTATAGTCACTGTTGTAATGTGCAACAACAAATCACTTCTCCTTGGCCATGCTGTAACTTGCTTCTAACTTATTGCCTGCAGCTATCACAACTTCCTCAGCTGTCTTGTTGACGCTACACAGATTCCATCTCCTTTCAGCGAGGTCGTCATCAAAAGAATGATAGCATTACCTCCAGGACTCTGCTCCCTCTGCCGAATACATATGCAATTACATATGGTCTTACTACCAACTGAGACATCTCTGTTCGAAATGCTTGGGGAAAAGGGCTTTAGTTTAAAGTGTCGCAGACATATTTTCTTTTCTTTGAAAATAAGTTTGGAGGTAAAATGGTTGTTTACAAACCACCAGCTGAATTTCCTGTTCAGGTCCAAACAAGATTCCTGTCACGAACTCCTGGCTTTGGAGACGAAGGAGCACAAAATTCCAGGCTGACACTCCAGTGTAGTGCTGAGGGAGTGCTGCACTGTCGGAGTTGCTGTCTTTTGGATGAGACATGAAAACGAGGCCCCATCTGCCCTCTCGGGTGGACGTAAAAGATCCCGTGGCATTATTTCGAAGAAGAGCAAGGGAGTTATCCCCAGTGTCCTGGCCAATATTTATCCCTCAATTAACATCACTAAAACAGTTTATCTGGTCATTATCACATTGCTGTTTGTGGGAGCTTGCTGTGCACAAATTGGCCACCACATTTCCTACATTACAATAGTGACTACACTCCAAAAGTACTTCATTGCTGTAAAGCGCTTTGGGTTGTCCCATGGTTGAGAAAGGTGCTATATAAATGCAAGTCTTTCTTTTTAACTTTATAATAATTAACTAAAATAAATAATTAATTAGCCTAAACTGTCCTCAACATTCTTTTTCGGAAATGGAATTCAGGTGGGTTCTATAACAGGTCGGTGATTGATCCACTTCACCAGATTACTGGTCCGACGGTGAAGCTGGAAATTACCCCACCAAAGTCATATTTTTGAAACATGTCTTTCAATTTAAATAGTTGGCCTAATTATACAAAGTTAATATATTTTAAAACTCTTCAATTAATATTAAAGTAATAAAACTGCTTCTAAGATCTGAGTAGCATTATTACTGTAATATCAGAGTTTGATTCAGCATTGTGTGAGGTGAATATGTTTTTAAATAGCTGGCCCAGGGAGTCTGGACAGCTCTTGAGATGTCAACATTCTAATGGTTACTGCTTATAGAGTACAGAGGAGCAAAACAATGTTAAAGGGCAATTTTAACCCTGCCCACCTGCCTGATATAGGCCGGGCTGTTAAAATTGCACTTACCCACAAGGGCCCACTGTATTTCCCGCAGGTTCCGAATTTATCCTGCTTTCCTGAACAGGTGAGAGGGACACCTGCTGGAAACTGCCAGGAATCTTCTTTAAATATGCAGATGCATTCCTTCAGACCTCGACAGCGTCATTATAAGAACATAAGAGCATTAGAAATAGGAGCAGGAGAAGGCCATTTGGCCCCTCGAGCTTGCTCCGCCATTCAATAAGATCATGGCTGATCTGATCTTGGCCTTAACTCCACTTTCCTGCCTGTTCCCCATAACCCTTGACTCCACTGTAGTTCAAAAATCTGTCTATCTCTGTCTTAAATATACTCAATGACTGAGCCGCCACAGATCTCTGGGGTAGAGAATTCCAAAGATTCACGACTCTCTGAGAGAAGAGGTTATTAAAATCTCCTGGGATTCATGCAGCAATTGAGGGAAAGTGCTGATGTGATGGCACAAATATCAGACTGGAGGTATATCTCAAGTGATCTATCCTTTGTCTATTCCATCACTCTATTCTACTGAAGTAACAAGCCGTTCCTAATGGCATTAGCATGAAGACAATCTGGCTGAGTACAGTCGCCATATTGGGGCAGCAAGGTTTGGAATTTGTTGGTCTCACCACTAATATTGAAAGCAATCTATAAGTCAACTGTACTTTCCTGTTTCGGCCCCATACCAGAGATAATCAATCCATGCCTTGATGAGCTTGGACAAAAAGTGAAATACAAAAATATTTAAAGTTCAGAATAAAGGACTTTAATTGTGTTTTGGATGCATCTTAACTCATGTGCAACTTTATATTAATGGCAGATTTTACTGCTATCTGATGCAATCTTAAAAGTAAATGTTATACATACTAATGAACATATGACATCAGAAATCTAATTCAGTGTGTGTCTAAATATTCTGAGCTAATCTTCTAACATAAGTCAGATGGTAGAATGCTTCTTGATAGCCCACAGGAATTTTGACTAATTAACCAAGTTGTTTATTATGGTGGTCTCCTCTACATTGGGGAGACCAAACACAGATTGGGTGACCGCTTTACGGAACACCTCTGTTCAGTCCATAAGCGTGACCCTGAGCTTCCAGTCGCCTGTCACTTTAATTCTCCACTCCACTCCCACTCTGATCGCTCTGTCCTTGGCCTCCTACACTGTTCCAATGAAGTTCAACGTAAGCTTGAGGAACAACACCTCATCTTTCGTTTAGGCACTTTACAGCCTTTTGGACTTTACATCAAGTTCAACAATTTCAGACTGTAACCCCTGCCCCTATTTTTTTATTCTGTTTTTTTTCTCTCTTTCCCATGGCAGTTGTTGATGGTTCTGCCATCTCCATTTACACACTATCTAGACTCATCTTTTGTTTCTTAACTTGTCCCATTCCATCTCCTTTTGCCTCTTGCCTCTGTCTCTTAATCTCTTCTGTCTTCCGCCCTATCACAGACCTTCCCTTTTGTTGTTTCCTTCCCTCCCCCTTTCCCTGCCCCTTGCTTAAAAACCTGTCACAGCTCTAACTTTTTCCAGATCTGACGAAGGGCTATCAACCTGAAACGTTAATTCTGTTTCTCTCCCCACAAATGCTGCCTGATCTGCTGAGTATTTCCAGCATTTTCTGTTTTTATTTTTGTTTATTATACAGGATGTTCCACAGTGTCTCCGATTGTTTGTAAAACAATTTATACCATGCAATTTACATGATTAAATTCAAATTGGCACCTTCAAAATGGTGCAACAAGGAACAGGATAATTAAAGAAAGAGTAGGGCCTATTAGAGACCATGAGGGTAATCTGTGTGTGGAGGCAGGAGACATGGGTATGGTTTTTAATAAATACTTTGCATCAGTTTTCACAAAAGAGAGGGGCGATGCAGACACTGCTATCGGGGGGCGGGGGGAGGAGTGTGAAATATTAGATGAAATAAACATAGTGAGAGAGGAAATATTAAGGGGGTTAGCAATTTTGAAAGTGGATAAGTCCCCAGGCCCGGATGAAATGTATCCTAGGTTGTTAAACGAAGCAAAAGAGGAAATAACAGAGGCTCTGACCATCATTTTCCAATCCTCTCTGGCTTTAGGTGTGGTGCCAGAGGACTGGAGGACTGCTAATGTGGTACCTTTGTTTAAGAAGGGAGAAAGGGATAGACCAAATAATTACAGGGCAGTGAGCATAACCTCAGTGGTGGGAAAATTATTGGAAAAAATTCCGAAGGACAGGATAAATCTTCATTTAGAAAGACACGGATTAATCAAGGACAGTCAGCACAGATTTGTTAAGGGAAGGTTGTATCTGACTTACTTGATTGAATTTTTAGAGGCAGTAACAAGGAGGGTACTGCGTTTTCTGTAGTGTATATGGATTTTAGCAAGGCTTTTGATAAGGTCCCACATGGCAGACTGGTCACAAAAGTAAAAGCCCATGGGATCCAGGGCAAAGTGACAAGTTGGATCCAAAATTGGCTCAAAGGCAGGAAGCAAAGGGTAATGGTTTTGGACTATGTCCCTTGCTTTTTGTGGTATACATCAATGATCTAGACTTGAATATAAGGGGTATGATTAAGAAGTTTGCAGATGATACTAAAATCAGCTGTGTGATTGATAATGAAGAATAAAGCTGTAGACTGCAGGAAGATATCAATCAACTAGTCAGGTGGGCAGGACAGTGGCAAATAGAATTCAATCCTGAGAAGTGTGAGGTAATGCAATTGGGGAGGGCTAACAACAAAAAGGAATATACTTTAAATGGTAGGACCATGAGAAGTGTAGAGGAACAAAAGGACTTTGGAGTGCCTGTCCACAGATCCCTGATGGTAACAGGCCAGGTAGATAAGGTGGTTAAGAAGGCATACGGAATACTTGCCTTTATTAGCCGAGGCATAGAATACAAGAGCAGGGGGTGTATGCTTGAATTGTATAAAACACTAGTTAGGCCACAGCTAGAGTACTGTGTGCAATTCTGGTCGCCGTATTATAGGAAGGATGTGATTGCACTAGAAAGGGTACAGAGGAGATTTGCGAGGATGTTACCGGGAGTGGAGAATCTTAGCTATGAAGAAAGATTGGATAGGCTTGGTTTTGTTTTCCTTGGAACAGAGGAGGCTGAGGGGAGACCTCATTAAGGTATATAAAATTATGAGGGGCCTAGATATAATGGATAGAAAGGGCTTATTTCCCTTAGCAGAGGGTTCAACAACCAGGGGGCATAAATTCAAAGTAATTGGTAGAAGGTTTAGAGGGGATTTGAGGCAAAATTTCTTCACCCAGAGGGTTGTGGATGTCTGGAATTCATTGCCTGAAAGGGTGGTAGAGGCAGAAACCCTCACCACATTTAAAAAGTACTTGGATGTGCACTTGAAGTGCCGTAGCCTGCAGGGATACGGACCTAGAGCTGGTAAGTGGGATTAGGCTGGATAGCCTCTTGTTGGCTGGCACGGACATGATGGTCCAAAATGACCTCCTTCCATGCTGCAAATTTCTATGAACTCCCTCATTTAGAGATACACCCATTAGTTTTGCTGGAGCACGTCTTGCCTTAACTGCAAGTGATCCAGTCTCTATCTTTTAATTAGCGTACTGTCACAAACCATTCTGGCAGTCTATTCTACTTACTTGAGGACTACAGACTTAAAAAATAATGGTGTCCTTTTATTTCCTTTATGAACCTTTTTTTTATAGAAGAATCACTATATACATGATTGGCATTATATCTGTCTTTCAGATAAGACATTAAACCAGGAGCCCCATCTGCTCTCTCAAAGATCCCATGGCACTATGTGGAGCTAAGAAGAGGAGTTCTCACTGGTGTCCTGGCCAATATTTATCCCTCAACCAACATCACCAAAAAAACAGATATTTATTTCACCGCTAATTGTGGGACCTTGTTGTGCACAAATTAGGTGCCATGTTCCCTACATTACAACAGTGACTACAATTTAAAAGTACATCATTGGCTGTAAAGCGCTTTGGGACGCCCTGAGGTTGTGTAAAGCGCTGTATAAGTGCAAGCCTATTTTTTGTTTCGTTCTAAAACTTACAGGGCTAGACTTTCCATGAGGTGGCAATCGCCCCGAAAAATTGGCCTTGTTCCAACGATGTAGGACGTCTCAGCCTTAGTGATTGCTGGAATATGGCCCATTTTTTTTTGTGGCAATTTTCCACTTGGCCTTAGGCTGGCAATGTGGAATGGGCGATCTTAAAGTTCAGCGATGTCATGTTCACACCACCGAACGTGGAAGGAAAAAGGTTCCCTAGCAACGGGCTTCTGCGCATGTGTGAGATTTTTATTTCCGGCCGACTGGCTTTCCCACATTTTGGGAGGTCAGGGGTCATCATACATGCACAGATGGGACCATGCCTAGATCGCCAGACTGATTGGTCTCCTCACAGCCTCCTCTTCTGCCTCTTCTGCCTCTTCCTCCTCTTGTTCCTCGTCGGCTGGCCGTTCTGTCTCCCCTCCTTCTGGAGGTGGACCTACAGCCCCATCTGGCATTAGTTGTCCTCTCCTTATAGCGAGGTTATGCAGCATGCAGCACACCACAATAAACTCAGCGACCTGATCAGGGTGGTACTGTAGGTTGCCACCAGAATGGTCCAGGCATCTGAAGCACTGTTTTAGGACTCCAATTGTCTTTTCGACAATGTTGCGTATCACTATGTGGCTTTCATTATAGCATTTCTCTGCTTCAGTGACGGGATTACGCAGTGGGGTCATCAGCCAACTGGCAAGGCCATATCCCTTATCCCCCAGCATCCAACCGTGACCTTCTGGCTGATTGACAAACAGGTCAGGGAAAGCACTCTCACGTAAGATGTGCGCATCATGGATGCTGCCAGGAAATGTAGCATTTACCGTCATGATTATTTGCTTGTGGTCGACAACAAGCTGCACATTCAGAGAGTCGAATCCCTTTCTGTTACGAAACACCTCCGCGTTCTTTAAAGGGGTTTTCAGGGCAATGTGTGTGCAACCTATTGCTCCCTGCACCTTGGGGAAGTCTGCTATTCTCGAGAAACCCAAAGCCCTCCCGATCTGTGCCTCCCTGGTCATAGGGAAGCTTATAAAGTCCATCCTGTGGGCATAAAGGGCTTCAGTCACCTGCTGAATGCAGCAGTGTGTGGCGTGCTGAGAGATATGACAGATGTCGCCAGCTGAAGCCTGAAAGGATCTCGCTGTGTAGAAGGCTAGGGCTGCAGTAACCTTCACCTCAATGGACAGTGCAGTTCTGATGGTGCTGGAAGACTGCAGATCCCCTTTGATGAGCAGGCAAATCTCATTGATGACCTCCTTCTGGAAGCACAGCCTCCTAAGACATGCGTTTTCAGACAAGTTGAGGTAAGATTGCGTTTCTTTGTGCCTTCGTTGGCTGTACGGTCATCTCCTCGGTCTCCTCTGTCTCTGACTACGCATTACTCTGCCACCTCTTCAATTGGTCCTTTCAGAAACCAGCTTGTGTTCAGTTATGAGTAAGCATAGGCCCCACCACGATCAATAATTATTTTCACTCGCTATAAATGCACTTTTCACTAAAAAATTTAATTATTAAAACTACTCTCTATAAAAGCCCCAGTCTAACACTATACCAATCTCAGTCTAATATTCTCTCTATTCCAGCCCCAGTCTAACACTAGGCCCCATCACTTTCAATAATTATTTTCACTTAGTATAAATGCACTTTCCACTTAAAAATGCCTAATCCACTAGGCTACTATTAGTAAAATTAAATATAAGTAATAACCTGAGTAGATCTAGCTATACAGGACCCTTAACTAACTCACAACTATCTAAGCATGATTTTTTTAGTTGTCTCCACCCTTCCTCCAATCTTCAAAATGGCATCCGTAGTGCCCATTTCCTTCAGTAAAGCCCGGGAAAAGCAACTATTACCCAGCCCAGCAATGTACCAATAGTTGGGATGAGCGATGAGCGATCAATTCGGCGAAGTGAGTCAAAACTTGGCGGCTTAATTTTATGGCAATGTTTCTGGCCCAGTTTCCAATTTTTGGTCAAAATGGGTGATTGAGGTCCATTTTGGGTGATATATGGGCGATATAAGGGCGATGTGAAGTGGAAAGTCTAGCCCACAATGTGTGACCAATTTACTGACCTCTAATTCACTGTGGGAATTTACAATCAGCTACAATTAACCTGGTTTCCCATCAGTACTACTTGAGTAGCTTTAAAGGAACAGGCCAAACGAGCAGCTAATCACCACAATTATCCTCCAGAGCCCAGACTGCCTGTGAGTAATGTGTCTACTGCATGGCCGGCATGCCCAGCCTTCAGACTCCGGCCCTCACGCCCTGTCACAGAGGCAGAAGAATCTTAAAAAGAAAGGAAGATGAGCATTCCATCCAGTGTTCTGGCCCAGAGCCTGAAATTCAAGCAATAAAGCATGCATTTATACCGCAGCCACTATTCTAGACCGATAACCACAATTTGGGTTCCAGTTAAGCAGAATACATTAGTTGGCTCCATTGTGGCTGGAACTCTAACTATCCTGCCCAGAGGAGAGCTCTGTGCATAACTGGATACATAGGCCGTAATTTTCCTTATCTCGCTGCAGGCTCCATCCCGTTGTACAAAATGAACGTACCTTAATGGGGCCTATTTAGCCCGCCCAGCGCGTTACCCGGTCCAATTAGATTTAAGCTGGGATCCTTAAAGGGACCTTGGCCACTTTAAATTTTAAATTCAGTCTACTATAGTGGGTGTTGAATCATTACTGTACAATCATATATCATATGCGTGACAAAGAAATATTTAAATAAAATTATCATTAAGTAATATGACTCCATCTACAAATGCGATCAAGAACATCATTTTAAAAAGTACATTAATTGTGAAGTTGTTGGTGCTTTAGTCACAAATCTATAAACTTTTGTATCAGTAAATGGTACAAACAAAAATATATGTTTGTATAGGTAATACATAAAATTAAGCAGATTTTAAATGTAATTTAAAGGGATGGATTTACAATCTTATGCAAGTTCAGCAGAACAGCTGCGGAATCCCTGGCATAGAGTGTAAGTGGCGCTTACAATGTGTTTCCGGGATTTCTGCAGCTCTTCCGTTGAAGTTAATAATGGACAAGTGAGAGAACTTCTGCAGAAATTCACCCCCAAAGTCTCAGACTGTAAAATTAAATTAGTCATATTCAGGGACTGAAAGCAAATTGAACCAGTGGAATGTATGATGAGAATGAAATTGTTACGATTGATGACTTGATTTAATGTGTAACTGGACAATCGCAGTATAATCTGACCAGAAACAACACAAAAATGTATTTAAATGGTATCTGTCATTTTTTTTTAGTGCAGATCAATTTACTGCAATTACTGTTCAGTTAGAAGGCAACAACCGAGAATGGCCAGTGAAAAATTAACATTAACCAGTAGAACATAATCTCCATCAATCTGTTAACTGATGTAATCAACATGTTTTTATTTTGGTTTGTTGTCCATACTGTCAAGTAATCAGCTTGAGCAATGGCCACGGAACTCGCGCCTCAGGTTGACAGATGTGGTTCCCGAGCTGTGTGAATCCCGTGACCATGCAGGGAAATTTAAAAAGTAAGTGAAAAAAGGCTCTTAAGTGCCTGTAAAGTACCTCACAATGATTTTAATTGGGTCCCCCGCAGCTGCAGGTCGGGTCGGTTCCACGCAGACAGAAGCACCAGTGGGAAAGGCGTGTGGGAGTAAGTTGACAGTGGGTTCCCGACCCACTGTCAAGTAAAACAACTTTCCCACCCGACCTGCCACTGTCCTGCCCGCTACCACCATGAAAAGTTGAGCCCATACAGTTTAGTTATAACTACAACTACATCAAGACACAGTACTGAAACAGTCCAATTTTCAAGATCGTCTTTTGACCAGCATCTGAAGTGCCTCTATAAAAATATTGGTCCTAATGGAACATATAGAAGCAGAAGTGTCTGGAGTGCCATGTAAGATTCAACAAAGTCTGTTCCGCATTGCAACTTCAGTAGTAGAATCACACCCTTTCCGTTGGCTCTGGGCCCCGCGAGCGGCCGCCTTTAGTCACTCTGCAGTGGGCCCTGCCGCTCCTCCGCCCCGCAGCTCAACAGCCTTTTACAGCAGGGGGAGATCTAAGCATCAAAGGTGGGGAAGGCAATGGGAGAGCAGAGGGGCTTCGGCAGGGAGAGATCTCACTTCGCCAGCATTGAACACGGAGCAAAGGGCAAAGGATCAAAGGCCAAAGGCCGCACAAAGAAAGATCTGAAGAAAGATGAGCAAGCGATCCAATACTGAAGCAGCATCGTCACTGGATCGAGGTTAGAGCTGGAGCGCAGGGCCCTGAAACATCGTGGGCGAAGTTGCGGCAAATGAGGGTACGGGGCCCAAAAGAGCCGAGGGCCCAGGGGCAGCACGGGCCAGCCCACACTGCGATATGTGTGCGCACTAGGTCCATGCAGCAGAGAAGGTCTCGTCCTGGTTCAACCTTTGCCACTGGATAAAGCCAAGCTCTGTCGAGCTCGTGTGGTGGCTGATGTGCAACGGTCACCACACGTTAAAAAATCCACATACAGGCATCTTCCACCCCATCAAGTGGAGTTCAGGTCTGGAATATTGGGTCCTTCATTGAAACATCTGTGAACTCATGTGGAAGCATGTCATCCTTGTTTGTGGGACCATCTATGATGATGATGACATGTGCTGAACTCTCTCCCAACAGTTTAACTGTTTAGAGAGCTTGGAGAGGAAAATTCTGGCTCTTAAAACTGTTAAATTGATATAAAGTAAGTTTAAAAAGTATAAAGAAAGACTTGCATGACCTCAGGACATCCCAAAGCACTTTACAGCCAATGATGTTCTTTTGGAGTGTAGTCACTGTTGTAATGTAGGAAATGCACAGCAAGCTCCCACAGACAGCAATGTGATAATGACCAGATAATCTGTTGTTGTTATGTTGATTGAGGGATAAATATTGACCAGGACACCAGGGGATAACTCTCCTGCTCTTCTTGAAATAGTGCCATGAGATCTTTTACATCTATCTGAGAGGGCAGACGGGGCCACGTTTTAAAGTCACATTTGAAAGACGGCACCTCTGACAGTGCAGCACTTCCTCAGCACTGCAGTAGAATGTCAGTCAAGATTTCTGTGTTCAAAGTCTCTGGAGTGAAACTTGAACACACAACCTTCTGACTCAGAGATAAGAGTGCTGCTCACTGAGCCACAGCTCACAGCAGACCCCACGAGCACTTTGTAAACTAGCTTTGATACTGCCTTGGATTTGCATTCCAGGCAGTGTGAGACTACAGGTCAGGCCCTGTCAGTGAATTTCTGCTGCATGTTTAGTGTCAATGCAAAGCATGGGATAACTCTTTGCACCAGCGCCAACCTTGCATATGTAAGTGACTGACCCTGACTGACCTCTAATTCACCTCAGGAATTCAAACCAGCTACAATTACCTGGATTCCCACAGGGAGTTGTATGCAGTGGGCTTCAGCGGGCAGACCAGGTTAGGAGCTAAACATCTCAACCTTGCCCCAGACTACAGACTACCCATAAGCAAGACCAGGGGAATGGAGAGGGCAGAAACATAACGGGGCTGAATTTGCGGTCGGAGGCTTCCTGTGGGCAGATACCTTCAGCCAGCAAAAAATCTACACACTTACCTTCTGCCTCGAGATCCATGAAGATTCGCGCACATGGACCTGTAGGCCTGCATAGAGGCCCACGTGTTCCAGGGGCACAGGCTGGGATCAACTGGTCCGGCCCAACCAATCAAAGAAGGGAATCCCCATTCATGCTTTTAGGGATTACATATGTACGGAATCCGCATAAGCATGAATGGGGAGCACATAAAAAATACATTTAACATAACAAATACATTTTAAGAAAACATTACAAATTTAAAATTAATTAAAATAAAATGGGGCCAAAATTCAGCTTCCCGAATATGCCTCTTACTGCCGTAAAGCGGCGATCACGCAACGGAGTTGAACGGCCGTCGATTTGGATCGAATGGCCGCTGCTCGCGAAATTCTCCTTTTCCGGTGGTCCCCACTACTGCCCCGCTACTGCCGACCCATCCTAAGTGCGTCATCAAAGCGCGCACCGCCGATCTCCCGCACCTCAACTTAAATTTAGGGGAAAATATCTTGGGGCCGCCGAGCGGTGCCCCCGACAGTTTTTTCTGACGGTGCACTGTGTTTGTTGTGTGCGCGACATGGCTGTGCGGCCATTCAAGGGGAGGGCGCACTGCCGCGGCCGCCATTTAATTTTTTGTGTCAGCCGACTGCCAGGTCAGCCTGACAATTATGCCCCCGGGTTCGGTTGGGCCGCCAACTGGCAGCCTGGCACCCACTCTTGGTGGCCCAGCCGAAACCCTCCCTGGTGGCCCAGTGGACCAGACTAAAAGAATCAGAGAGTTTCGCAGCGGCCCTCCCCTTTAAGTAAAGGGGAGGGACATGGTGACGCACAAGTGTCATGACGTCCTCAGCGCTGCGCTGATGACTGACAGCGGCGGAGACCCTGTCCCACCTCCACTTCCGCCCCTCTACAGTGCTCACCGCCGCACTACCGCCGCACTATGACTGACTTCCGGCCCGCTCGAAAACAAATGACAAAGAGCTGAATTTCGCACAAGAGGCCACCTCATCCAACGTAGCAGTGAAAACACTTCAAAAGCAGTAGGTGCGACCCATTTCGAGCGGCGATGAATTTCTACCCCAATGTAATTAAACATTTAAAACAAAACTTTAATTAAAACTTTTTTTTACATGTTTTAACAGGACTAAAAATAAACCTACCTTATTGCACAGGACTTTTAATGTATAAATAATTGATAAGATTTTATTTTTCTGTTTTTTTTAAAAGTCGACCTTATGCCTGCTTTTACCAAGCATAAGAATTTCACGGGCATTTGCTGGGCAGACATTGGGCAATTAGCCCAACTCTGCAACTCTCTGCCCCCGGATATCCATTTCCCAGGGACGCAGATGACCTGTCAAGAGATCACAAGTTCTGGGTTTTAGCGCATGCACAGCACGTGCCTAAACCCAAACTTGCATGGTCCCTAAGGGCACGTATGCGTCCATAGGGACCGCAAATTACAGCCCAATGTAATCTCAGGGGGGCAGGGAGATGCAATTTGGGCCAGAACTTAGATTCACCTAATTTCCACCCCATTTGACCAGCGTCATAAATCCTGATCCAGGCTGCAGCTTGGGGGCTAACCTGGGAATTCTGCCCAGCTCACTGCTCTTAGGTCCAGCAGATCCCATGCCTGCTGACGGCAGGTGTGATTGCCACTCATCATCAGTCATAGGCAGTCCCTCGAAATCGAGGAAGACTTGCTTCCACTCTAAAAATGAGTTCTTAGGTGACTGAACAGTCCAATACGGGAATTACAGTCTCTGTCATAGGTGGGACAGACAGTGGTTGAAGGAAAGGGTGGGTGGGACTGGTTTGCTGCACACTCCTTCCGCTGCCTGTGCTTGTTTTCTGCATGCTCTCAGCAATGAGACGAGGTGCTCAGCGCCCTCCCGGATGCACTTCCTCCACTTAGGGCGGTCTTTGGCCAGGGACTCCCAGGTGTCAGTGGGGATGTTGCATTTTATCAAGGAGGCTTTGAGGGTATCCTTGAAACGTTTCCTCTGTCTACCTGGGGCTCGCTTGCCGTGTAGGAGTTCCAAGTAGAGCGCTTGCTTTGAGGGACTTGTGTCAGGCATGCAAACAATGTGGCCCGCCTAGCGGAGCTGGTCGAGTGTGGTCGGTGCTTCGATGCTGAGGATGTTGGCCTGATCGAGGACGCTAACGTCGGTGCGTCTGTCCTCCCAGGGGATTTGCAGGATCATGCGGAGACATCGTTGGTGGTATTTCTTGATCTTCTAAAGCCTTGAAAGAACTGAATTAGTAAAGGCAAGCGATCTCACAGGGTTCGTTTACCTTCTTAACAGTGGCCTTGTGGGGAATGAAAAGTATCTTTAATTAAATCTTCAGCCTGACAACGGTATCAAGCTTCTCTTTCCCCTCCACCACCACCTTCCCCCACTAACAGCAAGGTGCTGTTCTGGTTTTCTATCGACTCTGTGAGGCAGGCAATTCTGTTGCACTTTTACGTGTACAAGCTGGCTTGTCCCAATGATTAAAATTAGCCCATCCCTGAGATTTGAAACGAGGTCTCCAGCCTGATAAAGCAGAGGGAGGACCTTCCACCCTGCCTCACTTCCGACAGCTGCTAAGGGTCCGCAGACTTTTGGGCGGCAAGTATTTACAATGGGCCAGATTTTGCTGCAGCGCAGCATCTGGCGGTGTGCCCCGTTACTTAGACTTCCAATTGCACGTTTAGGTTTGGAAAAAAACGTGCTCACTAAGTTGCTGGAAGTGCGAGCCGATAACGGGGAGGGCAACAGGGCAGCTGGGACCTTGGTGAACAATGGAACAAACAATATATCTCCTTAGCCGATGAGATTTAAGGATTTAGAAATAATCAGAGGAAGGATTGAGAATGAAGAGTAAATTAGAGTG